>NW_024070210.1:59054185-59780445 GCF_014754425.2 Oryx dammah | reverse complement strand
TTTACCTTTATCCCCAACTATGTGGTCACATCAAGAATTAGAAGGCCCCTTTGCTTTTGTACCCTTACCTCTCTTTAGGTTCTCCTGTTTCCAACAAAAATTTCTTGTTTTCCAACAAAAATTTCCATTGAGCGCCAGCTGTGTACCTGGCAGTCTGCTGGCCAGGAAACTCCAGATGCTGGTTGGAGGAACAGCTAGTTCTTGTAGATTTTTATACTTGTCTAATTTGTGGGTTTTTTAGTTAAAAGAGACTTGGAATCTAATTTAAAAACTAACATCACTACATCTTAAATAGATACAGTATTGTGTGTCACTCATATCTCAATAATAAAACTGGAAGAAAAAAATTAACATTTACCCATTACACTAGGGTTTATTTAATATATCTTCATGAGCTTTAGTGCTTCAGATCCCTATATGCTGGTTTTTGTCATTGAACTATGGAGAACTAAATGTCCTAACTCCTAGTCCAGTCAGTTTCCTCCCTTAGAGATTCAGCTTAAGATACAGTCACGTGGGTATCAGATGATCCCAAAAAACCACTTGTAGTTTTCTTGGCTGTGACTGTAGCATTGTGGTTAAATGATAATAGCATTGTAGCTATTTACAAAATGTCCAGTTTTTGGGGTTTTTTTTTAGTGATGCTCACTGAACTATGACTGGGGAAAGTAATAAGACAGCTAGGATTTGCTTTAGAATAATTCAGCAGCAAGAATAACAAAAAGAGGTAAATGGAGCACATGTGGCAAAATCTCAGTAGCTGCTGAATCTGGGTTACGTGACAGTTCCTTGTCATGTTCACTTGACTTTTGCCCATGTTTGAGGATTTTTATGATAAAATATGCACACACACAAAAGATAGTCATATAAATGTAGCATGATAAACTTGGGGGGAAAATTAAAATTCTATCCCAAAGACCTGATCTTAATTTCTAAACTGTCATAATATTGCAGGTGATGGTTGGATTCATAATGTCATAACAAATTGTTGGAAACAGCTTACACATTTACCTAAAACAAAACCCAGGTAAGTCTAGAAGTTGGCAAATATTGAAATAGTTAAGAATTTTAAAGTATTAAAATATAGCAGTAAATTTATAGTGTTTGTTATTAAAACAAGAAACCATTTGGAAGCATATATTTCAAATAAGCTTGATATTACCCAAATTAGATAATAGAAAGGATATATTCAGTTTCTATCCATATTTGTATATTTGAAAGTATTACTCTTTTAGCTAACTGCATAATCTTGCCTGGTAAATATGAAAAGGCTAAGAAATTGAAAGTATCATGTAATGTTAATATTTTTAATAAGTAGATGAAAATGGGGTTGGTTTTATTAGTAGTTATTTGGGCTTTGAAGTAGTTTATAGCAATTTAATGAGGAAGTTGCTTTCATGTTTATCAAGTAGATGACAGATTATTATTTTGTTTATTAACTGATAGACTCATTAATGTAAATTTCTTGAAAATGTATTAGTTATTTGTGGTATATTATAGAGTAAAAAATTGTAGAAAAATATACCATTATTAGACTGCAAAGAAAATCACATTCATATTGTAATTCTTATTTTTTCTAATTTGACTGAATATAATGAAGATATATTCATAGGAGATTCAAGTAGTTTTATTCCTTTTCCTATCATGTATTTCAGAATATTTTACTATAGATTATTTATATTAATGTGAAGCTAATTAATGATATATTAATGCATAACCTAATGTTATGTATTTCAGAAATTTAAGAAATAACAAGTAACATACTTGAGAAAAAGGCCTGAAAATATATATATATTGTATATATCTATATTAATATGCACAATACATTTAGAGCTTATCATAACTTCATCTGTGATTATTATATTCTTATATATAAAAATTCAGTGGAATGTATTAGCATTTTGAAATAGTCTTTTGACTATAATTAGTCTTTTGAAATAGATTGTTTAATTTGAAGAGTTTTATATTAAAATCCAGGAGCCCAATGTTCTAGTCCTTGCTCAGCTAACACTTAGTTTTTTGGCTTGGGAAAGTCACTTTGAAGAAGCTGAGCATCAATTTCTTCATCTATGAAATGAGGGAATTGGACTAGATGAGCTCTTAGTTCTCTTCCAGTTGTCTGTGTGAATGCATTACTTACAGACCAAAGTGGTAGTAAGAATATGTGTAATTTTTCATTGCTCCTGTTTAATATTTCAATCCTTAATGAGTAATTAGAGCCATACAACTGTTATCAATAAAATACTAGTTAGAACTGACCTATGTAAAGAGATTTCTTTGAACTCAACTGATGTGTCATGTAAATCATATGCTTTATTAGAATGTTTAGGTGATAAGTTTAGAGCAGCTGTGAGAGGACATAAACTATCAGTCTATAGAAAAAAACATCAGGTTGCAAGCTAGATGTCACCAAAATCAAGGCAGGAAAGGCTTTCCAGTATTCCGAGATGATGAAGTCCAGGCCAGAGTTCCCCTCAGGCAGATAAGACAGAGGCAGATCTATCTTCAGGTTACAAGGTGAGGAGGAGAACAGGTGGGATACAGTTTATTGTAAGGAGAACATACATAAGTGTATATATACTAGTTGTTTTTATGAAAGTAAGAATGTACTTCACATCAAAATGCATTTTGTGCAAACTTTTCCAAGTTATAATTTGAAAGGTAAGCTGCCTAATCCTCCTCTTGTAATTCTACAGAAAGGTTTCTCAACTTTGGTATTACTGATGCTTTGGACCAAATCATTCTTTGTTGTTAGGGGTGTCCTGTACATTTTAGGATAGTTAGAAGCATCTCTGGCCTTTACGTAATAGATGCCAGTGGTGTTGCGCCCACTCCCCCTTGCCACACACACCTGGTATTATAACAATCAGATAACTCAGATATTGTCAGATGTCCCCTTGGGGGCAAAATTGACCCTGGTTGAGAACCACTGTCCTACAGTCTAGCACTCTCTTCACTAGGTCTCACTTTAGATGAACTATGCTTGGGTGAATAGCCATCTATGTAATCATATCAGATCATCTATACCGGTGGCTGTCAGCAAGGTCCCTTTTTTGTTTCTGTAAAAGATGTCCAAAAAAGTGTTGATATGTAGAGCCTTAGGCACTGTTGGATCCCATGAGTATTGCCAGGGTTACACATGGCTTTCTCTTCTCAAAATTAAGCTGTTCCTTCCTGTGAGGGCATTTGTTATACTCTGTCTGCTTTGCTCAGTCCCTCCTCCAAACCCTGTCCCCAGTCCTACAACATAATCTGCATGTTGCTGAAGATCTATACAATTTATATTCTAACATACAAGTTGGAGAATTGGGCAGAGTATTTCCCAAACAAAATTTCTAGTGACTCAGTTCTATTCTGGGTTCCAAGTACATTAGTCCTTAAATGTGTCATGATTGTTTGAGAAAACTATTTTAACAAATTGTGCACAATCCCACTGTTTGCACTTGTGGAAATTAAATAAAAAGAATTAATGTACTAAAAATAGTTGTGTGGTAATAAAAGACATGGTAATACGTAATTTGGGAGGCATCTGTTGCTTCAGCAATTTGGTCTATTAAGGAAAGCACTCAATTACTCTCAGAAACAAAGCAATGACTTTGTGAAACTTTTCATTTATTTTCTAAAAGTGAGAAATTATGTATACTGTTTTCTGAGAGTTAGACCCCCAGAAACATTGAATTTTATAAAAATATAACATTGCTTTTGGTACATAATAAGAAATCATACATGAATATGAGCTATCAAACCATTTCCAAAACAACATTAGATGCTCTAGCTCTTTCTGAAGTAATTTGTGTATTGAGTAAATTATGCTAATATGTTGTGTTTGCTTTTGTTAGTCAGAAGTTTTTGAGCACCTACCAGATGCAGAAAACCTTATTAAGTATTTTTAAGGAGAACATAAAATTAGATTACCCAAATTCCAGTGGTGTGCTGGTACATAGTTAACAACTGCTCTCCAAGAAAAACAAAACCAAAAAAAATCCTAATTTGTAGCATTTGCTGATTTCCACTGTGGCCAACATATCATTGAACATGGAGTTGCCAGGCACAACTGGCTTTACCCATGGTTCCAGCACACTACTGGGGCCATTTTTGACCTTAAAGACTTTATAGAGTTTTTGTTGAGAGTTAGAAAACAAATTACATCAAACAATTGAAGTAGTAGATAGAGCAGTTTGTCTTCAAATGTAAGTTAAGATATTATAAAATAAGCACATAAATGTTGAAAGATGCTGAGCAGAGAGGGTAACAGAGCCAATTTGGATGGTCTTTGGAATGCTTCCTGGGGATTTTGAGCCTATTTTTAGTCCCTGAGAGAATGACTTCTCATTCTAAGTCTAGGAAACAGGGCGAACCAAAGCCTAGAAAGAGATACAAGCTTTTCTCTTAGGGGACACAAATGAATGAACTTGGCTGAAGTTGGAGGGAGGGTTCATTTGAGAAAAGAAAGGAATTACAATTTATCAGAAAAAGAAATAGCTGTTGATCATAAATTTTAGGCTAAGAACAATGGCACAGATGCTTCCTGATCAGGAAATATCCATGTTTAAAAACAATAAATATTTGAAATATATTATTTATCAGCTCTATGTAGCTGGAAGAGATTAGAGACAGAAAAATGAGGAACATGTTATGGTATTCTGTACCCAAAGTGATTAATGTGACAATGTAAAGAGAATGATGAGAATAGCGCCATGGCAGATAGCAGTAAGAAAACTGTTTATGGAATAGGCTGGTCAGTTCTTTTTAAAATTGTTTTATTTTGTGATAGCAGCAGCAGCAGCATCTATGAGATAAAGAGGCTAGAAAAAAGTTGAAGGATATAATATGAAAGAGATATTGGGAGTCATCTCTTTCATTGAAATAATGTGATTTAATGAACCCTAGAACCTAAGTCTCTAATAATTCTAGAGGAATCTTTAAAATCTAACCTCTTTGAGGATATAGGCTTACGTTCAATCATGCCTCTTTTGAAATAGATTCAATTTTAGAGTGTTCAGTTTAAAATTGATTTATATGTGATGTACAGCTTCTTCCTTGATAGTATTTCACTGTTTATAATTTTCAATCACAGGTTATGGCACACAGCCTGTTTGGGAAAAGAAAATGAAATAATGGTATTTGGTGGGAGCAAAGATGATTTACTTTCCTTGGATACAGTAAGAAATTTTCATATCTAGATATTTTCTCTGAGTAATTGTTTTATTGAAGCTAAATGGCTGTTCTAAAAGATTATTGATATTCCCACATTGAAAAATATGGAAGGGCACAAAATGTTACACCGTTGTATGATTAATCTCCAGAATGAGTGACTTTTGTGAAGCATTTCAGGATATTTGGAGTTGATAAATCAAAATAGGTCTATTAACTTAACATTGCTGCTGCTGCTGCTAAGTCGCTTCAGTCGTGTCCGAGTCTTAGCGACCCCATAGATGGCAGCCCGCCAGGCTCCTCCGTCCATGGGATTCTCCAGGCAAGAGTACTGGAGTTGGGTAACTTAACATTAGTCAAGTTATTAAGAAGAGCTTTAAAAAGATGACTCTTCCTTTTCTCTTTGACCCTTCCCATAGTCTGGGTATTTATAATTTTATCAAATTAAAATATTTGTAAAATATTTGTAAACATGAAAAGAATACATATAATGTATATGTAAACTATTAAGTATAAGTACTCTTGAAATTTGCTACCTAACTTAATAACTGGAACGTTATCAATGCTAGCTTTTCCCTTCATGAGGAAACTACTTTGAAATGTTTAAAGTATATTTTATTTCTATTTTATGTTCCCTTTGCCACTGCTTTATCCACCCCTGTTTTACAATTGAGTTCAGTTAATGCATTCTAATTTTAAAATCTGATAAAACTAAAGTCAAAAGAATAAATGAGTAGGTTTTGTAGCTTGTGTGGCTCATCTGGTAAGGAATCTGCCTGCAATGTGAGAGACTTGGGTTCGATCCCTGGGTTGGGAAGATCCCCTGGAGAAGGGAAAGGCTACCCACCCAAGTATTCTGGCCTGGAGAATTCCATGGACTGTGTAGTCCATGGGGTCGGAAAGAGTCGGACATGACTTTCACTTTTCACTTTGGAAAGTATTTTTCTTTCCCTCCTATCACCCTGGGAAATTCAGACAGATGGGCACAGTCTGTACATGATGGACCAGGAGCTCAGGATTGCTTGCTCCGGTTTGCATCAGGCACTGGGGAATGGCTGACACTGCGAGCTGGCAGGGATGGGCTACTCTTGAGCCGGAGCTCGCCCCCAAGAGCCCTAGTGCCCTCTCACCTCTTCAGGCATTGTTTTCTCCAGAGTTGCTCCTACAGAGTGGCAAGCCCTGAAATAAGGTGGCTTTTCTCCTGGGAATTTGGTTTACTGTAAGGTTCTGGGGCCTCCAAATCAAATGTTAGGTATAGTGAAAGTTTTAGAACTTTCTTTGGCTAAGAACTCAGTGCTTTAATAAAAGATTAAAACCACAACTTTACCTTTATTTAAAAAGCAAATTTTGTGGTTTGTCTTTGTTTTCTTGGCACTAGAAATCTCTATTTATTGAGGATACAAAACTTTATCATTAACATATGAATTCTGATTAAAATCATGATCATAAATTGTGAAATTCTAAAGACCTATTTGAAAGGATAAGAAAAATATTTGCTGACTCTTCCCCATTAACTTTTAGATGAGAGAGTGATTATCCAAAAAATCATCCGAATCTGATTTTCAAATTAGGAATTCCCAGGGAATCTATCACCTGGAAAAGGGAGACAGAATAAAGAGATTTTAAAATGAGTCATTTGGAAGACAAAGTTCTGCTTAAAAGACAAAAAACTTGAAAACCACTACCATTCTCATTTTGAAACCACTGTTCTAAGAAAAAACATTTGCAGTTATATAGGCTGTGCTTAGTTAAAAGGGGTCACTGAAAAAATGGTAACCATATACCCAAAGTTTGTATAGCTAGCAGGTATGTATATATTTGTGTGTGTGTGTGTGTGTGTGACTAGAGATTTATTTGCTGCTTTACATAATTTCTTCTACATTTATAAAATAAAAATACTCAGTTATTAATGTTATTGTTATTTTTATTAAAGTCTTGATAACTCCTTTTTTATGTTGATTAGGGTCATTGTAATGATTTATTGATCTTTCAAACACAGCCTTATTCATTACTCAGGTAAGAAAATTCATTACTTTAAAATATATATGTTATTAATATATGATAATTTCTTTCTTCTTCCTTTTTGGGAAGTGTTACAATATTTTTCAAGTAGTTTATCACTTGAATTTAAGTTTACAGCTGCCTAAGAGTATAACCAAATTTGTAATGATGAACCATACACCAGTATAATTTCTAAAAATTAAAATATACAGTGTAGTCACAATTTTGTTTCTAAAATTGAATTTAGTTCATGTAGGAGTGTTAAACATAGTGTATTTCCTTGATTCTAGGCCTGACTTTTTCATATTTTAACTTTTCTGAAATCAGAGTGTGTCTAATATTAGATACATATATGTGCGTCTCATTTAGTATACAGAATTTCTCTTTTAACCCCAAAGTTGTTGTTTAGTTAGTGGTGTGACTTTGTGGGTCAGCTCTGCCCAGGAAGAGTTTTGAGAGTAAGTAGGGAGCCAACAACTGAGCGTTAAGAACTCATAACATTTGAGGAATAGAACAAGGAGGCACAAGAGAGTGAGCAGAGTTCAAGATGAAGCAGGAGGTACGGAGCACAAAAACTGAGGGCGGAGATCACTGCAGATGGAGCGTCTGCTCACTGTGAGGAGGCCACGGAGCATCTGGGTCGGCAAGTGCCGTGGAGTGTGGCGGTCCTAAGACGTCGTTGGTACCGTAAGGGGGAAGCCAGGATAACTTCTGGGGGTGAGCACCACAACCAGAGGAGTGAGGGTATTTGTTTCCATGCTTCTGGAAGAAGCCATCAGCGAGTCAGCTATTGGAAACACAGTAAATGAAGGGCAAATGAATGGAGCAGGCTCTTGAGGAGATTGATCCTAGTGATAGGTAATAGGATTATCCCTTGACTGGAGGAAGAGTACTTTTAAAATACTGGGGAAAGGAGGGAATATAGCTATAAAACTAGGTGACTTTGTTGGTTGGGGCAGGGCACCGAGGAGGTTCTGGCTGACAGGGAGGCTGTCTGAGGAGGAGGAGGAGAGGTGAGGCTATGAATTTAAGAGTGGCGAAGGTGCTCCTCAGCTGCCGGGGAGGCTGCGAGCAGATGCTGATGAGGGATGCTTCAACACAACACTGTCCTGCTGAGCACTCAGGAGCGCTCAGCTGAGATGGAGCAGAATCTGCATGCTACATCCACAGAAACGTGGTTTTCTCCAGCATGAAGCAGCCAGGTAGTAAGTGCAGAAAGGAGATGGTTGGCTGAGTTTAGACAGGATGGTATAAACAGAGGGACAGTGGCAAGAGAATGAAGAATGAAGTGCATCTGGACAGGAAAATGCATATGGATAAACCATGAAATGAGTATGGACAGGCTGGTTAGGTAAGAAAGTTACAACTGAACGGGTGTTATTATTTGGAGATCCGGAAAGAGTCAGAGGAGGAAAGGGGTATAAAAGTTAAAAGAATATAAGGTTGTGGTCCAAGAGGAGGATAGAAGTTTAAGATTTCAGAGGTGAACTGTCCAGAGTGAAGTCATAAAAGTAAAAAGGGTTTTCCACAGATGTTAAAATCAGTCTAGGGACAAGACTGTGATGAGCCCAGGGCCAAAGTCCTCAGTAATGGGGGGAAGTGAGCAGGAGGTTAACAGATGGCAGCACTGGAGGGTGAAATGATTGCACCCTGCAAGCAGGAGGGAGGAGCACGGAGAATGCATACTAGTATCCGCTCCTGTGTGAAAACGGAGATGAGGGGAAATTTGTTCCCTTTTCTCAAGAAGGCTGCGCAGAAGGCAGTTTTCTTAGATTTCACTTAAAACAGGGACAGAAAGTCAGAGAAAGCAGGAGTGTTTGTGGATACAACTGTTGTTCCAAAAAGCACAAAGGAAAGCTTTGGAAGGGGAGATAAGCAGTGATGGGGAAGAGGACACTGGATGTGCCTGCCTTTGAGGTTGGGACTCAGCTTGCTGTTAGGCCAGTGAAGTCATTTCTGGAGGTGAGTGCAGGCTGCAGGGAGGGTCGGGTTACAGCGGATGAAATGGATGCAAAGTGTTGCATCTCAGGGTGTTGGAGAAGAAGACAGTTCTCAGAGAAGAGTAAATGGTTATTGGGTTGGAAGAATATGTGAAAAGGAGTCTGCTTCAGACTAACTTGCTTCGAAATTAAGCCTGAATCTTTTTTACTTAAATAACAGTATGCATGGTAAGTTGTAACTGGATTTTGGTCAGACATAGGCTGACCTATGTCACCTAACTGTGCTATAAAAATGCACAAGTAATGTGGTGCTCTGGAAAGAACATATATCCTGTCACGTTCCAAACAGTACAAAGGGGTACATAATCCTGTAAGATTCTTATAATTTTATTTTTACAATACTTGCTATAAATATTTTATAAGTTCAGGTTCAAAAAGTAATAATTCTGTTATGTTTGGCTTACAGGTCATGCCTTGACTGCATTGGTAAAAATGCTATAATTTTAGAAAGTCAGATATCTTTATTACCTCCTAAACTTCTCCAACAAGTACTCAAAAAAATAACATTTTGGACTGCAGCTAATCACCGGGAAGAACAAAGAGCCCAAAAAGAAGAAACAGAAAATAAATATCAGTGGATCAGTAGCAATTAAGTTGTTATATATGTTATATGTTTAATATGTTTAAACATTTTAATCAGACTGTATATTTACTCCCCAAATTGGAGGCTTTATTTAGAAGATAAAATCTGAAACAGAAAATCTATGTTAAAGTGATTGTATGGCATGAGATATATGGGAAGAAAACATTAATGGCAGATTAATTTATAATTATATTTGTAAATTAATTTAATTGTAAGTTGCAGAAAAAAATCTACTTTCTGAAAGTAAGTACAATTGTCAGAAACTTTAACTCACTGTGTCCTCTTTACAGGAAAGAGTATACAAATTTGAGAAGAATAAGAAATTACCCCCAAGGACTTAGGGATTCTCCAACATAAAGACAAATAGATATATAAAAACACCTCATGTCAGCTTTCAGAAAGAATAGATTTTTCTCAAGTCACTTTAAAGTCACCTAAAGTTTCCCATTAAATAATTCAGTTATTTAAAGAACTTCTCCTTAAATAACTAATGTAGCTGGCCAAAACAAGAAAATAGGCAGGCACTGGTATGGGATTAAATATTGAACTCCTTTTAGCATTTATCTAGTAAAGTATTCTTGGTCATCTTTATTTGAGTAGGGAAATGAATGTCTTCAGTTGTCTTTCTGTTACCTCTAAGTTGTTAGATTGTCCCATTTTTTTCTGTATATATAAAGACAATGTTTGAAAGTGTTACAGTGGAGATTTATCATACAGGGTTTGACATATTGAGAGGCAGTATAGTTATTAACTTTTGATACACCTTAAAATACATTTTGTCTTCGGGGCATACTTATAAAAAGTAACCTTCAGTGAATTATGAAATGGGATGATAACCTAGTAATTTATCTTTCTAGAAACTCATTTTGGCCCACACCATTCTACAGAGTTGGTGCTCAAGACCCAGGATATTAAAAATATGTTATCTTCCCATTTGCTTTCAGTATTAACTCCCTATAAAGAAATGGAACATGAATATTTATCTTTGTAGTCCTTAAATAGTACTTTTGCCATAATTAAGAAGTTCTTCATATATCACAGTCATATCCGTCCATTGAATTACTAATAACAAGGAATTACTGAAAACTCGATATATAAAATTACTCTCTACCATACTACCATGCAAGTTGGCTCTGCAATTTAAAATGTTAAATGTATTTCTATATTGAAGTATATGTGTAATTTATAATGAAAATTATAGTAGTTTGTAGACCTTCTTAAATTTTAGAGATATATTTTATATATATATGTACTGTATTTTGGATGTGTAAAACTTCTATTTATGTATTGAAATATTTTGTGTTTGCATTTTATTTATTATACAAACTATACAGAATTACTATTTTCCTAGTTTTGTTAGTGTGAACCAGTCATTAGAATTAATTGTGCAAACAATACTTCAGCATAAGTTTTTATTTCTGCTTACTATTTTTAGGCTGAATAACAGATTTAGAGAGTGAGTCTCACAGGTAATACAGGTCTTAGAAGTAATTTTATTACTATGAACTTTAGTATCAGCAGTCTATAAGGAAAAACTACCTAAATCTATTAGATAGTGATAGATGACACTGAGTGGGATGACCTCTTTTTAAATGGCTTCTGAATTATTTCAATACCTTTTCTAGCCGCTTCGAAAAGCACTTCTGTTTATAAATGGTTTACCTAAACATTAAAAGTTAGATTAGCCCCTCAAAACACACACACTTGACTAAGGCTTTAAGAGAATGAAAATCTATATATTATCTTTGGCACACAAAACTGGTGCTCTTCTTATTTGACTGATTATACTATACTACTTCAAAAAGTTATGTTCTCAGGTAGCCCCATGGTAGGAGTTGTAGGGAATTCTAATCTGATCTTCAATTTCCAAAACTTGCCTTAAAGCAGAGCTTCCCTGCTACTAAGAGATGTAGAAATTCTGGGAGCTGGCAAAACCAGTTTTGAAAATCCCTAGTCAAGCAGTATTCATTCCTCATTCTTACCTATTACGCTTTACTGTCAACTTTGTTGTTGCTGACCTGTGCTGTGTTTAGGAGCCCGAGGCAACATCAGCCTCATAACTTTAAACCCTCCCTTATGGGTTCTCTGTTTGAAAGATGGTTTAGAGGGTTGACTTTTTTCTTTTTCCAGGTGGTTCACAAAATAGGTTTCCAGTCTGATTCTCAAGGAAAAAGAATTTCTGGCCATCTTTATTATGTGTATCAGAATATTCTTCCAGTTGTCAGGAAGGATCCTTTCGAGGTATTATCGTTTTTAGAATGATACAGTAAATGGCATATCAAAATTAGTAGTATCTTTTCCAAGTAGTATCTTTGCAAAAACACCTTTAAAAATTATTAACCTCTTGATAGCTTAAAAATATTCTTTAGAACTTCATACTGCTAACCCAGAAACAAAGTGATATTTTCACAAATACATTATTTATATGTATGTATGTGTGAGAGAGAAATAATATAAACTCACTAAAGTAGAATAATTTTCTTGGTAGTACATACTGTTTGAAAAAGTAAAATTTTGATTTCAGAACACTTCAAAGGAAAAGAAACAGTTTTAAGAATCCCCATTTTTTGGTGCCCGTTTTTCCATTGTATTAATATTGTGATTCTATTGGAATTTCCAGCTTGATGAAGTTACCATGTGGTCCAGCATGTGGGTACAGCAAGAACATTTTCTAAATCACCCATGTAATGGACTGAATGTTTATATCCCCACAAAATCCATATATTGAAACCCTAATCCCCAATGTGATGGTTTTTGGAGGTAGGGTATTTGGGAGCTAATTAGGTTAAGATGAGGTCATGAGGGTGAGGACGGGTGATGGATTAGTGTAAGAGACCAGAGCTCTCTTTCTATATCCCTTCCCTATGAGAAGGCAGCCCACTGCAAGGCAGGAAGAGGACCCTCACTAAGTACCAAGTCTGTCTGTACCTTGATCTTTAGACTTCCTAGCTTCTAGAACTGTGAGAAATAAATGTTGTTTAAGCCATCCAGTCTGTGGTATTTTGTTATGGTTGCCTGAGCTAAGACAAACCTGAAGTCCACAGTTTACCTTAGGGTTCATTCTTGGTGGTGTATATGTTATGGGCTTAGACAAATGTGTAGTAACATGTATCTGCCTTTATAGTAACATAGAAACTAAGCACTGCTCTAAAAATCCTGTGTTCTGCCCATTTATTCCTCCCTCCCCACTAAGCCCTGGCAGCCATAGATATCTTAGTTTTCATATTTTTGCCTCTTTCATGTTATACAGTTAGAATTATACAGTATGTACCCTTTTAAGATTGGTTTATTTCATTAGTAATATGCATTTGGGCTTCCCTGGTAGCTCAGGTGGTAAAGAATCTGCCTGCAATGTGGGAGATCCGCGTTCAATCTGAGTCGGAGGATCCTCTGGAGAAGGAAATGGCAACCCACTCCAGTATTCTTGCCTGGAAAATCCCATGGACAGAGGAGCCTGGCGGGCTACGGTCCATGGGGTTGCAAAGAGTCGGACACGACTGAGCAACTCACATACAATATGCACTTGTTTCCTCCATGTTTACTCATGGCTTGAAAAAAATGGCTCATTTCCCAGTACTGAATAATATTCCATTGTCTCAATGTTTTACAAGTGAGGAATCAAATTTAGATCACAATAATTCTTAATTTTCTCTTGATCTAATTGAAAAGTGTCATATAAAAAGTAAGCTAAAATAGTGTCTGTGTGAACAGGATTCACTTTCCTTCCTGAAGGCCTGGGAGGTGAAGATTTCTGAAACACTTTTTAAGCAGTTTTCCAAACTGGGTGGAGGATGCACCACTGAATTAAAATTTCTGCTGGACCAAAAGAGCTTATCGAGAAGAGACGTTATGAACCACTCTGCAGGCACATCGGGGTGGCACGCAGTGCCAGAGCTGCCTGGCGCACACAGCGGCGCCTCCGCCCGGAAGCCGCCCAGCAATTGCGGCTGGGGCCACCTGGGACCACGCTTGAGGGTAAAGGTGCCACCACCATCCACTGTCCTGGGAAAGACAAGGCACCGACTCTGGAAACCCTGAAACCTGAAACTTACTACCTGAGCAATTTGCTAGCCCTTTCCGGGCTGTGAACATCCTTCAGTCAAGACCTTTTTTGGAAGTGTCTGGCTAATTCAGCATCTCCTCGTAATGAAGGGAGGCTCGGAGGTGCTTGGAAGTGCCTTTAGTTTCTGGGCCCGGGCCCGGCAGGCGCAGGCGGCGGGAGGACCCGGCGCTGGGGGCGCTCAGCGCCAGCCGCGCTTCCGGATCCCGGCGAGCGGCGTCAGCGGAACGGGCGGCTCCCAGCGCGGCGTAAACAAGGGCCCTCCGCGGCTAGAAGCGAGCTGGAGGCGGGGCTGACGGGCTGCAAGCTGGTATCAGCCCGAGGCAGACCCTTGCCCGCCCTGCTCGCGTCCCTGCGCCCTCGCCGCCCCCAGCCCGCAACCCCTACTCAAGCGGCGAGAGGCCGTCCTCGCAGAGACTGGCCGGGAGGACAAAAGCCCGGGCGGCGGGGCGCGGCCGTAACGCCGAGCCTTTCGCCGCCGCCGCGCGTCTCTCTTTTCCTTTGTCTTTTTCTCCTCCGCGGGTGCGGGGATTCCTGGTGAACCGAAGTGCAGCCTCAAGATGGCCGATGGCTACGAGGACCTGCGGGAGGACGAGCTCCCAGGGCCGGCCTACGAAGGCTACGAATCCGCGGAGCTCGCCTGCCCCGCCGAGCGCAGCGGCCACGTAGCCGTCAGTGACGGGCGCCACATGTTTGTCTGGGGCGGCTACAAGGTCAGTGGGCGGCCGGGTCGCGCGGGCGTCGGCCGGCAGTTACCGGTCGGGGGCGGCGGGCCGGGCGGGAGGGCCAGCGTGGCCGGCCGGGCGCCTGGAGCGCCCCCGCGCCGCGACTCCGCCTGTTGGTTCGTTCTCTTGCGAGTGTGGGAATCTTCCCACGGGTCTCCCTACCCGTCCCAGGGCTCCTGGGCTGTTGTCACGCCCGCCTTCTGCTTACAAAGCCTGCTCCCCGCTCCCTGCCCGCGCTTGCCCAGCGCCCTATTAGATGTCCGAGCTTTACCTGCGGAGGGCGCGGCAGGCGGGGCGAGACCGCGAAACGTTTTTACTTAAAGGGTTGGCGTGTAGGAAGTGACGGTGTGTGAGGTCACTCTTATCGGGCATAGAGCCGGGGTCTGGTGCCCGCTGATGCCGTGGCCCACTTATGGGGAGACGGCCGCGGAGGGAAAATGCATCGGACTTCCCCAAGGCCGCAAGAATTGGCTTGCTGAACCTTCCTGCCGGTTCAGGAGTCCCAGCGACACCTGTGCACCTGCCCTCCTAGTGTCATTCGAATGCTTCGTGGCTATTTTCCTTTTGGTTTCAGCTGAGAAAGGGTTGAGATTTTTCACATGAAACTCCTATAAAGAAAATTAATGGAAAATTTGTATCAATAACCGAAAAAAAAAGATCAACAGTAACAGCTTTTAACTACAGAATGCAGCCCTTTGACCCTTTGTCATGAACCAGTATGATTAGTTACCAGTTGTAACTAATGTAGTTACATGTAGTTGTGTGTGTTCTCTTTTCCTCTGTCTGGAAATCCTGCCCAAGTGCCTCCTATTTAAACCTTCTCACTAGTTCTCTTGCCCTTTTGCTTTTAGAGCTTCTTAATAACACTCCACATTCTAGAATCGTCTTATTTCATTTGCTGGAGTGGTTCGGATCTGTTCTTACCAAAAATATTTTTAGTCCCCCCCCTTTTTTTTTTATTAAAATGATCTGCCCCTGCTCCAATTTGCTAGAAATCTAGTCCTGTACACCAGTGGCTTCCATGACTTGGAAGCAGTAGGTGATTCTGGTAATAGATTTTAGCTTATGCTACAGTTGATGTGACCATTTTTTGAGATGACTCTGAAAAAGATAGCTGGGAAAAGCTGTCTTGATTACTTCCTTTGGTTCCGTTCTCCTAATCCTAATTAATCTGAAATGTTTTCCCCAGCCTCCAATGAATAGGTGTTCAGAAGAGGGTGTTTGGTAGGAGCAAGGTGGCTGGTACCCCGTGACTTTTATTAAAATGTAAATAATTGCCTTGGAGAAAAGTAAAACTGTTAATCTTCAGTAGGAAGAGGGAAGGTGAAGGGAGAGGGGAGAAGGCTTGTGCGGGTGTAAGATTCTGAAGGTGAGTTGTGGAGGGCTTGGATGCCCAGGGCTGAGGCGGGGTGGAGAAGCGTCACTAGTGAAGTAAGTTTGTAGTTCTCAAACAGGCCTTCCTCCACATTCTGGCTACAGCCTTAAGAGTACCACACACCGGAGGCCCTTGAGAGATTGTTTTGATTTCAATAAACCTTAGCTTCATACACAGAAGTCATTTTTCCTCCTCCTGCCAGACTGATGTACTCTGGGTCAACCTGCTATCTTGCTGCCAGTCTTTTTGTTTCATAAGTGGTGGAGTGGAAAGAGAAATGTTTACATGCCCAGATGATCTGTTCTGTGTGTTTTTCAAGCTTATGACTCTGACACCCATTCTTAGTGAACTGCAACTGTTTACTGTATGTCAACATTGTTCAGAAAGTGGCCAGGGTAGTTCAAAGTCTGGAGGGGTCAGGCAAAGTGGTTGAAGTTGCAAATTCAGGGAAAGGAGGCTGGAATCCTGGTTCCACCATTCCTTGCTGAGTACCCTTGGGCAACTTCTCTGAGAAACCTATACCGGCTATTTCTTACGGTTGTTGTGAGGATTAAATACAGCACTCCATGGATAGCACTTCACTAGTTCTGGCATATAGTAAGCTCAATCTGAAGGGAAATGGAGCAGAACAAGGAACTTAAGATTTTGTACAAGGACTTAATATTTGCAGTTCTGCCCTCTCTGCTTCTTGGTAGAGAATGAATGGCTAAAAGGGAAGAACATCTGACCTGTTAGTGTGGATCGGGTGCTTTCAAGGTAGAACTTTCTTTAGCCTGCCAACATGACACAGATAATCTCCCATGAGGTCATGTAACTCATATTTGGTGCATGGAGTGTTCAGGATACAGTGGCCTTAGAGACTACCTGGAGATCTCTTAACTTCGTGCATCGTTGCAACTGCTGTATCAAGAATTTGAATTGAGGCCTGTCTATATTAAGCATTACTTTGAGTATGAGGCATGGGGTAGAGAGAACTGTACATGTGATAGAATTGTTAAAACCTGTTTAATTTCTTGTAACTCTCAGTATCTCAAATGAGATAGATGTGAAAAAATATACAATAGTGCCTCTTTAGAATACAAGTTACTTTTTGTATTTGCAACTTTTTGTTGTTGTTTTAGAGTAATCAAGTCAGAGGATTATATGACTTTTATCTGCCTAGAGAAGAACTCTGGATCTACAACATGGAGACTGGAAGATGGTAACTGTGGATATTAAGAGGGGGATTAGAACATCTAAATAAGGTTGCAAACAAAAACACACTCTGTAAAACCCATACTACTGAATAAAAACACTTTAACTAAAGATGCTAACCTAGCTGTATATTTTGAAAAACATGTTCTACTAGTTTAGCTTAGCTGCTAAGTTTAAATACTTTTGTATTTCTTCAGTAGTTACTAGATGCTTTTATGGCCTTTGAAGAAATTTCTATTCAGAACTGTGTCAAGTATTATAGCAATATTAAAGAGGTAGAGGCTTCAGATTCTGGAATGGAAATACAATAAAAGTTCCATATACACATTCAATATGTTATATCTTGTTACGTATTTTGAATGAGAAGAATTTGTAGACTATATTTGCTAGAAATAAAGGTAGTATTCTATTTTAATGAGCTCTAATAGTAAAATTTCTATGCAGATTTCTTTGAGGTAGCATGTTTTGCCTTAAAAAAAAAATTAAATTTGCCATCCATGCAAACGGGTTATTCTGAAAGGACTTTTTGCCAGTTTCATACCAGTAATACTTGAGTACGTTCTTAGCAGAATTAATGAATTCTCAAAAGGCTGGGTTGGCTGTGTTTGAGGATTTAGAAAGTAGTTTTCCCCATGCTTGCTTTTTGAAAACTTAGTCTGTTATATATTTTAGCAGATTTGAGATCTCAGAAATAGGAGAATACTAGTTCCACTTAAGAGTTCAACTAAAAATAAACCAGGATTATTTTTGCATATAGCTAGTGTTAATCTAGCTGTTTAACGCTCTTTCTAGACAACTGGACATTTATAATTATATTCCTTTAATGGGGAAACTTTAATTTAAAAAAAATTCAATCCCGTGAAGAATTTTTACAAAATAATGTCTATCAAAACTTAAAAATTGGAAATTCCCTAGTGGTCCAGTGGTTAAGACTCCACGCTTCCACTGCAGGGGGCACAGGTTCAGCTCCAGGTCGAGGAACTAAGTTCCTGCATGTCCCCCAGCACAGCCAGAAACAAAGAAACATAAAGCTTAACATAAGCCCTTGAATGTCATATTAATATTCTGAATCTTAGAATTAACTTTTTGATTCAGATTCACTTTTAGACTTAGAGTTAAAACAGGTAAAGAGCACTCAGAGGAATGGCTGGCCTATAGTAGACACTACCTGAGTGTCTGTAGTTATTACATAAGGTCGGAATCAGACTGATTTGAATGGCTAAAGGTGACTGAATCAAAAAACACTTATTAATCTGTCAGGACTGAGATATTGAAGTTTTCTTCCTTTGGGTTCTTGGCCCACTCAAAAAAACAAAACCATCATTTATGGTCAGATAACTGCTGCTGCTGCTAAGTCACTTCAGTCGTGTCCGACTCTGTGCAACCCCAGAGACGGCAGCCCAACAGGCTCCCCCGTTCCTGGGATTCTCCAGGCAAGAACACTGGAGTGGGTTGCCATTTCCTTCTCCAATGCATGAAAGTGAAAAGTGAAAGTGAAGTCGCTTAGTCGTGTCCGACCCCTAGCGACCCCATGGACTGCAGCCTACCAGGCTCCTCTGTCCATGGGATTTTCCAGGCAAGAGTACTGGAGTGGGGTGCCATTGCCTTCTCCTCAAGTAACTAGAAAAAGCAAACAATTCAGTTAGAGAAATGTTGAGATGGTTTGCTCCTAGAGTGATACATGACATGTGGGCTTTCAGAGCCTCCCATGCCATCATGCTAGTGCCTGCTGGCACAGCCTGTGGAGTGGGCGAAAGGGACAAGTTAATTCTTCTAATTAATTTCAGAGCTAGAAGAGACCTCAGCAGAGCTACTCACCCCTTATTTTTTCCTTTTATTGTGGGGATAGAATTAGAAGAATGGATACGTTGTTGCATTTCTTCTTGGGGAAATTTATTTACATTCAGTTTTTTCCCTCTCAGGAAAAAAATTAACACTGAGGGTGATGTTCCTCCTTCTATGTCAGGAAGCTGTGCTGTGTGTGTGGACAGGGTACTGTATTTGTTTGGAGGACACCATTCAAGAGGCAATACAAATAAGGTTAGTGTGTGTAAGGATGGTTTCAGGTAACTTTGTTCTTTTTCAGACCACTTATTTCTAAGGTTCGCCCAGTTTATTCCTGCTCAAGTTCAAAAACATGTACTTGATTGTGGTATGTTCTTTGCAGCTACTTATTATCTTATTAATAAAATGCTGTAGTATTAGATGAATATTAGTAAACTAAAAACAAGATGCACTTTGGGGGGCGGGGCAGGGTATTGGTCGCTCAGATGGTAAAGAATCTGCCTGCAATGCATGAGACTT
This sequence comes from Oryx dammah, assembly GCF_014754425.2. Taxonomy (NCBI): domain Eukaryota; kingdom Metazoa; phylum Chordata; class Mammalia; order Artiodactyla; family Bovidae; genus Oryx; species Oryx dammah. The sequence continues at coordinate 59,761,049 of NW_024070210.1, read as the reverse complement.
GGGTTCAATCCCTGGGTTGGGAAGATTCCCCTGGAGAAAGGAATGGCTATTCACTGCAGTATTCTTGCCTGGAGAATTCCATGGACAGGAGCCTGGAGGGCTACAGTCCATGAATTACAGTGAGTTGCACACAATTGAGCAACTAACATACACAGTAAAATTTAACAGGCAACAACCCAAAAAGCTGTAAGGAGAAATTAACAAAGTTTCATATACTAACATTCCTATAACACGCTACCATAAGATACTAAGATACTGTTGTTCAGACTTTGTCTATGTTTTGCCCAAATAGGGAAAAGGCATGTTTTTCTCAGGCCTGTACGAGACAGATGCAGTCAGAAAGGTGCATGTAATATACGTTCAGTTCATTTGCAGTCATGTCCAACTCTTTGAGACCCTGTGGACTGCAGCACGCCAGCCCTCCCTGTCCGTCACCAACTCCCAAAGTTTACCCAAACTCATGTCCATTGCGTTGGTGATGCCATCCAGCCATCTAACCCTCTGTCAACCCCCTGTCCTCCTGTCTTCAATCTTTCCCAGCATCAGGGTCTTTTCCAGTGAGTTGGTTCTTCACATCAGGTGGCCAAAAGATTAGAGTTTTAGCTTCAGCATCGGTCCGTCCAATGAATATTCAGGACTGTTTTCGTTCAGGATGGACTGGTTGGATCTTGCAGTCCAAGGGACTCTCAAGAGTCTTCTCTAACACCACAGTTCAAAAGCATCAAGTCTTTGGAGCTCAGCTTTCTTTATAGTCCAACTCTCACAACCATACATGACCACTGGAAAAACCGTACTACTAGCTTTGACTAGACGGACCATTGTTGGCAAAGTAACGTCTCTGCTTTTGAATATGCTGTCTAGGTTGGTCATAACTTTTCTTCCAAGGAGTAAGCGTCTTTTAATTTCATGGCTGCATTCACCATCTGCAGTGATTTTGGAGCCCCCAAAAATAAAGTCAGCCACTGTTTCCACTGTTTCCCCCTCTATTTCCCATGAAGTGGTGGGACCAGATGCCATGATCTTAGTTTTCTGAATGTTGAGTTTTAAGCAAACTTTTTCACCCTCCTCTTTCACTTTCATCAAGAGGCTCTTTAGTTCTACTTCGCTTTCTTCCATAAGGGTGATGTCATCTGCATATCTGAGGTTGATATTTCTCCCAGCAATCTTCATTCTAGCTTGTGCTTCATCCAGCCCAGCGTTTCTCATGAAGTACTCTGCATATAAGTTAAATATGGGGTGGCAATATACAGGCTTGATGCACTCCTTTCCTGATGTGGAACCAGTCTGTTGTTCCATGTCCAGTTCTAAGTTGCTTCCTGACCTGCATACAAATTTCTCAAGAAGCAGGTCAGGTGGTCTGGTATTCCTGTCTCTTTCATAATTTTCCACAGTTGTGATCCATACAGCCAAAGGCTCTGGCATAGTCAGTAATACAAAAGTAGATGTTTTTCTGGAACTTCTTGTTTTTTTTATAATCTAGCAGATGTTGACAGTTTGATCTCTGGTTCCTCTGCCTTTTCTAAATCCAGCTTGAACATCTGAAGTTCACAGTTCACGTACTGTTGAAGCCTGGCTTGGAGAATTTTGAGCATTACTTTTCTAGCTTGTGAGATGAGTGCAACTGTGCAGTAGTTTGAGCATTCTTTGGGATTGGAATGAAAACGGACCTTTTCCAGTCCTGTGGCCACTGCTGAGTTTTCCAAATTTGCTGGCATATTGAGTGCAGCACTTTCACACTATTATCTTTTAGGATTTGAAATAGCTCAACTGGAATTCCATCACCTCCCCTAGCTTGGTTCAAAGTGATGCTTCCTAAGGCCCACCTGACTTCACATTCCAGGATGTTTGGTTCTAGGTGAGTGATCATACCATCGTGATTATCTGGGTCATGAAGATCCTTCTTGTACAGTTCTTCTGTGTGTTCTTGCCACCTCTTCTTAATATCTTCTGCTTCTGTTAGGTCCATGCTTCCCCGGTGGCTCAGAGGTTAAAGCATCTGCCTGCAATGCAGGAGATCTGGGTTCGATCTCTGGGTCGGGAAGATCTCCTGGAGAAGGAAATAGCAACCCACTCTGGTATTCTTGCCTGGAGAATCCCATGAACAGAGGAGCCTGGTAGGCTACAGTCCACGGGGTCACAAAGAGTCGGGCATGACTGAGCGACTTCACTTTCACTCTTATTTCACACATACCATTTGCGTCCTTTATCCAGCCCATCTTTGCATGAAATGTTCCTTTGGTATCTCTAATTTTCTTGAAGAGATCTCTAGTCTTTCCCATTCTATTGTTTTCCTCTATTTTTTTGCACTGATCATTGAGGAAGACTTTCTTATCTCTCTTTGCTAATCTTTGGAACTCTGCATTCAAATGGATGTATCTTTCCTTTTCTCCTTTGCCTTTCGCTTCTCTTCTTTTTACAGCTATTTGTAAGGCCTCCTTAGACAATCAGTTTGCCTTTTTGCATTTCTTTTTCTTGGGGATTGTCTTGATCACTGACTCCTGTACAGTGTCATGAACCTCTGTCCATAGTTCTTCAGGCACTCAATCAGATCTAATCCTTTGAATCTATTTGTCACTTCCACTGTATAATCGTAAAGGATTTGATTTCGGTCATACCTGAACAGTCTTGTGGTTTTCCCTACTTCAATTTAAGTCTGAATTTGGCAATAAGGAGTTCATGATCTGAGCCACAGTCTTGTTTTTGCTGACTGTACAGAGCTTCTCCATCTTTGGTTGCAAAGGATATAATCAGTCTGATTTCGGTGTTGACCATCTGGTGATGTCTATGTGTAGTCATCTGTTGTATTGTTGGAAGAGGGTATTTGCTATTACCAGTGATGGCACCCCACTCCAGCACTCTTGCCTGGAAAATCCCATGGACGGAGGAGCCTGGTGGGCTGCAGTCCATGGGGTCGCTAAGAGTCGGACACAACTGAGGGACTTCACTTTGACTTTTCACTTTCATGCATTGGAGAAGGAAGTGGCAACCCACTCCAGTGTTCTTGCCTGGAGAATTCCAGGGACGGGGGAGCCTGGTGGGCTGCTGTCTATGGGGTCGCACAGATTCAGACATCACTGAAGCGACTTAGCAGTGCGTTCTCTTGGCAAAACTCTGTTAGCCTTTGCCTTGCTTCATTCTGTACTCCGAGGCCAAATTTGCCTGTTACTCCAGGTGTTTCTTGACTTTCATACCACTGTGTTTGGTAGGACAGAGGAATAGAAAACAAAAAGTGTTAACCCAAGAGGTGATGCATGAGTGGAATTACATAGTACTGTTGGAAGGAGTATTATGCAAGATATATAGGTACCAAGATGCAGAGTTACACGTAGATATGTCTGGTTTATGGAAATGCCAAGTGATTTGGTATAGACAGAACATGTGGGCTGAACTGGTTTCAGATTTCAAACTGTGCTCCTAGGAACTCTAGGGATTTTGGGGGTGATGCTTTGGGACACCTGTGAGAGAAGTATATGGGGTTAGGCAGGCTCCACACCACCCTTTTCCTCCTTCCTTTTAACAACTGTCAGTCAGTTCAGTCGCTCAGTCGTGTCCAACTCTTTGCGACCCCATGAATCGCAGCACGCCAGGCCTCCCTGTCCATCACCAACTCCCGGAGTTCACTCAGACTCACGTCCACCGAGTCAGTGATGCCATCCAGCCATCTCATCCTCTGTCGTCCCCTTCTCCTCCTGCCCCCAATCCCTCCCAGCATCAGAGTCTTTTCCAGTGAGTCAACTCTTCGCATGAGGTGGCCACAGTACTGGAGTTCAGCTTTAGCATCATTCCTTCCAAAGAACACCCAGGACTGATCTCCTTTAGGATAGACTGGTTGGATCTCCTTGCAGTCCAAGGGACTCTCAAGAGTCTTCTCCAACACCACAGTTCAAAAGCATCAATTCTTCAGTGCTCAGCTTTCTTCACAGTCCAACTCTCACATCCATACATGACCACTGGAAAAACCATAGCCTTGACTAGACGGACCTTTGTTGGTAAAGTAATGTGTCTGCTTTTCAATATGCTATCTAGGTTGGTCAGAACTTAGCTCCACTTATTTATTTATTCACAATTCACCCTAAGCTAAATCACAGTTCACTTTAATTAAGTGAATAATGTTGCATGCCCTTTGGGTTTGGACAGAAGTATGGCATACATCCATTATTATAATGTCACACACAGTCTTTCACTGCTCACAAAAACTTCTGTACTTCATGTAGACATCTCCTCTCTCCCCCTGAACTCCTATCAATCTTTTTACTGTCTCCATAGTTTTGCCTTTTCCAGATGGCATATAGTTGGAATCTATTTTTCTTTGCCATCCAAAGAAAAACCTTTATACCACCACTCATGGCTCACCCATGCATGGACCTCACATGCTCTAAGTGGCAAACTTCCCCACTAAATGCTGTAGCTTTTCTTTCCATGTTGAGCCCTGTCACACTGGTCCTGCCCAGCAGCACGTGGAGGTGCAGGGGAGCCTATGTTTTCTATTTCTTCATAGGAAGGCCACAAGTTTTGCCCCTTGTCACAGTGAACTCAGATTTCTGTTGGGCATGTTGTAAGCAGAGAAGCCATTTCTTCAGGTTCTTATTTTTATATTTAGGCATTTGCTTAATTAAGATTTTGTTGGAAGAAAGGGTTTTGTGCCTAAAAGGTTTTGTAAGGCACTGCTGTAGGCTGTTGTTGAGCCATGTATTTTTCAGGGTCAAGGAGGGAGAAAACAAACTTTGACACAACATGAGCAAACTTGGGGAAAAGACTAGTAATGACTTTAGTAAAGGGGAATGGTCAGAGAAATGGTTAAATCAGTACAGTTGAGAAAAAGAAAAAAAGTTAACTTATTGACTATTTAAATGTAAGTACCTGGATGTGAACCCTCTGAAAGACAAATGAATATTTAATCTTTTAAGATTTATCCTTAGCTCCTAGAGTTAAGTGGGCACTTAAGACATGTTTGTTAAATTGAATTTGAAGATGAATTGCTAAGTTTGATTTTTTTTTTGGTAATACCATCCCACAATACATAAATTAGATCAGTACAATTTAAAGTGCCTATCTCAGGCAAAGAATGTAGTAAATTAACACACTTTCTAGTCCTTCAGCCAAAAAGTGGTATGGGGAAAAAAAATAGGCTGAACACAAATAAGGTGCACAGTGACTTAGGTAATTTACATTCTAGCAGAAATTTCTTCCCTAGACTCAACTAGATAGCATTTTGCAGACTGGCAGCCAGTTTGCAATTATACGTTTAGTAGTACTGAATTAGGTGACATTCTTATTCGCATAAATGCAATAACATTAAATGCCAAGGTTGAATTTCCTTCATGTAACAAAATCTAACATTGCTTCTGGCAGTTCTACATGCTGGATTCAAGGTCTACGGACCGAGTATTACACTGGGAAAGAATTGACTGCCAAGGAGTTCCTCCATCATCAAAGGACAAACTCGGTGTCTGGGTATATAAAAACAAGTGAGTGACCAGCACTATAGGTTTGGGTTTTTATGTGGAAAGTACTTTGCCATTCACGTATCCTTTGCTAATAACCATTGTAATCATGTAACATGCCTCTGAAGGCCCATGAAGATTAAGTAAATTTAACGGCAAAGCACCTAAGACATCACTGTTAGCCATATTAGCCATTAATATTTGAATAAGCATTTTTATATACTCAAGTGTGCCTTCTCAGCTCATGGAATATTACAAAACAAAAAAAAATCTATTGTATCCTGTGCACGTTTGAATTTTTAATGTCTTGGTTTTTTTTTTTTTTTTTTTTTTGTCTTGGTTTTTTATCAAACAGGTTAATATTTTTTGGAGGGTATGGATATTTACCTGAAGACAAAGTATTGGGAACTTTTGAATTTGATGAAACATCTTTCTGGGTAAATGAAGTTTCGTATTTGCATATGTGGCCTACTTAGTCTGTTGACATAATATACTTCGTTTGCTATTAGCTTTGTTCATTTTGCCGTTAATAAACCAAAGGTGGTTTTACTAACGTTATTTGTAAAAACTAACTCAGATTCTTATTTTCTGTAGAATTCAAGTCATCCAAGAGGATGGAATGATCATGTACATATTTTAGACACTGAAACGTTTATCTGGAGCCAGCCTATAACTACTGTGAGTTACTGAAGAATAATGAATTAATTATTAAAGCAAGGGCAGTTGGCAAGTGGTGTAAAATTGACAGTTCATTATTCTCCAAGGAGTCTAAAACTAAAAAGTTAATGTATAGACTAGCCCAGTATCTATCATCTAATAGCTGTTAAAAGTGGTATAGTTTGTAATTAAATAAATGACCTAGTGCTGGATTGGGATTTAAATTACTCAAATGTTAGATGTCTTTTTCCTCTGACACAGTGTCATATAATGTGTTAGCTTTTGTTTTAAAAGAAAAGTAAGCATTCTATTAACTAGCCCATTCAGTAATGTTTCTCAAAAGCTCCCAGTTTTGGTAGTCAGCCTTCAGTACTGCTGTTTACTACAAGTTTGCACTTCAGCTTAAGAACTCAAGTGTTCTGCACATTCTATCCCACTTCCAGAAAAGACTTCTTTCTGGTATTTATAAAACGTTCACTTATTCATCAAATTGTTTTTATGACTTAACTAGGGTAAACCACCGTCACCTCGGGCTGCCCATGCCTGTGCGACTGTTGGAAACAAAGGCTTTGTGTTTGGAGGCAGATACCGAGTGAGTATATAAAATAGTTTCAAAGATGTGCTTTTCAGTTACTCAGAATGATAACTAGTTAATTTATCCTTTTTTAGGATGCTAGAATGAATGACCTTCACTATCTTAATCTGGATACATGGGAGTGGAATGAACTGTAGGTATCCTTTAGCTAATTATTTAGGAAAGTTTTTCCAAAAAATTCCAATGGATTTCCCCCTTACTCTCTATTATTAGTACATAATGTACCTGCTTTCTTTTTCTGTAACAATGAATTTTAAGTAAACATGATCACTAAATCCTTAAGGAATCTTTAAATTTTCAGTTCCCATAACTGTATGTCTAGCACATAACATGTGCTCAGTGTTTGTTGAAAAGATCCAAAGTTGACCTTCCTTCCAAGGAAATACTTCACTGAAGAGCATGTAGTTAATATCAAGAATCCTTTTTAAAAGTCTCTTCAAAATTCCATATAAAATTTTAAAGAAAACTTTAGTATTTCTCTGCTTTAAATACAGTAGTGGCTTTTAAATGCAGATATTATAACTTAGCTATCATTTTCAGAATTCCACAAGGCATATGCCCAGTTGGCCGATCTTGGCACTCACTAACACCAGTTTCTTCGGATCATCTCTTTCTCTTTGGAGGATTTACCACTGATAAACAGCCACTAAGTAAGTACTTTTAAAAAGTTATTATGTCATTCATAAGCAATATATAAATAGCTGAAAAAAATCAGTATTTTAGATGTATCAGAGGGCTATAGGGATGGTTAGAAGGTTTGGTATTAATTTTGATCCTGTAATATATATACAGTTGTTTTCATATGACACATCTATCTGTCTAGTAAAAAAAAAAAAAGGAAAAATTACCTAGAGCTCTTTGCCCTGCTAAATGGCTGTAACATGAAAAGGGCTTACATGTCTAACTGCAGGGGAAAAAAGGAAATATACTTTCTGTATCTACTCAAAATCTGATTTACTACTGTTTTTACTAAAGCTGCACTCTTGAAATATCAGTGTCACATTGACAGAATAACATACTTCATGCTTTTTTCTTTGCTTTAATCAGGTGATGCCTGGACATACTGCATCAGTAAAAATGAATGGATACGGTTTAATCATCCCCATACTGAAAAACCAAGGTATGAACTATTTAAAATGTAGTTCTTATGTTGAGTGAGGTCCTTGGAGATGTATAAGACTGGTAATGAATGAGAAAATTCAGTTGGCTGCATTCACTTCCTCATAAAAACCCTAGCATTCACTAAGGTTTAATTTGAAAGAAAACCAATGTTCTTAGTGCTTTCTTTTTCATCATCTATGCATGAAAAACAGGGCTGGATTTTGCTTTTTGCTTCATTAGAATACTGACATCATTAAAATTTATACTAAAGCTCTTTACCAGAGTAGAACTGTTTCTAGATTTGTTATTTGAAAAAGCAAATTCTAGTTCTCTTCTAGAAAAGAATTCAAAACCCTAAAGAATGTTTGAGGGTGAGGGAATCAAAAACTTTCAATCAAATTTACAGTTATGCTGTATAACAAATATTAGGAAGCTGAATCGTCCAAAAAGAGCCTGTTAGAACACTGCTACTTTTCTTATCTCAGAATTGTTACAGAGACTGCTAAAAGGAAATGATGTAGTCAGAATTGTTATTCAAAGCACATTTGTATACTGTTAGCTTGCATTTTGGAGAAGGCAATGGCAACCCACTCCAGTACTTTTGCCTGGAAAATCCCATGGACAGAGGAGCCTGGTGGGCTGCAGTCCATGGGGTCGCTAAGAGTCAAAGTGACTTCACTTTCATTTTCACTTTCATGCACTGGAGAAGGAAATGGCAACCCACTCCAGTATTCTTGCCTGGAGAATCCTGGTGGGCTGCTGTCTATGAGGTCGCAGACACAACTGAAGCCACTTAGCAGCAGCAGCTTGCATTTTTATCCATGCCTCTAACCTAAGTAGTACAGTCATGCCACTAAGATGCCTTTTGGCACAAATACTCTTTCCAGAGAGTCAGGCTTGAAGATGCTTTGTTTACTCAGGCAGAGTAAAACATTCCTCAGATGTTTTGTGTAAGGACAACTGACCCTGCCTATGAAAAGGAGAGCGCTTATACCACTCATCTCCCAAAGACTTTTATTGCTCATAAAAACCTAGAGAACAGATTGTTCAGTTCAGACTCCTCATTGCATAAATTAGGAATGGACCAGAGAAGAACGATATCCAGATAAAAGACATTGATTTTTCTAGCGTTTTATACTTTTCCTTGAGATAAACTGTGTCTCAACTTTGTTTTGGTCTGTGCTAAAGACCTTTAGTCTTTATTTCATCATCTCTATTCTCTAGTATAAATTATCAATTTGGTGTTTGGGGTGACTTCAAACAAGTTCTTGTTTTAAATGTAGATTATGGCATACAGCTTGTGCCAGTGATGAAGGAGAAGTAATTGTGTTTGGAGGGTGTGCCAATAACCTTCTTGTCCATCACAGAGCTGTAAGTACACCACCCTTTATTAAAGGACACTTCATATTATTGCTGAAACTTTGTGAAGTACTTTTAATGTATCCTTGTCTATTTTTCAGGCACACAGTAATGAAATACTTATATTTTCAGTTCAACCAAAATCTCTTGTAAGGTAAGTAACTTTTTTACTTGGTACTTATTTAAAATTGCTTCTTAAACACTTTAGTGTTTTTGAAAAAATAGGTTTATGGATAATTTAAGGGCAATAATAAACTGTCGTTGATAAAACTATCCAGTTCCTATGAAAATCTTTAAAGTGCTTTTTCATTTTTGGTAGTTTTTCAAGTGAATATACTTCTAAACAGTAAAGTGAAATTATTTTTCTTTGTCCACTTTCAGGCTAAGTTTAGAAGCTGTCATCTGCTTTAAAGAAATGTTAGCCAACTCATGGAACTGCCTTCCAAAACACTTACTTCACAGTGTTAATCAGAGGTTTGGTAGTAACAACACTTCTGGATCTTAAGGCTTCATAGACAATGCCTCTGATCACTTGCATGGACAGCAATTCTGTAAACATCAGAGTGAAATCATTTGTATAATTATATACACTGTTGTAGTTTGCAGCTTTTTAGTTTTAATGTGCATGTGAATGGCCTAGAGAACCTATTTTTGTGTCTAAAGTTTACAATAAATGTATTTAACAGCAGAAGTTAATACTTGGGCTTTTTACCCAAAGGAATGATTATTTCCTATTTGGTAACATCAGGGTCTATGTCTGTAGAAACATTGTATTAATTATTCCTACCAGTATCAAAATGGTGGTTACTTTTTAAAGACATTAATATTTTAGCTGTTTCTTGAGTGGTCCGTTATGTTGAATTTAAAACACTAGGCTACATAAAGTGATTGTTGATAGGACTAAGCTGGTTAAAGAAACCTTGGAAGGACCAACGGCCATCCAGTCCTAGACCCCAGTGCTTTGGTGTAAGGGCCAGGGCAAGTGGAGTTGCTCATGTTGACTCTAGGCAGCCTGTTGAATTGTTTCAAAGTTAACAGCTTTTACAGCTCATAAAGAATGGAAATAATGTTTGATTTTATTCTCCATTGTTAGGAGACAGAAGAAAAAAGCTGGGTCAGGAGTCTTTAGTGGTAAACCTGAAAGTGCACTTATAATATTATAGGTTAAGATACTCTGTAACATGCTACTGATAATTACTAGAGGTGGAAAATAAAAAGGCACAGAGCTGAATGAGATTACAAGAAGATGAAAAGTAAAGGTATCATATAAATGTGTGGAAGTTATTAACACCAATTTCTCCTAGGTGTTATCTTAAGCCAAGTCATGGGAATGATTTGTATTTAAAACCTGGTCTAATATGAGTAAAGGCAGAAGAAGTCTACTTCCTCAAGACTTAAATGTATAACCACTCCAACCCCCACCAGGAAAAACAAAACTTGTGATTGGCCTGTAATAGATATATTAGATGTTATGTACAGTAGACTACCAAGTCAATAGTCTAACCAGTTGAGCCACTTCACTACTCCATTTCTTTACAACATGAAATGAATACTTACTATTAACCTTCCGAATTTCAAGAAAATGTAGAATAATTGCAGTTGTTTACAATTAGCATTTGCTGTCCACAAATATTTTAGGAAATCCTATCATAGTGTTTCCTCTCTATAAAACTGGAAAAAAGCCAAGTCATTTTGGTAAATACAGCAAGGCAATGTTAGTTCACTTTTAAATGAGGAAGTCTTATTACATGATGTTTTCATCTCTGAACTTCCAAAAGACTATAAAACTGATTCTTCTCAAATATTTTAGAATTTCATTTCAGCTATTTTCTTTTTACATTCAGAAGATTGGGTGCAGACACTTTCACTTTGCCAGGAATGTTTCTTGATAAATCCGTGTCCTAAAAAAAAAAAAAAAAGGGGGCTGAATATTTTCACAATCACATTTTTATGATCTTTGTATGTCCTCTGCTGCTAAAAGAATAGCATTTCTAAAATATTCATCTGAAATTATTTTACTTATTTTATATTGCTTCTAGTAAGACAGCAGTTTCTACCAAAATAATAGCTGCAGCTTCCATCTGCTATGCAAAACCAAAAATAAAAAAATTATAACTGCTCACATTTAACTGTACCACCAATCTCTAGAGGTTTCTACAGGAGTACTTTACCTTTACACTGCGGAATAAGTCTTTTTCTCTTGCTGTTGCTTCTTTGGAATGCATGAAACTATTCAAGGCTGTTTTTGCAGCTGTAAGCAGAAAATAGAAGAATCTGCTTCTGTTCAGTCAAGAAATGTTTAAAATCATAATTCACAAAAAGATTTTAAATACCTTTTCCCTTTTTCTGAACTCCAGGGGTAAGTTTCACTTTGTATCTTTAAAAAGGAATTGCATGTGTTACTGAACAGATTACAAAATGATTCATAAGTCGATATTGTGGCAGCTGTTTGAGTGAACTCATAATGACTTACTTATAGTTTGTCATGGTGGTATATGGGGCACATATTGGAATGGCAAACAGTAGTACATCTTCAGAATGTGGCTGCCCTGTCAAAGAGTCAAACAGATTTTCCTAAAAAGGGAAAACAAAAACAATTACAAAAGCTATACCAGCCCTAAACTAGGAAAATTCTAATAAAACAATCAATACATTTTATAATTTTCTGATAGATATATAATCTTTCACCCTTTGGGGCTATATATAAAGCAGAGCTTAATGACGATTTTCAAAATGACACTTAGATATATTTAAGAGAAAGGGAGAAAACGGGAGGCACTTTTGGTTGTCATAACTGAATCAGCATTGGGGGCAGAAACAATATTACTGACATCTATTATTGGGTAGATGCCAGGGATGGGACAACTCCCCACAAAAAAGAATTATCCATCCCCAAATGTTAAAGATGTCAAAGTCAGGAAACTAGATTAGGACAGTCATCTCTCATGCCTGTTCTTAAGGAGAAATTCTAGGGCTTCTTAAAGTTCCCATTTTGTGGGCTGCCTAGAAGATTACCTGTATTTATCTAACAACGTGAGTAAATTTAGATTTAGGACAAAACACTTGGTTCAGTGCTTACTATATGCCATGAACTTTTCTAAATGTTTTATGTATACTATCTTAGTTCTCACACAATTCTCCCAGTAGAGGCAATTATATCCCCGTTTTTCAGATGAGGAAACTAAGGCACAAAGAAAAATGTTTCCAAGGTTGTAGTTATATGTAAGAGTTAGGATTCAAACCCAAGAATGTGTTACTCCAGAGCTTGCAGTCTTTTTTTTTTAGCATTTTTAAATTTTAGCTAGAAGTTGTATGCCAGATATTGTGGGACCTGGATTGCAGTCAATGTTGTAGTATGAACCCCAACACAAAATCATACCTCATTTCCCTGCTGGTCTAGATCTTGTTCTTCCTGTTTCAAATATATAAAAATTTAAAAGTCAGTTGTAACTTAAATTGAAACTCTATACCACTGAAATCTATGAAGAGAAAAACTGATAAATATAAGATAGACTAAGTTAATACATGTGTCTAATATATGAGAAAGCGATGCCATTCAAAGAGAAAAAGGTTGTGCCCTAAAGTTAAAAAAAAGACTTCCACAGAATATATGCTAATGAAAGTGTTAGTCACTCAGCTGGGTCCGACCCTTTGCGACCCCATGGACTGTACAGCTCACCAGGCTCCTCTGTTCATGGGATTCTCCAGACAAGGATACTGGAGAGGGCTTGCCATTCCTTCTCCAGGGGATCTTCCCCACACAGGGATTGAACCTACGTCTCCTTGCACTGCAGGCAGATTCTTTACCATCTCAGCTGCCAGGGAAGCCCATTGATGATTATGAATATTTTAACAGTTATGAATATTTGAGTGTAAGGTTTACAGAGTAAGTAATATAAAAATCTGAAGACAAAGTGAGTTTTAATACTACTAAACAACACTGTTCAGGGAACCAAGAAAACAGTAATACATTTAGGATCCCTGTAAGCACTACCTGCACTGAATGGAGCACACAATACAACCAAAGTTTAACTGCCATGAATAAAAATATAAAGGTGAAACAAAAATTTTTTTTACCAATTTATAAAACAATAAATCCTTTGTTCAGAATTTCAGAAAGCTGTATATATTCATGCAAGAAGATATACATTAAGGCCAGACTTTCATACTCAGCTAATAGAACAAGGAGGCAACTATCTTAACTAGAAAAATGTTAACATTTCACACTGTGTAGTCACATTTGACATCATGTAATACAGTATATATTCCTATAGAAAAAATTAGAAGAGTGCAAATTCATTTCTCATTCATGGTCAACATAATCCTAGTTATCTGTCTTAACTAAATTCCCACCAGAATCTAGTTTCTCCGTAAAATTTTCTAATGGCTTATGATAAACTTTTTAGGAGCTAACCAACACTGCCAGTTTTATATACGGCAATTAAAATTTAGATCTTTTAGGCTATATTTCTAAGGAAACTTCCCATTACGAATAGGGTTACCACTCACCCTGGTTTTATTTTAGCACTGTAAATCCCCTGTCCTGGGAACCTTGAGATGCTGGTCACCCTAATTAAGAAGCAAAAGCCCATGTGTGTGGTAGCCTAACCTTGTCGTCATGTGGTTCATCTACAGCCAAGTCTTGTAACTCATGAGTGGTAACTTCAAGGGATGGAGTTTCTTTCTTTATGCTATCTGAGACTCTTGGTCCACCTCTAGGTTTCTGGGGCTGTTTCTTCACTGGTTCATCCTTTATTTTGCCTTTCTTTCCCTTTTTCCCTTTTTCTTCTTTGTTCGAACCTGCAGACTTCATAGAGGGAAAAACAGTTAATGTTGACAGTATTTTCAGTGTTGTCAGTTCTTTAACCAAGTACTAAATGCACAGCATATGATAGGCAGTGGTCTGCATGCCCCTTGAAAAACAAACAAAAGTATTATTAAATGTTACTTACTCCCAGCAATTTCATGATGAGCTCACGTTCTTCTTCATCTTGGTCCTTGTATTTTTCCTTCATTTTTTTCATTTTACTCTACAAAAGAAAAAAGTTTTTGGTTGGAAAAATTTAGCAGTAAGAAAATGTTAAGACATGTATATAAAGAAAAGGCACGTCTTTAATTCTGTCAAAATGCTTATTCAGTAGGGCACCACTTTAACAAACAATATGGAGTCTTTGAAGATGGATAAACCATAGTCCTCACCCTCAAACAATTGACCGTCTTGTGGAAAAAGAAGATACACAGAATAAGAGTAAATTAATGCAAAATATTCTAAATGCAAACAAGTTTATATCTAAGATAATTTAGAGAAAGTTTTTTTTAGCTTGAGCAAGAACTGAAGGGAAGAAATAAAGCAGAACTGAAAGATTCATTGCATCTGGGAATACAGGAAAGGCAAGATTATAATGTAAAGACAGAACAGAGTAGTAACAGCTAGTCATCACACATGGTTGCCATCAGGATACACATAAGAACAGGAAACAGTACAGCAAAGTTTAGCTGGGTATTTATTGCAGAGACTCTTAATACCTTGGATTTCATCAATTAAACTACTGATTCTTTTACTCTGGGTACACATCCAAATCCCTCGACCAGTTTTTAAAACCATAGGACATACAGGCTTTGACTAGTCTTAGCTAGGACCCAAATAACAAATTTATAAAATCGTAAATATTTAATAAGACACAAAAAACACTATACAAGACTGACAAATCAGACTTCATTAAAACTGACAAATGCTGCTCATCAAAAAACTACTAAAGAAGTGAAAAAGCAAGTCTCAAAACATGAAAGATATTTGTAGTACAGATAACCAAGAAAAGACATGTATTTAGGATTTCAAAGAACTCCTATAATCAGTGAGAAAGTTGGACAACCCAACTTTTAAAAGCTAAATTAAGATTTCAGTATACACACACTTGAATGACTTGGAAAACCCCAACAATACCAAATGAAAGTGACGACGTAAAGCAACTGGAACTCGAATACACAGCTTGGTGGCAAATTGGTACAAGTACCCCGAGAAACTGATAATACCTACCAAGCCAAACACAATGTGCGCTATAACCCAGCATTTCCACTCGTAGCTATACAGGACAGAAATGCATATTTGTGAATCTCAAAGATACAGGTCTTCAACGATGAAGAATATAGTAGACAGAAACTGGCAGACGCTATTTAGCAATGCAAATGAACTGTTACAGCAACATGGATGATTCACAAGGTTGAGTGAAAGACGTAAGAGGAACGTATAAAGGATGACTGCTTTTCTACATAAAGTTCAAAAACAAGCAAAAGAATCTATTGTGATTAAGACATGTTTTTCTTTGGTGGGAATACTATTTGGAAAGGGGCAAGAGTGAGCTTTCTGGAGTAATATAAACATTCAAGAGTGGTGGTCTGGGTGTTGGTTTCACAGATATATGTGCATATAAAAACTGAGCTAAAAGCAAAATATCTGCATATTACTATATATATGTAGCATGTGTACTGAATCATGTCTGACTCTTGGAGACCCCATGGACTACAGCCTGCCAGACTCCTCTATCCATGGAATTTTTCCAGGCAAGAATACTGGAGTGGGTTGCCATTTCCTCCAGGGGCTCTTCCCAATCAAAGGGATCAAACCTGGGTCCACTGTGTCTCCTGCACAGGCAGGCAGATTCTTTACCACTGAGCCACCTGGGAAGCCCACTATATGTATATTACACCACACACACAAAAAAAAAACTTGAGAATAAAATGAACAGTGTTAGCAATAAACTGAACCAAGAAATGGAAAACTCAACAAAAAGAATAGTTTCTTGGCAAAATATAACTTAGAGAAACCAACTTTGGAAAAAAAAACCTGAATGGAGTTATGATCACTAAAGAAATTCATTAAGTACTTCAAAACCTACCCTGAAAGTGTTACTTGCTCAGTTGTATCCAACTCTTTTGTGACCCCATGGACTGTAGCCAGCCAGGCTCCTTGTCCATGGAATTCTCCAGGCAAGAATATAGGAGTGGATTGCCATTTCCTTCTCCAGAGGATCTTCCCAACCCAGGGATGGAACTCGGGTCTCCCGCATTATATGCAGATTCTTTACCATCTGAGCCACCAGGGAAGCCAGATATCCCGAAACATCAGGCCCAATCGCCAAAAAAAAATTTCAAGGAACAAATGATCTCCATTTTATACAAAGTACTGCTGCTGCTGCTAAGTCACTTCAGTCGTGTCAGACTCTGTGACCCCATAGACAGCAGCCCACCAGGCTCCCCGTCCATGGGATTTTCCAGGCGAGAGTACTGGAGTGGGGTCCCATCGCCTTCTCCAATACAAAGTACTAGAGAGCATCTAAAAGGAAAAGTACCAAACTTACTTTATGAAGCCAGTATCACCTAGATACCCAAATAAGGCAAGGACAGTATTAGGGGGTTTTATTATGTAATTTACACCACATGAACTCATTGAGGGAGAAAAATAGATGGAGAAAAAGCATTCAATAAAAGAACTCATGATTATTAAACTAGCCCTTTGAAAAGGATATCTACCAACAACCCATAAGAAACATACTACAATGTTAAAAACCTTAGAATTAGTCCCTTTACTGTATTACTATAACAAAGAGGCATGCTATTCTTACTTTTATGCTACACTGTACTGATGTCTGAGTCAGTACAAGAAACATGAGAAAGAAAAGCAAAGCCATTATTTGCAGACTGCCTAAACTTCATCTATAGCTGCTGCTACTGCTGCTAAGTCACTTCAGTCGTGTCCGACTCTGTGTGACCCCATAGACGGCAGCCCACCAGGCTCCACTGTCCCTGAGATTCTTCAGGCAAGAACACTGGAGTGGGTTGCCATTTCCTTCTCCAATGCATGAAAGTGAAAAGTTAAAGTTGCTCAGTCATGTCCGACTCTTTGCCACCCCATGGACTGCAGCCCACCAGGCTCCTCTGTCCATGGGATTTTTCAGGCAAGAGTACTAGAGTGGGTTGCCATTGCCTTCTCCTTCATCTGTAGATGAAATGATAAATACTCAGTAAGAATGCTTAATACTATCAACTGGACGAATACCCTTAGTGCATACATATGACTTTTTTTAAGATAAATGACTAAAAATAAGAATTGCTGAGTCAGAGGGTAAATGCACTGTTAGGACTCTTGATTGGAAGTCCCATGGTATATATTCAAACTTGTACTGAATGACTGAATACACATTATCTGTTAATTTGATGGGTGAAAAAATTCCCCTTGTTTACATAAACATTTCTCTGATATACCCCCTACCCTGCAATTTGCCCTTTCTTCCAATTACATTGATGGTTCTTTTCTCCACCAGATATTTACTTTAGTATTTTTTAAAACATGACTAGCCACTAATTTTGAATGCTTCATACCCTTTAAAACACAATTTATCCTTCTGTGTCTAGATTTTATTCTGCCTCACTTTTCTACCTGGCCGTTCATTAATACCATTCTGTTTTAGAAAGTCTAACAGTAAATGTTTTATTACCTAGTAGGGAGATTTTTGGGGCTCCAAAATCACTGCAGATGGTGACTGCAGCCATGAAATTAAAAGACGCTCACTCCTTGGAAGAAAAGTTATGGACAACCTAGATAGCACATTCAAAAGCAGAGACATTACTTTGCTGACTAAGGTCTGTCTAGTCAAGGCTATGGTTTTTCCTGCGGTCATGTATGGATGTGAGAGTTGGACTGTGAAGAAGGCTGAGCATGGAAGAATTGATGCTTTTGAACTGTGGTGTTGGAGAAGACTTGAGAATCCCTTGGACTGCAAGGAGATCCAACCAGTCCATTCTGAAGGAGATCAGCCCTAGGATTTCTTTGGAGGGAATGATGCTAAAGCTGAAACTCCAGTTCTTTGGCCACCTCATGTGAAGAGTTGACTCATTGGAAAAGACTCTGATGCTGAGAGGGATTGGGGGCAGGAGGAGAAGGGGACGACAGAGGATGAGATGGCTGGATGGCATCACTGACTCGATGGACGTGCGTCTGAGTGAACTCCGGGAGTTGGACAGGGAGGCCTGGCGTGCTGCAATTCATGGGGTCACAAAGAGTCGGACACAACTGAGCGACTGAACTGAACTGAAGGGAGATCCATCCTTCATCTTCTTTTTCAAGATTCCCTCAACTATTCTCTGGTACGTATTCTTTCAAACAAACTTTCAAATGTTCATTAAAAATCTCAATTCTTTTTTGAATGACTTCATGTTGAATTTACATAGTAATACAGGGAGAATTGATTTTTTTTCCCCTTTCATCCCTGGTCCAGGAACTGAACTGAGTCCATGTACCACAGCTTGTGAAGCTTGCATGCCTAGAGCCTGTGCTCTACAAGAGTAGCCACTGAAATGAGAAGTCTGTGCACTGTAACTAGAGAGTAGCCCCTGCTTGCCTCAACTTGAGAAAAGCCCAAGCAGCAGTGAAGACCCAGCACAACCAAAAATAAAACACTCCACAGCAGAAGAAAACCAAATTAAAAAAAAAATTTTGTTAAGGAATTTAATTTTCTTAAAGATACACCTATACATCAGTTCACCATCTTTACACAGCTGCATTTTTAAAGTATAGTCTACATCCACTACCTCCTCTTTCTTCATCCCCTACTTTTATAAAATAGTTAAGAACTGTAACCAAAATTGGGGCTTCCCCAGTGGCTCAGAGGGTAAAGCACCTGCATGCAATGCGGGAGACCCGGGTTCGATCCCTGGGTCGGAAGTTCCCCTGGAGAAGGAAATGGCAACCCACTCCAGTATCCTTGCCTGGAGAATCCCATGGATGGAAGAGCCTGGTGGGCTACAGTCCATGGGGTAGCAAAGAGTCGGACACGACTGAGCGAGCTCACTTCACTTCAACCAAAATTGCATTAATAACTGAAAAAGAAACTCCTAAGTTAAATTATCAGATCAGCACTGCCAGTTTTTAGCTGAGTGTCCCTGGCAAATAAATCAATCTCCTATTCCTCTTCTACATAACTTGAGAGTTTCTGTATAGAAGATCTTAAAAGAACAGAAAGTGATCTCTATGCTCCTTAACACTATCTTTTCAACTAATTTTCAAAGGAAGTCACACAAGATTATTCTTCTGTTTCACTTAAACCTTAAAAAAGGAACCTCACAACTTCACTTGTGAGTCATATAGTGCTAAATATTACCTTTTGTCCTCGTTTCATTGGCTGAACAACCGGGACATTTTTGCTTGTGTTCTGATGAGTTTCAATGTGTAGAGCATTTTCTTTTTCTTTGTCCTTTCCTTCTATCATTTCTAAATCCCCTGAGTCATTTGGAAGCTTCTTTTTCTTCATTTCCCTAAATATAAATGAAATGGAAAATATCTTAATCTTAGAATTTCAAATTCTTAATACCCTAAAAAAATGACATGCGGAAGGGAACGTGTATGAGGTCATGCCTTCTGCTTAACTTGTTATCACCAGGCTACAGTATAAATGGAGTGCAAGTCATCACATAAGAAAAAGCTAAAAAATTTTCTTTCATGCATTTATGATTCCTCATGGCATCCAGGCTCATATCCTTGACTTATCCTGATTCAGTAGCCACATTCAGTCCCTCAACACCTTGATGGCCAGGCAAAGGAATGTGTAGTCTTTGTATCACCATGGCCTTGGCAGATGTTAAATATTCAGTAAAACATTTGTGGGTCTGTTAGTGGAATAAATGGATCTTAGAAAATAAAGAGGAAAGGAAACTCCTATTACTGTGCAATCACATTCCCAATGCCACTGCTCTAGTCCAAGTCCTTATCACTTACCACCCAGACTTCCTCCATATTTTCCCCATAATCTGTTCTACATGAACTTCTACATTAATTCTCCGTTATTGTTTACCTATGTCACATTCCCATTCAAAATCTTCCAAAAGTCCTCCTCACATCACTTTTAAGATAAGTCTAAAACACTTAGCTTGTTATTCTAGGTTCTCCACTTTTGATTCAATTTCACTATCAATTCACAAACATGGACATTTTGTTCCTTCCACCTCAATCAACTTATCCATTTCCCCAAAGCACTCTCAACATTACTTCCAAATACCTACCACTTCCCTGTCTTTGATCATACTAATTCTCCTTGAAGTTTCTGACCTTAACTTGCATTATCTAAGATGCAACTATATCTTGAAGGTAAAAACTTCTGATGGTATTTCCCAAAACACTCCAATGCACAAAAAATTCTTATTCCTGAAATACGGTATCACTTTTCAGATAACACTATTTACAGATTTATGGCTATTTCTTGAATCCAGGACTCAAAAGCTTCTTGAAAGCACAAGCTTCCTATTTTCCCTCTTTGTATACTACCATAATATCTAGCATGATACCATACTCATAAATACCAGCACTCAGTTTTCTATAATTTATAAAGATTATCAAACAAAAGGGTTTATTATCCATTCCAATCTAGGGCCTCTTTCTGGAGTGCTTTACCAGTTGTAGTCTTTTTCACCCTGCAGTAGTTGTCTCGTTGTCCTTTCACTCTTTATCTTTTTCTGTTTGCTGTCTAAGCCCTATTATGTTAAAGGAAAAAAAAAAAAGGGGGGGGGAACCCCCAAGTCTTCCTCTTACATAAAAATTGCCTAATTTCAGTACAGGCATGCCTCAGAAATATTACAATATCTGTTCCAGACCATTGCAATAAAGTGACTATTGCAGTAAAGCAAGTCATGAATTTTTTGGTTTCCCAGTGCATATAAATTTATGCTTACACTACCCTGTTGTCTATCAAGTGTGCAAAGCAATATGTCTTTAAAAAGCAATTATATACCTTAATCAATATTTTATTGCTAAAAAAAAAAAAAAATACCACCACCTGAGCTTTCAGTGCTTCATAATCGCTTTATAATAGAAACAGAGTTCACTGATCACAGATCACCCGAGCAATTAATAATAAAAAGCTTGAAACATTGCAAGAATTATCAAAATATGATCCAGAGACATGAAGTAAACAAATGATGTTGGAAAAACAATGGCAATAGATTTGCTCCATACAGGGTTACCATAAACCTTCAATGTGTTGAAAAAAAACTCTGCAAAGCACAAGAAAATGTGGTATGCCTGTATTCCTCTTCACTTCTGTCAATAGTATCATAGAATCAGCCTATTTAATATACTGCAATTATTACCATACATATTTATGTAATAGAAGGTCTGTTTTGTGTTGCTTGACCTATCTGATTATAGTGGCAGACTAGGCCCTTAAAAGAGAAAAACCTATTAGAGTTGGATGTAAAAAACAAAACAAAATTTGTGCTAAATCAGTAATTTTAATGAGACCTTTATAACAGCCAAGCGATCTGTCATAACCGAACTGTCAATTATAAAAAATAGATGCTTTTCAGTTAAATAACACAAGGATATTTACCTTCTTTCCTTGGCTGACAAATGCCTTCGGCTCTGCAATTTACTGTCATTCTATTAAAATTAAGAGAAAAACACAAGCAAATACAAACAATAACATCACTGCTGTTAATTTTTCAAAAGCCAAAATTAAGAAGTAGAAAATTATTATTTATTGAGAATGACATGATGTTCTTCAAAATACTTTGAAGAAAAATGTTACCATATTAGAAGATTCCTCTTTTGAAGACAATTTCTGGAGGGACCTATGGAAACAAACAGAAAGAGGAGTCCACAAGCCTTTACAGGCATTCAGTTACAAAGTCCCCAAACATTCCCATATCACTCTCCTAATTAATTATTGGCAATGCTATACCTTTTCAAATTTGATAAAATGAGAAAAAGTATAATCAAACTGCTCATCCTAAAAAAAAAATTGCTCATCGTCTCACTTTCTATTCTTAAATAGCTGACGTGTACTGGACACCTATAATATGCCAGGCACTGCGAGATGCTTTACATGCATATAACCTTCACAAAAATCCTAGGAAGGGTGGTACCATTCTGTTTTCACCAAGAAGGAAACTGAAGCTTAGACTCAGTCACTTGCCCAAGGACCCACTTTAAGACTCAATACTGGTCTGACTCCTAAGCCTTTCTTAACTACTCAATAAAGTTTTTATAGCTATGGTGTTGTTTACCTAGTGATCTATGAGACATTAAAGACTAAGACACCCTTTTAAAAAAAAGTGTAATTGCCTTATTATTAGAATTTATAAACATTAACTTGTCTCTATTTTCATTTAGTTTGGCAACTTTCCTATTTACTGTATTTTTCTACCCTGGGTCCTGAGAATTTAAGAGAGTTCTACCCCCTTATCAAATGGTGAACAGACAGTAAGATCGTAGGATAAAGGAGGGTAAAAGCACTGAAGTCAATCTTGGCATTATTTTTATAAGGTCATCATTCCCAGCTTACAAAATAAGACTGAAAATTATGGCTTTGAAATTACCTTTGGGACTGAAGGTGGGACAAGTCGATGGAAGTATCAGGATAATTTAATGTCTCTTCTCCTTCATCCTGCATTTCACCAACAGGTTCCTGATCTTTTACCACCCCCTCAGATTCTCCTTCATCTTCAGAGCTTTCTTCCTGAATTAGTTCATTTACTTCATTGCCACCACTCTGAATAGTAATATCCTCTTGGTCAACCTGAGTCACGAGCTCCACTTCCACAGGAGTTTCATGTAATTCGTCTTTATCTTCTTCACTGCTACTTTCACCCCCATCTGCTAAATTACAATAAGGAAAGTCAGAGTGCTATCATCACAACCAAGTTAGATGATTTCCTTGAAAACTTCATAAAAATAGTCTATTCACTCCCTCCTTCTCCAAAACATCACCAGAAAACTACTGGATCCTCCCCAAAGGTTACACTGACTTAGATAAAAGGGTACTCTGTATCAGGAATTGACTGGAATAAAGGATCTCCAAGATCCTATACCACAATAAATTTTTTAGACATTGCAATCATTTCTGCAATGAAAACTGTATCTTGTCTTTGTTACTTCCAAAACGAGAAAAATAGAAGCAGTTACAGAAATTCTGCCAATTTTATCATAATTTGCGCATGAGAACTGAAATGAAATAAAACAAATTATGTAACTGGCACACAGCCAAGTGATCACACTTTTGCAAAAGGAACACCATCTAGTGGTAATAATATGGTCCAGTTGTGCATGTGTGTGCGCTCAGTTGCTTCAGTCACGTCCAATTCTTTGCAATCCTATGGCCTGAGGGCCACAAGGCTCCTCTGTCCATGGATTCTCCAGGCAAGAATACTGGAGTGGGTTGCCATGCCCTCCTCCAGGGGATCTTCCTGAACCAAAGCTCGAACCCGTTTCCTGCATCTTCTCCTGGAACCTCACCTATAAAAATGAGATGCCACCAACCAAGGATGGTTGTGAAAATTCAATAAAAAATAATGTAAATAAAGTATTCATGTCAGGAACATGGTGAAAATTCAATAAAACAGAATCATGTACAAAAGTAGTTGTTAAGTTAAACAATGAGATATTATTCTTAAGCAATGACTGTAGAATATGTAAAAATAATTTCGAGGACATATATTCCCTAGTTCCTTTAGGTAGGCAGGTTAATTTATTCCAGCAATCATAGCTGCTCTCTACTTGAAGCAAATATATTATTAAATCAAGGTAAATTCTCATAAGAAACTGCATGTATAATAACTCATCTTTGTATTGTTTCTAAATCCTAAATCCAAAAGTAAATACTTATATATACACCTGAGTCTATCTCTGGTAAACACATTTATGTATTATTACTCATTAATACTGGGCTTCCCAGGTGGCACTAGTGGTAAAGAACTCGCCTGTCAATGCAGGAGACCTTAGAGACTCGGGTTTGAACCCTGGGTCGGGAAGATCCCCTGGAGAAGACCACAGCAACCCACTCCAGTATTCCTGCCCAGAGAATCCCATGGACAGGAGATCCTGGCAGGCTACAGTTTACAGGGCTGCAAAGAGTTGGACACAACTGAAGCAACCTAGCATACATGCATGCATTAAATATTGAAGTTTTACAATATAAACATACATTCAAGTATTGGTTATGGATTCAATTAAACACTTTATAATTCACTAGAAGTATACTGAACATTTCAAAAAACGAAAATTCAATAAGGATGATAACAAGTTGGGTATTTTTTAAATTTTAATTATCCCAAAAGAGATGATCTTCTAAAAATTCAGAAGCAAAACTAGACAATGGAAAACATTATAAGCTACTTTATTAAAATCTGTATACTACCTAGTTGTTCCATTTCTTCTGATATGAGTTCACTTGTACAACTTGCCAGTGTCTCCATGTCTTCATCCTGCACTCTGACTTTTCGTTCACCCCGATGTCTCCAAACACAAGACTCATCTACCTACAGAAACAGTTCTTTTCATTGGTGGAACTTTAGGTAAGACTAGTGAAAATCAGAAAAAAAAAAAAAAAAAGAAGAATACCTTAAAAAGGAAGCTAAACCCCATCATTAGATGTGAAGGAGGAAGGAAATTCTTTTTTCCTGCAAAGATAATGTACATTTTAAAAATTCCATTTTCTGCATTTTATGCTTATAAGGTATCTGATAAACAGTAGTCAAATGTGTTCTTTTTTTTTTTTTTTTTTTTTTGCTGTCATCAAGCAACACTTTCCATTAACAGACTTTGGCATTATGTATAGGAATAAGAATTAAGAAAGAAAAAATATGAATGCTTGCTCTCATCTTCTGGGTTAGATCCTGAATAATCTATTTTTAGAAAAAAGGTCATGCTATTTACTTTCTTACCCTTATAAACTATGTGAAAGAACATTGTCATTAATAAAAATATATATGGCATGAGCATGTCAAATGCTAAATTTGCCAAACCACAGTAAAATCCTTATTTAATAACATACTTCATATATGAAATCAGAATTATTAGTTTCTGTTCTGAGAATGTTAGCGGATGGTCTTCAAACTTGTCTCCACAATCCACTGACAAGTCATTACCTCTTATCATGAAGCTTCCTGTAGTCAAATATTCCCCAGTTGGTGCTGTTTTAGATACCTGAGAAACACAATGATACATTATACTCTTGTCTTAAACACATTTTTAAAATTTTCACCTGAGAAAGTAAAGCCATATTAAAGTAAATAGCAGTATGTCCTGAAAAGTTTATAATTTAGCAAGAATTCTTAACACTGAAAGAATAAATATCTCTTCAAAGATAGGTGTGACTTTGTCGGTAACAGAAGAAATAACGAAGGATATACTACATCAATCAATTTCAAATACCATGGACCAAGCTTAACATAAAGGTATAAAACTATATTATATTAACTCTATTTATTACATTAAATCCTTTCCTGAGATGATTTTTTTCGTGGCCAGTCGGGGGGGGGGGGGGGAAGAAAAAACTTTCATCTTATTTATCGGGGGAGGGTAATGAAATAACTTTTCATTTTAGTAAATATGGATAATAGCTTATTTTTAAAAAATATATTCTAACTTGGCAAAATAGGAAGTGAGCAATATAATTTCACAATTAAAAAAATTTTTACACATCTGTGAAACACCCAAATCTGAGAGTATCTTTACTAGTAATAGGTATGCAAGGGATTAAAAGCACACTAAAAAAATCTATTCACAAAAGAATTAAAGCCATTTTTATTACACTGTACAAAAGGCAGAAAAAATAACCCCAGAAGTGATATTAATTTCCTAAGAACACAGTATCACAGCACAGCAGAAAACAAATATAGACAAATATAAAATGAAACTAAATCTAAGGGAGAATAATGGTATTGAACTTTTTTAATCTTGCTGTATAACTTTAAGACTTTGAAAAGCAATGTGAAATCATATATAGAATGAAGTACCATCAAGAAAATAGCATTAACCACAAAAAAATGGCAATTACTAAAACCAAGGGTATAGGGGAAAAAAAAAAAAAAAACCACCACCGATAACCTACTTTACAGGAAAAGCCAGAAGAATTCAGAAAATTTCAACAAAGATGAACAGGTGAAAGACCTTTTAGGTCAGTGTGCCAGTAATAACTGGAACAGTCTATCCCATATAACTGCATGGATTGCTCTAAGTCTCTGCTCAAATCTTACCCATCCAGAAAGGCTCTCCCTGACACTATATTCAAAATGGTAGCCTGTATCACTCTCTATCCCCTTACTATGCTTTAAAAAAACTTTGTTACCTGCCACTATATATTTTTCTTCAATATCAAAATGTCAACTCCATCACAAGGTACTTTATCTGCCTTGTTCAATTCCATACCCTCAAAATTTGGAACAGTTACCATTCTCACTAAATTAAGAAACAGGACCACAGCCCTTATTACCTGATGATGGTACACCCACCAAGCACTAGTGATAACTCGAGCGTCCCAAGCAGCACTGTAGCAAAGAGCCATTGTGCCAGCTTCAGTCAAGGTCCGAGGGGGAATCGGTTCTCCTGTAATAATGATACTACAATGTTTCAGTACCAAAGTATGGACTTTCTAGAGCAAGACATGAAAACCATATACAGGATGACAGGTTCATTTCTTCTATTTTAAATAACAATATCACACTTTAACTTCAGTAGTGTATGAAGTTACTATTTTTATTTAAAAAATGTATTTATACAGCAGGTTTTTAAATGGTCTAAGTACATAAGTTCAGAAAATATCCTTTCACTTTTATCAGTAATTCTAACCTCATTCTAGAAAGGATAATTTAGAAAAATCTATTTAAAGGTTAAAGACCGCCAGAATTACTATATTGCCTAAAAAGTAAAAATCAAGAGCATATTAACAGATCCCTAAGTAAGAATTCAAGTATTTTAAAACTAGGATATAATTCACATACTATAAAATTCACTTTTAAAGTATACAATTCTGAGTTTTGATATATTCAGAAAGCTATACAATCATTACCATTAATTCCAGAACATTTTCATCATCTGCAAAAGAAATTCTGTATCTATTAACAGTCACTTTACATTTTTCCCAGCCACTGGCAATCACTAATCTACTTTCTGTCTCTATGGATTTTCCTATTTGGGGATTTCATATAAATGGAATCATATATAACTGGCTTCTTTCACTTAGCATGTTTTCAAGGTTCATTCATGTTAGAGCATTTGTCAATACTTCATTTCCTTTTAAGACTGAATAATATTCTACTTTATGGATATACCACATTGTATCTATTAATCAATTGACAGAGATACAGGTTGGGGATTCCCTGGTTGCTCAGTGGTAAAGAATCCACTTGCCAATGCAGGAGACTCAGGTTTGATCCCTGTATTGGGAAAATCCCCTGGAGAAGGAAATGGTAACCCACTCCAGTATTCTTGCTTGGGAAATCTCATGGACAGAGCAGCCTGGTGGGCTATGGGGTCACAATGAATGGGACACAACTTAGTGACTAAACAACAATAACAACAGAGATACAGGGTATTTCCATTTCTTGGCTATTATAAATATTTGCACACAAGTTTGGACACATTTTAAATTATCTTGGGTACATATCTAAGAGTGGGTCACATGGTAAATTCTATGTTTAACTTTTTCAGAAACTATCAAACTCTTTCCTATTGCAGCTAGATCATTGTCCATTCCCACCAGCAGTGTATAAAGAGTCCAGTCTCTCCACCACTTCACCAACTCATTACTGTTTTTGGCTTTTTTATTTGGATTTTTCCCCACCCTGTGTGGTTTGTGGAATTTTCTTCCCTAACCAGTGACTGAACCCGAGCCCTCAGCACAGACAGCTTGGAGTTCTAATAACTAGACCACTAGGAATTTCCACTGTGTTTTTCAACTATTCTTGTGGGTGTTAAGTGGCATTTCACCGTGGTTTTGATTTGCATTTCCTTAATGGATGAATGATGCTGAGCATCTTATCGTGTGCTTGTGGGCTACTTGTATATCTTTAGAGAAACACCTATTTGACATTTTAAAAACTTCATTTTAAAACTGTCTACTGTTGAGTCAAAACAGTTCTAGAGTTTTTTGGATATTGGTCCTTTATCAGATAAATGATTTGAAAATGTTTTCTCCCATTTCTGTGGAGTGTCTTTTAATTTTTTTATAGAATCCTTTGAATTAAAGTTTTAATTTTTGCATAACTCTAATTTACGTTTTTTTCTTTGGCTGCTTTTGCTTTTGATGTCATATCTAAAATGACACCAAAGCCAATTTTCCAGAGCCAATATTCTTCTAACAGTCTTAGAGTTTTAGCTCTTAAATTTAGGTCTATGATGTATTTGAGTTCATTTTTACAAGTGGTAGGAAGTTCCTATTTCTAACTTCATTCTTTGGCACATGGATATTAATTGCCCCAGCCCTATTTGTTGAAAAGATTATTCTATCCTTCCTGAATGGCCTTGGCACCCTTGCTAAAAATCAACTACCTATAAATAAGAAATCTCAATTCTCTTTATTAATCTATCAGTTCATTCTCATACCAATACCACACTGTCTTGATACCACACTGATAGCTGTTTTGTAGGAGGTTTTGCGGAAGTGTGAGGACTCCAATTTTGTTCTCTGTTTTCAAGAATGATTTGGCTAATCTGGTTTCTCTGCATTTCCACATGAATTTTAGGATGAATTTTGTCTATCTCTGCAAAAACAGGCAGTGGTGAGAGAGACTGCACCACATTTGTTGATTAGTGTGGGAAATACTACCATCAGAATATTAAGACTTCCAATTTATAAACACTGGAAATCTTCCCATTTATTTAGGTCTTCTTTAATTTCTTTCAATGATGTTTTGTAGTTTGGTGTATATGTCTTACTTTTTGGTAAGTTTGTTACTAAATATTTTATTCTTCTTCAATGCTGTTATAAGAGGATGTTTTATTAATTTCTTCTAAATATTGCTCATTACTAGTATATAAAAACATAACTGACATTTTATATACTGACCTTATATCCTAGATACTGCTGAACTTGTTAACTAATAATTTTTGGTGGATTCCTTAAGGTTTTAAATATATCAGATTATGCCATTTGCAAACAGAGACACTTTTATCTGTTCCTTACCAATTTGGATATTTTAAACTTTTCACTGCCTAACTGCCTACTCAGAACCTCCATACGATATTGAGTAGAAGCATGGCAAGAACAGATGTGCTCATCTTATTCCTGATCTTGGGGAAAAAGCTCTCAGTCTTTCCCAATTAAGCATGATTTTTAGCTGTGAATTTTTTACAGATGTTATTTACCAACTTGAGGACATGTCCATCTATTCTTAGTTTGTTGAGTATTTTTATCACAAATGAGTACTAGATTACCACCAAAGGCTTTAAGGCTTTTTTGCATTAGTTGAGATCATCATGTGGTTTTTGTCCTCTATTCTACTAATATACTGTATTACACTGATTAATTTTCATATGTTAAATTAACCTTGCATTCCTGGAAATAAATCCCACTTTATCACATGCATAATCCTTATAATATACTGCTAGATTCAATTTCCTAATAGTCTGTTGAGGATTTTTGTGTCTCTATTCATAAATGATATTGATCGGTGGTTTCCTTCACTGTGATATCTTTGTCTGGTTTTGTTATTAGTGTAATACTAGTCCCAAAGAATGGAGAAGGAAACGGCAACCCACTCCAGTGTTCTTGCCTGGAGAATCCCAGGGACGGGGAAGCCTGGTGGGCTGCCGTCTATGGGGTCGCACAGAGTCAGACACAACTGAAGCGACTTAGCGGCAGCAGCAGCAGCAATCCCAAAGAATGAGTTAGAAAGTTCCTGTCTCTTGTGTCTTTTGGAAGAGTTTATGAAGGATTGAATTTCAGTCTTCTTTAAAAGTCCTATAGATTTTAGGAATTTGAATCTTATTTTTTCAGTTAGTATAGTTAAAGGTTTATCAATTTTATTGCTCTTTTCAAAGAACTAACTTTGGTTTTATTGATTTTCTCTACAGTCTTTGTTTTATTTCTACTCTATATCTTACTGACGGACTGAAACATCATTATAATAAAGTGTGCCTTACCTCTATTAGTGTTTTTTCTCTTATACTAAAAATAGTTTAAACAAAAGAATTAAAGTTCTGAATAACAGAATGAATTACATTACCTGTTGGATTCTTAATTACACAGCTAGTAGCTCCATGAAGGTCAGCATGGACATAAATGTCCCCTTTAAAACAAATAAATACTACTGTAAGTCTTCTTTCTGTTTAAGTTGAAATTGTTTACTTATTGTTTAAAGCGTTCAAAACCCAAAACGTGTAAGAAAATAAATAAAGAAAAGACCATCTCTCACCATGGGAGGATTTCTCATAGGCCTCCTCAGAGGAAAGCTATGCTAATAAGGCAGATAAAATGGTCATAGTTCTTCTCCCTCCCTCTACCCACACCTCTCTGCTCTATGACCCTGAAGCTGCATCAAGAGGTGGAGTTGGTCCTACCCCTTGACAAAGAGAATGTGGCAGACATGACCAAACGCCAGTTCCCAGTCTAGGCCTAGACAGGCTTGTATGCTTCCTCTTTTTCCTCTCAGAAATTTGCTGAGTTACCATATAAGCGAGCCCAGGCTAGCCTGCTGATTGGTGAGAGACACCTGGTGATGAACGAGTCATCCTAGCAAATGCAAACAAAGGTCCTAAGGACCACAGCTGGTTGACAAATGTGACAAACAATCATGAAGCCAGACTGAAGATAAGTAAGAAATGAGACTAGAGAAGAAGCCAGGAACTTCGTAAGCCACAATAAGGACTTCTCGTTTTATTCTGAAATGTGTGATGACAAATAAATGAGCAAATAAATGAATGCATGGATGATGGTCAACTAGGGAAAAGTAAAGTGCCTGGTTTCTAACAGAAAAAATGAGCAGCCACTGTTTGCCATGGATAGTTCATCTGAGATTTGAAACTCAAAGAAGAGCAAATCCCATACAGTTCCATGAAAGGCTCAGCTCACAATGAAGAGAGTTAGAGAGGACAGAGAGCAAGCCCTGGGCACCATGTAACCTGAACCCTGTTGTTTTCTTTCCTGCTTCTGGATCCTCAAAGGACATAAGATTAGCTCTGATATTGATTATTGATTTCTGATATCCATACTGAGGGTTCAGCTACAGTGAAGTGATGGTTATCAGCAAACAAAAACAAGTGAGAGGCCTTACAACACAGGGGTGAAGCCCTGTTTCTAAATGCATAAAATGTTTACAAACTTCAGCATTTAAAAATTAAGCTTTAAAAAATTTTATGTCCAGCCAGTTTGGAAAATTAAAAGCTATTTTGTTAATGTAGCAGAAAATCAGAAATCTAATACTACAGATTAGCTCAGCATTAATCCTTTAGGAATAGTCACTTAAAATGAAAATTAAGTATCAAAGCACATATTCAACCATAAACCATGAAACTCTACCAATTAAATCTGTCAAACAAAAGAGTACAAGATGAAAATCTACACCTAACATTGAGATAACCAATCCAATTACTTAAGAAAAAATTTTTAGAATTTTAATCTTACTTACCTGGTATCAAGTATCTTTTCACAATTATTTCATTCTGTTGCTGATCTCGTCCACCAATAATTAGATAGTTCTCTGAGCTAATGAACCAGAGGAATTTCTCAAACCTACCAAATTTTAAAGAAAAAAGTTAACATTTTTTCCCCTTCACAGTTGCCTGAATTCAGATCCTTTTAATCAACAAAATAAACCAGAAGGCTCTCCTACGTGTAGGTTAAGACAACTTGATGGCTTAATTTCTTTTAAGGTATCAAGCTGAATTTTACTGAAAACTTGTAATAAATTGCCTTAGGATATTCTTAAAACAACCTTAGTAGAAAGCAATTTAATATTATGTTTAAAAAAATGTTTTCTCTTTATCTCCTTCCCATATAGACAGTCTTAGATTGAAGTTGTAATAATGAATTACAAAAAACATAAAATGTCACCTGGTCCCTAGGTTTAACTCTCTTTCAGTGGGGCACTGGATATTCTTTGGGACTGCAGGTAAGAAAGAAAAATTGTTTTCCCATTCTGTCCTCAATCAACTGAATGTTTACATATATGACATTCTTTGTCCTCAATTAATCAACTTAACATTTACATACATGACATTCTTTACACTTAAAATATGTGAAACCAAAGATTGTCATCAGAAGTGTAAAATTACTTTTCTGAAGAAGCAAATTAACTTGGGTTTTCATGGTTAATACATACTACCACTGATAAAAAGAGTGTTAACTGTCAACTTTAAAATGGATAACCAACAAAGCCCTATTGTATAGCACATGGAACTCAGCTCAATGTTACGTGCCAGCCTGGATGGGAGGCGGGACTGGGGGAGAATGGATCCATGCATATGTATGGCTGAGTCCTTTCGCTATTCACCTGAAACTACAACACTGTTAACCGGCTATACACCCCAATACAAAACAAGGTTTGTTTTTTTTAAATTGAAGAGTGTATATTTGTATGATATTTAGAAAATGAGATGAACATAAATATTTCTATGCTACATATGACTAGTAAGATAATCTTTTTATGATTTAACCTACATTTTAAAATTCCTGGCTAAATATGATAGATTGGGGACTTCCCTGGTGGTCCAGTGGCTAAGACTCTTTACTCCCAATGCAAGGGGACCAGGTTCGATCCCTGGTCAAGGAACTAGACCCCTCATGCTGCAACTAAGGGACTTGGCATACCCAAATAAATAAATATTTTTTAAAAAATTGACAGGTTGAGCACAGGCATTAAACCAAACTCTCTTATATCAAATATAACAGCAGAAGGATTCTACTCTTATTTTCTAAAATGATTTTTTATTAAGTAATACATATACATGGTTCAAATTTTAAGACTATACAGAAATGTAGACAGATCCTACATCTCTATCTTCTACCACTGCTGCTGACCAAGGGGGCCATTAGCTTCTGATGTACCCCTCTCAAGTATTTCTTTATATATAAAAAAGCTAAAATAAATTGCTTATTCTAAACCTTTTCTTTTTTAGACACAACACACTGTACTGCATCTTTTTTTCTCTTTTTACTTAAAAATATATTTTCCTCATTGCTGAATGGATGTACTATGGATTTAACCACTTCCCTACTGATGGTAAAAAGGTTTGTAAAATGACATATACCCAATAAGGACACAAAGAATGAGAAAGGTAAATTAAGGATGTATTTTGTAATCATCCTAGCAAAGGAATGCATAACTAACAGGCCAAAAAAAAGTCAACTCATCAAATGTTGGGGGCCAGCGTGAGGAACTCCGCCCATGGCAAAGGTCATGAGGAAAGAGGCTTGGCATACGCAAAGGCGTGATCAAGCTTCAGGAAACCCCCTGTTCCCGAGCATCTACCCCAAAACCAGAGTCCGTTTTATGCTCTCCCCCATAACCGTTTCTCTTGGAGAAGGAGTTAACATGCAGCTCCAAGGCAATAAAAATTCCTGGGCGTGACAAGAGTGTTCCAGCTTAAGGACTCCTCTGAAGGTTATCTAGCCCGCCTGTATAGGTTCATCTGGCCACATGTGATTGTTTACAGCCTCCCAATCTGAGAGGCACGAGATGTTTTAGACTTACAAAAGGCAAATTCTTTTGGGGAGTTAGAAATTATTAGTATACTGGGTTGTTAGGAATTATATTGGTGAAGGGTTTTTCATTTGTTGTGCCAATAATTGCTGCTAATTCCCTGCTCTGGGTGGGACAAGGATGTCTCCGGTCAAGCCTCTCTGCTGACAGACTAGCTTGTGTGACAGGATTATCCATACTCCTGCCACATGATTGTTTACTACCTCTCAACCATAAACAGCACAGAGAGTTTTGGAGTATTTTGAGAGTCTTAATTAGCACAGGGCTTTTTCTTCTTCTTGAGTCAATGATTGCCACCAGGCCTCCATATCCTTAGGCACCTGGGAATATATTCAATGTATTTGGAATATAGAAAAGGAAATAGAGTAGTTTTTAAGGTTAGCAATACTAGACTTTTTGAGTTAATGAATTTTCTCTTTTGTAATAGATCACTGTGCTTTGTTATAAATCACTGTGTCTTTGTTATGTAAAAATGTAACTTTATCGCTATCTTAAGACTAAATAGATCTTAAGGGGAGCATTGGTAAAATGATTTTCATTTGTTGGGCTGATGTTTGCTGCTAAATCTCCATATTCCCTGCCCTTATAACGAATATAACTAACATATAGGAGAAATAAGTATTAACCTTTAAGCATATAGGAGAGATAGGTATTAACCTTTAAGATTAATCCTGTTAACCTTGGGTTAAATAAATTCCTTTCTTGATTGTAACTCACTACACCCTCACCCTATAGGAATGCAACTTTATCTGGAGGGTGGTGCCTGGTTTAAGGAAAAACACCCTTGGAAGAAATAAGGCTTTTGGTTATCAGAAAGAAAGGATCATAGAATGTCAGGTCTCACTCATGGCCAGAAGATGATGTAATATCCCTAAGACCCCCACGCGTGACTCTGTATTCATCCCTATGTGTAAAAAAAGGTATATAAGCAAACCCCAAAATAAAGAAATCGGATCAGTTTCCGGAAAGACTGATTCCACCATGTCGCTTTTTTCTTGCTCCCGTTTCTCTGGCTGAAATTCAGCCTCTTTTCTCCACTAATTCTCTTACTACACTATCCGTTTCTAATCTCTCTCTATATCTGTAATTAAATATGTATTTTTCCAAAGACACCGACGCCGTCCCCACCTTCGAATTCCCTGGATCCACCAGGGCTGGACCCCGGCAATCAAACAGTAAGACAGTAGATTTAAACCAAAATATATCAGAAACTGTATTAAATATAAACATAGTCAATTCTCTTGGAGATTCCCTGGTGGCTTAAATGGTCAAGAATCTGCCTTCAATGAGAGAGACCTGGGTTCGATCCCCAGGTTGGGAAGATCCCCTGGAGAAAGGAATGGCAATCCAGTCCAGTATTCTTGCCTGTAGAATTTATGGACAGAGGAGCCTGGTGGGCTACGGTCCATGTGGTCACAAAGAATTGGACACAACTGAGTGACGAACACACACACACACAGTCATTTTTCCAGGTAAAATGCAAAGACTGTCAGACTGGGAAAAAAATGATATATGTATCCTTTAAAACATAAGGATATAAAAATGTTGAAATACAATGATGGCAAAAGATAATACCATGCAAACACTAACCAAAACCAGTTGAAACAGTCTGAACATCTCACATAGACAGATAAAATAGATGTAAGTTAAAAGGACATTTCATTAAAAGTAATAAAATGCTCAATTACTGAAAAGAGAAAACAGTTCTATATTGGTATTACCTAACTAGATAGCCTTAACATATATGAAGCAAAAATGCAAAAGTAAAAGGAGCGACAATCCATAATCGTATGATATTCAACACATCTCTCTCAGTAATTGGAAAAACAATCATTAAAAAGAATCAAAGATGCCAAAAATTTGAACACGATTAATAAACATGACTTGATATTTAAAGAAATGTACTCAATAACTCTAGAAAAGACATTCTTTTCAATTATCCATGAAACATTTATAAATAAAGCTGTCTATAAATAGGCTGGACCAGAAAGCAAGTTTCAATAAACATCAAATGTCTGAGATACAGAATATCATCTGTATTACACAAATTAAGCTAAAAATCAGTAACAAAAATATAACCAATCCCCCTCTCAATATGTTCAGAAAGTAAGACATATACTTCTAAATGATGCACGAGTGGAGAAATCACATTGGAAATGAGAATGTATCTCAACATGAAAGATAATGAACATACTAAACAACAAAACGCTGTAGATGGAGATAAAGCCATGCTGATATAAATTTACTGCTTAAATGTATTAGAAAAGAGGCTGAGGGAAGGGGAACAAAAATCAGTGAACTAAGCTTCTATTTCCAGAAATCAGAAAGGGAAATGCAAAAAAACCCCAAAGAAAAGCACAAAGATGAAAATAATTCTTAAAATATTACATATATGATATGGAGATCAATAGCTAAAAACTAGTTTTTTAAGGATCTTAATACTACTGAAAATCTTCTGATCAGATTAATTAAGAAAAAGAGAAGGCACAAATAATTCTTGAATGAAAACAGAGAAGTAATTAAAGATTCTAGGGATGTTAAAAAGTTAAGTGGAGGGACTCCCCTGATGAACTAGTGGTTAAAACTCCATGATTCCACTAGAGGGGGCATAGGTTTGATCCGTGGCCAGAGAACTAAGATCCCACATGCCACATGGTACAGCCAAAAAAGAGAAAAAAAGTTAAGTTGGATATTATTAAACTTTTTGCCAATAAATTTCAAACTTTGGACAAAACAGACAACATCTTAGAAAAGCACTGCTAACCAAAACTAGAAAATCTGAGTGGTCCTATTATTTACTAAAGAATTTGAATTTGTAATGAAAAACTTTCACATAAAGAAAATCTCAGCTGACTTCCATCAAGGACAGTTGACAAAGGAACACTTCTCAGTTGTTTTATGAGATAATATAATCTTATATCAATAGCTAACAAAAGCATTATGAGAAATGAAAATTACACATCAATGATATTCAAGAGATATTAGAGAAAAAAGAAAAAAGCAAAAAAATTTTGAAAGCTGGAAAATAAATGGACAAGTGAGCTGACTCAAGAAGCTGAATCCTAAGCTGATGGTGCAAAAAGTCAAGAATCAAATCAACTTACACTTGTGTGACCCATAAAAAGCACAAGGTACTGCTAGAAATAGGTTTAAGATGAAGTTTAAAACAGAAAGGCTGGCTAAAAATCTGGTTAAGAAGTAACAACTTCCCTAGATCTTTCCAGCTTTGAACATGGTGGTAATTACCCCTTCAACATTCTAACAGAAAAGCCAGAAATTAAACCTATAAAAAGGGTACAAAGAGGATCACTGGCCTAGGGAAAATAAATCACAAATTACATATATTAATATGTAAAAATAGGGCAATTAAGTAAATGTATGAAATACTGGATACTAAGACTCTCTAGCTTATTATTTCCACTGGTCCCCTAAAACGGAGACAGCCAAGTCTTCACTTTACAAGCATAAGCAAAAGAAGCTTTTCTAGGAAATGAGACCAGCTGAAGAGGCAAAAAGAAGTGGCAAAAAGACATTAAGAGTTGCACAGAAAACGGACCACACAGATTATTTTACAAGTCCAACAAACCACAAAGAACTTCCAATCAGCATTTTACAGCTCTACTAGAAAACATGAGCAGACAGTCAAGGATCACCAGACATTAACACAAGTGAACACTGGAGACAAAACCAAAAAATAGAAAAAAGAAACTTGGAGAAGACAGACCTATTAAGAAAAGAATACTAAATAAAATGTAATACAGCAAAACTATTCTCAGTTATAAAGAAATATACTGTTAAAAAACAGAAATTTTTAAAGTAACACTGAAATAACCAAAAATAGCTCAAAACTTGAACATGATAGGAAGAAATAGAAGATCAAAAAATTCAATGGAAGGACTGAAGATAAGGTTGAAAAAAAAACTCAGAATACAGAACAAAAAGAGTGAGATGGAAAAAAAAAATGCAGTGAAACTGGAGAACTGTTGAGGGGGTCCCATATGTACAAAATAAGACTTTTAGAAAGTAAGAAAAAGAACGCAAAACAAAAAACAAACAGAGGGTAGGCGATTTTCTAAGAAATAGTTCAAGAAAATTTCTGTTTCCAAACAAAAAATGCTCACAAATTATCCATCATAAGGATAAAAACGTCCTTACCAACCTATATTCTTGTGAAATTTTGGAAAATTAAGAGGAAAAAAAAAAAAGATCCAGAAGTTTACAGAAAAGCAAAAACAAGTTTCCTATTAAAATTCAACTGTCAAATGACACCAAACTTCAAGATCAAATCTGGAAGTTAATACAATGGAAAATGCCTTTTCAAAAGTCTGAGGAAAACATTTTCAAATTAGAATTCAACACCCATCCAAACTGTTAAGAGTAAAATAATTTTTTTTATACATTGGAGACCTCAAAACTTTACCTCTTACATACCCCTTTTCATGAAGTTTCTAGACCACACAGTCCATCAACAAAAAAAATGGAAGTTTGAGATTCAGGAGAGAGAGGTTAAAGAGAACTTGCAGAATAATAATAAAAGGAAAATTTTAAATGCTTAGAGAAAACATCTAGAACAAAGTAGATCAAAAAGCTCCAGTGAAGACTTCAGCAAGGAGATGATATTGATAAGATTCCAATTGTCTGAACATACTTGGAAGATAATTTGAACATGATTACTAATAAAAACAAAAGAAAAAGAAAGTAAATGAAACGACAATTATTAACTTCAGGGAAGATAAAATGCTGAGCAGGAAAAGAAAAGAAAGCAGAATACTGTATGAACCAGCTGTGACTACAATTTAAATATGCATAATACTCAATACAGAATATCAATTTTGACAAAATTATGCTGTAACTATATTGAGAAGCTAGGTGATGTGTATGTAATGGAGCACAAATGAAAAGAATAAAATCTTCATCTTTCCATAATGGGAAGTTATTAAGAGTATAAAACAGAAAAATTAGGCAGCAATATATTACTAAGAGAAATGGAAGTACATAGCAAAAGAATCAGCTAAAAGAACTAAAAGCTTCCTTGGGAGAGGAGGCAATAAGAGCAGGCAGAGACTTCCCTGGTGGTCCAGCAGTAAAGAATCCACCTTGCAATGCAGGTGACATGGTTTTAATCCCTGGTCAGGGAACTAATCCCACATGCCACAGAGCAACTAAGGCCATGGGCAACAACTCGATAGGCCACAACTATTAGAGCCTGCCCTCTGGGGAGCCCACATGCCACACTCTGAGACTGCTAGCTACAGAAGTTTGCAGGGTTAGTGGTTTTTAACAAGCTTTGTAGAACTGCTTGATTTTCTAAACAATGTGCATGTAGAAGTTTAATAAAAACAAAATATATTTCAAAAACGAACACTTACCAATATACTTTTCTTGCTTTTTGTATAGAGGTAACTGTTTGGACTTCTTTTAAGGTTTGCTTTGTTTTCTTTTCTGCTGATTTGAATGCCTATTTATAAGAAAAGAGTTTTTAAGTAATTTGCTGAAAATTTTATTTAAATAATACCAAGTAAATGATAGGGCAAGAAATAGTTTAGATGTCACGAAATGACACAATCTATATATTAATACACACAACATGCAAGTGAAAGTAATAAAAAAACTCTGCCTTAAATATTAAAATGATTTTTAAACAAATATCTGCTCAAGACCTACAAAAAAAATGGGGGGGGGGGGAGGCGGTTCAAACAGTTCACTTGTTTGCCAGATAATCAGTGCAACCATACAGGAGGTTTAGGGCTAGATGTCAGACACACAACAATGAATAAGTCACTGGGGTCTAGGAGAAGAGATATGTAAATACATAATCATTCAAATAAACATGGTAAGTGCTACAAAGGATGCTACAAGAGTATAACAAGGGAATCTAGATTTATAATTGATTATGGTCAAAGGTATTTCTGAGGAAATGGCACTTAGGCTAAAGCCTGAAGGATTAATGGAATTACCAACGCAAAGAATAAAAAGATAAGGAAAAGGGCAGTTTGATCAGCAAGTATGATCACAGGGTAAAGTGTCAAAAAATGAGATTGGAGAGGAAGATAGAAGTAAGTCATGAAGGCCATTCATTTAACAGATTTTAGTGTGACTAGGTTCCAGGCAATATTCTAGGAAATGGGACACAGCAATGAATAAAACAGATAAAGATTTCACATTCATACAATCTACATTCTAGAGGAAAGATAGATAATCATATGTTGGGGTGTATGTTTTTAAACAAAAAAAACAAAGAGTAAAGAGAAACTGAGGGCAGTCGTATTTTTACTTCGAGTGGTCCAAAAAGGCCTTTCTGATAAAGGCTTATTTAAGTAGACATGAATGAAGAGGGGGATCCAACCACAAAAAAATCTGAGGGAAGAACGTTCTCAGCAGAAAGAGTAGCAAGTGCAAACGCCCTGAGAAAGTAGCATGGGCCATTGTTGTAGGAACAGCTTAAGATCCCACTGTAGTTGGAAAGAGTATGTAACTGTCTGCTGCAGTTACCAAATCATGTCCAACTCTTGTGACCCCATGGACTACAGCCCATGAGGCTCTTTTGTCTATGCGATTCTTCAGGCGAGAATACTGAAGTGGGTTGCCATTTCTTTCTCCAGGGGATCTTCCCAACCAGGGATCAAACTCCAGTCTCGAGAACTGCAGGTGGAGTCTTCACTGACTGAGCCACCAGGGAAGCCCCGTGTAACAGGATAGGTGATGTGATCAAAGGGAAGCAGATCGTGTAGTACCTGATGGGCCAGAAGGGCTTTATAGTGTCTTAAATAAGATGGGAAGAAACTGGAAGATCTGAACAGAGAAAAAACACTTCACTTTTATTTAAAAGGACTTACTGAATATGAGAAGAGTCCAAGATGACACCAGCATTTTTAACTTGAGCAAAGGGGAAATTACTGAGATAGAGAAATCCAGGGAAGACAGGCTTAGGGGAGAAAATAAATACTGGAAATACACACATTTTAAGCAAAATTATATTAGAAAACTATTTCTGAATTTGAAAACCTCATTTAAAAATGGAAGAAATAATTCAGTTCAATTCAGTTCAGTCGCTCAGTCATGTCAGACTCTTTGTGACTCCATGAACCACAGCACACCAGGCCTCCCTGTCCATTACCAACTCCCAGAGTGCACCCAAACCCATGTCCATCAAGTCAATGATGCCATCCAACAATCTCATCCTCTGTCGTCCCCTTCTCCTCCTGCCTCCAATCCCTCCCAGCATCAGAGTCTTTTCCAGTGAGTCAACTCTTTGCATGAGGTGGCCAAAGTACTGGAGTTTCAGCTTTAGCATCAGTCCTTCCAGTGAACAACCCAGGACTGATCTCCTTTAGAATGGATTGGTTGGATCTCCTTGAAGTCCAAGGGACTCTCAAGAGTCTTCTCCCACACCACAGTTCAAAACCACCAATTCTTTGGCACTCAGCTTTCCTCACAGTCCAACTCTCATATCCATACATGACTACTGAAAAAACCATAGCCTTGACTAGACAGACCTTTGTTGGCAAAGTCATGTCTCTGCTTTTGAATATGCTGTCTAGGTTGGTCATAACTTTCCCTCCAAAGAGAGAGTGTCTTTTAATTTCATGGCTGCAGTCACCATCTGCAGTGATTTTGGAGCCCAAAAAAATAGTCAGCCAGTTTCCACTGTTTCCCCATCTATTTCCCATGAAGTGATGGGACCGGATGCCATGATCTTCGTTTTCTGAATGTTGAGCTTTAAGCCAGCTTTTTCAATCTCCTCTTTCATCAAGAGGCTTTTTAGTTCCTCTTCAGTTTCTGCCATAAGGGTGGTATCATCTGCATATCTGAGGTGATTGATATTTCTCCCAGCAATCTTGATTCCAGCTTGTGCTTCTTCCAGCCCAGAGTTTCTCATGATGTACTCTGCATATAAGTTAAATTAGCAGGGTGACAATATACAGCCTTGATGTACTCCTTTTCCTATTTGGAACCAGTCTGTTGTTCCATGTCCAGTTCTAACTGTTGCTTCCTGACCTGCATATAGGTTTCTCAAGAGGCAGGTCAGGTAGTCTGGTATTCCCATCTCTTTCAGAATTTTCCACAGTCTGTTGTGAACCACACAGTCAAAGGCTTTGGCATAGTCAATAAAGCAGAAATAGATGTTTTTCTGGAACTCTCTTGCTTTTTCAATGATCCATCAGATGTTGGCAATTTGATCTCTGGTTCCTCTGCCTTTTCTAAAACCAGCTTGAACATCTGGAAGTTCACAGTTCACGTACTGCTGAAGCCTGGCTTGGAGAATTTTGAGCGTTACTTTACTAGTGTGTGCTGCTTAATAAATATCTTCTGCTTCTGTTAGGTCCATACCATTTCTGTCCTTTATTGAGCCCATCTTTGCATGAAATGTTCCCTGGTGCTGCTGCTGTTGCTAAGTTGCTTCAATTGTGTCCGACTCTTAGTGACCCCATAGACGGCAGCCCACCAGGCTCCCCCATCCCTGGGATTCTCCAGGCAAGAACACGAGTGGGTTTCCATTTCCTTCTCCAATGCATGAAAGTGAAAAGTGAAAGTGAAGTTGCTCAGTCGTGTCCCAACTCCTAGCGACCCCGTGGACTGCAGCCTACCAGGCTCCTTCATCCATGGGATTTGCCAGGCAAGAGTACTGGAGTAGGGTGCCACTGCCTTCTCCATTGAGTGCAATTGTGAGGTAGTTTAAGCATTCTTTGACATTGCCTTTCTTTGAGATTAGAATGAAAACTGACCTTTTCCAGTCCTGTGGCCACTGCTGAGTTTTCCAGATTTGCTGACATATTGAGTGCAGCACTTTCACAGCATCATCTTTTAGGATCTGAAATAGCTCAACTGGAATTCCATCACTTCCACTAGCTCTGTTCATCGTGATGCTTCCTAAGACCCACCTGACTTCATATCCAGGATGTCCAGCTCTACATGAGTGTGAGTGATCACACCTTTGTGATTATCTTGGTTGTGAAGATCTTTTTTGTATAGTTCTTCTGTGTATTCTTGCCACCTCTTGTTAATATCTTCTGCTTCTGTTAGGTCCATACCATTTCTGTCCTTTATTGAGCCCATCTTTGCATGAAATGTTCCCTTGGTGTGTCTTAATTTTCTTGAAGAGAACTCTAGTCTTTCCCATTCTATTGTTTTCCTCTATTTCTTCGCATTGATTGCTGAGGAAGGCTTATCTCTCCTTGCTATTCTTTGGAACTCTGCATTCAAATGGGCATATCTTTTCTTTTCTCCTTTGCCTTTTGCCTCTCTTCTTTTCTCAGCTGTTTGTCCTCCTCAGACAGCCATTTTGATTCTTTGCATTTCTTTTTCTTGGGGATGGTCTTGCTCCCGCTCCCTGCCTCCTGTACAATGTCACAAACCTCCGTCCATAGTCCATCAGGCACTCTGTCTATCAGATCTAGTCCCTTAAATCTGCTTCTCACTTACACTGTATAGTCATAAGGGATTTGACAGAGATCATTGTCATTTTTGAGACTGCGAAGAAATAATTAAGTCCATTAAATTAATAAGGCAGAGAAAAACAATGAACGTTTACTCTAAGACATATTAAGTACCTTCTCAGCAGCTTCAACAGTCTTCTGTGTTTTCTTAGCAGCATATCTCTTGTGATCATAATACCTAGAAAAATGTATCTCTTAATTTTAGATAAAATCTTTACACTTTAGTTTTCCATTTACATTATTCCTAATTTTATAGGCTCTCAAACAATTAAGAACAAGTTTTACACATTATATAACTTTTGTTTTGTATGTTGTATATGAAAAAGTTAAATAATGCACAAAGTTTTAAAATATTTTCTGAAAAGTATTTCACCCCGAAGTATATATAGTCAAAATAATACCTCTTATCCTTAATACCCTAACAGATTTATTGCAGATAATATTGTACCTAACTTATACTTATGGGAATTCCCTGGCAGTCCAGTGGTTAGGAATCCTTGTTTTCGCTGCAGGGGACACAGGTTTGATCTCTGATAGTCAGGGAACTAAAGTCTCGCATGCCTTACAACACAGCCAAAAAATAAATTTAATTTATACTTAAATTTGTGACTTACTTTTTGGCATTGGCATATGCTGACAAGCTGAGATCAACATCAACAAGCAATGGCCTGTTTTTCTGAGGCTTCTGCAGTTGCTTATTCTTTTGCTTTTTCTTTTTTCCTTTTGGTGGTTCAGTTTCATTTTTCTCAGTACTGATGTCACCATCAACATCGTCATCTTCCTCCTCTGATAACAAGTATGGATTTCTATTAAAAATATTCAATAGTATTTCACTAACGTCAATGACATCACTTTCTTATTTTTTTTCTCAATGAAATCATAAATGGTCTACAGTACTTAAAAAGTTGCATTATTTTAATGTAAATTAATGTTTCCCAGTATTTTCAAAGAAAAATTTTCAAATAAATTTTTAATGAATACAGTTTTAGCAAAATAAACATTAACTGCTTAACTAAGAATCAAACTTACCTTAGCAGCATTGTTACATGG
Source organism: Oryx dammah (assembly GCF_014754425.2). Lineage (NCBI taxonomy): Eukaryota > Metazoa > Chordata > Mammalia > Artiodactyla > Bovidae > Oryx > Oryx dammah. The sequence goes on along the minus strand of NW_024070210.1, from coordinate 59,716,941 downwards.
TTTGTTTGTAGTTTTAATTCTTTGATTGCATTTGCAACAGGGTCTCCTTGAGCCTGGGCTTCTTTCACAATTAACCCGATTTCCGTCCAATCTATCTGGTTGGCTAAAGCACTTCGAACAACCTGAATGGCTCTGTCAACTATCTGTAAGTTCATTTCTATAAGTTCTCCTTTAAGTTTGTCTATTTCCTTAAGAAATAAGCCAAAAAAAATTTTGTTTCAATGCCAGTTAAACTTCCCATTTTTTAAAAAGTATTTGAAAGAAAGCTTAAACATGGTACCTGAGCCTGCTGAAGAGCTTCTAATCTGTTTTCGTGATCCTTTCGGACATTATCTAATTTCTTCAATGCTTGTTTTTCCTTTTGTTGACAAGACAGAATTTTTAAAAATCAGATTTCTTCTCCCATCTGTACCCTCTCTCTCTTGCCTCCTGAGACTCAACTTTCCCACCCCTACTTCTGCCTCCTCAGTGTTGTTACTAGCCAGCTGAAGCCCTCTGTAGTCCACCTCCCCAGGTCTATCCTACCCCAAAGTGTTTCATGATCCAAAATTACCTCTCCTGACCATCTACCTCCCATTTGCTATATAGGAATGTGTATTTAAGATATGTCCCTAATGCCCTTGCATTATTCAAGGCAGAATTCAAGACATTTTTCCCTATGACATAAATGTAAAGTTTGGGGAAATGCATCCTTAGCATGAGTTCCTAAAATAGCTTCTTTTTATTTTATTGCTGCTTTTAATTTCTCTTATTTGTATCTATTCTTTTTCCTAAACTTACCATACAAAGGTTGATGGTAGTTATCTGACCTTTTATATAGTCAGTACTCAGTATCTGCAGATACAAAACCTACAGATATGGGAGGCCGACTATATTCATTGTACTATACCATTTTGTAAAATCCTTGGATTTCTGGTACCCACAGAAGCTCCCGGAACAATCCACTGCAGGCAGTGAGGGATGACTGTGTAGCATTTTATCACCTGGAACTTACATTTTAAGTTCCATACAACTTACTGATATGGGAGCTAATTTTTCACAATAGTCACAGCATCATCAATTAATGAATATTTGCATGCTAGATATAATATTAAAAATACTTAAATTGTAAGAATGGTGACTATTAAAAGAATGCACAATTGCTAATATAATCCATGTGTATTCTGATGCACATAAAAATATGGGGTTCAACGTTACCCTTAAACATGTTTACTTGCTAAAGTGCTGCCACCATATGGCAATCATACTATGTAACTGGTAACCCACCTGCTTTGAAATTCTGATTTTTACTAATTTAAAAAAAAAACTGAGGGTGGGGAGGACACAGGCATTCACGTAAAGTTTTTGCACACATATTTTAAGATCTTATGAATATTTTTAAAAATCAAATCTCCTTGAACTCAAGAGTGACTGTGGTCATTTTCTAAAACTTCTCTGCAGTGAAAGCCCCTTAAACATGGTCAGATGTGCTGGGAAAACATAGCATATTAAACCTTCCTTGAGGAGTCACGATGCACACAAAGCATATTAAAGGTCTAGTTCAAAAGCCCACTTTAATATATGTATTGAAAAATCTTCCCTCTCCTTTGGCCCAGGGCTTCCCTGGTAGTTCAGATGGTAAAGAATATGCCTGCAATGCAGGAGACCTGGGTTTGATCAGTGGGTTGGGAAGATGCCCTGGAGAAGGGCATGGCAACCCACTCCAGTATTCCTGCCTGGAGAATTCTATGGACAGAGGAGCCTGGCAGGCTACAGTCCATGGAGTCGCAAAGAGCTGGTCATGACCGAGCAACTTTCACTTCATTTTCACTCCTTTGGCCCATTTAAAAATCTCCTCCTTGAAACACTATTCCTTTTACAGCAAAGTTTGAGAAGCTCTGGGTAGTTATAATAAAGCAAATCATACTAGGGAATAAATAACAGGCCTCCTTGTCACTGTATTTTCTGGTTTAGAGAGTATCTTATACACTGATAGAGCAAATGAGTGGGGCTTTTGTCTGTGTAACCCGGTTCCCCTGGACCTTTATCAATATTCCAAGACATCAGGGCATTCCCATACTACTTCTAAAAGTCTACCCATTCCTGTATGAGAGCATCACCTACCCAGCAAACCACACTTAAGTCCAGTTTATATTAAAAAAATTTAATATAATAAATTATATTAAATGTTATTTATTTTAAAGTGTGGTTTTATATAAACCACACTTAAGGTTTAATATAAATGTTTTTAATAATACCATACCTGTTGTAAAGCTTTTAAATCTATTTTCTGACCTTCTATCTTGGAATAAAATTCATCTACGGCCTTATCAAAAAAAAGAAAAAGACAATCAACCAGCTGAAAAAAAAAACCCGAAAAATATGGTCTCTGCATCAACTTTCATACACAGAATTTTAGAGTCCATTTTGTTTCATAACCACTTGAACTTGAGCAGATTTCCAGTAAATGTATTATACAGCTAAACAGTCAAGAATCAAATTAAGTTCAGATCTTTGGTCCTTCATCTTAAAATAAAGTGGCAACAAACTTTTCCAACAGTCTGTATCTGTGACCTCACTGATTTTTAATGTCCAGATTCATAGTGATTGTAGAGCAAAAATATTTTCAATTTCTCAAAGGAAGCTGGATTAATCTAATTCATATCATGCTAACTGGTCAAAAAACAGAATCATAAAACCCACCTTGTCAAATGATTCAAATTCTATATATGGACATTGTGAATGTTGAGAAAACAAGAAAGGATGAAATTCCTCATACCTGTAAAACATATTTACTATATCACATTCAAGAACATTAATAAACACCCAAAGCAAATAGACCCATGCCTACATACTTACGTGAGTATGTCTTCAGTTGGCTTATCTACTTCCAGGCTTGGTTTTATTTCTCTTTTCTGAATGATATACCCCTATAAAAATCCAACATTAAAACTAATTTCTATTTATAATTAACAAAGATTTACTTTCCTTGAATGATATTGACTTTATTAGCTTATCAGTAGGATTTGTCTATTGATTGTATCACTTCTCAAAATGACGTTTTTAAGGATCAGTAAGAATCATCAAAACCTACTAATTCACATGGACAAGAGAAAATCAGGGTATAAAGAAAATGAATATTAATGATTTGACAAAGTAGTAGGATTATACATGTGCATTTTGCTTTTTTCTTCCATTCTTCAGATGTTCTGAAATTTAAAAGAGCCAAAAGCACTTTACTTCCAGGAGAAAAAGTCTTTGGTTCACACTGCTGGTAGGAAATTTTAGTTCATTTTAATAACTGGGTGAAGGGTACATTTGTACTGAATTTAGCTATAATTAATCAGAACTTTTCCTAAACCTTTTTGTAAGTGAAGTTATACTTGGAATAGGAAAGAAAAATAAGATATGAGGTAATTCAGCAGATATTTAATAATTTAAAAGATGCTAGTAAATTTTTAGAAAGTGATGGCAAATTAAAATGTGCTTTTCTATCTAAAAATCAACCTAAGAGGAAATATCTTCAAATTCCTCAAATTTCTGGGAGTGCTGATACTGACCCAGTATTTTGTAGATTTAAGGAACAGAACAAAAATCAGAAACCAATAGCAATTAAAAAAAAAAAAACTACCCTAGAATAAGCATATTATAGATGTTAAATTTCCAAATTACAACAAAAATTTACATATGCTGATCCTTCAGTGAAAATTCTAATATCTAAGCCACAACAATATATAGCATATATTATGTGGCACTACCTTTCCATTGAAGCTGGATGTTGTTTTCATATACTCTTCTGCTTTCTGTAGACAAACAAGTACTTTTTCAATATCTAACAGGGAAATAAGAAAGGAAAGAATGAGTACCAATCAACTGTCCATTAGCCATTACTAAACACCTATGCAGAAAATAGAAAGTGTTTATGAAATAATAAAGTTATTTAAGAAAATTAGTTATTTCATGCTTATAATCAATGTATTAAATAAGAATATATCTTGGTCACTTGTTGTCCCAACAGCTTTTATTGAATCCATCTTTCCCCTCATGATCTGAAAGATACTTCTGTTCATATGCTAAAGTCTCACATATATTTGGGCAAGTTTCTGAATTCTTTATGCTATGTATTCCTTCTCCCAAAACTTAATTACTACAGTTTCATAATGCATTTTAATCTATGAAAAGATTATTCTCTATCATTACTATTATTTTCCAGAGTTTTCCTGAACATTTTTATATGCTTTTTATTGCACATCAGATTCATTTTAAAAAGAAAGCGTAATACCAAAATTAGCAATACCACCTGTCAGCATTTTGAACTAGACTGCACTGAATTCATATATTTCAGAAACTAAATCATTCATTTCAAACATTCAGTTTGTATTTTTAAATTCACAAAAAATTTGACAGCATAAAAATGATCCCTAAACCTTAAGAAATAATATATAATCCCAAAACATAAATAGCAAAAATGATTTTTTTTAATTTTACATGAGAATCTGCAGATAAAAACTTGTCAAAGACCAAATCTTCCATTTTTTTCCTTATATTTCCTACAATTTTTTATTATCCTAATCTAGAAGTTAATCTAGGTTTAATTAATCTAGAAAGTGAATTTAAGTAGTTACAAAAGCCTAATTTATTATGTAGTCACAGCACAGCACGTACAGAGTTAAAATGCATAAATAATGCTACTTCTAGAAACACCTCAGATGCTGAGTCTGAAGGTGAATAATTCAACTCCTTCAAGCCTCCAGAGATTGTCTCAAGTGCAGTAACCCCTTCAAAAATTTAGAGAGAGGGAGGGAGAATACTTCATAATTGAAAGGTAATAGGGTAGATCAAAAGATTAAACTGCGTGTTACTAGGGATAAAATGTCACATTAGAGTACAAAGTCAGGAATATAATATGGACAGAATACTCATAGGTCAAATTGTTTTTAAGTTTAAAACTATTCACTCACTGATTACTTTTCCCAGAAATAATTTTCATAGGTTTAAAAAAATGAAATAAATAAAAATGGGCAAAACTTGTAGCATGCACATATACCTTTACTTTCAAATTTTTCATCCACTTTGACATTGGCAGGGAATCCATTTTCTATAAGACAGTGCTCAATGAGAGCTGGTCCATAGGCTATAAAAGCAAAGGATATTATTTGTAGTATTTTCCTATAAAATTTCACATTCAAAATATAATACTAATGTATATCCCAATATAAGTCATCTACTCAATAGCAGTAACCAGTGAAAATAACAATTAGTTTACTTATTTTGAAATGTTATCAGAAATGACAGGTACTAGAAATTACTTATAAAAATTTGAGACAATAAACCTGTGGAAGTCAGTGCAAACGTTACAAGAATTTAATGGAATTTAGCCACATATAAAAGGATTATAAACCAGGGATGCAAGGTTGGTTTAGCATCCAAAAACTGGTTAATGTAATATACCACATTAACAGAATAAAAATTTTTCTATTGAAAAATCCAAACTTACAAATTTCACGTTATACTAACTTATGGAAAGTTTTAAAGATAACTTCTTAATGCATTCTAATTCATAGGAGAGGAAGAGTAAACCCCTTAGTAATCAATGGTATCTGTCTTCTCATATGTCCTTTTCAGATTCCTTAATACAGGGATAAGTGATGACTTTTCTCAAGTATAAAAGTTTACTGGAAAATCTTTATGCTGGTTATCAACAGTACCAGGCAGATCCTGGAATCCTCTGAGACTCACCAATAAAAATCAAAAAGCAAAAACAAAGAAAACCCAAACAAGCTAAGTGGGTTAATAAACCAAAAAGCTTATGACACTGAAAAAAAACCAACTGATTTCTTAGAAAACTACAGCCAGCAATCAAGTACTAGATAACATACTATTAGTTTATATAACTGTTTTGCTGCTAAATAAGATCTAAAAGGTAATGGTCAAAGTTCATACAGTATAATAAACTTCTCTTTCTTTGAAAATAAACCTCTATTTACTCTAAAGATCATTTTAAACTCCTTTCTACATTTATCAAGTTGTTCTAATTTTCTACTAGATTTAAATTTCTACTAGAACTAGATCTGAATGTGTTAAATATATTCCTGAAAACCATATTATTTTACAAATACTTTGTTGCTCTATGTAGGATTACTCACGAAGTAATGGGTTAAGAACTCTCTTCAACAGTTCACCCTTGGGTGCACTGGCTAGTATTTCAGTCAATCTGTGAAACAAAATTCACATACCCCTTATTATCTTATATTTAATAGATCTTACAGAAATATTCATAATACTTTGACATGCATCTATTTACCTGATCTTCAAAATATCCTAAAATATAAGAAGAGTTAGTTTACTCTATAGGTTAAAAACAAAAAGGCGGGGGTGGGAGGGGAGTCATAAAAGTAATTTATCTAAGTTACTAGGTTCCTGAACAGCAGGCTGGGACTCAAAACCAAGTTTTCCAAAGAAACCCAATACTTTTTCAACTAAGTCATACTGCTTGTCATCAGTGTGCTCATATGACATGAAAAGACACAATTTTATGCAATAGTTAAATGTAGTTTGTGGAGACTGGTGTCACCATCTTTTTAAAAAAAATTTTATTGAAGTATAGTTGATTTAAAATGTTAGTTTCAGGTGTACAGTAAAGTCAATCAGTTATACCTACACATATGTCCACTCTTTCTTTTAGATTCTTTTCCCATATAGGTCACTACACAGTAGAGTAGAATTCCCTGTGCTTTTTGCATGTTATTAGTTATCTATTTTGTACACAGTCATGTGTCCATGTCAATTCCAATCTCCCAATTTATCCCTCCCTGTTAATATACCTTAACACCTGAAATGGCCTTACCTAATTAAACATTTAGATAGAACTCAAGGATGCTCTGGGCCATTACAACCCCGTAATCAGCATCAACTTCATCTACAAACTTCTTAGAAATGTTAAATTCCCAGGACCTACACCAGAACTACTTAATCAAAAACTAGAGGGAGAGTGGTACATGGAGTCTGTATTTTACCAAGCCCTCTAGCTGATCCTGATGCATGCTAAACGTTGAAAACCACTGTTGTAGCCTCTTTGTCAGCAAAGTCTTCCAGTCAGATTATAGCTACAGTCAGAACCTTATCTCATCATATTCCTATTTCTTTTAGCTAAACCAGAATTTCTATCTCCTTTCACACTCTGCCAAGATATCCACTGTCTTCTTAAAGAATAGCTAATAAGTCCCCTCATTTCACCAAGAAATTATAAACAACTGACGTAACAACAAACTTAAGATTAAAAAAATATACACCTGCTACTCCCAAATAAGGCTTAACTGCTTACATTCAAGTGCACATTTATATAATTCAAGCAGTCCAAATTTATTTTACGCAAGTAAACAAATTATTTCCTTATGTGACAGTTTTTTCATATCCTGATATATAATCTATTTTACTATCTAATACAATATGAAATGAGTTAATAAACAAAACATGTTACCTTTCCAAGCTAAGCAACGGTTCAGCAGCTCTAGCATGATCAACTGGATAGCGTTCACGAACAGCAAATTTAACATCATCAGACTCATCAGTTCGAAATCTTAGGATATTTAAAATTAGGTACTCATAATCTGTAAGAACAATGTTTCCCTGTAATAGAATAAAATATAATTTAATGTTTTTCCCAAATGTTTTTCTTAAATTTTCTTAAAAATCGAGAAAGGAAATGTCTCTTAAAACCCCAATGAAGGCTACAGAGAGGAAGTTACAAACAAAAAGCATTTGAGTTACATCTCAACAATGCTCCTTACACTGACCCAGCACAGACTGTGAAATAAATAAATCTAAACACTCCAAGTCTGAAACACAATGAAGGGATCTGGAACAACTTTAAACTCTGTGTGATGGTTCTGTAGAGGGCACTATTAAAATCATCAATTAACACCTTGATGACCACCAGTTGACTTAATGTTGCACCTGGTTGAGGCAAATCTACAAACGCTATGGCTTATTAAAAAAAAAACCACATATATTTCAGAAGCCAAACACAAAGTTATTTATATTTTCACTTGCAATTTGTCTTTTAATAGCAGTTATGTGGCAAAATCAATAAAGGTCATAATACCCTCTGATCAAGGAATTCCACAATTGGTTATTTATGTGGCCTAATGTAGTAACTCAATAAAACCAAAAGCTACATGCTTAAACTGCAGCTTATTTACAACAGAAGAAAAACTGGAAACAGCCTGAATGTAAAAATTGGGGAAGGTGTTAAATAAATTATATCAATATGACAAGATATTTAAAAGCTGTTAAGACTATGTTTAAAAAGTAGAAAAGTGTTTTATAATAAAAAAAAATTGGAAGACAAAAAATCCTGTATCCTGGCAAGCAGAAGGCAAATACAGGGAAAAATTAAAATACTTATTTGCTCAGACAATAAAGACTGCCTGCAATGGGGAGGCCCAGGTTCGATCCCTAGGTTGGGAAGATCCACTGGAGAAGGGAACGGCAACTCACTCCAGTATTCTTACCTGGGAAATCCCATGGACAGAAGAGCCAGGTGGACTACAGTCAATGGGTTGCAAAGAGTTGGACATGACTGAGTGACTAACACTAACTTTTTTTTTTTCATTAAAAAGTGAGGATTTTAAAAATCTTTCTAAAATTTAACATAATCTTTTTTCATAAAAAAGAAGGGAAAAGCCTAATGAAAATAAACTGCCCAAAGAACACAACCTTCCAAATTTATTACAGATAGTGAAGCTACAGGTTGTTGTATAATTAAAATACAAAAAAGCATTCATGAAGCAGTCACAAATGCCTTAGCAAGTACTCAGAAGGTGTCATCAAAGATGGTGGGAATAGTTTCAACCTGATGAGGAATAACATCAATTTCACTAGATGGAGCCATGATTCACCTTGATCACAGATATACAAGTATACCTTGAAGGTATTATAGGTTTGGTTTCAGACCACTGAAATAAAGCAAATATTGCAATAAAGCAAGTCACATTAATTTTTTGATTTCTCGGTGCATATAAAAGTAATGTTTACACTATACTGTAATGTATAAAATAATATAATTGATATATAACAAAACATATAACAGTGTATAAATAATACACTGTAAAAACAATGTACATATCTTAACTTAAAAATACTTTATTGCTAAGAACTCCTAACCATCATCAGAGCTTTCAGCAAGCTGTTTTGTAGTAACATTAAAGATCACTGATCACAGATTACTATAAAAATAGTAATGAAAAAGTGAAATATTGTGAGAATTAACAAAATGAAACAGAGATACAAAGTGAGCAAAGGCTATTGAAAAATGGCACATCAAGCAAAAAGTTACTTGATGCAGGGCTGCCACAAACCTTCAATTTGTGGGGAAAAAAATGCAGCATATGAGAAGCACAATAAGATAAAGCTCAGTAAAATGATGTATGCCTATAGATAATCTGAAGTTTCTGGTGTTGAAAGAGTAGGACCTACTGCTAAAGGTTTTAACTTCAAAGAAACCATGCATTTAGAAATTTAAATATTTATTTAACTTAAAGAACAGAAATGTTAACTGCAGAAGGAAAGTAGGAGACTTGGACAGAAGTCCATATAGTGTCTAATTAGTTCATAAAGATGTGACCTGAAAAACAGACCTGGCCATAGGGCCTGGCATGTAGAAAGCACTCAATAAATGTTTGTTGAATCAAACTGCTCAGTTATCAAGAGCATCTGGAAGATTCAAGGAAGGCAGTTCCTTCCCTAAAGGGCTTTCTTTAAACCAAGGTTTCCCAGAAGCTTCCTGTTAAGATGGCTCCCACTACGTCCCATTAAAAAACCTATGTGACTTGGTAAGCTGTGGAAATTCTATGTGACAGGGCACATACACATCATACTATCATATTAAAGGCAGTGGTAAGTTCTAGAGCTAAAAAATTTTTCTTTACCTTATTCAGGGCCCATTTTTCTAAGCTATTATCTTATAGAAGTAGGTGTCAAGGAACTTATTTGGGTAAACACTGCACTCGATTCTGATATACTTAAAAAATTTACTTTCTAATCTTATTTTCTCCAGAGTCTTTCCTACTGGATCCTTCATATCACAAATTAATAAACTGACTGTAAGAGTTTGAGTGGCAATAGTCTCTTTACACTGATCAATTTTAAATAAAGCATACATCAAAATTCCAGACATGAAGACTAGACGTTCAGATCCTGCTATAAAAAAACAAGAGAGCAATCTTCAAGATCTACTCTAAGAATCAACCAACATATTTCTCTTAGATAACACTGAAAATTCCCAAGCACTTACTCTCATATATAAATCTTGAATACCTATTCTAAACTTATCATTAATTGGGTCTCTGGAATCTAGACAGTATACATGTCAATTGTGCAGAGACTTCAAAACAGAAAAGGCCCTAAATGCAAGGGGGTATCCTGGATTGAATCCTGGAACAAAAAAAAAACATGAGTAAAAAAACTGTCGAAACCTAAATAAAATATAGTTTAATTAGCAGTAATGTACCAATGTGAATTTCTAAGTTTTGACAAATGTACCATGGCTATGTAAGATGTTAACATCAAGAGGAACTAAGTGAGGGGTATACAGAAATTTTCTTTATTATCTTTGCAAATTTTTCTACACATCTAAAATTATTATAAAATTGAAAAATTCTTTAGATCTTTAAATGATAAAAAAGATTTATTCTATGGAAAAAATTTTTGCATCATTAAGTGCCAAGTTAAACTGAAAAAAGGAAAAAAAAAAAAAAGGCCATGTCTGATATATAAGCTTAAACTTCATACTGAGTTAAACCTAAGGCACTCTGTAGTTACTTAAATTCTAGAGATTTTTCCTCTCAATTAAAAAAAAAAAAAAACCTTTTTAATTGGAAGAGGAGGAAGGGAAGTGATCATAAATAGGACATCAAACATAGTGGTTACTCTGGGATGAGGACTGGTTGGGCCAAGAGTGATAAGAAAGACCTTCAATTTTAATTCTATGAACTTCTCTATATACTGAGTATGTATTTGTGTACTAATTGTATAAACATTTTAAATTTAAATGGTAGACTAGATAATTCTATTATGGTAGTCTAGATAATTCTAACTATTGAGAAAAACTGGACAAAATACACAAAGCAAGTCTTTTAGGAAACAAAAAGTGCAAACAAGGTAGGTAGTAAACATTTACAGGATAAAAATCTAGGAGAGGAAAACTCAGAAAGGTGAGCACCATACTTGGAGCTACTTTAGGATCATTTATTTAATACTTAAGCAGCAGCTGACAGGCTGGCAAGCTGAGCATGAATTTAGATAGAGTCACAGGACAACTAAGGAGAATAAAAATTTGAGTTCAGGGTCCAAGTAAAAGGTGTGGGAGCTAGGGGGGCGGTTATCCCTGATAAGTTCAGATATGAATAGTGACCCTGAAAGGCTGCATCCCAGGGCAAGGAATAAATTGGAAATTATCCAGCTTTCCCAGGCCCAGCTCCTAATCAATTCAATTATTGACTGGAGTAAGGTAATCTGGGATTATCTGTGTCCTTAGCTACCTGTCCAAAGCAAGTACCCTTTCTAAAGGAGGGTAACATCATTCAGGTATCATAGCTATCTATTGCTTTTCCTACTCAATGCATGAACACAATAAAATAATCAGGCATGTGAGGAGAAAAGACAATGTATTAAAAATCAAAACAACAAGAGACTATAAAAACAGACATCAGAGGAATCAGATAACAGAACAATTCCAAATGATTCTTGTCTGAGAGCAGTAATATTAGTGAACTGAAAGGCAGGTCAAAAGAAAATATGACTGAACTTTCCCAAACTGATGAAAAACACCAAATCACAGATTCTGGAAAAGCACTATGAACCCCAGATGGTAATTACAAAGGAAAACCCACTGTGCACATCATGCACCGAAAACCAAAGACAAAAACAGAAAACACCAGAAACAGCGGTCACCAGAAGACAAAGTGCTATCTTAGTAACCGCCAAAAGTTACTTAGCTAATTAACGAGACGACCAGATGACGAACCTGGCACTAAAAGAAGCGCGGTTAGTAAAGGACTCAGCGTGGCGAGGAGAGAGTGACTGCGTAAGACTGCTGACTGAGCGCAATAGAACTGCAACCTCTGGGCTATCTTTTCTCCTGGCAGGAATAATTTGAATATCTTATTACATGGGATTAATTTTCATTGCCATCAGACAAGAATTGTTTGCACTGTCAGTTTTCTACAAGTTAAAGCCCACTTTTAACAAGTTGTAAAAAAGCCTAATCAAGAGTAAGCAGCAGGGACTTCTCTGGTGGGCCAGAGGTTGAGAATCTGCCTGCCAACGCAGCTTTGATCCCTCGTCTGGAAAGATTCCACATGCTGCCAGGCAACTAAGCCTGAGTGCCACAACTACTGTGCCTGAGCTCTAGGACCCACAAACCACAACTCCTGAAGCCTGCGCATCTAGAGCCCATGCTCCCAACCACTGAAGCCACTACAATGGGAAGCCCATGCACCACAGCTAGAGAGGAGCCTCCATTCGCTGCCAATTAGAGCAAGGCCGAGTGCAGCAACCAAGACCCAGGATAGCGAAAAAAATAAACTAATAAAAACTTTAAGAAAGGGTAGCAAATCAAAGATATACATCCCTAGAATCCTCAGGAGTACTAGTTAGACAACACCTGGCAGGATATTAAAACAACATTTTATGCTTTTTTGTCTCTTTTCAAATTTTGGATAATTTTTAAGTCTCCTCTTACAATCACAACATTTAAAATTATTCTTGATTACACATATACAAGCTACTCTGCTTCTTGGACTGATTTACACAGGTGTAGTAAGAAATGTTAACACTAACATATACTACATAAACCTCCTTGTACTATGACAGCAAATCTAGAGCCACATGGTATCAAGAGTTACAAAGCCAAAATAATCACTGCTGCCTGAAGAATTCACAAGAAATTTGGAATTTTATTTTCAAAAGCCTCTATTATTCCAGAGACTTAAAAATTACTATTTGCTTCTAACTCAAAGCCACAGAAGCCAAAAAAGAACAAAACAAAACACTACTGGCTTCATCTGTGGTACACCTACAAATGTAAGTAAATTCTTCTCTACCTGAAGTCATGCAAATCTACAAGAAGTGACCTTCCTCATTTACTGCAGGCTAGGATCCTATATGCCACACAAGAGGTCCAAGGTTAGGTTCTCAGGAGGACTTTGAGGACACAGGCTCCACTCATGAAGTATAACGTTTATTCCTTAATGGTGAGCTTTTCACATCTAATTAAATGAGACTTACCTTCAAATTTGCCTAACTGTAACCTGGTAAAAAGGACAAATTCTTACTGAACCTATGTAAATATACACATTGTCAATGGGCAGTAAAACAATCTCAGTAAAAGGCAATTGTGGAGAAGGCAGTGGCACCCCACTCCAGTACTTTGGCCTGGAGAATCCCAGGGACGGGGGAGCCTGGTGGGCTGCCTTCTATGGGGTCGCGCAGAGTCAGACACGACCGAAGTGACTTAGCAGCAGCAAAATGCAATTGTACCTAAATTCTAAGGGACCAAAGAGAGCAAACTACCATTTAAAGAATATATCACTCGAATTTGCACTAGTATAGTATACTAACTTACAGGTCAGAGAAAGGTAAAGAGCTTTATCATGTAACGATCACAAAAATAAAATCAACGATATTCTGAAAAAAATAAGCATAATCAGATTCTCTCCAACTTACTCAGTCCTGTATAATCAATTCTGGTTGTCCCAGATCATAGGTTAACACTCTATTTTCATGAAAACATCTGCTTCTAGACTAAAAAGAGTCTTAAAAATTCTAACTTGGCATCCCTGATACAGTCTGGTATCTGTCCAATATTAGCTCAGACATATGAGTATTATTTAAGAGCAGGCGTAAACAAACTTTTCCCACCAAAGGCAAGATGATAAATATTTTAGGATTTGTGGGCCACATATGGTTTCTGTTGCATATTCTTCTTTCATTTTAAAGAGCTCTTTCAAAACGTAAAAGCCATTCTTAAACTCACAGCCTTTTGAAAAAGAGGCTATAGGTTATATAGTTTATCAATTTCTATTTAAGAGTATCTGGAATGTCCTTTTAACTAAGGTTCTGAGGCAGGTTTCTTTGTTAAAGATTCAATTTATAGTGACAAAATTACGAAGATGAAACAAATGAATTGTTGCTAGGGTGCTGGGATGTGAGGGAGTGAGGTGGGTGTTACTACAAAGGGGTATCACAAGGAAGATCTCCGTGGTAATGGAAGACTTCTGTATCTTGATTGCAGTGGTGGTTACATTAATCTACAAACGTGGTAAAATGCACAGGACTATATGTACCAATATTGATTTCCTGATTTTGATACTGTAATATAATTATGTAAGATGTACAACTAAGGGAAACTGGGCAAAATTACATCAGACCTCTCTGGTTCTATCTTTGCAACTTCCTATGAATCTATGATCATTTCAAAACAAAAGTTTTTAAAACGTTATCATACAAATTTTTAAAAATGGACCACTACCTGAGACCACATACAAAAATCAATTCCAGGAGGGCTACAGCTGTAGCTGCTCTTGCCTACAGGGGAGGGGGGGCAGAAGGGGAAAGATCACTGGCAAAGAGAAGTGCACAGACAGTTAAAGGAAGTGCAGGGATCAACAGCTGGTCTTGCTGTCCCTGTTCCACATTCAGGTCAATAACTAACACAGGTAAGTTTACTTGTGATGATTCACTAAAGTGCACATTTATCTAATAAAAATCCGAAAATTCTTAAAAGCATCTTGTGAAAACAGTCATAAGAAAAAAAGTCTCAATATTATTTTTAAAAATTATACAGTATTCTATTATTTGGGTCTCCCTTAATTACTTAACTAATTTCTTATTCAAAGAAATTTAGCTTTGAATACTGAAGTTGCTTGGAGTCTAGAAAGAAGACAAAAATTCTCTATCTCACATATAAGGAACAAATAGGGACCAATTTCCACCGAAGAGCTGTAATTAAGTCCAGTCCAAATGACTCATGCAAGAAATAAATGGGACCATATAGGAGATGATAATCACAGAGAAAAGGAGAAAAAGCAAAAAACAAAGACATTCAGGTTCTTTCCAAGTTTAACTATTAAAAACACTATGAGAATATCCTTGACATGATCCTTTCCAAGCACTTGCATTAAATGCTTATAATAAATTCCTAGAAATGGAATTCCTGGGTCAAAGGTTTAGGCACATAAACTTTAAAAATCACCTTATAATCTGTTAAATAATCCTCGAAAGTAATTTTCTAATCTGCCCTTGTTCCTGTACAACTTTTTTTTAAATTTGTCTTCTTTTTGGCCATGGATTAAACCTGCGCCATGGCAGTGAAAGCTCAGAGTCCTAACCATTAGGCCACCAAGGAACTCCCTGTACATTCTTGATAATATTGGTTGTCATCAAACATTCCAATCATTTATACGCTGACCAAGAAATAAGAGGAGAAAGAAAAATATTTTTATCTTTCAGTAATTTGTGAAATTATATATGTTTCCATACTTTCATAAGCCATTTGTATTATTCTTTTCTGAATTGTGTAATCAAGTACTTCACCCATTTTTTCCACTTGAATGGTTTGCGAAAACTACATATTGAGGGTTATGAACATTTTATTTACCCTATGAGTTAAAAATACTTCTCCTTAGTTTTTCACTTCATATGTAGTTCATGGTGTTTTCTGCTTTACTCAGTTTTTAAACTGTCTTACTGGTAGGTTAAGTAGTCATATTTATTATTTTCACTGTTAAGCTTAAAAGTCTTTTTCATCCCAAATTCGTCCACCTTAATCCATATTTTCACCTAGCACTTCTATGGTCTCACTTTTTATACTTAAATTTTTCATGCAAATAGAATTTATTTTGCTGTTGACAGCTCATGAAAAAACATTTCCAAGATAGAACAGGTAACTAAGGGAAGGATTAAGAAGCAAGAAGAATGGTGAGGCCATCAGCAGTCTTCCTTTTATAACTGATGACACTGAAAACGTGGCAATGTCCCTAAGTCTCAAATGCTGTTTATGACAAAACTATTTGACAATTTGCTGGCTCTATCACATTAGTCCTGAAATTTAAAGTACCAGATAATATCTTCAATTCTCAGATCTTCATCTACCACATTTAAATGCTATTATTTTTTGTTTTTCTGGCTGCACACATGGCATATGGAATCTTAGTTGCCAGTGGAAGCACAGTCTTAACCACAAACCACCAAGGAAGTCCCTCAAATACTATTTTAAATGGCTAACGTCTGCCTAAATTCTGGCCTCCAGGTAAAATGAAGATTAATGGAAGATTACATTTTACTTGCATTGCACTACATTATCCTAGTGTATCAATGGCCTTTCACAAGAAAAAAATGTTCCCTGCTCATGTCTGATAGCACTATTACATGAATAATCGACAATACAGTGAATTCTCCTCACCCTACACCCAAATTTAACTTACCCTGTCATAGAGTTCAATGATTAAGTGATAAGCAGCTTCATCACTTCCAAATTGAAAATCTACAATTCTATCCACACCAAGCTGCTTTGCACTGACTAATCTCCGACTCTTCAAATGTTTTCGGCACTAGCAAGAAAAAGAAGAAAAAGGCATTTAAATAATAAAAGTGAATTTCTAATCATTCAGCATTGGTTTATAAGTAAGTTTCTCCTTCTAATTTCCATTAGGAATAATATCTTAAGACTAGTAGATAAAACAGTATAGTCTTAAAATCAAAACTTACAGAATGATAATCAGAAGAAATACATTTTATTTCATACCACTCTGGCGGCTAACTCTGAAACAGTACTTCATATTCAGTTTTTAAGTAGACAATAACAGCAAATGAAATTTACTTTTTTGCTTTATATCACTGCTAAATAAACTCCTGTTCTTGTCCTGAAGACCACACACAAAACCGTTACCTTTTTTTAAAGCCTCTTTCTACTCCACTTGTTTAAATATCCCAAATTCCTTTTGTGTGTTTGTGTCCAAGATTAGTGATTTCTACTAATCTTTCAGTTTAAATACAAATTCTGAACCATGAGCTTACTGGAATTCTATAAATCAGTCCTCCAACTTACAACCTATAACGTATTCTCACAAACTTTATTAATAAATCCCAAGCAGAATTTTTCTGGTACTATCTCCAAGTTTTTGAACAACTTAGCTCAAATCCAAATGCAGCAACTCCTATCTTTTATCAAATCCCATTTCTATCCCTAGTCATAAGGTTCTTGTTCTCATCAGCAATTAAAATAAAATGAACATATTAAACCCAAAGGCAACTTACTTGGTAAATACCTACTGTTTTATATTACATGTACTACCCTTCAAAGTGAAAGTCACTCAGTCGTGTCCAACTCTTGCGACCCCATGGACTGTAGCCCCCCGGCTCCTCTGTCTATGGGATTCTCCAGGCAAGAGTACTGGAGTGGGTTGCCATTTCCTTCTCCGGGGGATCTTCCCAACCCAGGAACTGAACCTGAGTCTCCTGCATTGCAGGCAAATTCTTTACCAACTGAGCTATGAGGGAAACCCATACTACCCTTTAGTATAAATATCTAAGTATGACATCAACCAAAAACAAAACTACTTTGTGGCTCCTTAAAAAAATTTTAACAATTGTTTCTCATTTTTGAATTTGAAAGACCTCTTAGTCAAGACCAGAAAGAAAGGATGCTTTCTTTTCCTCAAGACTCAACTCCAAGACAAATTTTAGAGATAAGTTCATCTAAAACAATCTTAAGAAAAAAAGAAGAAATATGCAGGGTCATTCTTCAAATCAATGCCAATTCTTTCATAACTAAGAAGAGTTCTCCAGAGCTACAGTTCAAACTGACTAAAATTGTCATTTTATGTATTCAGGCAGAATTTTATACTCACATTATATTCAGGCAGATAGGAGACTTTTCAACATTCACAGGATAAATAATCTCCCCCTCCTAAATTTAACAGTTTTCATTTAGAAGTGGCCTACATTAATTTTGATTTAAACAGTGACCTACATTCAGGGCTATCTTTAAATTCCCAGGTGAAAATCATAATCAATTTCCCCAGTAATATTTTTATGAGAAAAATAAAGTTAAAATGAAGATAAAAGGCATCCTTGAATGGAAAAGAAGTCCACACCATGGAATGGTAAAAAAGGGAAAATTATCATGAGTATAGGCAAACATATAATACATACGTAAAACTTATTTTTTCTTTCTCTACTACCATCTTCGTGAAAACAAGCTTCTGTCAGAGCCACAAAGCTGTATCTGGCATTCCCAAATGTGAGATTAGGAAAAGTCAATGATTTACCACATACTAAACATGATCCTGCCTGACATACAACAGTAACAGCTCTTAGATATTTATAAAGTGCTTAATGTTGTCTACTCCACTGGAGGGAATTTGTATACATATTTAGATTGACACGTATACCTAACTCATAAAAGTTTTTTGTTTTTTGAGTGTCTGATCTCCTATTGATATAGTCTTATTTGGGGATGTTTACACAATCCCAAAAGCATATAGCTTATTATCTGTTATATCATCTGTAAAACTGAAATGATATTTGCTCTTCATATCCACTGAGTTGCTAAACAACTCAAATGAAGTATTATTCCTTGAAGAGTGCTATACAAATATAAAGTGTCATTATTATTAAGGACAATTTCCAAAAGAAACATTTTGGGTTACTATTAAGTAAATGAAACTTTTAAAAATTTGATAATTTTGTGACAGGCCTTGTGATTTGGGAAACACTTACCTAACGTGTAATCCAAAACAGATTCTAAGTTGCTGGGGATAAGGATCTTCTCTGTAAAGCCTCTAATGAAATAACACAATGCCAAAACAAATAAATTTCTGAAGGAAAGTGAGGAGGAGAGGAAGAAGGAAATTAATACATATGGAGCCCTATTATGTGTCAGGCATTGTGTTAGGTGCTTTACATTTAACTTCAATCAATCCTCACCAGTAACCCCATAACAGAGGCATTATCTATATTTTACACTTAAAGAAACAAGTTCCAAGAGGTTAAGTAAAACTTCCAAGTTATTAAAGTATTCAGCAGCAAAACCATTAATTCAAAGTTATGTAAATCTGAGTCTAACGTCTTTCCTCTGTACCATGAGCTCTCAGTATACCTGTTATGTCAATAAGCAAACGGGTAATACATTCACAGATGCAGGATCTCAGTGTTAACAGTAAAACAGAGAGAAGTGAAAAGTAAAAAGATATGGCTGGTAGCATACTAATGTCATTGAGTATTCCAACAAAATACATACTGGCAGCTGAAAAGTGAACTGTGGAAGACAAGGCTAGGGAAGCAGGGCAGAAAACAGAAAGCCAAGAATGCCGGGGTGTGGGATACAGACTCAGAAGTCCACACCATGGAATGGTAAAAGGGAAAATTATCATGAGTATAGGCAGACATATAATACATATGTAAAACTTGTTTTTTCTTTCTCTACTACCATCTTGGTGAAAACAAGCTTCTGTCAGTGCTACAAAGCTATATCTGGCATTCCCAAATGTGAGAATTAGGAAAAGTCACTGATTTACCACATACTAAACATGATCCTGCCTGACTTGTAAAAGTGGGGTAACTAATCAAATGATGCTGTAGAAAAATCACTGTTGGTCTGAAACAAAATTTTTTTGATAGTGAGAAGCATAGAGTTAAAAGATTATAATGACCAGCTCCATAAAAGCTTGAATTAGAATGGTAACTTTGGGAAGGAAAGATCTGGAACACAAAGTGGTGTGATGGGTGAAAGGGAGAAGTTAATAAACATCTCCTTTATTCATCCAGTATGTCTCAACTACTCTGTATTTGCCTGTTTTATTTATACCAACGAAGAAAAACCAGTTTATAACTTCAGTTGTTAGTGACCACTCTCGGGGCCTTAACATTAAGCTTCAAGTATAATAAAGTTTACCTTCATGGCAAAACTAGACGGCATCATATTCTTAGGCCACTCAAATTCTGTTGTGTGAATTCGTATGCCAGATTCGAGTAAAAGCGTAGCTTTAAAGTCTGGTCTGTAGAAGAAAAAAGTCAAAATTTCTTTAGGGTCCTACCAGCACCAAGGGTAGGTTGCTTTTTTAAAAATAATAATAATAATAATTACAAAAGATAAAACAAGCCTATAAAATGCTCTTACTTTTGAAGACGAATAAGATATGTTTTATTATCCACATCGTAAACATTGTTTACTCTCATTCCTAGCAAACTGCAAAGAGAAAGGAAACATGTAATAAATCATACTACCATTTGAAACATAAAACTTCCCACAATTTAAAGCGTAGGCGGAAGCACAGCCTGCTGAAGAGAGAATCTCTAAAGATAGGGGGTCAACCAGAGAGCAGAGGCTGAAGGCCAGCAACCTTCTGCCCAAACCTCGAATGTAACTGTTTAAAAAAAGTGACAGACCAGCTCCAGGAACACCATACAAGGCTTTGAGTTTTTTTAAGTGATCCAATCCATATATTAGTAAATACAGTAAAATCTAAATTAATCACAGAAGAAAAAAATGTAAACGAAGCCCTGAGAAATATGACAAAGCTCACACAGTTAAATAATATTAATAAAAACCGAACTAGAAAGCAGATCTCTGGCCGAATCTATTACCTCCAGCTAAAACTCTTTGGGGTGAGGAGGAGAGTCTACCAAACCAAGCTTCTGGTGTGGAAACCTCTGGAACTAATGACTTACTCTGGTGTCCTGGCGTCCACCTGACTTCTTTAGTAAACGTTTCCTGCCAGACCGGGGCAACTCAGGCCGGCAAGCCGAGAGCCCTGCCAAAGTAGGACGCAAGACCTGGCGAGACCAGCAGCCCAAGAGAGCCGGGGGTGGAGCACGCGGCCGCCGGGGTCCCCCGGGTATCCTCAGGGCCACGGAAAGATGTCACGCGCTCGCCCACTCAGGCCTAGCCAGGTCTACAGGAGAACAGCACCCGGGGGTGGAGGGGGGGAGGGAAAACACAAGGCCCTTCTTATTTCTACGGTAGGGCCATGGCCTCTGCCTCCTGCACCCCCCGCACAAGCTTGGTCACCCGACGTACGGTACCTGGCATTCAGCTCCGCAAGCACCGCACGAAGGTCAACGGTGCTAAAGCGGGTCTTCATGGCGAGCCTTGAGGGTCGCTACCGCAGTTTCCTCCACTGCCGGCCTGACTCAACGCCGCTGCACTTTATGCGCAGGCGCACTAGGCGGATCTACGGCCGCGCAGAAGATCCAATACTCCTTGAAGCGAACGTCTTTGCGTCACATTTTGTGAAGCGTTTGGCAGTCAAGTCGTCGTCGATTAGCTTTTCGTCGTACCAAAACAATTCGAAATAGATACAAATTATTCTCTTGAAACTGCATTCCTTCCAGGAAAGCTTACAAACTAGTCCAGTTTCTTTGCTCCCTGGCCTCTCGGGATTCAAGCCAGCCTCCATAGTGACCCCTACTGGTCATAACAATTTATGAGCAACATACTAGGAGGATTTCCCCAGGTACGGCTCTGTGTACCTGAGGGACTACCACTTTCTCTGGGGCGTACGCTGTTGAAATTTAACGCAGTGGACTATTTCATTCGCCCTACAGTTACCCTCAATGATCAAGGCAAACCAACTCTTTTAAAAAAAAGTTCCTATTCTGATAAGTCTTGCTCTCTGAAGAGCATTTTGCTTTTACTGTGAGATTCTTATCCATTCTAGGTATTGGAAAGCCCTGGACTCAACATAGTACCTGATATACAATGCTGCTGCTGCTGCTAAGTCGCTTCAGTCGTGTCCGACTCTGTGCGACCCCATAGACGGCAGCCCACCAGGCTCCCCCGTCCCCGGGATTCTCCAGGCAAGAACACTGGAGTGGGCTGCCATTTCCTTCTTCAATGCTTGAAAGTGAAAAAAGTGAAGTCGCTCAGTCATGTCCGACTCTTCGCGACCCCATGGACTGCAGCCTACCAGGCTCCTCCGTCCATGTGATTTTCTAGGCAAGAGTACTGGAGTAGGGTGCCATCGCCTTCTCCGTGATATACAACAGGGGCTCCATAAATACTTGGCAACCTGATTATTCAGTTGTTTCGCTAGATAATGGTGAAGTAAGATTAAAAATAAAAATGAAAAGATATTAAAAAATAAGAAAGCCTTTTTTAAGGTAAGAACTCAAAAGAGACAGGGTCTCGCTATGTTGCCCAGGCTGGAGTACAGTGGCTATTCACAGGCGCGATCCCACTACTGATCAGCACGGGAGTTTTGACCTGCTCCGTTTCCGACCTGGGCCGGTTCACCCCTCCTTAGGCAACCTGGTGGTCCCCCGCTCCCGGGAGGTCACCATATTGATGCCGAACTTAGTGCGGACACCCGATCGGCATAGCGCACTGCAGCCCAGAACTCCTGAGCTCAAGCGATCCTCCAGCCTCAGCCTCCCGAGTAGCTGGGATTACAGGCGCGCGCCACAGCGCCCGGCGAGGAATCCAGACCTACCAGAATTCTAGGGTTTACCGGCTGCAAGTCGTGGCAAGCCGAATTCCCACCAGTAGAAGGCGACTCTAAGTAAAAACGGCTGGGTGGATAATTTCAGAAGAAACCGGGAATTGATGCTCCAGTGGGTTGCTTTAGCACGTACAGCCAAAGCATTACTGTATCAGATGGCACAGTAAATCATGCAAAATAGATCAAAATATGTAATAAGCCACTTGAAGATTTTAGGAAAGACGGGGAACCCCCATTAACTGTAGTACAAACAGTAAAAGCGAGAAGTCTAACTGGACATAATACTAAGGTTCTTATGTTGGCTCTTTCAGGCATTTCCCAAATAATGCCTAAATATTTTACATAAAAGCAATCCACATAGAAACGGATCTTCTTTACAAACAAACACTGAAATACTTTATGGCAAAACACCCACTTTAGGGCCCTTAGACCTAGACTCATGAGATAGGAGCAGGATACTAATTTAAGTTATACATTAAAAAAAAAAAAAAGTTATACATAAGACAACCACTCGACTAACTCATACATAGCTTCTGCTTTGTCTCTCAAGGAAAATGAGCGTCAGAGGGAAAATACAAGGAAACACATAAGGGAGAAAAGAAGAGAAAGATAAGTGTTATAAAGAAACTATCATTTACTATGGAATTCTATCATTTCTGGGTTTTGGAATAATTTCTTGATTTTGAAAAACTTCTGAATCAGGGATACTTAGAGACTTGTGAGAAAAATAAGAGGTAAGAGTAAATGGACAAATCATCTTCCCATTTTCAAAGAGAAGATAAAGGTGAATATCTGAAATCACTAACAGATTTTATGGGCATTTGTCCCAACTGAAAATTTAGAGGTAGTTATTTATGGATGACTGAAGCGACTTAGCAGCAGCAGCAGCAGCAGGATCATCTAGAGCTGTGATTCTCAAGCTTTGGTGTGATTTACTTATCACTGTGGTGATAATCAAAGCAAATTCCTGAACACGACACCAGAGATTTTGAATTAACTTTGGCTCAAAGTATCTGCATTTGTAACTGCCAAGATGAATAGGGCCTGTAGCCCGTACTTGGAAGTTTACTGATCTCAGAAAGATGAAGCGGTAATCATTAGGAACCAACAGAGTTTCACTTCAGAATAATTTATAGTCGTATAAGAAAAGATTGCCTAACCAGAGGATTCACGATACAGCAGGAAATCAGTCTTGCAAAAATATAAACATGGTACTTCTTATTGAGATATATATGTGGGAAGAAAAGTCTATTTATTTCAATGTTTCTTACTTTTATCATATAATCATTAAAACCAATTTTATTATATAATTATCAAAACTATTTTAATCTTGCCTTATTTTTACCATATAATTATATTTATATAATTTATTAATTTTACTTTCCATTCAGCTCATGGAAATAGTCAATGTGTAGTGTCAGCGAGGGAAAAATCTCTGCTTTTATCCTTCTTCAGTTCTTCTGGCTGGATTAATAATAAAAGTGATGCAAGACAACATAAGAGGAGAAAGAAAAATAAATTTTAATTAATGCACATGGAGGCTTCATAGAAATGGGACTAAGAAGTGGCCAAAGCAGGCAGCCTTTATACTTTTTAGATAAATTAATAAATTTGTAAGGAACTGACAGAACAAAAAACCTTAGGCTTTTGGACACTCAAGTAGTGAATAATCTAAACTGAATATAGACTTGGGTAATAAAGAAGTACTGAGGTTCATTTACACAGGCTTCTCAGCCTGAGTTCCCTGACTCTGGGGTTAAGGGTGTCCTACCTCTGGAGGCAGGGAGTGCACCTTTCACGTGAGAGATTATTTCCTGCTTTCAGAAAAAGAGAAAGGAGGATGATAGCGTCTCTCTCATGGTGGCCATTTCTTAAGTAACTTTAATTCAAAGTAGTCAGTGTGCCATTCAGGCACAATTTGGGGTGGTCTACACTGGCCCAGAGGACACTTCTTGCCCCACAACAGTGAGAAATAAATTTGTGAGGGGGTCCTGGGCATCCTTGAAGATATCAGTGATCATGTTTCTCTGTAGTGGGAGCAGGTGCCACTGATTCGGGAAACCTGAATGCAAGGGGAGTAACTGCAGCTTGAGTGGCAGAGAGCAATGGCAGCCCTACAATCATGTGCAGAGGCCAGGTGGGTGTGATGATCATAGTGAACAGCAGAGTCAAAGCAGCAATCAGAATAGTCTAACTAGGGAGACTGATGGTGTTGGCTATTTGAGCACAGTGTTCCTAGAAGTGAAATGTATGAGAAGCTTACTAAATTCTTACATGGTCTGTGTAAGCAAAAGAGTTGTAACTTAAGTGAACAAAAATGATAAAAACTGAGTTGTAGTCTTTCAGTCAATTCTCAGACTCAAGCCAGTTCACAGACCCAGAACCTCTTGTTTGAGAGGAAATTTGGGTGCCCTTGAGGAAGGACACTACCAAAAATGCATACTGCTCATCTTTCTCCCAGACTTCCCCAAAGAGAGCTACATCTTTTTACCGCAGTAACTGTGCATTGGAGAAAAGGAAACGGTCAGCCTTTGGGGGGGATTCCTGGACACTGACTCTGAACTCACACTAATTCCAGGAGACTCAAAACGTGGCTGTGGTCCACTCAGCATAGGGGTTTATGGAGGTCAGGTAGTCAGTGAAGCTTCCGCTCAGGTCTGCCTCACAGTGGGCCCAGTGTGTCCTCAAATGCCCCATGAGGGTATTTCTCCAGCGCTGGAAAGTATGATTGGAATACACATTCTCAACAACCAGCAGAATCCCCACACAGGTTTCCTGACCTGTGAGGGCAATTATGGGGAGAAGGCCAAGTGGAAGCCACTAAGACTGTCTCTATGCAGGAAAATAGTAAACCAAAAGCAATACTGCTTTCCTGGAGGGATTGCAGAGATTACTACACTATCAAGGACCTAAAGATGCAGGGGTGGCCATTCCCACGACATCCCATTCAACTCACCTAATCAGCCTGTGCAGAAGATGGATGGACCCTGAAGAATAACAGTGCATGATGTAAGATTAACCTGGTCAGGACTCCTGTTGGAGTTGCTATACCAGATGAGGTTTCATTGCTTGAGCAAATTAACACATCCCCAGTACCTTGTATGCAGCTGTTGATCTACTTATGTCTTTGTCTCTGTTAGAAAGACCACAAGAAGCAGTTTACTTTCAGCTGGCAAGGCCAGAAATACACCTTTACTGTGCTACTTCAGGAGTATCAGCTCTCCAGTCCTACATCATAATTTAATTTGCCGGGACGTTGATCACCTTTCCCTTCCACCAGATATCACATGGATCCGTTACGTTGATGACACCACGGTGATTAGACTTAGGGAAAAAGACACAGCAGCTACTGTATATTTATAGGTAAGACACGTATGTGTCAGAGGGAGAAAATAAATCTGACAAAAATTCAGACAACTGCCTCAGAGAAATTTCTAGGGATCCAGTGGTGTGGTATATGTCAAGATATCCCTTATTAATGTGAAGTTTAAGTTGTTGCATCTGGCTCCCTTCCAACTAAAAAAGAGCTACAACGCCAGTGGGCCTTTTTGGATTTTGGAGGCAACATAGTCCTCCTTTGGGTGTGTCACTCTGGCCCATTTACTGAGGGACCCAAAGAGCTATTAATTTTGAGTGGGGTCCATATCAAGAGAAGGCTGTGCATCAGGTCCAGGCTGCCATGCCAGTTGCTCTGCCACATGTGATCCAGGAGGTCCAATGGGGCTTGCAGTGGCTGTGGCAGACAGGCATGCAGTTTGCAGCATTTGGCAGGGCCCTGTAGATGAAGCACCCTGTAGGCCCTTAGAATTTTGAAACAAAGCCCTGCCATGCTCTGTGGATAACTGCTCTCCATTTAAGAAACAGCATTTGGTCTGCTACTGGGCTTTGGAGAAACTGAATGCTTAACCACAGGCCTCCAAAGTTATCGTGCAACCTGAGCTGCCTATCATGGACTGAATGTTACCTAACCCACCATGCTATAAAGTTGGGGGTGCACAGTAGCCCTCCATCATCAAATGGAATTGGTAGATATGAAATCAGACCCAAGCAGGTTCTGAAGGCACAAATTAGCTACATGAAGATGTGGTCCAAATGCCCATGTTCCCCACTCCTGCTATACCACCTTCTCTCTCCAGCCTGCACCTATGACCTCATGTGGAGTTCCCTATAATCAGATGACTGAGGAAGAGAAGAGAAGACTTGGGCCTGGTGTATAGGTAGTTCTGTATGATATATCCACCCTAAAACAGACAGCTGCAGCACTGTTGACCCCTTCTGGGACATTCCCTGAAGGGATGTGATGAAGGAAATCCTCCCAGCAGGCAGAACTCTGAGCAGAGTACCTGGTTGTTCATTTTGCTTGGAAGGAGAAATTTCCAGCTATGCAATTATACACCAATTCATGGGCTGAGGCCAATTGTTTGACTAGATGGTCAGGGACTTATAAGGAATGTAATTTGAAAACTGGTGATGATGAAGTCTGGGAGAAGTATGTGTACAGACCTATCAAAATAGGTGAAGAATATGGAGGTATTTGGATCCCATATATATACTCACCAAAGATTGACCTAAGTAGAGAAGGATTTTAATAATCAAGCAGAAAGATGACCAACTTATTCTGTAGATACTAGCCAAACTCCTTCCCCAGCTACCTCTGTCATTAGCCAAAGGGCTCATGAACAGAGTAGCCGTGGTGGCAGGGGCAGGGGTGTCGCTTATGCAGGGGCTCAGCAACATGGACTTCCACTCACCAAGGCAGATGGCTGCAGCCAGTGCCAAGCGCCTAACTGGCCAGTAGCAGAGACCAACACTGAGTCCTGGACATGGCACCCTTCCCCAAGGTGATCAGCCACTCCCTAGAGGCAGATTGATTACGCAGGACTACTTCCATCATGGAAGGGGCAAGGTTTTGTTGTTACTAGAACAGACGTATATTTGGCCACAGATTTGCCTACCATCCATGCAATGCTTCTGCCAAAACTACCATCCAGGGCTTACAGAATGCCTTTTTCACCATCATGGTTTTTCACACAGCTTTGCTTCTGATCAAAAACTCACTTCACAGCAAATGAAGTAGAGTAATGGGTTTGTTCTCATGGATTTTACTGGTTTTACCATTTCCCCCACCATCCTGAAGCAACTGACTTGATAGAATGATAGCATAACCTTTCAAGGATTCAGTTACAACACAGCTAGGTGCCAATACTTCACAGGACTGAGGCAAGGTTCTTCAGGAGGTTCTATATACTCTGACTCAGTGTCCAATATAGGATGCTATTTCTCCCATAGCCAATATTCATGAGTCCAGGAAAGAAGGGCTGGAAATGGGAGTGGCATTATTCACTACTACCTCTAGTGACTCACTAGCAAAAATTTTTCATCCTGCCCCTTGTGGGCTTGTAATCTGCTGGCCTAGAGTTCTCAGGCCTAAAGGGAGAAATACTTCTTCTAGAAGACACAATAATGATTCCATTGAACTAAAAGTTTAGACTGCTGCCTACTAATTTTTGGCTCTTTGTTCCTCTGAATCAAAAGCAAAGAAGGGAGCTGCTATGCTGGCTGCAATGATTTGTTCTGACTACTAAGGAGAAATTTGACTGCTACTCCACCATGAGGTAAGGAAGAGTGTGCCAAAAAACATAATAGATCCCTTAGAGCATCTCTTCCTGCTGAACTGAAGAGTGGGGAGTGGAACAGAGAAAATGAAAATGCCACAGAGCTCCAGTACTAAAATGCTGCAATTTTTTTTTATTCATTAAACATTTTCCTGGTTGCTGTAAATTTTTAAACTTAAGATTCTAAAGTTCTAAAAAACATGATTCTGACAGTTTTTGCCAGCTTATTCATTGCTTCTGAGAGGAACAGACAGAGCCTAGGAGCTCCCTACTGTGCCATGTTCCACTATGCCAACTTTTTACAAGGTTTTTAAATTCACCCATTTATTCATTCAATAGCCATAAATTGAGCCCCAGGCATTGTTTTATACCAGGTATTTTAGTCTCTTGAAAAGTCAGCATTAGGCATCAGTGTTATTTGGCTTTCTCAGTAGAACTTTGGGATCTGGAATGAAAGATGAGACATTCTACACTTAGATGATAAACCAGAAATAGAATATTATGCTCTCTACTGGGGCTATTACTTTCTAAGAAAGAGACACAAACTGGACAAACAGAAAGGCAAAATGAGATTGAAACAATGCAGGGCAAGAAATGGTTGAGGTGTCGAGGGATGAAAATGTTGATTTGTTACCTGTAACCCCTGGTTACAGAGAAATAAATTGTCTTAATGCAATTAAGAACTTCCTAGAAGTCAATACTGCTTAAAGAAGGAAAAACTATTTAGAGATGCATATACAGGTGGTAAAACCATAAAGTATAACAGGACAATGTCACAAAGTTAGAATAGTGGTTATGTCCAAGAGGGAAGGCTATTTGGGTATGGGCTTCTAGGATGCTAGCAAGTTCTGTTTCTGAATACCAGTTATATAGTTGGTCATTTTATAAGCAGTTTAAATTTTACATTTGTATCTTTCATATGTATGACATATCTCACAGAAGTTAAAAAGGAAACACAGGTAATGGATACATATGGGGGATTAAAATAGTTACAAATTCTTTTTTTTTTTTGGCTGCTCAAAGTGACATATTAGTTCCCCAATCAGGAATTAAATACGTAACCCCTGCAATAGAAGCACAGAATCTTAACCACTGAACCATCAGGGGAGTCCTGGTCACAAATTCTTTAACATCCATAGAAGAGGTTCTGTTCTCTCCACACCTTTGAATCTAGGCTGGCCTGTGGCTGCTTTAACTAATAAAGCACAGCAGACAGAAGCAATGCTATGCTCTTTCTGCTTTTAGCCTTTAAGAGGACTGGTAACTTTCAACTTGGTCTCTTGAAGAGTGAGTCACCGTGTAAGAAGTCTCACAATCTGCCACAGAGAGTCCTGAATACTAGGAGAGGGAGTGTCATGACTGAATGCAGTTTTGCAGTCGAGACTACCAAGGTACCAGACATATTAAGTAAGGCACCTTGGACTGTCCAGATCAGACCAGCCATCAGCTGAATACCAGTAAGTGACCACAGGCAGTATCACCTGGAGCAGAATTGTTCAGCAGAGCTTTGCCCAAATTCCTGACCCTCAAAATAATGAGATAAAATAGTTATTTCAAATGATAAAACTTTGAAATAGTTTATTCTACACTGTCTTAGTCCCTTCAGGCTACTGTAAAAAAAATACAATATTTGGGGTGTTTAAATTAAAAATTTTTTTTTTTTTTTTGGTCTCACAGTTCTGAAGACTGGGAAGTAGAAGATCTGGTGAAGAACTGCTTCCTGGTTCATAGATAGGCATCTTCTTGTTGTGACCTCATGTGGTAGAAGCAGCAAAGGAGCTCTCTAGGGTTTCTTCCACAAGGGCACTTAATGCCATTCATGAGGACTTCACCTCCATGACCTAATCACCTCCCAATCCACATCCAAATACTATGACCTTGTGGGTTGGTTTCAACATATTTTGAGGAATTTTGAGGGGGCACAAACATTCGATCTACAGTATACCCTATAGAAAACACACATAAGGCAAATAAGCAAAAAATGTTTTAAGAAAGTGTTCTAATATTAATAGTAAAGCAGGCTTAAGAACAAAAATGCACTGTTTTGGAGGGACAAAGCATTATTTTTTAATCAGGTATGTGTGTGCTCTGGAGATAAAAGAGTCCTAAAACATTAACATCATTATGTATATGTTCTTGGAATGGTGAGACCCTTCAAAACAAACACCAAAAACAGAAACCATAAAGGATAAGGCTTGGTAGGTTTGAGAACATAAAACCTTAAAGTTGCTGAATGTCTAAAATATTCCACTGTTAACAAAATTAAAGGCTTAGAAAAAAAGCATGATATACTGAACTTCTTTCATGGATATTGTAGGAAATTGTAGAGTATTACTAAGTATTGGGTAGATGGTTAAATTACATATTTAGTAATGGTGTTGAGTAAATGCAAAACAAAGTGCATTTGTGACAAGGACTTTCTGAAAACCGTATTTTAACCCAGGCCAGGAGAAAGCTTTTTTGGTATTGGGTATTTCAGGCATTCAGGCAAGCTAGTGAATTAGATGTTTTTGGCAGGGATCATGAGACCCCAAATCACTTTTTAAATGGCCTATTTTTAAATGAATGTTGCTCCTCCCCCCTCCCCGCCCACCTTGTAAAAGCCCATGGACAGAGGACCCTGATGGACTATATTCCGGGCTGTAAAGAGTTGTACACAACTGAGTGACTGAGCACATTGCCCCCTGCCCCACCTTTCATTAGACCTGAAGCTCTACAAAGGCACTGTCTGTCCTATTTCTGATTATCTAGTATCAGTATCTAGTACCTGATTACCTAGGGTCTGGTAAATACTTGGCATGTAAACTTTTAAAAAATGGATAGATGGATAAATGGATGGACTGTTAAAATATTATGCTTTAAAGAAAGATATACACACACACACCTCAGAAAAAGATTAACTCTGAAAACTTATTGAACATGAAAAATTAAAAAAAAAAAAGTACATGCATTTTAAAGAAGACAGATACTGGAATGATTGCTTTCTGACCTCACAAGTTTTTTCAGGTACAGATTGACCTTCTGTTTGCTTTCTATTGCTGCTGTAACAAATTACCACAAATTGAGTGGCTTAACCAATGCAACTTTTTTATCTGACAGTTCTGAAAGTCAGAAGTCCCAAACAGGTCAGCAAGGCTGCAGTTTCCAGAGGCTGTTCACATTCCTTGGTTGGTGACCCTGCATGACTCCAATCTCTGCTTCCAGTTCACATCTCTCTGACTCTGATCTTCCTTCCTCCCTTATATAATTATAATAATCCTTGTAATTACATTGGGCCCAATGGTATAATCCAGAATAATCTCTCTATCTCAAAATTTTTAAGTTACTTACATGTGTGAAATATCTCTTACCTCATAAAATAACATAGAGGAAGTTCACTCTATGAACTCATAAAATAACATCAGGAAGTTCACTTTTTTGTGGGGCATTATCCTGCCTACCACACCTCAGTTCCACAAAACTGAGAAGTTCTGCCCGTAAAATGCCTAAATTTAAAGGGGGAAGCTCTAAAACAGTTCTTTCATAAAGATAAAATTACTATTACAGACCATCAAAAACTTCTGACAATTTTAAAGAGTCTCTTCTTTCACACCTTATTCACTTACTTCTTTTAAAAATGACACGAAGATACACTTGCTCTACATAGCTCAGTGGAGGGCTCTGAGGTATTGCTCTAAACAACTGAGTTCCAGACCCATCCCCATATAGTGCTCGAAGTTCCCTGCACTTCAATTCCATCTCTAAGGTGGTTGTTCAGTTGCTAAGCCATGTCTGACTCTTTGTGACCCCATGGACTGCAGCACACAGGCTTCCCTGTCCTTCACCATCTCCAGGAATTTCCTCAAACTCATGTCCATTGAGTTGGTGATGCCATCCAATCAACTCATCCTCTGTCGCCCCTTCTCCTCCTGCCCTCAATCTTTCCTAGCATCAGGGTCTTTTTCAATGAGAAGGCTCTTCACATCAAGTGGCCAAAGTACTGGAGCTTCAGCTTCAGCGTCAGTCCTTCCAATGAATATTCGGGGTTGATTTCCCACAGGATTGACTGGTTTGATCTCCTTGCAGTCCAAGGGACTCTCAAGAGTCTTCTCCAGCAGCACATTTTGAATGCTTCAGTTCTTCGGTGCTCAGACTTCTTTATGGTTCAACCCTCACATCCATACATGACTACTTGGAAAAACCCTAGCTTTGACCATGAAGAGTCTCTGCTTTTTAATACGCTGTCCAGGTTCGTCATAGCTTTTCTTCCAAGGAGCAAGAGTCTTTTAATTTCATGGCTCTGAAGTGATTTTGGAGCCCCAAAAAATAAAATCTGCCACTGTTTCCATTTCCCCTCCATGTATTTGCCATGAAACGATGGGACCGGATGCCATGATCTTCGTTTTTTAAATGTTGAATTTTAAGCCATCTAAGGTTAGCTGTGGGTATTCCCAGAGGGTGACACAGGCTGACAGCATTTTGCCACATTGTTCCGGTTTCCTTGGTTATCACAGGAACGTCTCGGTTCCTCTTATAGATTCCTTGTTCCCCTAAAGGAGGGAGTTATTTGGAAGGTCAGCCCTGTCTGTAAACCCGCACTAAGTAAGGATTGGCAGAAGGGCTAGATACTCCGCCAGCAACCTTTAAAAGCAAAAACCTTGATAGTCTAGTGGGAATGAGGTGACATCCAGTGGCAGGAGGGTGGGGAGGGAAGGTTAAGTAAGGGAAACGGCGATAAAAATTAGCAAACCTAACCGCCACGGGAAGAATTTAAGAAATCTGGCCTCGTAGGTGCATTTTTCCACTGATGCGGAGCAACCATTTTCTCCAACAGGTTGTGAGGAAACGAGCAACCCCTGTTGGTTTCGAGGGTGATAACAGCTTTTCGCAAAGACGTTCTGCTGATTCTCCAGT
This sequence comes from Oryx dammah, assembly GCF_014754425.2. Lineage (NCBI taxonomy): Eukaryota > Metazoa > Chordata > Mammalia > Artiodactyla > Bovidae > Oryx > Oryx dammah. Next base: position 59,683,955 of record NW_024070210.1, on the reverse strand, counting down.
AGGGGCCAGTGATGACAATTTCTCGAATATCCTAGTTACCCAATGAGTTTTAACTGTAAAGGAGACATAAAAGAGGAGACAAGTGTTAAAGAGTGAGCCAGTAATAAAGGCCAGGTATATCTCGTCTGTTTTTAACGTACACATTAGTGAACCATTGAACACGTAAAAAAGTATTTATCTGGAAAAAGGTAAACGTTTGATGCTTACACAAAATTTGAATCCGTTAGTTTTACAGAAAATTTAGGTTCCCTTAAAATCAGGGCGATCGATGTAAATAAACAAAAGAGACGGGGTCTCGCTATGTTGCCCAGGCTGGAGTACAGTGGCTATTCACAGGCGCGATCCCACTACTGATCAGCACGGGAGTTTTGACCTGCTCCGTTTCCGACCTGGGCCGGTTCACCCCTCCTTAGGCAACCTGGTGGTCCCCCGCTCCCGGGAGGTCACCATATTGATGCCGAACTTAGTGCGGACACCCGATCGGCATAGCGCACTGCAGCCCAGAACTCCTGAGCTCAAGCGATCCTCCAGCCTCAGCCTCCCGAGTAGCTGGGACTACAGGCGCGCGCCACCGCGCCCGGCGACGAAAAACCTCGGCAGAGAAATACTAGAGGTTGCGGTGTGGTGACGTCATCTGCGGGGCGGGGGAAAGTCGAGGCTGTGCCAGGCATAAGACACGCCCAGCGCAGGGTGGGCCGGGAGGCTGAGGCCATGTGACGTCATGGGGCGGGGATATCGTCTCTCCCCTGGTCAGTTTGCGAGCTTGAAACGCGCACGTTTTCCTGTTCCAGCCTCGGCTCCTGGTGTTTTGCTTGGACTACTGTATTTTCATTTAAGACAAGTTGGTCGGTTGGCTCTTAATGCTCATAGGTGCTGTGCTCGGACACGCAGGGAGCACAAAAGGAAATGCGGTGCGTGGTCCCTCAGCATTACCTTTCTTCAGCAGATCTTAAACACGTGCTGCACGCTGTGAAGAAGCTGTTTACGAAGGAACCGGACCTTCTGTCCCTAAATCTACCATTGTCCACAGCAAGCATTTAGGAGGTGCCTTCGCTGTACCAAGGAATGTGATCCATAGTAGCGGGGGTTGGGGTCCGCGGAAGAGCTGGAGGCCAGCTCAATGTTCACCGTTGAAGGGAGCGTGGGGGAGCCGTCCGTTCATTGCCCGTTATTATTGGAGGGAAAAAATCTAGTATTGGAGTAGACTGTGCAAGAATTAGTATTTGGCAACCTGAAGTCTTTTAGGAACAAGACTAGGTTAGGAAGGCATAAAGAGGAAGGAGGAAAAAAGAATTTCCAGCCATGGTAGTTCTGCAATCAGCAGACCTTTTCTGTTTTATACAGGCAAACTTGGCCATCTTCTTTTTCTCTTAAAAACTAATCCAAATTCCCCCTCCATTTCCCCCGTTGCAGCAGATTATTTTGCTGCCTCTTCATAGATAATTTAAAGGCCATCAGAAACATCTCAACTCCTTGTTACTCCACTCTCCTCTAAAATTTATCTTTACATTTTCTTTTATATATCTATTTAAATTTATTTATTTTTGCATTTTTAAAAATTTATTTTTAATTGGAGGATAATTGCTTTACAGTATTGTATTAGTCTCTGACATATATCAACATGAATCAGCCATAGATATATATATAGCCCTGGAAGAGGGCATGGCAACCCACTCCAATATTCTTGCCTGGAGAATCCCCACGGACAGAGGAGCCTGGTGGGCTGCAGTCCATGGGGTCGCAAAGAGTTGGACACGACTGAGCAACTAAGCACTGCATAGCACATACATATATCCATCCTCTCCCTCTTCAATCTCCCTCCCACCTCCCTTTCCATCCCGGTCATCTAGGTTGTCACAGAGCACCTGATTTGAACCCCCTGCTTCATACAGCAAATTCCCACTGGCTGGCTGTTTTACAGATGGTTAATGCTTATGTTTCCATGCTACTCTCTCCTTTCACCCCACCCTCTCCTTCCCTTACTGTGTCCACAAATCTGTTCTCTACATCTTCGTCTCAATTGCTGCCCTGCAGATAGGTTCATCAGTACCATCTTTCTAGATTCTATATATATGCATTAATATAGATATTTGTTTCTCTCTTTCTAAAAGACTTACTTCACTCTGTATAACAGGCTTTAGGTTCATCTACCTGATTAGGACTGATTCAGATGTGTTCTTTTTTATGGATGAGTAATATTCCATTTAATATATGTACCACAGCTTCTTTATCCTTTCATTTGTCCATGGGCATCTAGGTTGCTTTCATGTCCTAGCTATTGTAAACAGTGCTGCAAAGAACACTGGGGTACATGCATCTCTTTCAATTATTGTTTTCTCAGGTTATATGCCCAGTAGTGGGATTGCTAGGTTAAATGGTAGTTTTATTCCTAGTTTTTAAAGGAATCTCCATACTGCTCTCCATAGTGATTCTATCAATTTTACATTCCCACTAACAGTACAAGAGGGTTCTCTTTTCTCCACACCCTTTCTAGCATTTAGTCTTGGTAGATTTTTGAGGATAGCCATTCTGATTGGTGTGAGGTGATACCTCATTGTAGTTTTAATTAAAAAATATGGAACACTTCACGAATTTTCATGTCATTCTTGTAGAAGGGCCATGCTATTTGTCTCTGTATTGTTCCAATTTTAGTATATGTGCTCCTTAAGTGAGCACTATCTTTACATTTTCAAAGAAGGGCAACTCTTTGTTGTCTCTTCCTGTCAATTGCTCCTATCAAATTCTTCCATCAGTTATTTCCACACCCATCTTCGCTCCCTGTCTCCCCTCCCCTCCTATATAGAGACTCTAAGCTTTCTTTCAAGTCTCCTTTGACCTTGCCTCTCTTTCCAAATAAAATCTGTTTTCATGGTTGCCCTTCCTGAAAGCATGTTCTACAGTTACTACATTCACTTCCTAAAATTCTGTCTTCAGACCACAGCCCACTACTCACTGAAATTATTATAAGGTTCCCGTATCTAAGCCTCCTAATTGGCAGTTCTAAGGGACTCTTTCAGACTATGCAACATAATTTACGCCCCGCTTAGCCATCTGAACTACTTGTGACCACTACCTGCTCCCTGAAGATTTCTCCCTGGTTCTTGCTGACAGCCCCTGCTGGGTCCTCTAAAGTTTTGCTGCTCTTTCTGCCCACTGTATAAATGTTATTCTTTGTAGTTCCTCCTAAACCTTCTCTGTAGTTTTTTCGTGCTCTTCATAACTGATCTCACCAGCTCTCAAGGTTCTCAAATCTATAGCTCCAATGTGATGGTCTTTCCAGAGCTCCAGATCTGTATTTCAAGCTGCCTACTAGGCGTTATATTGAAATTATTCAAAACTTCAAATTCAACATGTACAAACAAAACTGATCATCTTCTGGTCCCTTCCTCCAAACGGTTTCTAACTTCTCTACCAATACATCTAGTTGGTCACTTCAGAACTCTCTGAGTCATTCTTGACCACTGTTTGATTCATTTAACACCAGGTAAAATTGATTTTTTGTCTATCCAATAATGAGCAGTGTGCTAGGTAATGGAGATAGCGTGGTGACGAAAAGGGACACAGTGGGGAGACAGAACATAGCAAAAAAAAAAAAGTTACAAGTTGTGTTAAGTGCCATGAAGGAAACAAAGTGCTGAGATAAAAACAATAATGGCAGGAAAAGGGGAGAGGACCTACTTTAGAGAAAGCAATCATGTAAGCAGATGGGGGAGGGGGGCTTGGAAATCCCTGGAAAGAAAGAACCATGCATGACTTTCCTGACATTTTGGCCTAAGTCATTCTGTGATTCAACCTTAGTCACAATGCTTATCCTTGAACAAGTCTCTAATGAATGATCTTAAGGGAAAAAAAGAATGCAGGAACAAGTGACTGTTATCAGGCAAGAGAAGTAACAAAAGCAAAGATAATAAATCATTTATAAAGACTCCCAGTTCTGTTTCAGTAGTAAAGATTAGCCTGAAGTGCTTAACTCCTAGATCAACTGGAACCTAAGGGAAGATGATGTTGACCATGGGTCAGACCCTGATGACTTTAATCAGCTAAAGCTTCAGTTCAGTTCAGTCGCTCAGTCGTGTCCGACTCTTTGCAACCCCATGAATCGCAGCACGCCAGGCCTCCCTGTCCATCACCAACTGCCGGAGTTCACTCAGACTCACGTCCATCGAGTCAGTGATGCCATCCAGCCATCTCATCCTCTGTCGTCCCCTTCTCCTCCTGCCCCCAATCCCTCCCAGCATCAGAGTCTTTTCCAATGAGTCAACCCTTCGCATGAGGTGGCCAAAGTACTGGAGTTTCAGCTTTAGCATCATTCCTTCCAAAGAAATCCCAGGGCTGATCTCCTTCAGAATGGACTGGTTGGATCTCCTTGCAGTCCAAGGGACTCTCAAGAGTCTTCTCCAACACTACAGTTCAAAAGCATCAATTCTTCGGTGCTCAGTCTTCTTCAGAGTCCACCTCTCACGTCCATACAGGACCACAGGAAAAACTATAGCCTTCACTAGATGGACCTTAGTCGGCAAAGCAATGTCTCTGCTTTTGAATATGCTATCTAGGTTGGTCATAACTTTTCTTCCAAGGAGTAAGCGTCTTTTAATTCCATGGCTGCAGTCACCATCTGAGGTGATCTCGGAGCCCCAGAAACTAAAGTCAGCCATTGTTTCCACTGTTTCCCCATCTATTTCCCATGAAGTGATGGGACCAGATGTCATGATCTTCGTTTTCTGAATGTTGAGCTTTAAGCCAACTTTTTCACTCTCCTCTTTCACTTTCATCAAGAGGCTCTTTAGTTCCTCTTCACTTTCTGCCATAAGGGTGGTATCATCTGCATATCTGAGGTTATTGATATTTCTCCTGGCAATCTTGATTCCAGCTTGTGCTTCTTCCAGCCCAGCATTTCTCATGATGTACTCTGCATAGAAATTAAATAAGCAGGGTGACAATATACAGCCTTGACGTACTCCTTTTCCTATTTGAAACCAGTCTGTTGTTTCATGTCCAGTTCTAACTGTTGCTTCCTAACCTGCATACAGATTTCTCAAGAGGCAGGTCAGGTGGTCTGGTATTCCCATCTCTTTCAGAATTTTCCAGAGTTTATTGTGATCCACACAGTCAAAGGCCTTGGCATAGTCAATAAAGCAGAAATAGATGTTTTTCTGGAACTCTCTTGCTTTTTCCATGATCCAGCGGATGTTGGCAATTTGATCTCTGGTTCCTCTGCCTTTTCTAAAACCAGCTTGAACATCTGGAAGTTCACGGTTCACATATTGCTGAAGCCTGGCTTGGAGAATTTTGAGCATTACTTTACTAGCATGTGAGATGAGTGCAATTGTGAGGTAATTTGAGCATTCTTTGACATTGCCTTTCTTTGGGGTTGGAATGAAAACTGACCTTTTCCAGTTCTGTGGCCACTGCTGAGTTTTCTAAATTTGCTGGCATATTGAGTGCAGCACTTTCACAGCATCATCTTTCAGGATTTGAAATAGCTCAACTGGAATTCCATCACCTCCACTAGCTTTGTTCATAGTGATGCTTTCTAAGGCCCACTTGACTTCACATTCCAGGATGTCTGGCTCTAGGTGAGTGATCACACCATCGTTATTATCTGGGTCCTGAAGATCTTTTTTGTACAGTTCTTCTGTGTATTCTTGCCACCTCTTCTTAATATCTTCTGCTTCTGTTAGGTCCATACCATTTCTGTCTTTTATCGAGCCCATCTTTGCATGAAATGTTCCCTTGGTATCTCTAAAGCTTAGACTCTGCTTATCTTTGCAGCTATTCTGTGCTGGCTTCTCCTCTGCCTAAGCCCCTTCATGATTATGCATTTACTCTTAGCTTAAAGTTTTGCAGTTCTGAGCTCACTGCTTGGGAATGATTCCTGGTGTTCTCCTTTTCTGCTGCAAGAAATAAATCCTTCCTTCTTTCAATCTTTGGCTTAGATCAACACCCACCAAGAGAACAGAGTTTTTGGGTAACAGCTAGATAAGCCTCCTTGAGGAGGTGTCATTTAAATTGCGACCTGAAGAATGAGGCATCAGTTATGGTACTTCAATTGCAAGCAGTAAGGACTGTCTGTAAACTAAAGTAACAAACTCCACTTAAGAAGGGACTAATTGGAAGGAAAGAGGAGTGTGAAATAAAAATTTATATTTTATTAATAAAAATAAAATTTATGTTTTATGGCAAGATGAGAAAAATTTAAATATAAAAAATTCTGCCTTTTGGCCTCCTCTCTCCTGCCACCGTGCACAGTGTATCTGCATCATGCATTAACCAAACCGTCCCCATCAGCAGGAACATCTCCCCAACCTTAAACAGCAACATTCTCCTAGCATCAACAAGGCAACGCCTTCAAATATAACATTTCTTCTTGATCTTGTAAGGAAGGGGTCACATGACCTACCACATGGCGTTTAGATCTGGATTATGTAATCTGTCAATATATGTCATTTGATGTCTCAAAAAAATTTATAACTGTGCCTATACTTCTACAATAGTTCTCAGAGCTTTCTGATATACTCTTCCTGAGTTATAATCCTCAAATTTGGCTGGAATAAAAATTTCCAATTCTTAGATTGACTTTTTTGTCAACAGAAGAAATATGGCAGAATGATAGCTGTCCTCCCAAGTCTGTTCTTTACTTTTACCAAACTAACAAATTTTCAGTTGAGCACATGAAGCCCTGGCTAGAGACCACATTTCCTAGTTTCTCTTAAGGCCAAGTGTGGTCAAGTTCTCAGCAACAGAGTATGAGTAAAAGTGATATGTGCCACTTCTGCATCACTTGCTGAAAAATAAATCAACTCTGCTCTTTTGCCCTTCCCCTAGCACTGAAGTGAAGTTGCGCAGTCGAGTCCAACTCTTTTCGACCCCATGGACTGTAGCCTGCCAGGCTCCTCTGTCCATGGGATTTTCCAGGCAAGAAAACTAGTGTGGGTTGCCATTTCCTTCTTCAGGCGATCTTCCCAACCCAGGGATCAAATCCGTATCTCCCACGTTGTAGGCAGATGCTCTTACCGTATGAGCCACCAGGGAAGTCTCCCCAAGCACTAGATGGCGCCAATGCAAACCTCTGGCAATGCCCCAGCTTTAATCACGCAAATAAGGAAAATGATGGAGGCAATGGCAACCCACTCCAGTACTCTTGCCTGGAAAATCCCATGGACGGAGGAGCCTGGTAGGCTGCAGTCCATGGGGTCACTAGGAGTCGGACATGACTGAGCGACTTCACTTTCACTTTTCACTTTCATGCATTGGAGAAGGAAATGGCAACCCACTCCAGTGTTCTTGCCTGGAGAATCCCAGGGACAGGGGAGCCTGGTGGGCTGCCGTCTCTGGGGTCGCACAGAGTCGGGCACGACTGAAGCGACTTAGCAGCAGCAGCAAGGAAAATGATACCACTCTAATGGCAGAAAACGAAGAGCAACTGAAATGCTTCTTGATGAGGATGAAATTGGAGAGTGAAAAAGCTGGCTTAAAACTCAACATTCAGAAAACTAAGATCATGGCATCCGGTCCCATCACTTCATGGCAAATAGATGGGGAAAAAGTGGAAACAATGATGGACTTAATTTTCTTGGGCTTCTAAATCACTGCAGACAGTGACTGCAGCTGTGAAATTAAAAGATGCTTGCTCCTTGAAAGAAAAGCTATGACAAACTTAGACAGCATATTAAAAAGCAGAGACATCTTTGCCAACAAAGGTCCATATAGTCAAAGCTATGGTTTTTTCCAGTAGTCATGTATGGATGTGAGAGTTGGACCATAAAAAAAGCTGAGTGCCAAAGAATTAACTGATGCTTTTGAATTGTAGTGCTGGAGAAGATTCTTGAGAGTCCCTTGGACACCAAGGAGATCAAACCAGTCAATCCTAAAAGAAATCAACCCTGAATATTCATTGGAAGGACTGATGCTGAAGCTGAAGCTCCAATACTTTGGCCACCCGATATGTAGAGCTGGCTCATTGGAAAAGATCATAGTGCTGGGGAAGATTGAAGGCAGGAGGAGGAGGTGGTGACAGACGATGAGATTGTTGGTGGTCTCATCAACACAATGGACATGAGTTTGAGGAAACTCTGGGAGATGGTGAAGGACAGAGAAGCCTGGTGTGCTGCAGTCCCCAGGGTTGCAGAGTCGGACCTCATCTCTGGTGAGGTGAGGTGCAGCATTAACTGGAAAGAAACCAGAGCCCATGGATAACTTACTGGAGTTGAACAACCCTGTTTGCCTGGGCCACTTCTACTTCCAGACTGTTACATGAGAAATAAGTTCTTGTAACCAAGCAGGACCCTACGTGGCTTTCACAAGACATACCCTCCCAAGCCACTCATATCCTCTGCCTGTCTTTATTTTGTAGAAAAACTTTAGCATCCTCAGCCTTCCCTGAGTTCCAAAGAATAAATTTAATCAGAGAAGTGAGAAAATGTAAAAACAAAGGAAAACAGTCAAGCAAGAAAAATAATAAGAGTTTAGCCATTAAGTAAAGTCAAGGACTTTTAGGGCCTCATCAAGGGCTATAGATAATATTCTGAGCCATGTCCTTTGAGCTGCTTTGCAGATATTGAAACTCCCACTAGGTGGAAGAAGTTAACCATGCTGCCCACAAGAATGTAGGCTGCAGACCAGCTGGAATCAGAAGGGTGATGATGTTGACTCCTAATTACCTCACCACCAATCAATCAGAAGAATGTACATGAGCTGATCACACACCCCGTAACCCTCTTGCTCATCCTATCTTTAAAAACCTTTCCCTGAAGGCCACTGAGGAGTCTGGGCCTTTTGAGGATTAGCCGCCTAGACTCTTTGCTTGGTGTCTGCAATAAAAGCTGCATTTTCTTTCACCACAAGCTAGTGTCATTAGATTGACTTTACTTCACACAGTTGAGTGGACTCAAGTTTGCTTTGGTAACACCCCCGTTTCATTTAAATCACTATATTTTGGGGTATCTATTATTGCAGCATACTCGGTCCTCTAATTTAGGGAAGCTCACAGAGGAAACTCTGGCTAACCGAAACTCAGAAAGGGCAGGAACTGAAAGAGCTCTAGGCATCCCCAGGGCACCCCGAAAGGATGAATCAGCCTTGACCTCCTGTAAGGAGTCTGATTTTCTATTTTGTGTTCTGTATCCTTCTACAATCACCCTTTTATACTCATATCCATTTTTAAAATCATAATTTTAAGTAAAACTTATGTTCTGCTTTTCAAATTTGTCACTGTACTTTTAGTGGCAGTATGTCTCTCAACTTGATGTATAATTGATGACGATTTAAATTGAACCACTATCAGTTACACTAACCACTATTTCATCATTCTATACTTTTCACCTGTATTATTTTATGAATTAGTGATATACATAATACCCAGTACAAAGATAATTATGCACAAATTTGCATCGGTCACTTTTCTTCCAGCTTTACTGAGGAACAATTTTCAAATAAAATTGTAAGATATTTAAGGTAGTGTACAATGTAATGAATTGTGTCCATTGTAAAAGGATTCCTGCCATCAAGTTAACACATCCATCACCTCACGTGTTTCCTTTTTTTTTCGGGGGGCGGGGAACATTTAAGTTTTACTTTCTTAGCAAATTTCAATTGTACATCCAGAAGTGGGATTGCTGGATCATGTGGTCGTTCTACTCTTGACTTTCTTGACACACAGCCATACTGTTTTCCATAGCAGCTAAACTCCTTTGCAACCCCAATGATGCACAAAGTTTCCCTTTTCACCACATCCTTGCCAGCTTTTATCTAGGTTTTTACTTATTAACAGTGCAGAAACCAAGGCTATGCGATGTCTGGGGTTTTGCTCTTTCAAAACATAACCTGAATGACAGTTAATTTTGAGGCACTGAATGTCAGAATCAATTCTGCATTCATTCCAAATGGAATGTCTCAACCTGTCTACACACGTCCATTCACTTGCGCTCGAGTCATTTATAAATCAGTCCTTCAGGGAACATTAAGGGGGTCAGAACCAGAGGGTTTCTGCCCTGGCAGCCGGGAGAGAAGGCTTGTGGGTAAACCGGGTCCCGGCTTACCGCCTCAGCAACAATCAAGCAGGGGACTAGCCTAAGGCCAGACCCTGGGCTGCACAGCCGGAAGAGAACACCAGAGGAGAGCTGACGCGGTTGAAGAAAAGAAGGCGGAATGATCACCCGCCAAGAAGATACAGAAGGAGCCCAGTGCACTGCTTCCAGCACCAACCGCCAGCTCGGTCCAGCCCAGCCCACTACTGAGGAATGAGGAGGAGGCCGGGCCTCCGAAAGGGAAGGTGGGGCCACCTGGGCAGGGAGAGGCGGGGCCGCCTGGGCTGGGAGAGGCGGGACCCGCAGGGCTGGAGAGGAGAGTAGCCGGGGGCCGGCGGAAGGTGGGGCACGGAGGAGGGTGGAGTGGGACACGAGGGCGGGTTCGGTGGGGGGAGAGGGGGCGAGAGGCTGGGTCACTAGGGGAAGGTGAGGCGGGGCTTCTCTAGGACGGAGACTCCGGAGGCGCAGAGGGAGAGCGAGGTGCCGCCAGGGCCGAGGATCTCCGCGGTCTCCGGATCTCACTCCAGTCCTGGGCTTCCTCCTCCCAAGAAAGCCTCCTGGCCCCGCGGTCCCTCGCAACCGCGCGACAGTTTCGCTGCTGCGGACAGGATTTTCTTTATGATAGGTTATTTGCATTTCAGAGACACGCCCATATGGGCTAACCCCGATTCTGTTACATTTAATAAAGGAACAATGGATTAACGAGACGTAATAAACATTTACTTCTGGCCACACTCTGGAGGAAAAGCCTTTAGGATAGTTAATATACAGTATCTCACAATGTCTATCAGAAGCTCATTTCTTGTGACAGGTTTTCAAATATCAGAATATAATCCTAAAGTGAACACAGTTACTTATACGGTGTCACGCTGCTAGACTTATAAATTAAACTTGTGGGGTTATTGTCCTCAATTTAAATATCTTTTGACTTTTATGCGACAACCCACTCCAGTGTTCTTGCCTGGACAATCGCAGGGACGGAGGAGCCTGGTGGGCTGCTGTCTATGGGGTCGCACAGAGTAGGACACGACTGAAGCGACTTAGCAGCAGCAGCAGCACTCCATTAAAACATGGCTATTAGTTACATTGACTTTGATCTGAGGTGAAATAAATCACATCCCCAAACCAAAATTTAATACATTAAAATCCTGATATTTAGCAAACTTTGTCGCAGTTATTGATTCTAACTCTTTACACCAATGTGGCAAAAGCTTTCTACTGTATTTAATTTATTCATGTTGAAAGTGTTAGATTGCCTTAGAACGCTTCACTTTCACCAGATTAAGTTTGAAACAGTGCTTCCTTTGTTTGAGGACACCATAGAATCAGACTAATGCCACACCCTGCCAGAATAATTGGCAAATTAATTTGCTTTTTGGTAACTTTCTATTCTCAAGGTTAATTATTTATCGAGGTTAGTATATCTGAACAGCCTCGCTTTTGGTATAGAAACAAATATTTTAAACTGCATACAGCTTATACTGAGGAAGGCGAGAGAGGATCAAGATAACGTTTTTTAAATCATTCATTCATTCATCCAACAGTTAACTATTGAGCCAGTGCCTGCTATGTGCTAGGTGTCCTGAAATGTTAACTAATATTAGGGATACAAGTTAGATTAAAAGTGTAAACAGAAACAAGGAAGTTGTTTGACATGATACAAATAGTCTAAGATACAGGATTATGTCTATTCACCTTGAACCTTAAGAAAAGGGCATAATTTCTAAGAGGAGAATGACTGGAATAATTCTAATCTTGCATAACTGCTGGCCTCTGGTTATGACTAGTATAAAAATCCTAGGGCTTTCCCTATACAAAGGTGGTGAGGAGGGTAATATCTTCCCCTTGAACTCCTCCCCTTACCTTTAATCAGTGGAAGCTCATTGAGGCCTTCTGAGGTTAAAATGGCAATGTACTTTCACTTTTATTTTGGAGAGGGAAATTTTAAACTTTTGGAGTGTGGTTTAGACAGCTTCTTATTGAGATTTCATAATGAGATGATTGAATATATAGCACCATGAAAGTGAAAGTGAAGTCGCTCAGTCATGTCCAACTCTTTGCAACCCCGTGGACTGTAGCCCTCCAGGCTCCTCCGTCCATGGGATTCTCCAGGCAAGAATACTGGAGTGGGTTGCCATTTCCTTCTCCAGGGGATCTTCCTGACCCAGGGATCGAACCCAGGTCTCCCACATTGCAGGCAGACGCTTTAACCTCTGAGCCACCAGGGAAGCCCATATAGCACCATGGTACTTGCTAAGAGATGTTTTATAAATACATTATTTTATGACAAGTCACATTGATAATAATTAAAATGTATTGTGTTACACTAAGTTTTCTCTATATAACAGTTTAATATCAAAGTGCTTCATAGTTTCCTCAGGGTGTGCCCTGAAAAAAGCCCTATTTATACACAGAGTACTAAAGGCATGGTCTGCTTGTGCCTATTCAAATGAACCCCCTTGCTGTACAATGGCAGAGCTCTAATTCATTTTCTTCAACTCATTTCCCAAGGGGCCATGGCCTAACATGTGGCAAGAAACAAAGACAGACAAAATCACTAAGTATTAGTTGCAGTATTCTGAAAAAGGAGATAATCTATAGTCACCATGATGTATGGATAAACAATATTACATATTACAAAAAGAGTATTTGTATAAGCAAGACAAATAAATACAAATGCTGAGTTATGCTTTATCATTTTTAAAACAAATATTAGTGCTCTTGTACAGTAATATAATAATATAGACTAAAAGAGTGATTTACCCTTTGTGATAGAAATTTATTAAACTGTTTATGCATTTATTCATTCATTCACTCTATCATTAGCCATCAAAAGTGAAGTCACTCAGTCGTGTCCGACTCTTAGTGACCCCAGAACTGTAGCCTACCAGGCTCCTCTGTCCATGGGATTTTCCAGGCAAGAATACTGTAGTGGGTTGCCATCTCCTTCTCCAGGGGATCTTCCTGACCCAGGGATCAAACTGGGGTGTCCCGCATTGTAGGCAGACGCTTTTACTGTCTGAGCCACCAGGGAAGTCATTAATCATTAGGGATATACAATTAAAACCACAATGAGATACCATGTCATACCTACTAGGATCACTATAATTAAAAAAAAAAACTGGATAATAATAAGTGTTGGCAACAATATGGGGAGCTCTTGCACACTATTGGTGGGAATGAAAAATGGTGCTGTGGAAAATGGTTTGGCAGTTCCTCAAAAAGTTAAGCATATGATTACTATATAGTCCAGTGATTCTATTCCTAGCCACAAGAACTGAAAACAAGGAATCAGTTACTTGTAGATGGGTGTTTGCTGCAATATTACTCACAATAGCCAAAAGGTGGAAACAACCCAAGTGTCCTAATAGAAAACCATGTGAACAAAATACTAACCCATAAAGAGGAAAAAGTTCTGACGCACGCTATAGCATAAATGATCCTTAAAAACATTATGCTAAATAAAAATATGCCAGACACAAAAGGATATATATTGTATGATTCGACTTATACGAAATATCTAGAAAAGGCACATGCATAGAGACAGAAAGTAGAGAGAGGCTGAGGGGAGCAGAGAATGGGGAGGGATGCTTAATGGATATAGAGTTTCTATTTTGGGGTGATGAAAAAGTTTGGCAAATAGTGCTATAAATTTCCTTTTCATCACTGCTTTAGCTGTGTCCTTCAGAATGATATACATTGTATTTTCACTTTCATTCATTTCAGTGTATTATCCTTCCCTATAAGACCTCCTCTTTGACCCATGAATTATTCATAAGTATGTTGTTTAGTCTCCAAGGATTTTGAGATTTTCCTGTTACCTTTCTGTTATTAATTTCTAGTTTGATTCCATTGTGGATGGAGAATATACTCGGTATGATTTACAGGTCTTTAAATTTTGTTGGTATTTTTCTGGCCCTGGATATGACACTTGATAAGAGTGTATATGCTGTGGTGTTAGGTGAAATGTTCTATTAATTTTGATTATCTTGTGGGTTGATGCCATTGTTGAGTTTTTCTATAACCTTGTCAATTTTCTGTCTAGTTTGTTCTATTGGTTATTGCAAGAGAGACTGATGCCTCTAACTACGTTGTTGTTCAGTCGCTCAGTCGTGTCTGACTCTTTACGACCTGACGGACAGTAGCACCCCAGGCCTCCAACTATGTGGATTCATCTATTTCTTCTTTCATTTCTATCAGCTTTTGCTTCACACATTTATATTCCTTTATTATTATAATTATATATAATTCTTCCTCAACAATCTTTAGAACCAAATCAGAGAGTGTTATACATTTTTACTGCAATCATCAAAAATAATTTAGAAAGAAGAGAAGGAAAATCTATTATATTTACCCATATTTTTGCTTACCATGTTCTTTCCTCCTTCCTGATGCTCCAAGATTCTTTTTAAAACATATTTTATTTTCATTTATTTATTTTTGGCTATGCTGGGTTTTTGTTACCATGCAGGCTTTTCTCTAGTTTCAGAGAGCGGGGTCTACTCTCTAGTTGCAGTGCACAGGCTTCTCATTGTGTGGCTTCTCTGGTTGCAAAACACGACCTCTAGGGCATGTGGGCTTCCATAGCTGCAGCGTACAGGCTCAGTAGTTGTGGTTCCTGTGCTCTAGAGCACAGGCTCAACATCTGTGGTACATACTTAGTTGCCCTGCAGCATGTGGGATCTTCCTGGATCAGGGATTAAACTCGCATCTCCTGCATTGGCAGACAGAGTCTTTACCACTGAGCCACCTGGGAAACCCTCAAGGTTCTTTTTTTAAAAAATTCCTTCCTTTCTGTTCAGATAACTTCCAGCTTCCTTTGGTAATATTTTAGGAAACGTCTGTTGGTGAAATTCTCTTTATTTTCCTTTGTCTGAGAATGTCTTGATTTCCCCTTCATTCTCAAAAGGTATTTTTACTGGATATAGGATTCTAGGTTGACAGCTCTTTTCTTTCAGGGCTTAAAAATGTCCTATTACTTCCTTCTGGCCTCTATGGTTTTGGTAAGAAATCCACTATCATTTAAATAGTCTTCTCCCTTGTAGGTAAGGTGCTGTTTTTCTCTGGTTTTGTTCAGTATGTTTTCTTTGGCTTTCATTTTAGGAAGCTTGATTATAACATATCTTGATGTGGGTCTCCTCAGGTTTGTTTAGCTTCTTAAATCTATAAGTTTGTGTTTTTTGCCATATTTGGGAAATTTTTAGCCATTATTTCTTTGGGAACTTTTTCAGCCCACTCTATACTTTCCTTCTATGAGTCCAGTGATATAAACATTAGAAGTTTTGTTATAGTAGTACAGGTTTCTGAGTCTCTTCTCAATTTTTAAAAAATTCTGTTTGTTCTCTGTTGTTCAAATCAGGTCATTTCTATTGTTTCATCTTGCAGTCCACTGATTGTTTTCTCCATCCCTTCTATTCTGTGTTGAGTTCACCTGTTGAGTTTTAAAATTTTGGTTATTACATTTTTTCAGTTCTAAAATTTCAATTTAGTTCTTTATATCTTCTATATCTTTTTTGAGACTTCCTATTTCTTTGGTGAGACTTTCTATCTTTTCAGCTGTTTCAAATGTGTTCACAATTGTTCACTGAAGCATTTTTACAATGGCTGCTATAAAATCTTTGTCAGGTAATCCTAACATCTTTGTCATAGTGACATTGGCATTTATTGATTGCCCTTTTTCATTCACTCTGTGTTTTTTGTTTGAGAATTTGATGATTTTTTTTTTTTTTTTGGGGAGAATAATCTGTGCTTTTTGTTTGAGATCTGAATATTTTGACTATTATAAGACTCTGAATTTTATTTAACCTTCTGTTTTACCTGGCTTCCTCTAGCACTTCTCCAACAGGGAAGTGGAACATCACCTCACTACTGTCAAGTTGCAACAGAAGTCCAGGTTCCTCACTAGAATCTGTTGACAGCCTGGGGGTCGTGTTACTTCTGGGTAGGGGTGGGATCACTGGCTCCCCACTAAGCCTCCAGGGATACCTCCCAGGCTGGAAGGGGTAGAAGTGCCTCTTTACTGCTCCCAACATGGTTTTCACTGATACCACACTATGAATGGTGAGCAGTGTTGAGGATCAAGAGGGTAATGGTGGAAGAGGGGCCTGGCCTCTACATGATGAAAATCCTGACTTTCCAGTAGACCTCCTCTGATACCACCCCCACTGATTCAACCTCCTTACTGCCTAGCTGAGGTGGCAGTTCAGGCTCCCCATGAAGTTTCCAGTGACACCAAGGGCTTGGATGGGGCTCATCAACACGACATGGGGATGAAAGACCTCATTCCCCACTCTGCCTAGTGAGGAGGCAGGAGACCAGGGCACCTTGTTAAGAGACTGGCGACGGTGAAAGCCTAAGCTGCTCACCTGGCCCTTCACCATGGGTGAAGGTGGGGCTACAGCTTTTTTCTTTGGGTTTTGGCTAAAGTGGTTGTTTTTGAAAAGTTTTCTATCTTGCTAGGTTGCCCCTTTCCTAATTCCTTTTTTAAAGAGAGAATATGCCTGAAGGTTTTTTGGCATTTCCAGTTTGCCAGCTTCTTAAGCTCCAAGTCTGGGATACATGAGGCAAAAAGAAAACCCAGAGAACTCACCACCATGTCATTCCTTGGGCCTTTAAGTCCCTGCTCAGCCTGCCTTCTCTCCACCTTTCAGTCTTCTTATGCTTCTTTTCTATGTAATATCCAGGGTTCTTAGTTGTACTTAGAAGGAGGAATTGAAAAAAGTATGTTTACGCCATCTTCCTGGAAGAGGCTGTGTTAACTTTTTTCTTTTTAGCTGCACCATGTGGCTTGTGGGATCTTAGTTCCCCAACCAGGGACTGAACTTTGGCCACGGCAGTGAAAGCACCAAGTCCTAATCCCTGGACTACCAGGGGATTCCCCTAGATTTTATTAATTTTATTGGTTA
Source organism: Oryx dammah (assembly GCF_014754425.2). NCBI lineage: Eukaryota > Metazoa > Chordata > Mammalia > Artiodactyla > Bovidae > Oryx > Oryx dammah. The sequence continues at coordinate 59,667,025 of NW_024070210.1, read as the reverse complement.
CCTTCTGATCAGAGCAAATGATACTGATTGAAAAAGTTCTCTAGAAATTCTATGATGTCTTTTCCTCCTACATTAAGAGAACTATTGCTATAGCATAAGAGAATGCATTAACGTATTCTAAGAGCTCTATAAAGCAATTCAGCGATAGGTCAAAAGACCAGGTCACAGAGTGGTTTAGAGCTTTTTATAAATCAATTATTAGATTTGTCAATAGTCTGTTCCTACCTACTCCAGTTCTAATGGTGGGTTTATTACATAATACTGATGACAGTATACAATTATTTTATATTAGGTATATTATATATAATTTTCAATGAAGCATTAAAGTCTGTAACTTTGATATATTGTTAAAATTTTGTTTTGCTCCCATACTACATTGATACATTTTATAAAGCTATAACTTTTATTTTTAAGTAACAGAAGCCTACTGGAGCTTGAAAGAAAACTGAAGGTGAAAGTGTCAGTTGTTCAGTCATGTCTGACTCTGCTAACCCATGAACTGCAGCTCTCCTCTGTCCTTGGAATTTTTCAGGTAAGAATACTGGATTGGGTAGCCATTCCCTTCTCCAGGGAATTTTCCTGACCCAGGGATCGAAACCAGGTTTCTTGCATTGCAGGCAGATTCTTTACCATCTGAGTTACCAGGGACGCCTTGTGGAGCTTGCTTTAGCAAAAAGAAAGGTCATTTTATATAAAGATGCAAGTACTTCATGAAACTCAAGGGTTGGTATGGAGACAGACTCCAGGAAGGGCCTGGAACTGTGCAGTGGAGCCCAAGGTATAATATATTTTGTCTCAACTTCACTGTACATCTGCTTTTTCTTTCTTGACAAAGACTCTGTCTGCCACCAGAATATGGCTGTGACACACTCCCTAGTTAAGAGGATATGGACCCACTGGGAAGAGACAGACTGATAGTGGTCCTCCCCCAGTTCAGCTCAGTTCAGTTCAGCCGCTCAGTCACGTCCGAGTCTTTTTGACCCCATGGACTGCAGCACGCCAGGCCTCCCTGTCCATCACCAACTCCTGGAGTTTAACCAAACTCTTGTCCATTGAATCAGTGATCTGATTTTGAATTCTCAGGAATAAGAGTACAATAGCAAATTAGGATCATGAGTCTACCTGTAGTCCATTTGGTATGGTGTGAGTTATATGTGTGGAAGTAGAACATGGAAAAACCAGTAGGGCAGACAGAAGTCTGTGTTCCTGTGGATGGGGATGCCATTTCCAAAGACAGCCAAAAGTGTTCAATACACTGGGTATCTTGTTCTATTCCTAGAATCTCTGATACAGGGTTAACAATGTATCTACATTGAAACTGTTATAAAGTCATAGGTGTTTACCTTCTTACACAACCAACATCACTACTGTGAAAGTTGAATTCATGACTTAATATTTCTTGTAATGTCTAAAAGATATAATAAGCAGCAGAAAGACCCATTTTTACACTTGGAAATGAAGTCAAACATCAGAAACTGCTTCAAAAGGCTCCAGAACTTTCCTTTTCCAGCATCAATCTAGTTAATTTGGGAAGTCAGCATACAGGGGAGCAGGGTTTTCCTATGGTGAAGAGAGTATAGAAGTGTCCCCCTAGTTCACTGGAGAGAGTCACCATACCATAGACTCTGGTTTATAAAATTGTAGTTACCCCTGAAGCTAGTCTTGAGCTCAGCAGGGTTATATTATTTGACTAGTATTTGTAGACATATAATCTAGTAGGTGTCTTTCTAAGCCTTTTGGAATATAAATCTTTTACTTGAAATGGAAACAAACTCATAAATTTTGCCCAGCTAAGCTGTTGTTAAATTGGTTAGAGTGTAACATTTAGCTAGGATTGTACAACCATTTCCACACTCATAAATCTTGGTCATTGTGCTCAGAATTTTATATTAGAAGTAGGAGTAACTACAAACAGTAATTTACTGATAGTCCAAAGGTACTGAATAGCAAAACTGTTCCACTGTTTATTGCTGGTGCACATAAAACAATATTTTAAAAAAAGAAAAGGTTATGGAGAACCTGGTTATGCTTTTCTAAGGAATTTTTCCTTTCAACCCCAAACTGGGTTTTTGATTAGGTTAGCCTATCAGTTTAAAACATTGCCAAGCTCTGCTTTTCAATACAATCCTTCTTTTTTTCCTTCCCTCCTCCCTACCTTCCTTCCTTTTCCCTTCTATATTTCTTCCTTTCTTGTTTCTTTCCTACTTACTTTTTCATTCATCCATTTATTCTCTCTTTGAAAGAGCAATGTGTAGCATTTGAAACCATTTAATTATTTGGTTTCTAATCTATAAATAGCCTTCCCTAGTGGTTCAAATGGTAAAGAACATGCCTGCCATGCAGGAGACATGAATTCGATTCCTGGGTTGGGAAGATTCCCTGGAGAAGGAAATGGCTACCCACTCCAGTATTCTTGCCTGGAGAATTCCATGGACAGAGGAGCCCGGTGGGCTACAGTCCATGGGTTGGCAAAGAGTCGGACAGGACTGAGCAACTAACAGTTTCACTTTTCACTTTTTCATCAGCTAGTCAACACCGTTGAATAAAGAGAAAGTACGACAGAATTGCTGGCAACCATAGGATGATCAAAGTCATAAGCTCTAGACTAAAACTTGTCTGTGGATAGTTTCCATTTGGCTGCCCGGTATGCAGACACTTCTCTTATTTGACTTAATCACAATTTAGGTAGAAAATAGGATGAAAGGGGGCTAATAGATATTCCTTTCCCTACTTACCTGGTAGCTGGGGTTTGGGGAAGTGAACTGGGCTCAACTGATTTACCAATCGATGTCCTAGTCTAAGCTTTGAAATTTGAAGAAAATAAACAGCATTCAGAATTTATAGAATTTTTGATGTGACAGGAAGTTAGTAATTAATTCAGTTTAGTTCAGTTCAGTCGCTCAGTCGTGTCCGAATCTTTGGGATCCCATGAATCGCAATACGCCAGGCCTCCCTGTCCATCACCAGCTCCTGGAGTTCACTCAGTCTCACGTCCATCGAGTCAGTGATGCCATCCAGCCATCTCATCCTCGGTCGTCCCCTTCTCCTCCTGCCCCCAATCCCTCCCAGCATCAGAGTCTTTTCCAATGAGTCAACTCTTCACATGAGGTGGCCAAAGTACTGAGTTTCAGCTTTAGCATCATTCCCTCCAAAGAAATCCCAGGGCTGATCTCCTTCAGAATGGACTGATTGGATCTCCTTGCAGTCCAAGGGACTCTCAAGAGTCTTCTCCAATACCACAGTTCAAAAGCATCAATTCTTCGGCGCTCAGCCTTCTTCACAGTCCAATTCTCACATCCAGACATGATTACTGGAAAAGCCATAGCCTTGACTAGACGGACCTTAGTCGGCAAAGTAATGTCTCTGCTTTTTAATATGCTATCTAGGTTGGTCATAACTTTCCTTCCAAGGAGTAAGTAAGCATCTTTCAATTCCATGGCTACAGTCACCATCTGCAGTGATTTTGGAGCCCCAAATTAATTAATTAATTCAGTGGTTCTCAATCTTAGCTACACATTAGAATCATTCAGGAAGCTTTAAAAAATACTGGTGGGCAGAACTTCTATCACAGATATTGTGGCTTAATTGACCTGGGGTGAGGCTCAAGCATTTATAGTTTAAAATGCCCCAGCTGATCGTCATGTGCAATTGGAGTTGAAAACCATTGATCTAATCCAGCTTCCAGGGTTCACACAATAGACAAAAGAACACCAGACTTGGATCAAAAAAAAAATGTTAACTCTCCTCTGAACCATTTATTGATCTTAAGGAGGTGCTTACCCTCTCACTGCCTCAGCTCCTTCAACTGAAAAGGGAAATAACATAAACTGCCCTAATCAATTAAGAGAGATTTCTCTAATGCAGGAACAGATAAATTTATGATCAATGAGGATGAAAAAATTACCCAAGTTAAACCTAAATCAAGAAGTATTAGGAGTAAGTTAAGGATGTAATTTAGCTTTTTGTATTCACTTGTGCCACCAGACCTCATTGCCCCAGTGTTTATTTTTATGGTCTGAAGACATAATTATTAAACTATTTGCTAAAATATCAACTGTAGTTTAAACTTTTGTTTTTAGTTGTATCTTTTCCACTCTTAATATTGCTGAAAATGAGAGAAAGTCTTCATACTCAGGCATAACTAAAGTAATTATCAAGGTTTTGATTGGGATATACTTTTTTTTTTTTTTTAATGGTTAAAGAAAGCAGTTCTTCAGCTGACATGGGAAGAGGGGGTGAACTATCATTTTGGTTTCCACCCTCAATGTGTGGCCAGAATTTCCCTGACCCTGCATAGGATAGAAAGAAAGATACAACCAAGTCATACAAAGTGAGTGATTTTTCAAAGTTATAGGAGTTCAGAAACAAGGGTAAATAGCATGAGGTGCTATTGTTAAAGAAGACATTTATTTCATTTTAAAGTGGAAAGCTAAGTCATTTTATGAAAGTAAATATTTTTCTTATAAGATGATGCTTTAGTTAGGGATACAATAAATGTGATATTGAACAGATTAGGTATTATGAAATGGCATTTAAAAGTGAAGTCTTGTTTGAAAGCAAGCTGGAGAATTTTCTTCATTTACAAGCTGAGTTAAAAGCAGAGATCCAGTTTTCTATAGGAGTTAGTCTTTAGATCTTACATTTGTGTCTGTAACTTAAAACAGTGAAATAAAATGCAAACTGAGAAATCTAATACTTTATTTTATAAATGTAAATTTTAGTTTATTTATAAAATATTTCACTGAATGACAATAATATTTTTTAAATTGAAATTTACTTTTTTGTTTCAAAAAGTGTCGAGAAAACAAAATTTCATCAGTGATATGATGATTTAGTAGTTCTCTAATTTGTTACTTTTGCAGATATTTTGGTTTTAGTGAAGTTCTTTTTTTAAAAAAGTGTGCATATATAGAGTTAAAATTTTTCACTGTATGTTTATTCTGGTTATTATTATTTGTTTTTTTATGATCATTACTTAAAATAATCTATTGTATAATTTTTTACATGAAGAGCCGCTGTAAGATATGCCACTGTATGAAAATCTTGACTAACCTATTATTTCAAACCACAGATAAAGATTGTATGTGTGCTTCCTTTTTTGTTTTACCTCCTCTGTGGTATAAAAGATATTCATTCAGTAAATAATGACCGAATTCCTGAGACCTACATGCTGTCACTGGGGACATTATGTGGAGAATGCAAAGTCTTTGTCTGCACTTACTCTGTTAGAAGATAAATGGAAGTTGGCTTTCAAACATAAACTGTTTTAGCCCTAGCACAGTGCCAGAGATCCAGGTAGATGCTAGTGCTTCAAGTTGCTTCAATTTTTAATTATATCACACCTTTCACTGAAAAATAAGTAAAAGCCCAGAAAATCAATCTTCCATCTAGTTGGGAAAACTGGAATCTGCTCTGAGAAAACTATTCTGTTGGAATGAAGCAAGATACAATAGTCACTGCCTCATATAAAAAAATTCCTTCCTCAAACAATAATTACTATGGAACTTTAACAATTACTATGGCATCAGAAGGACTGATGCTGAAGCAGAAGTTCCAATACTTTGGCCACATGATGCGAAGAACTGACTCACTGGAAAAGATCTTGATGCTGGGAAAGATTGAAGGCAAGAGAAGGGGACGACAGAGGATGAGATCGTTGGATGGCATCACCAACTCGCTGGGCATGAGTTTGAGCAAGCTCTGGGAGTTGGTGATGGATAGGGAAGCCTGGCATGCTGCAGTCCACAGGGTCACAGAGTCAGACACAACTGAGCAACTGAACTGAACTGATGGCACCTTATTTATATTGGCTTGGCCAAAAAACTCGTTCGGGTTTTTCCCATATCATCGTACAGAAAGACCTGAATGAACTTTTTGGCCAACCCAATAGTTATAAAGCATTTTAAGAAATACAGTTGACCCTTGAACAATAGGGACATTGGAGGTCTCACCTCAATACAGTCCAAATTCTGAGGATAAATTCTAGGTCAGGCCCTCATATCCCAGGTTTCACATCTGTGGATTCAACCAACCCAGATTGTGTAGTAACATACTACAAATCTACTGAAAAAAAAAATTAAAAAGCCAAGAATTGATACAAGTGGATGTGTGCCGTTCAAACCCATGGTGTTCAAGAGTCAACTGTAATATAATCGAGCTTCCAAACAACCGTGTGAAGTTCTCGGGGAGACAGCATAATTTTGGGTTAAGAGAATGAGCCATAGATTCACCATTTGATCTCAAATCTAGAACCTTCAAAAACTTACTTAACCTCTCTGACCCTCAGTTTCCACTAAAAGTTACCTCACATGGTTGTTGTGCAGGTTGAAGGAAAATATTTAAAGTATGTAATACAGTGTTCCTTGGAGAAGGCGATGGCACTCCACTCCAGTACTCTTGCCTGGAAAATCTCAGGGATGGAGGAGCCTGGTGGGCTGCAGTCCATGGGGTCACGAAGAGTTGGATACGACTGAGTGACTTCACTTTCACTTTTCACTTTCATGCATTGGAGAAGGAAATGGCGACCCACTCCAGTGTTCTTGCCTGGAGAATCCCAGGGACAGGGGAGCCTAGTGGGCTGCCCTCTATGGGGTCGCACAGAGTCGGACACGACTATTCATCATGACAATCAATAAATAGTGACTTTCATTCTAGATGATATCATTCTTCATCTGTTGCAACAGCTTAAAGATGGGATTTACAAAGGTTTAGAGGAAAGGATTCACAGCTATGAAATGGAGGGGTGACACTCTGAACCCCAATCTTCTGACTCTAAATCCTTCTTTCAGTTTTAAGACAGTGCATGCATATTCAGGCGATGGTAAGTAAATCACTGCTAGAGTATTAATAACTTTGGTAAGTAAATTTACTTCAGGCTGAAGTTTATGAGGTTATCATTTAACCCATCTACCACTATCACATTTTCTTAAACTGTGAAAAAAGAAGTATGTTACCTTATGTTATTACAGCATTTTCTTTAAAAAACGAACACTATTTTCCCATTTTTCCTTCATTTTCAGCTTTCACTTTAAGTCTAGCTTTACCAATAAACATCTGACACAAAAAAGGTTCCTTAAGTTTTCTACAAACATTATACTTATTACTTAACCCTCAAATAGGGTTTGCGGACAGCAAAGTCAGTAGTACACTCAGTTTAAACATGCGATAACTCAGTAAGGTTAAATGTTCAAATCGAGGCAACAGAAGTAGTCTAATTCTTAAAGTTGAGAATGAGTGGCTGGGTAAGAAGTTATTATTAATTACACTAAAAGATGATAATATTTACACATGAAAATTTATCACCTTCTAAAAAGTTGAAAAAGCATGGAAACTGTTGATAATACTGTAATTAAAAAAACACAAAACAAAAACGTGGGCTGGTCCTGCCGAGATGTGTTAAGATTGGGCTCAAATGCCCCAAAGACGGGCTTGAGAACAAACCGAAGCCCAATAAAAGCGCCGCACTGACTGGCAGATTCCACGCGAACCACTTGCCTCCCATGTGTCTTTCAGGAAACGCACAGAACACGAGGGATAAAAGGAAGCCAAAGAGGGCCAGGGGAAAGGTAAAAACCGTGGCTACGGCTTCCCTGGGAGACTGAGGGCTCCCGAAGGCTGCGGAAGGCTGGAGGGACCTCGCGGAGCATCAGGCAGGGACCGGGGTCTGTGAACAGGCCTGGAAGGAGCACGGGGAAGGCGTTCGTTGGGGGAGGGGGCGGTCCGTGAGCCCCACCCCTTGGAGCTCCGTAGAGGATCGGCTCGCCTGGATCGAGTTGGGGGTGGAGGAAGTGAGAGCGCAGAAGAAGGAATGCATAGAGGAAGGAGTCGCTAGAGGAGCGACAGACAGGTGGGAGCTAGTCAGAGTCCCAGGTTCGCGGGGGTGCGGGTTGGCCGCACCTGCGATACCTCCGGGCCGCCGTAGCCCCGCCCCCAGCGCGTGGCGCCCCGACGCTTGGCGCGCGGGCCGCTCTCCTTACAGAGGTCGCTCTTGCCGGAACGGTCGGACTCCTCTGTTGCGCCTGCGTAGTCGGGAGGGGAAGTGAGGCGGTTTCCTCGGCGCCTTTTCCGGCGGCGGCAGCGGCAGAACTGGGAGGAGGCTGTGGAGGCCGGAGGGAGCCCGCGCGCGGGGCGGCGGCTGGAGGTAACCTCCTGGGCTGAGCTGGCGAGGCGGGCCCACTCGGCCTCCGCTCTCCTCTGGGGCTCCCGCAGTAACTCCTTTTTCCCTCTCTGTGTCTCCGCAGGCAGCGCACCGAGTTCCCGCGAGGATCCATGACCTGACCGGGCGCCGGAGCCGCGCTGCCTCTCGGGTGGCCTGGGTCGGTGGTGAGCGCGGTGCTCGCGGACCGGGGAGCGGGCCGAAGGGCCGCAGTCTTCCGCGGCGGAACCAGGAGAAGGCGGAGGAGCGGGAACCGCGGCGGCGCTCGCGCGGCGCCTGCGGGGGGAAGGGCAGTTCCGGGCCGGGCCGCGCCTCAGCAGGGCGGCGGCTCTCCCGGCGCAGACTCAGCGCCCCGGCGGCCGCGGCGCCTGGAGGAATCAAGTTGTGTGGTGGGTGATGCCCGAGTGAGCGGCGGGCCCGGGCCTCTGCCCAGAGGAGGCGACTCCCACGCAGGCCGCACGGGCGCCCTCGCGACTGGGAGGCTCCGTTTCTGTTTCGCGGCTGCGGCGGCGTTGTTGGCGGAGGGGACCCGGGACACCTGAATGCCCCCGGCCCCGGCTCTTCCGACGCGATGGGGAAGGTGCTATCTAAGATCTTCGGGAACAAGGAAATGCGGATCCTCATGCTGGGCCTGGACGCGGCCGGCAAGACAACCATCTTGTACAAGTTGAAGCTGGGCCAGTCGGTGACCACCATCCCCACTGTGGGTTTCAACGTGGAGACGGTGACTTACAAAAACGTCAAGTTCAACGTATGGGATGTGGGCGGCCAGGACAAGATCCGGCCGCTCTGGCGGCATTACTACACTGGGACCCAGGGTCTGATCTTCGTAGTGGACTGCGCCGACCGCGACCGCATCGACGAGGCCCGCCAGGAGCTGCACCGCATTATCAATGACCGGGAGATGAGGGACGCCATAATCCTCATCTTCGCCAACAAGCAGGACCTCCCCGATGCCATGAAACCCCACGAGATCCAGGAGAAACTGGGCCTGACCCGGATTCGGGACAGGAACTGGTATGTGCAGCCCTCCTGTGCCACCTCGGGGGACGGACTCTATGAGGGGCTCACATGGTTAACCTCTAACTACAAATCCTAATGAGCATTCTCCACCCATCCCCCGGAAAGGAGAGAAATCAAAAACCCATTCATAGGATTATCGCCACCATCACCTCTTTCAATTGCCACTTTCTCTTCTTTTGAATTTGAACTCTGGAGTTACAGTTCTGCGGTTTGGGGGAGGGGGTTAGGGATTTTATTTCTTTTTTCGCTTTGCGTTAGGATGCTCTGATCTGACTTTTTGACATGAACACAAAGTGCTAGATGCTCTTGTTGACTTCCAGCAAATGGGATGGGGGAAATATAGCAGTTCTTGGTAAATTCCTTTATAATAATGGTTTGATTTTTTTATCTCGAGAGAATCTTCTTTTCCAATGTATGCTTTTTTCCTTTTTGCCCAGTTTCCTTATCACTTGCTGTAGATGGCTTATTTTGCATTCATGCAGACTATGTTGCAAGTCTGTTTCATCTAGTAAACTGAAAATTATTGCTTAATCAAACTGCTGTTTGTCTTTTATATTTAAGGCCTTTCCCCCCCCTTATGAGTTCTGACTTTAAGTAAATTCAAATGTGACCTTTTATATCTAAGACCAGTATAGTAAACTGAGCCCACAGTGGCAAATAATGAGTAATATCCTTGTAATATGTTCCAGTTGCACATCAGTATGTTAAACAGGTAATGTAAGAAGTTCTTTGAAATTTCAGCTATTAGTTCTGAAACATACATCATGCGTGAGTAAGGATAAAACTCAAGTTCCCCATTGCAAAGCTAACTTACACTGCATAAAACTATGAAAATATAACCTGTCAAGGACAGATTTTTTTTCACTTCAAAGTTAGCAACTTTGCTGTGTTTTCCCTCTTTGTTAACTTTAAAAACATACTCTTCCAGAAAATGGAGCAATAATGGTGTATAACATACACAGATGAAATATTTGTAGATATTTTAAGTGACTTTTGGGCAAAACTGGAATATATCCTTTTACCCTGTTTCAAATATCTAAAGACCAGTAGATTTTAAATTCCTGGAATGGTTATTTTGTTCAGTAATCATTTAACAATTCAAATTATATGCACCTTTTACCTAGTTGGAAAAAACCTGTTTCCACATTACAGCAACTGATTAACCTGAAGATGTCTTTTTTTTTTTTTTTTTTAGTAAATGAGTGATCCATATCTCCATTAATTAGAACACTGGAAAAGATGTTTTACAAAAAGTATTCTGTTGGATTAACTCATGCAAATAGATATCCTGTTGGTTCAAAAATACACTATCTCCTTTAAGAAAGGAAATGTGATGAATGAATGATGTGTAGACTTGAGGAATGACAAAGGGGAAGTAAGATGTAGAAGAAGAACCTACAGATGACAGTGAATGTAAACTTATTTTTCTTCAAGTATAAGCAATGTGCTTGCTGGTGATACCCAGATCTTAAGATTACTTGCTTAGCTGGTTAGGACCAGTAACTAGATTATTGAGACCACTATGATAATACTTTGAACCAAATGTTACTGCTGGATACAGAACAGTGTAGCAGCATCTGGTTCTTATATAGCCTTAAGGATTAATTGTAGAGATCCTCAAGGAATTAAAACTTAGGGAATTTCAAAAATGTAGACTGCAAACGCAGTTTACAGGAAAAGGTGAAGTGGGTTTTGTTTATGAGGGTGTCTGAAAACAAAAATTGAACGGGATATCATGGTATATGATTGGACAGTATTGGTCCTTCATGCTTTGGCCATATTGTATAATGGAGCTTTTACCAAAGATGTATGAGAAATACAAGGCTATAGAAAATTAACTCTTCAAAGTAAAACTTGACAAACGTTTTACTTAAAGCAGATGAGAAAAGGTGCTATATTGTAGGCTCCTAATGGTGCAGAGGGATTTTTGAATTCAAAATGCAACTAAAGTATCAAGTTCTCAGTTTCACTTTAGTAGAAGTATCTCTGGAAATGAAGCTGACACACATCTAAGAACATTTTCGTTGCTTTTAAAATTCCCAAAGCTCCATCATACATTTAATAACTAGTGTTTTAAATGATTACATATAAGGTACATAAACATGGGTTATACAAATATCAATGTTACAGTAACATCCTGAAGCGACAAGCACAAAGGTATAAATGCCTAAACTGGAGGAAACTTGAAACCCTCATGTTAATTCTTAAATGTAGTATTTCTAACTTGTGACAAGACAGATTGGTAGGCAGCCATTTTTGTGTCTTAAATAATGGGGCATAGTTAAAATTTTATACATCAAGTGATTGCTAAGGAATGTTGCAGGTGAGATGTTATTTTTAGTTTATTTGAAATGTCTTAAGGTGGGGGGAGGAGGGGGAGCAAATATTTGAAATTTGGAAAACCCTAAACCTTTTGATAAATTGTAATTTTCACTTATGTTATCTTTAAGGATATAAAAGGTTGATAAATTGGTGTAGTTAAATTGAGCCATAACCATTGGTGATCATGGGGACCGGTAATTAAGCCTGCAGAAAAAAATTACAATCTAAGAATTTAAGAAATAAGATCCTGAAGATTTTGTTTAATTGCATCAATTTCTGTATTTTATGTGCATTTAAAAACTGCAGTAAGTTGAATGGGTTAATCTTGTCTAATATAAGTAAATGAGTCTGTAGACTGTGATCTCCCCAAACTAAAAAGTACAGTACTTGGAATTGTGTTCTTTATGGTTGTAGTGTTGGTAAAGCACTAATATGCAGAAAATAAAGGAATTACACAGTGCAGTTTCTCACGTTATGTTACTCGTTTGAACTAGATTAAGTGGGACGTGTGGTGTATTGGGCCATGTTTTTCTCCAGGGATGTATGGTACAAAGTGACTTAATTTGGGAGTCATCTAGCCTTTGTAAGAAGAAAAAGAATCAGTTTGGTTCTTGTGATTCTGGCTGTCAAGGAAATTTTGTGCTGATTTAGTTCCACCAAATTTAATCTGAATTTATGATAACTTTTAGGACACAGAAACAGTTCAAAAATTTAGAAAGTGAAAGTTCTATAGCAGTTTTTATTATGCTGCTTTTTTTTTTTAGAACAGAATTGTGTCTCTAAAGAATTGGCCTACAGCATAGTTTTAATCCTTGACAATTGACTTGGATTTTAGAAAGTTTGTGTTTTAAAAACCAAGACTGCTTGTCTTATAAGCATGGCAGAATTGTAGCCATTTAGAAAATAAAATAGATGAAGAATAACGTATAAAGGGTTTTTAAAAACATCTTTTTTTGTGGGCATTCTTCTTAGCAAAGAATAGTAGTATTCTACTATTAACTTAGTAGTTTAGAATATCTTTGATCTCGTATAATTTAACTCCCACATTAATATTATTAATGGCTATCAAGTATCAAAGATAGTAGAGAATATTTTATATCTTAGTTTTTATGTTTTAATAAAAACTTAGGAATATTATAGCTATAATCTGAATGGTGGTGAAGTTTACTGAATTCCCAAAGTTATTTCCTCTTTACCTTGCCGAGTATATATATGGGTGGTGGTAAGGCAGATCTTTCCTTAGAGGTAAGAATTGTAAAACCACATACAGCAATTAGAAATAATCACTGAGTATAATGTGTTTGGAATATAATATTCACTAGAATCTTCTTTTGCTTTGTTTATATTGAATGGTAAAGACAAAGTAGGAAAGATTACAATATTATGAAATTTATAGAAGGGAATGTTGGGAGATGGAGTGATAAAAGAGGCAAAGTAACTTTTCCCTCCCTGCTTTGCTAAACTTGAAAGTTGCCAGACTAGATAAGTGAGTTGAATGGGCTGGGAATACATAGTGGTGAGGTCAAAAAGGTGGAATAGAGGGGTTTAGGAATAACAATTGAAGTTTGTTAAATAAGCCAAAGTAATGATAAACTTCCAGGGAATTAGTCAAGAAATAACCTTACTTTCTTTGGCAGTAAGAAAATACTTTTGAATTTTAAAATGTTTTATGACTGCCTGAAACAATGTTTAAAAAAGTATTTGTCAGTCTTGGATACTTTTTGTCTTGTCTTCAATTGGATATACAGTTGACCCTGAATAACATGGGTTTGAACTGTTTGGATATGAGTGGGTCCACTTACACATGGATTTTTTTTCCAATAGTAAATACTACAGTATTACATAATCTGGAGTTGGTTGAATCAGCAGATACTGTGCAACTACATTATGCAAAGATTTGGATTTTCCATTGCACAGATGGTCGGTGCTCCTAACCTCCAAGTTGTTCTAGGATCAACTGTGTTATTTCCTCCATGGTTTTTCTAAGTGTGTAAGTTTGCTTACTGAGAGCCCACTGATGTGCCTGGCACTGTTCTAGGGACAATGAAGAAAAATATATATATCAGTGGACAAAAATCTTTATGGAATTTATATTGGTGTTGGGAGGTAGGAGTGATAAAAATGATAGGTGATATGTATTACATAGTATGTTTATATATATATATATATATACACATATATATACATAGGGAACAGGTAGGCATGTATCCAGAGAAGTACTCATTGAGAAGGTGACATCTGAACAAAGATTTGAAGGCAGAAAAATTAATGAAATTGACATAGTAACAAAAAAGATAATATGTATAGTGTAAAACAGGGGTGGGGAAACTGGCCAAGGGCAAATGTAGTTACCCTTGTTTTTATAGAGACCAAGCTAAGAGCTAAGTTTTTTTACATTTTAAAGGCTCTTAGAAGACTGATCAAAAAAACCAAATGAGAATATGTGACAGTATCCTGAAAAGCCTGCAATATTTACTTATGTGGCCCTTGATTGAGAATGTTTGTTGACCCCAGATCTAAAGCCCTGTTTTGTGTGTGGGGGGGGGGTTTGACTGCACTCTGAGGCTTGTGGAATCTTGGTTCCCCAACTAGGGACTGAACACATGCCCTCGGCAGTGAAAACATGGAGTCCTAATCACTGAACCACCAAGGAATCCACTAAAGCCCAATTTTAAAAGCATTACCAAAATATAGAGCAAATCCCTCAAAAGACCATTGTTAAATGAGTCTAATCAAAACTTTAGGAAACAGTGGCACATGTAATTTACCACAGTTGAACATGTAGTGATCTTTGAGACTTGTATTTGAGTAGTCTAACCTGGGCTTTTTTTTTTGCTGGATGAGTGTGTGAAATCCATAGTTTTACAGTATCAGTTTTCACATTCTTAAAAATTTCATGAATCATTTCATTAAAAAATATTTCTCTTATTTTTATGGTCGTTTCACTGGTCTTTGAATATCAAAGTTAAGCATGTGTTTTGTACCCTTCCTCAAAGTGCCTTTCCTCCAGGTAACCTGGATTAGTTTGGGATAGTTTGATAACATCATTGAACTGTGGCTTTTATTCAGTTGCTATTATTTTAATCAAGTCCTGAATCCAGTATTTTTAATTATGAAACTTTGTAAGAGGAAGTGTTTTATTTGGACTTGGAAAATAATATAATGCATGGCATTTGGTTTCTTATTGTACTATTCACGGACCACAACACTATTCCTCTAATCAATATAAATTAGGAAAAATAATTTATATGTGAATTACTTGCATAGAAAAATTGTTCTATACTATATACATAGTAGGATGTGGGAATTCCTAACTATCTTAGAACCTAAAATGATTTAGGAGTTATGGAAGTGAGTTTTATGGAGGATATTTACAAGTGAGCTTTAAAAAATAAAAATACTTCTTGTTCATAGAAGGGTCTATGTGAAACTGGCTAGTCATAAGCATGAAAGCTATTTCCCATTACATGTGAATAGACTGGCCTCAGAAAGGCATAGGATGTAAGGGCAAAAGCCAAATTTGTTAAAGGAGTTATAGAAGCAAGGATCAGGACTTTTGAAGTTTGTTCTAATACAGCAAAGTGTTTTCTCTCCTCCAGATCTTTTTATTTCTAAAAATTAGTTTAGAATGCCAGGCATTGTTCTAAGCATTTCATGCGTATCTTCTTAATCCTCACAACCCCTTGGCAGAAAGAGCTCCCGTTTTATAGTTGAGAAAACTGAGGATTAGATCAGTTCAGTTCAGTCGCTCAGTGGTGTCCGACTCTTTGTGACCCCATGGACTGCACCATGCCAGGCCTCCCTGTCTGTCACCAACTAGATAGCATATGTTAATAAGTAGCAGAGACACTCTTTGGACTCAGGTAGTCTATACTGTCCTGAGAATATAACTGAGGTGAACCACTGGTTAATAATGTACCTAAAATTTTGTTTGTGTTTACAGAAAGCTTATTCTGAGGAATATCCCGTGATTTTATTTGGTCATCAACAGATTTTCAGTCCCTATATAATTTGAGGCTTCTGTATAGTGGCAAACATAGTATTGTATTAAACTCCAACTGAGAAAAAATTTTTTTCTATAAAAATAACGTGACTACTTGCTGGATTGTGAATTTTACAGATCATTGTGAAAAATAGGTAAACATTTTTAAGAGCTGATTATTGTACGATTATTTATATATAGACTCCTGATTTAAGAAAGTTTTAGAAAATTCATATATTGTCTTTACTTGATAAATTTATAACTATGGACATTTCAGGTATTAATGCATGAATTTCTTGCTTTTTGTAACCTCACATTTTGTAAGTGAGGTTTATTGAACACTGTTTCCTCCTGACAGCAAGAGCCTAGAGTCCAGGGTCATCAAGGGCGCTTTATTCACATACTTAGGAATTTAAGCTGGAACTTAAGAGTAAACGTTGATAAAAAGTTGCAAAATGCCTTATTTAACAATCCTATTTTATTTCTCAGTAATTTCTATATGAGGTGGAAATTTAAGCTAGATAAGACACATATGAAATGTTCAAAGTAAGTAATGAAATACTTTGTCAAATACTAGATTTAGGAGAGAGATTATATTCTGTACCAGACCCACAAAGTCAGAGGAATAACAATATCAGTACTTACTTCAAGCTTATTGTGTGCTAAGCACTGTCGTAAGTGAATTGATTATCTCAGTTAAAATAGGTAAGCAAGGGTAGTAATCTATGTATAGTATTTGGGAGATAGAGAATAGACTTGTCTGCCTAGGAGTGCCAGATTTAGCAAATAAAAATACAGGACACCGAGTTAAATTTCAATTTCACACAAACATTAATTTTCAGTACAAATAATCCCAAACCATATGCTAAAACTATATACTAAAAATTGTTGTTTATCTGAAACTCCAATTTAACTGGCTGACCTATATTTATCTGCCACTTTACTCATATGTTAATGTGGAGGGAGAAGGAATTAGATTATGATCCTTAATCTTTTTGTAAAAGATAATGATAGCATCATTGATAGAAAGCCAGATACACAACAGCTTTGAATAGAAACAGTTTGATAATCAGGTAAAGTGTCTCATTTATAATTTGAATGAAAAGAGGTTGAATCTGTTAGGCATACTCTTGTAACTTTTCTCTTAGAGCAGTGCTGTCCAGCATAATATATTGCAAGCCATGTATATGATTTAAAATATTTTAGTTGTCACATTTTAAAAAGTAAAAATAAACAGTGAAATCAATCTTAGCAATATGTTTAACTCAAATATATCAAATATATATATTATTTCAATGTCACTAGTATAAAATAATTGTTACTAAGATAATTTCACCTTTGTTCACACAAAATCCTCAAAATCCAAGAGTATGCAATACTGTATACTTAAAGCACATCTCATTGAGGACATGTACTCAATGACCTCATGTGGTTAGTGGCTGCTGTACTGGACAGTTCATTTTTAGAGTGTAGTTATTTCTTCCTGATCCCATGCTTATAATTTCAGTAACTTCATTAGAGGGTACCAGTTAAGGATCATTGAGATATGATAAGGTCTCTCAGCCAGGGATTGACAACCAATGTCCAGAAGTCAAATCTGGCCCACTGCCTGCTTTTGTTAAATAAAGTTTTATTGGAACATAATCATGGTCATTTGTGTACAGTCTATGGCTGCTTTTGCACAGTGACAGCAGAGTTGAATAGTTAGGGCAGAGACCATATGGCACACAAGGCCTTTACTATCTGGCCCTTAATTGAAGTTGGCAAATATCTTTCTAGGTCCCAAACTAAAGTTCCAAGGATAAAACCCATACTTTATACATTTAAATGAGTTTTCAGAAAGAAATAATATTGAAAGAGCTAAAAGATAATGTATATATCAATGCATTTATTAACCAAGCATTCATCTACTAGGTTCCAGGCACTGCACTAGGCTCCGTAGCTGGAATAAATAAATGTCTTTAATCTTCAAGAAGGTCACAGTTCAGTTGAAAATAAATATACACAGTTAATTACAAAGATGTGTTATGGTAGATGACTCATTGACTGCACACCAGTGAGGCACCTTCCTCTGACTAGGGAATGGAAGGCTTCAGAAGAGGACTATCTGAGGTGAGTTTTAAAGGACAAATAGCAATTACTCAGATAAGCGAAAGCTGGTTGACATTTTAGGCAGAACCCTTATGTGCAAAACCTAAAAAAGTGTTACCACCATTCTCTGGAATTTTTGGTTTGTTAGGCCTTGAGCATAGCGTGGACTGGTGTGAGATGAAGATTAAAAATGATGAGGGGCTAGATCATGAAGTGCCTTTGGTTTTTTGAGGAACTTTCAATTCTATAATTTGGGTACTAGGAAAAAGCTGTGAGATTTTTAAGCACAAAACTGCCTAAAATTTACACTGTATTATACACGAAATACTGTATAAAAGATGAATAAAGCTCCTAGGCCGGAAATCTACTGTATAGACTAGATGAGATAGAATTTCCTAGTTGAAGCAGTGGCTATGATGGTGTAGAGGAGAGGATCCATTTGAGAAATCCTTGAATGGCATTTTGTAAAGTATGTTCTCTGGTACACTGATCACAGAAGATAATCCTTGAAAAAAAAAAGGCTTCCAAGTTATTTGGGAAACACTTCAGATTGTATCTGCATTTGGGATTCACAAGACTCTTTAGCAGTATGCTGAAGAGTCTTAGAAGTCCTGCCTTAACCCAGCATTTCCCAAACTCATTTGATCCCACACCCCAATATTAAAAACACACACACACACACACAACAAACAGACAAGGGTCCCAAGGACTGTAGTTTGGGAAACCCTATTTTAGAGACAGAATAAATGAGTTTGGGTCAACCAAATGAGAGGAAGAAGAGGGAAATTTTGCATAAGTGACTGCTAATTAAAGTTTTATATTTGTAAAAGTATACCTGGAAAAGAACAAGTTTAAGGGGAGGAAGGAGATGACATACCCAGATTTGACAGCAAGTTTTAGGTGCCTATGTATGGACATTTACATGGAGATGTCCAGTCTACATCCAGCTGGGTTATGAGACATCTAGATTACAGATAGAAGTTTAGGAATTAGCTTGTAGGTGATTTTTCAAACCAAAGATGCTAGTGAGATTTCGTTGGAGTAAGAAGAATAAAGGGCAGAGAATAGAACACCTCCCTGAGGACCACCAATGTTTAAGGGATGGTTAGAAGAAGAGGGTGTTAACAGAGAAGACTTAGAAGACATGGGTCAGAATATCAATGACATCATATCCTACAGGGAGATCAAGAATGTTCAAGTTCAGAACGACTTCTTTAGCACTGACATTAAAAGTCATTGAGATCTTCCTTAGATAAATTTGAATGAAGTGGTCAGAAACTAGTTTGGACGGAGGAGTCTGGTGGGCTGCAGTCCATGGGGTTGCTGAGTCGGACACGACTGAGCGACTTCACTTTCACTTTCATGCATTGGAGAAGGAAATGGCAACCCACTCCAGTGTTCTTGCCGAGACTCCCGGGGAAGGGGGAGCCTGGTGGGCTGCCGTCTATGGGGTCGCACAGAGTCGGACACGACTGAACCGACTTAGCAGCCGCAGCAGCAGCAGCAGGTCTTGATTATTAACGGTGGAGTGGGGAATGAAGAACATGTGCTCCCTACCACCTGTTTCCTAGAGGGAAAGGAAAATTTAAAAAAGAAATCATTTGAAAAACATTCACCTTAATTCCTGTGAAAGTGAAAGTCAATCAGTCATGTCTGACTCTTAGTGACCCCATGGACTATACAGTCCATGGAATTCTCCAGGCCAGAATACTGGAGTGGATAGCCTATCCCTTCTCCAGGGAATCTTCCTGACCCAGGAATTGAACCAGGGTCTCCTGCATTGAAGGCAGATTTTTTACCAACTGAGCTATCAGGGAAAACCTGAACTCCTGTAAGATACTTTTTTTTTTTTTTTTAGCTTAGTTGGAGCTCTCTTCTTGGAAATGCAGTGACCACGCCCAAGTGGTTCTAGTCCCACTGTAATTACAAATATGATGGTGGTATCCCAATCTCAGAAATGTGAAAAGTAAGCCCTGGTGGTTCTGACTTGTCCAGGAAATCATAGCAATTAGTGATGTAGCTGAGACTAGGTGCAAAATTTATTTGTATTTGGCAATTATATGGCCATGGATTGAAATTTAAAAGAGTTTCTAATTTGTAGACATAATGATTGACCTAATCCTAATTTAACTAAAATATAGTTACCAACTTATTAGGAAGCTTAAGATTTGTGGGATTCCCTGGTGACTCAGTGATAAAGAATCTGCCTGTCAATGCAGGAAACACAGGTTCGATCCCTAGTCTGGGAAGATCCCACATGCTATGGAGCAACTAAGCCGGTGCGCCACAACTCCTGAAGCTCATGTGCCCTAGAGCCTGTGCACCAACACAAGAGAAGCCACTGCAATGAGAAGCCCCTGCTCCCTGCAACTAGAGAAAACCCTGAACAGCAATGAAGACCCAGCACAGCCAAAATAAATAAATAAAACTATTAAAAAAAAAAATTTGCAAATTGACAATACTGCCTGTCAGAATCAGTTCTGAATTTCATGGTATATCTTCTGCAATGATTTAAGAGTTAGAGGTAAAAATCCTACGGGATGAAAAAGTGGAGTATAGTACTAAATAATTTTATTGAATTACACATTATTGAGTGGTTATTGTGTGCCTGCCAGTGTGCAACAGACTTTAAATGTTATCCTCACAACAGACTAGCTACATAAGTGGTGTTATCTTTCATTTTACAGGTAAGAAACTTACTGTACAAAATTCAAGTAATTTGCCCATTATACCAGAGCTATTAAATGGGAAAGCCTACATTCACACTCAAGTCTTATTGACTTCAAAGCAATAGGCTTTAGGAGGGGAAGGTTCTAACAAACTGCAATAATTTTCTTTTTTTTTTTTTTCCAACATGGAGTCCAGTAAGACATGGTGGCAGTCATCCAGGAGATCTGTCCATCATTAATGCAACTTATCAGGGACTTCTGGATGCTCCTGGAGGCAAAAGAACTTTTGGAAGGGCAGGGATTGTTGGAAGTGTATGAGCAGGGTACCTCCCTCCAAAGAGTGAAAAAGTTGGCAATTTTAAATAACTCCCAAACATTCTTCTTTATATATCCACTATCACCTGCAGGCCTGGTTGACAAGAAAAGCTTTGGGGTAAACAAGGGGGCGGTGTGGGGCAGGAGGGGTGCCATAGATGGTGAGGAGGAAGAGGCCTTCTTCTCTCCTACCTTATGTTAAATAAGGTGACCCCAACTTGTTTTCCCTGATAGCTCAGTTGGAATCTGCCTGCAATGAAGGAGACCCTCATTCAATTCCCGGGTCAGGAAGATCCCCTGGAAAAGGGATAGGTTACCCACTTCAGTATTCTTGGGCTTCCCTTGTGGCTCAGCTAATAAAGAATCCGCCTGCAATGTGGGAGACCTGGGTTTGATTCCTGGGTCAGAAAGATCCCCTGGAGAAGGGATAGGCTGTCCACTCCAGTATCCTGGTCTGGAAAATCCTGGGTCCCAAAGAGTTGGACATAACTGAGGGACAGTGACTTTCACTTTTTCTTTCAACTTGGTTTGAACTATATACCTCTATATGCCTCTGATTAGGGGATGGTTCGTTGTTTTTCAGGAGCGGCATCAGTACGCATGGTTTCTGAACTCTGTGTGGCTGGCTAGTCTTGCCTTACTTGGGGAGGAGGAGCCAGATGTATTGGTTTCTGTTGTGAACTTGGCCAGGAGTTCTGGACACGTGTAGACGTGCCTTTGGTGTATTTGTGTTAATTCTCTTCATCTGTCTTTGTGGGTCTCTACTTTGTATTAGCTAAGCTCATGAACATGTTATTCATCAGGAACACAACATTTGAGGTATATAAATATTTAAAGAATACGTGGAGAAGTGAGATGAAGCCCAGGCTTATTTTCAAAGGTTTGTGCAGGGTAGGGTAGCAGAAAGATGCACATTTTAATGAAATCATCTTTGTGCCAGTGACATATTTAAGAGGTGGAAAAAACACCTCTGCCTTTTTTCAATAACTTTTGGAAAAATCCACATAGCGTGTTTGAGCCACTGTTAATTATATAATAGGACTTTAATATCAAAAGTATATAAAAGCTTGTAGAGAGACTTCGTTTACTTAAAAGATTATGATGTGCTAGCACAGGAAAGCTAGCTGTTTAGTGGTAGAGGTTTATTTCCCCCAGTACTGAATTAAAAGTGGAAGGGGGAGGGGAGGGCAAGGCACTGTTAAAGCCAGGAGGTTGAATCATCTAAGGAAATGAGTCAGTGGCTATGAACCATAACTTTCCTTTTTCTGAGGCTTTGACTTTGAGAGCTTAATGTTGAATTATTAAAAAAAATCTTCTTTCATGCTATAAGTAAATTTAAAAAACAACTCTTTTAATATTAGTATTTGGGATTCATTCATTTTTCCAACACATTCACTCGTATCAAAAATAGTAGTTAATACTTCAAACTAAAAAAAATACATAGTGATCTGGTAGTAAAGTGTTAAGTCAGTCAGTATCTTTGTATTTATATTTAGCTCAAGGTAACCAATAGTGATGCTTAAACTACTTTTAAAGCAAGATTTTTGAGGTTAATACCTAAGGACTCATTTGTAGACTTAACAGGACAAACCTGGGACACTGGTAGCTATTGACACATTGTATTTTCATTTGATACACTCGAGTTTTTTCCTAGATCATGAATTGTTTCTTAGGAACCTTAAGTCTATATCTGAAATGAACACATTGTATTATGGCTTATTTTTGAAATTAAAAAAATCTGAACTGTAATTATCAAGTTTGAGGATAAAGATAGGTAAGTATTGCAAAGTAAACAGTAGTACTGGTATATGAAAAATTCTTAGCCTTTTGTGGTTGATTGCCTATCTATGATTTGAATTCTTTTTATAAGATTGAGATATATATATATATATATATATATAATCTTAAACATGTATTTATTTGTTTAGTTGAGCTGGGTCTTAGTTGCCACACTTGGGATCTTTAGTTGTGGCCTCTGGGATCTAGTTCCCTGACCAGGAAATGAACCTAGGCCCCCGGCATTGGGAGCACAGAGTCTTAGCCACAGGACTACCAAGGAAGTCCCTGATTTATATTTTTTATTCTCTCCAATTCATAGATAATACTTGATTTAAGATAGTGAATGCATTTCACACAAGAACCTAGTATTTAGAAACTTATTTGAGGAATCTTATTTTCTTTTTGTCATTGAGACAAACTTAAGTTATACAACAAAATATCACATATTGATTCTTTTTTTTTTCTTTCTTTACTTAGTGTAATAATGTAATAGAGACATCTTGGAGAAAATATTTTAAATAAATGCTAACAGGTACTCTTATTATTTGTTGGAAATCTCACTGGAGTATAGGTTTTATTAATTTAAAAAAAATTTTTTTTGGAGCATAGATTTTAGACTAGTATGGAAAATTTTCCAAATTATATCCTGGGTAACTAATCTTCCTTCTAGTATTGTTGACAGGGTTTTTGTTTCCATGTGCTTAGACATGTTAATATTTATTTTTCTACACTTATGGCGATTTCTAGGCTGTAGGGTTTTTTTGTTGTTGTTGTGTTTTTTTCCTTAGTGCACATCCCTTCCTAATAAACCCTGAAGTATGTCGCCTATTGGTGCACATCAGAGTCCATGTTGCTTTCCTGAGCATCAAAATAGTGACTGAGGAAACTGTGACTTCTGCATAAGTGTTAGAAATACTAGAGTAAAGAATTAGACTCTGGAAATATCCTGTGCATGATGTTGGGGTATCATTCATAGCATGGAGGGAGGGCTGAAGATGGAAGAGGTGCCCCCTCCTCAAAAAGGTTGTCTAAGACAACTCCTACTTTCCACCGGCATTTTAGGACCCTGCCTGACAGGGTCAATTTGGGGAAACAGCATAACGTTTTGAGTCAGACCTAGGTTTGAACCCAAGCCCTGCTACTCAATAGTTAAGTGACATTGTAAAATTTCTCTCTTTGCTTCCTCTTCTAAACATGGGACTGGTAATGTTCACCCAGCAGGGTTTTATCATTAAAAGTGGTAATTTAGGAGAAATCTCTTGCATAACATCTGGCATGGGAGGCACTCAGTAGATGTTAGTTCTATTTTCTTTCTTCCCTCTAACTTAATAAAAAAAATGAAAGCAGAAATAAAATTCAAGACTTATGCTAGCCTTGAAGTACTTAATGATGAAATTACGTTTCTTGGATTTGTCTTAAAATAATCTGGGAATAAGGAGTGGGTTTACAATATTTTGGCAATCTGATGTAAAGAGCTGACTCATTTGAAAAGACCTTGATGCTGGGAAAGATTGAGGGCAGGAGGAGAAGGCGACAACAGAGGATGAGATGGTTGGATGGTATCACTGACTCAACAGACATGGGTTTGGGTGGACTCCGGGAGTTGTGATGGGCAGGGAGGCCTGGCATGCTGCAGTTTGTGGGGTTGCAAAGAGTCGGACACGACTGAGCGACTGAACTGAACTTACAGGTGAAACTATATGGACTATGAGTTGCTAACTGTTGAAGTTGAGTGAATGTGTACATGGGTATTCAACTGAATGTTTGAAATTATCCATAGTAAGTTTGAAAAATTATATTGTACATAAAAAACATTCAGTGAACAAAGACTTTCTCAAGATACTGCAGAGCCATTTGTTGTATTAATACCTTTTTAAAGATAATGACTGAGAATAGGCATTGTAGATTTATGAATGGTGGTAGTTTTTTCCCTTCAAATACACAAAATGTGTAGTCACCAATTCTATGCCTAAGAGAAAAGAATGTCAAGAGAGAAGTCTGAAAAAATCCTGGAGAGGTTTACATGCTTTTGTCTAATTATCTGCGTCACTCCTCAGGGTGGAGGTTCTGTGGCATGGCTCTCAGCCAACATAATTTTCAGCTGGAAAAAGACAGCAGTTGGTGCAGGAAACATAGTAACCAAAATGACTGCTATGACATTGGAACCAGCTTTATATGCAGATATTTTTTTCATTATCGCAGGATCACAATGGATATATACCAGTGTTTCCTCTTCTGTACCATATTACATTTTCTAAGAATGAATGTATACTGAGTTACAAAT
This sequence comes from Oryx dammah, assembly GCF_014754425.2. Taxonomy (NCBI): domain Eukaryota; kingdom Metazoa; phylum Chordata; class Mammalia; order Artiodactyla; family Bovidae; genus Oryx; species Oryx dammah. The sequence continues at coordinate 59,642,405 of NW_024070210.1, read as the reverse complement.
ATAAACAGAAAAAATTCCAGAGAGTGAACAAGTGTAGAGCACTTCCTCATAGGGATGTGGTTGTTCTATACACCACTGAGATATAGAGGGAAGAAAAGTCTGACTTTTTTTGTGTTGAATGATTGATTAAAGGCACATTCATTACTGCAGAAAGCTAAAGAACTACTTTTTTAAAAAATCTCTGCAAATCTTCTGGGGTGAATTCTAGAGGTTAATGTGTTTGAGAAATAAAAAATTGCTGTTAATATATTTAAACAATTGACATTTGAAATACAGGAATATGATTAGATTAATGTGCTTAGTATTTCATCAAATTTGATATTCTTGATCACTGATTAAATTGAAGACTTACTTTTAAAGAACAAAATCAGAAGTGAGGTGCCAATTTAGAGAGAACAAAGAATTTCACTTTTTTGTTCTGCATTTATAAAATAAGTGTTTATTAAAGTTTTCCCTGAGGATGCTGGTATCCTCACCATAGCCTACTATAGTAAACTGATATTTAAATAATTTTTCATTAAAGTCTCAGTTCAGAAATTATGACCATTGAACAATGACAACCTCTCCGTAGTCTATTACTATGAAAGAGACTTCCCTGGTGGCTCTGATGGTAAAGAATCAGCCTGCAATGTGGGAGATCTGGGTTTGATCCCTGGGTCTGGAAGATCCCCTGGAGGAGGGCATGGCTACCCACTCCAGTATTCTTGCCTGGAGAATTCCATGCACAGAGGACCCTGGTGGACTACAGTCCATGGGATTACAAAGAGTCAGATACAGCTGAGCAACTAACACACACACTCACACACACACACACACACTACAAAATAGTATAAACAAAGTGCTATGGGCACACAAAGGCTTGGGAGTTGTCAGCAAAGAAGGCCAGCAAAGGAAGAAGCCTGGAAGAGAACTAACATTTACTGGAAATTTACTGTTGTGGGTACCAAGTTTTTAAATGTACTTAATCCACCTTGCAAGAACTGCTTGAAGTTACGGGAAATAAACAGCAGTTGTTCCAGAGTTAGACTGCCTAGATTCCCACCCTGGCACATAATAGCACATACTACTATGAGACCTTGGGCAAAATTGCAGAGAACAGAATCATACTAAAAAAAATTTTTATTTTTTATCTGAATTTCCTGGGGTATCCTTTATTTTATCTGACAACCCTACACAGGAGATTAAATTAGTAAAATCTTAGAAATTACATAGAACAGTACAGGTACATGTAAGTGCTAAGTAAAGGTTAGTCTTTACTTTTGGAATTATCCCATTTTATAAATGATGGGAAACTCAGGTTAAATAATTTGCGCTTTGCTCTAGAGATAAAAAAGTAGTTTATCTGGCATGTCAAATGCTGTAGCCACTGTGGTGTGAGTTTGGCAGTTCCTCAAAATGGTAAACATAGAGTTACCATATGACCTGGCCCCTAAATCCAAGCCCCACTCTATGTGAGCAGATTAAACAGGGCTGTAAATACCATGAGGTGGGGAACACAGAGGGCCTCCTTCGAGGATGCCTACCAGAGCATGGAAAGATCCTTTGTCCACATCAGGACACAAGGATACTTCAGTGCTCTTCTGTGAGGGGTCACCTATCTCTTTTTAGTGGGAAAGCAAAATGTAAATATATATATATAATTCAGTAATTTAGAACTCTCTTTTTAGTTGCAGTAAAGGAGAACTAAATACTTACAGAATAACTTAAACATATTGCAATTGAAGAACTGACATTCTCCCTTTAACTAATATAAGCATTTTAATTATTGCTTCTCCTAGCCTCTCTGAACTTCAGCGAGAAAAGTTTCTGCACAAAGCTGTAACTGGTGGAAGATATGAGTGTCTACATATCTTAGCTGACAGTTTATTAGATATGTGTTGGAACTGTCAAGTGAATTTTTGCACATAAAAACACTCATATGAATTTATTAATATTAGCTATTAAGGGTATCTTATTGTTTGAAAATAAATAATGGAAGTATGCCATGTATATCAATTTGGAATTTTTTTCTGCAGCAAAAAACAAAGACAGTCAATTGTAGCCTAAACAAGTGAGTGCTTATTTTCTCACCTAATTTAAGGCCAGAGGTAGGCACCTGTGGCCTGGTGTGACATAAGGAATGGAATCAAGGACCTTGTAATTTGTATTTTCCCAGGCTGTAAGACTAAACAGGCTGCCTCGTTTGTTTATGAGCCCATGATGGTTGCTGCAGTTCCGGGTACCTGTGCTCATTTTCAAGGCAAGGAGGAGAAGGGTACAGCACCATTGGCTAGAACTGTGTCACCTGGTTTCTCCTAGTTGCAAGGAAGGCTCAGAAAACAAGCACTGAATTTTCCCAGCCTCTCTAGTGGAAGCGGACAAGGATGAAGCAGGTTTTGAGTTAGCTTTATTGAAGGGAAATGATCAAAAAGATGAGAAATACTGCTTGAAATGTTCAATGGGATTTGGTTAAGCTGAGAGGAGGAAATAGGGGTACAGCACAAACCAAGGATGCAGTGAACACTGGGGTACTTGAGGAGCCTAGTCCTGTAAGAATAGTGCTGAGAAGTGAGAGAGTGAACGTGGGGCTCGGCTTGGCTGCAGTGATTTAACAGGACACCGATAAAGGATTTTGAGCAGGGAAATGATATGTGAGGAAAGGGTAAGAAATGTCTGGCAATATAAATTGTAAAGTAGTGAGGGGCATGATAAGGATGCCTGGAAACTGCTGCGGTAATCCAGCTGTGAAACGCTAATTACTAAGGTGGAAATATACATAATTCCAATATTCAACCATTTTAGATTCACTCATGTTTGTGGCGATGGTAGGATGTCCAAATGGAAAAGTCTGGTAATGAACAAAGACAGAGGACATAGATTTTCTAACAGTAGAGTATCAGAGAAAAATGCGACTATCTAGACAATTAGATACTTTTCATCCTATATTTCCTGGATGTCTTTTCAGTACTGAAGCTGTCACTTGCCAGTGGCTTTGACTCCCCATATTATTTCTAAGTTCTGCATTCTTGTATTCAACTGTTCCCAGGATATCTGCCCCAGATATCCCAGTGGACTCAATTCACCATGTCAAAATATGTATTTTCATTTTATCCTTTGCCTTATCTCTATCATACTTGCCTCATATTTTTTGTCTCATTTAGTGATATCACATCAAACTAGCTAACTATGTTAAAAACTTGCCTTTTATTGATCCCTCTCTTTACCCACCTACATTCTGTTGCTTACAGATCTGATCAGTGCTCTTGAATCTGTCCTTCCTCTTCATCTCCCACTGCCCCTCTCTTAGTTTAGGCTCCCATTATTTCTCACCTGGATTATTGAAATACTTTGTACTTGCTTGAGTCTTAGCAAAGGAGCATCCAGATTGCTACCAAAAGGATCATTTTAAAATACAAAGATGATCTTGTCTCCTTCTTGCTTAATGCTTTTAATGGCTTTCAATACATAAAGAATAAAGTTGAAACTTATCACCAGTGCTTAGAAGAACTCTCCACAGCACTCACTTTATCTCCGGCCTCACTTCCTTCTACCCCCTTGAACTCCTCTAAGTTCTTCCACATCAAACTTGTCCTTAACATGTTATGCAGTGTCTTTGCACTGTCTCCTTAGCTTGAAATTTTCACATCCATCTTTGAACATTTTGGTCATCATTTAGCAATATCTCCTTCTGTGAAAACTTCTCAGATGTCAGTCACATTTTTCTTTTTTTTTTTTTCCTTCTATAATTCGCACGAACCTTTAGTAGGGCACTTACCACATTATGGGTTTCCCTGATAGCTCAGTTGGTAAAGAATCCGCCTACAATGCAGGAGACCCCGGTTTGATTCCTGGGTTGGGAAGATCCCTTGGAGAGGGGTTAGGCTACCCACTCCAGTATTCTTGGGCTTCCCTTGTGGCTTAGCTGGTAAAGAATCTGCCTGCAATCCAGGAGACCTGGGTTTGATCCCTGGGTTGGGAAGATCCCCTGGAGAAGGAAATGGCTACCCACTCCAGTATTCTGGCCTGGAGAATTCCAAGGGGGTCATAAAGAGTCAGACATGCTTGAGTGACTTTCACTCAGTACTACTTACCACATTATACTGTTGTTACTCAAGTGTTTTTCTCTGGCTCATGGACAATGTGTTCTTGCCATGTTCTGATGTATAGCATAGTGCCTAGTCCATAGTTGGTGCTCAGTAAGTTTTCATGCATTACCATGGATGTGAATGAGCTGTCCCCAGGAGAAAGGTTAGGTTGGGGATCCAAGGACAAATCCAAAGGGAAGGCTCATAATTAGAGGATGGGGGGAGGGGGAAAAGAATGGATGGAGGATCAATCAGTGAGATGAAGCAAGAACAATACATTCATCATGTTGTAGAGCACTGCACTGCGTGTGAGGAAGTATGCTTGTGTGTTAAGCTAACAATATTTGTTTTGGCTTTGCTCTGTCTCCAGATTACATCTAGTCTCAACATCAAAGGGAGAACTTTTCTCTATTGCTTTGATTTGTAGTTTCAAAACAACTCTTGTAAGTACTGTCCTATTTTCTTAAAGATACTCAACCTATAGGTTGTAGTTTTAATTCATTCGGGAGACATACAGAGGGGAAAAGTCTGAATCTAAAAGTCGCAGAGATAAGTTCCTTCCTAGGCCCTCACTAAGTTGATACAGTCCCTCTGTTATGCTTTGAGATCATACGTACTTTCTGGGGATGTTACTGCCCATGCTCACTATTGATCTCCTGATTAATCTCAGTGCCCAGAAAGTGAAAGCAAGTACCAAACAAAATGTTCAATCTCTTAAGCACATCAACTGCAAAACTGATATTATTATATAAAAATTTATAGGAAAAACTAACAACAACTGTGCTAAATATTAATTCCAAACTGTTTATAACCTAGTGCTCATACTCCACTGTATGTCACAAAAAAATCCTTGCTTTTTGTATATGTGATGTTGTGGTCTATTGATTAACTTAAATACACATACTACATGGGACTCCTTTGGTGGTCTAGTAGTTAAGACTTTGTCTTCCAATAAGGGGAGTGTGGGTTTGATCCTTGGTCATGGAGCAAAGATCTCACATGCTTTGTGGCCAAAAATCTCTCCCTACCCCGCCCCCCCAAAAAAAAGAGAGAGAAGAAGGAGCAACATTGTAACAAACTCAATAAAGAATTTTAAAACGGTTCACATTAAAAAATCTTTTAAAATAGGCATACTACAGCAATACCTGCGCTGAATGTTTACTTTAGTCTTCTCAATCCACCTGTTATTAGGTGATTGCTATGTCCATATATTTTGTTCTGTTTCATTTTTTACTTCCTATTGGCCTTGGCTCCTGGGATTTGCCATATTCCTGTTCCTCTATTCCTCTTGGTTTTGTGCCATATGTGTTCGATTATTTCCTAATCCAATTTTCCAAGTCATAGCCTCATCAAACTGCTTCTTCTTTGACTGGCCTATCTTACTGCCAACATCTGCTCTTGATTAACTACCAAGCTACCCACAGTAGATCTTGGCTTATTTAATGAACCCAAAGTCACCCTCTTGAATTTTTTTCATTCTTTTGCATTTTCCTCTTTGAATTTTACCTTCTCTAGGCTCTCATTCAGGCTTTAAAATTATAAAAATGAGCCATGGATGAAAAATTTGAAAAATATAAAAACAGTGGGAGATGGAGAGGAAAGTAACCTCTAGTTTCACCACCCAAAGAAGACTATCAAAAGAGATATCTCTATTCTTTTTAAACTTTTTCTTAGTATGAAAATATATTTCTCTACGTTATCAGTATAAACTCTTAAACATTATTTGTAAGGGTACTATATGTTCCACTTTTAAAATGACACTATCATTTTTTTTTTTCTGTTAGAACATCGGCTTAAAAGAAACCCACCGACATAATACCAAGTTGCTTTCTAAGAGGATTAAGCCAATTTCTGTCACCAACAATAATATGTTAATGCCAATAACCTTGCATTTTCCTCAATATTGACTATTACTACACTAACTTAATAGGTAAAATTTTCTCTTTAAAGGTTATCAGAGCCCTGAAAACAGTACCAACGAACCTTAAATTTTTTTTTTAATTTTATGTTGGAGGGTTAAAAATGTTCTGTTAGTTTCAGATGTACAGCAAAGTGATTTAGTTATACATGTACATGTATTTATTCTTTTTCAAATTCTTTGAACCATTGAACTCAAAGCTCAGAGTCAGAAATTAGGAATTAAAAGGAGCTACAGAAATCATCTAGTCCAGTTTCCTCATCATTCAAATGAAGAAAAGGATCTCTGGTAGATTTGCCCAATGTCATAGGTTAATAATGACAGAGCTGGGGCTAGAGTTTCGGTTTCTTGAAATGTGGTTCATTTTTCCCATTTTATTCTTCATACTGGTACTGAAATTAAACCTCATTTTGGGTTTGATATTGCTTTGAATACAGTTTTTAGGATGGATTCGCATACACGAAATTTCCAGGAGTAGTTTATCACTTAGAACTGTTTCAGTTCAGTTCAGTCGCGTCCAACTCTTTGCAACCCCATGGACTGCAGCACTCCAGGCTTCCCTGTCCATCACCAACTCCAGGAGCCTACACAAACTCATGTCCTTTGTGTCGGTTATGTCATCCAACCATCTCATCCTCTGTCGTCCCCTTCTCCTCTCGCCTTCAATCTTTCCCAGCATTAGGGTCTTTTCCAATGAGTTGGTTCTTCACATCAGGTGGCCAAAGTAACGGAGTTTCAGCTTCAGCATCAGTCCTTCCAATGATAAAAAGTTACCCGAATAACAATTGTATCTCCTGCATTGCAGGCAGATTCTTTACCATCTGAGGTGAAACTCCTCTTATATAACAAGAATTCTGATGTATCTGTTACTTAATTCTGCAAAACAAATAACCCCTAAAGTTTCATGGATTAAGCAATAACAATAGTTTATTCTTGCTCATGATTTCTATAGTTCAAGAATTCAAGAGTCACTTGGCTGGGTAAATCTGTTTTAAGGTCTTTGATCAGATTGCTGCTAACTCTCACGGCTGTGGTCCTCTGAAGGCTTGACTGGGGCTGGAGGATATAGTTCCAAAGTGGCTCGCTTTCATGATTGGTAAATTGGTGCTGACTGTTGGCAGGAAGTGTTTTCTCCCTCCATGTGCCTCTCCAGAAAGCTCCCTGAATGTCTTTAAAGGATTGCTGCTAGCTTTCCCCACAGTGAGCAATCCAAGAGAGCAAAGCAGAAGCTGTGATGCCTTTTATGATCCAGCATCAGAAGTCACACAGCATCCCTCTGCTCTTTTCTGTTAATCACACAGGCCAGCCCTAATTCCTTTTGGAAGGGTACTACTCAAAGCTATAAAGGCCAAGAGTTAAGGGGCACTGGGGGCCAACTGGGATGCTGGCCACCATAGTAGGAAATTCATAGGTAATATGAAGATAAAGGTATGTTATCATAGATCCAAGCTCTTTCTCATCTTGCCAGTCTGCCATCCATAGTTATGAATTTCTGTCCTATGGCTGGAACACAGCTGTGGTTCTGCCAAGTGTTACTTTTAGGTGCCAGAATGGAAAGCAGAGCAGGAGAAATATGAATACAGCACACTACATTCCCTCATACCATATATAAAGATAAACTCAAAGTGATTTAAATACTTAAATGTAAGACATAAAACCATAAAACTCCTAGAAGAGAACATTGATGGAACACTCCTTGACATAAATCATAGCAATATTTTCTTGGGTCAGTTTCCTAAAACAAAAGAATTAAGAGCAAAAATAAACTAATGGAACCTAGTTAAACTTAAAAACTTTTGCACAGAAGAGGAAACCATCAACAAAACAAAAGAGAACCCAAGGAATGGGTTTGCATATTTGCAAATGATGCAGCTGTCAAAGGGTTAATATTAAAAATATACAAACAGCTCATACAACTCAATATCCAAAAACCCAAACAATCCCATTAAAAAATGGGCAGAAGACTTGAATAAACATTTTTTCAAAGATGACATACAGATGATGAACAGGCACATGAAAAAATGCTCAACATTACTAATTATTAGAGAAATGCAATGAAAACCACAGTGAGATATCACCTCAAACCTATCAGGATATCTACCATGAAAAAGTCTACAAGTAACAAATGTTGGAGAGAGTATGGAGAAAAGGGCACACTGTTGATTGGAATGGAAATTGGCATAGCCCATAGGGAAAACAGTACAGAGGTTCCTTAAAAAATTAAAAATAGAACTACCATATGGTCTAACAATTCCACTCCTGGGCATATACCCACAAAACCAAAAAACATTAATTTGAAAAAATTCATGAACCCCAATCTTCAAAGCAGCACTATTTACAATAGTCAAGATATGGAAGCAACCCAAGTGCTCACTAACAGATGACTGGATCAAGAAGATGTGATACACACGCACACATCACACACACCACACACGCACACACACACACCTATAATGGAATATCACTCAGCTGTGAGAAAATGAAATACTGCCATTGGCAGCATTGTGGATGAACCTAGAGAATACCATGCTCAGTGAAATAAGTCAGAGACATATACCAAGTGATTTTATTTATATGTGGAATCTGAAAAATAAGTAAATATAAATGCAAAACAGAAACAGAGTCACAGATATAGAAAACAAACTTGTGTTACCAAAGGGGAGAGGAAATGGGGAAGGGATAATAAGGGATATGGGATATTATATATAAAATAAAGAAGCAAAAAGGATATGCTGCACTGCACAGGGAAGTAATACCTAGTATCTTATAATAACCTCTAATGGAAAATAATCTGCAAAAATTACTGAATCACTAATTTGTACACCTGACAACACAATATTGTAAACCAACTATAGTGAAAGTGAAGTTGCTCAGTTGTGACTCTTTGCAACCCGTGGACTGTAGCCCACCAGGCTCCTCCATCCATGGGATTCTCCAGGCAAGAATACTGGAGTGGGTTGCCATTTCCTTCTCCAGGGGATCTTCCCCACCAACTATACTTGAATTAAAAAAAAATTCAGCACACTTTCCCTTGTGTCCTATTTGTAACACTGTGTCATGTGACCACACAAAGCTACCAAGACAACTAGGAAAGCGAGTCTTTAACTTTTGCACCTTCTGCAGTAGAGGCAGGCAAGGGAGAAGAGTGTTGGAAGCGTTGGCTGGTCAGCCAGCACGAAGTGTTTGCCACCAACAGCTTCTATCACCATAGTAAGGCGGTCGTAATACCTAGTGGCTTCCCAGGTGGCTCAGTGGTAAAGAATTCACTGGCCAAGCAGGAGACATGAGTTTGATCTCTGGGCCCATAAGACCCCTTGGCGTAGAAATGACACCCACTCCAGTATTCTTGCCTGGGAAATTCTATGGACAGAGGAGCCTGGTGGGCTAGAGTCCACAGGGTCATAAAGAGTTGGATATGACTTAGCAACTGAGAATGCAAGCACAATAATATTTAATATTGAAGAGGAGCATGCTAAGTATTATGCATTCTTATAAATTAAAGAAGATTTTTCAAATAATAACACAGATTTTTCTCCTCTCAGAATTTCTGAGAGCAAAATGATTAAAGGCCTAACTTGGAAAGAACTAAAACGATAATTGAACATACAAAATAATACTGACTTCTAAATGGTTCTATGTTTAGGTTTATACTATACCAGATTTATGGTATTCCACATGTGTTTCAGTATTATCCTAGCATCATAAAAACATTTTCTGTTTTAATGTATATGTTATGTTATACTGTATAACTGCATAGTGCTTATATTTATGTCATATTTTCTTCTCTACCAGTAATATCTTAGTCAACATTTACTGTTGACTACAATATAAAAATGGCCATTGCCTTTGGAAGTTTATAAGCAAACTGGAGAGGTAGTAGGATCATCTGTGAAAACACATAAACAAAGGAAATATTACACAAAATTTGAGGGAAGAGATAAGGGTGTAATGTTTCAAGAAATAAATATGAATAATTTGAAATTAATTTAATATACATCAATTCTTTTCATTAAAGGGATCAGTTCAGGTAAGACAGAGATTATGAGGCAGAGAGAAAAACTAGAAAAAGTGATTTGCATGATCTCATTTCAGTACAAAAGGCAATGTTCACATTCTCTGTTGCACTTCATTTCTTAGGGTTGTTCTGGAGTCACAAGCTCCAATAAGCCTTTGGATTGCACTGAGGGATGTTATATTTAAAGGGACAATTTGATACACAGTGTATATTTATCATAGAACACACAGTTGAAAATGTGTACTATAGAATCAATCAGGGTCTTCTATATGAGACCCTACAGGAGAGATTCCTTATGCCCTGCTGCTGCTGCTGCTAAGTCGCTTCAGTCGTGTCTGACTCTGTGCGACCCCATAGACGGCAGCCCACCAGGCTCCACCATCCCTGGGATTCTCCAGGCCAAGAATACTGGAGTAGGTTGCCATTTCCTTCTCCAATGCATGAAAGTGAAAAGTGAAAGTAAAGTTGCTCAGTCGTGTCTGACTCTTAGTGACCCCATGGACTGCAGCCTACTAGGCTCATCTGTCCATGGGATTTTCCAGGCAAGAGTACTGGAGTGGGGTGCCATTGCCTTCTCCCAGTACCTTATAAATGCCTTGTCCTGAACAGTTAATAAATTTTTATAATAAGGACAATATAAATCCTGTGACTGGTCATGTTTTCCTCTTTTTTTTGGCCACTAAGATCCCCAGGGTCTGATGAAGTGGACCACTTTTAATAATTACAAAGCACTTACTTCATGCATTGATTTCTTTGTACTAATAAATACTTCCTGAACTTATCGTACCTATGAACACTTATTCTTTTTTCTCACTCTAATTTTTGTGCTTGTTTTTCATCTTAAATGAATGTTAGTAAATTGCAGATATTTTTTGGAATAGAAAGAATATTTTAATTTAAAAATAAAATTGCTTACACACCTACCAAAAGACTAAACCTAAAATGACTGACAATACCAATTGTTGGTGGTGATGTGGAGCAACTGGAATGTTCGAATATTGTGGGTGGGGATTCTAAATGCACAACTCTCACATCCTACATATCCATTAATATGAGACTGGATGTACACACTGTGATATAGTAGAATACTACTCAATAATATATAACAAACACAAAAAACAAAGTGGATGAATCTTGAAAACAAGGTGAACAAAAGATACCATATACAAAAGAGTACATACTTTATGATACCATCTATATGAAATTAAGCAAAACTAATCTATGATTGCAGCCATGAAATTACAAGACGGTTACTCCTTGGAAGAAAAGTTATGACTAAACTAGACAGCATATTAAAAATCAGACACATTACTTTGTCAACAAAGGTCCATCTAGTCAAGGCTATGTTTTTTCCAGTGGTCATGTATGGATGTGACAGTTGGACTAGAAAGAAAGCTGAGCACTGAGGAATTGATGCTTTTGAACTGTGGTGTTGGAGAAGACTCCTGTGAGTCCCTTGGACTGCAAGGAGATCCAACTAGTCCATCCTAAAGGAGATCAGTCCTGGGTGTTCATTGGAAGGACTGGCTGGAGCTGAAACTCCAATACTTTGGCCACCTGATGTGAAGAGCTGACTCGTTGGAAAAGACCCTGATGCTGGGAAAGATTGAGGGCAGGAGGAGAAGGGGATGACAGAGGATGAGATGGTTGGATGGCATCACCGACTCAATGGACATGAGTTTGGGTAAACTCCAAGAGTTGGTGATGCACAGGGAGGCCTGGCGTGCTGTGGTCCATGGGGTCGCAAAGAGTCGGACACAACTGAGCGACTGAACTGAACTGAACTGAATCTATGTTGGAAAAAAATCAGAATATTGATATCTTCTAAGGGCATGGAAGTATGGATTAACTAGGATGGGGCAAAAGGGAATTTTGGGGGGGTAATAATAATGTTCTATATTTTGATAGAGGTTTGATTTACACAGATATATGTGCTTGTTAAAACTCAGTTATATGTGCATTTGTTGAAACTCAGCAAACATTGAAGTGTATTCATTGTATATACAAATTTTACATAAAAACTGTAAATAAATATTGAATTCTAGTTAATCATAGGGAGGAAATATTTAGGGGGAAGTGTACTGATGTTTATAATTTTTTAAAAAATGCATCTATGGGAGTTTCCTGGTCTAGTGGTTAGGATTTGGCACTGCAATGATCCAGGTTCAATTCCTGACTAGGGAACTGAGATCTTGCAAGCTGTGCATGGTGGCCAAAAAAAAAAAAGCATTGAAAAATAAGGTGGATTAATAATGGTAGAGGGATGGATAAGGTGATAAAGCAAGTATAAACAAAACAGAAATAATTGAATCAAGGCAGAAGGTACATAGATGTTCATCACAAAATTCTTTCAACTTTGTTCTTTGCTTAAATTTTTCATGAAAAGATTTTCGGGTGGAGGAGGAATGCCCTTAGACTTTCATTAATTTGCTCTGACTGGATGTGTGCACTGCGCGCTCAGTCATGCCCAATTCTCTGCAACTCCACGGACTGTCACCCCTCCAGGCTTCTCTGTCCATGGAATTTTCCAGGCAAGAATACTGGAGTGGGTTGTCCTTTCCTACTTCAGGGGATCTTCCTGACCCAGGGATTGAAACTTGCATCTCTTGAATTGGCAGGCAGATTCTTTACCAACTGCGCCACCTGGGAAGCCTGTATATATTCTTCTCTAATCTCACATAAATGTTCAAACATTTCCTCTCAGGGGGAATGTGTCATACTTTCAGAATTTATATAATGCCTAATATACACTATTTCTCAGAAATTCAATGAATGGCCTTCAATCTTGATATAACTCACTTAAAAATTAGGTAAATGGTGGTATATTTTGATATTTTTTGCCTTGTTCATGGCGGGATATTCCCAAGGATACCGGGGATGGAGCCAGATGTGTGCCCTACATAGGATCCATGATTTTCCACATCTGTTATGATTTTGAAATAAACTCAGCCTTATCTACTTTTTTAAAAGACAGAAAAGCTCCTGTTATGTTAGCTAAAGACCCGGTACGTCAATAATACTTGTGTCAACACACATTTCACCGTTAAGTTTTTTCTCTTTTAACTTAACTAATTTGGAATTTAATATCCTGTGTGCTAATTCACTTCAGTCGCGTCCGACTCTTTGCCACCCTATGGACCATAGCCTGCCAGGCTACTCTGTCCATGGGATTCTCCAGACAAGAGTACTGGAGTGGGTTGCCCTGCCATGCCCTCCTCCAAGGGGTCTTCCCAACACAGGAATCAAACCCACATCTCTTATGTCTCCTGCATTGGCAGGTGTGTTCTTTACCACGAGTGCCACCTGGGAAGCCCATTCACTAGCCTAGTGGACCAGAAGTATGGTTGTGGGGCATTTTTATCCCAGAAAAGGCCAGGTTAAGCTAGGACCATTCTTAGTTCTATATCTGAGGTTTTGTGTTGGTTTAGCACATAATGACAGCCAAGGTGGGCAAACAGAAAGATCAGCTGGGATGGCTGAGGTGCCCATTGACCAGGAGAAAATGGTGGATGGAGAAGAGAAACTAGCTGATGAAGACGAGCGTAAGGCAGATTCTTTTCTAAGTCATTGATTTTAAACTCCTGTCATGGCTATTTCCAAGAAGAAGAAACATAGCTGATGAAAATCATATGCTTCAAAGCAGGTGAAGTGAAGTGAAAGTTGCTCAGTCGTGTCCAACCCTTTGTGACCCCAGGGACCCCAGGCTGGAATACTGGAGGGGGTAGCCTTTCCCTTCTCCAGGGGATCTTCCCAACCGAGGGACTGAACCCACGTCTCCTGCATCTCAGGCAGATTCTTTACCAGCTGAGCCACAAGGGAAACCCAAAGCAGGGGAATTTGCCGAAATAAGAAACTCCTGCGTGATGGAGATGCAATGCATAATGAAACAGTGCTTTAAACTGGAGAAATTGCATTGTCTGCTTTTAATATTTAAAGAACCTCACAAACCACAGTATTTTATTTTTCATAAAAAGGCTTTTGTGTTGGTCACCTCTAGCCTACGCTTTGGGTTGAGTACTCCAGAAGGATTTCTTCTCTCTCCAACCCCCGCCCTCCTCACTGAGTGCCCACTTGATAAGCCAGGCACTGATGCAGGCGCTGGCAATGTGGTGGTGCCATAGCAGGCCAGACCCAGCTCGTCTAGAGTTTAATCTAAGGAGGGAAGACAGTGAATAAATAAATGAAATGGATATTTGGGGAGAGTGAAGTGCTTCCACTGAATTTTCATGGGAGGCCTTCAGAGGAGGTACCATTTGAACAGAGACGCAAACATGGAGGAGAAATCAGCCTTGGGGAGGTCTGGGAGCACAGTGTTTCAGGAGGACACAGCCAGTGGAAAGACCTGAGTGGGTACACAAGCCAGCATGCAGGGTTCTAGTTCTGAGACTGAGAGAGAGATCGTTTTTTTCACACTAAGGAAGCACACATCTATTCCTATTCTAGGGAGAGTTTCTAATCAAGAGGTGATGGTACATTTATATCTAATCTTTTTATAGCATCTATAGAGGCAATCATACATATGATTTTTCTCCCCACATCTATTAATATGGTGATTATTATAATAGGTTTTCTAATGTTAAACCAAACCTGCATTCCTAGAAGGAAAGCTACTTGGTGTAGTATTATTTTAATATGAGGCTGGATTTTGTTTGCTGACACTCACTGTAGACTTTATGGCATTGATAATCTTCAAAAATATTGGCCTATAGTTTTCTGTGTGTGCTATCTTTGTCATATTTTAGCATCAGTTTTATCTTAATTGGTATTATCACGAAGTAACACTGATAATAATGTTATAGATTATGTTATAGTTACTATAAATAATAATTACTTATTATAATAATATCAATAGTAATATTGCAAGGTAAGAATTTACCTTGTAAATTGTTAACAAGAATTTCCTTTATTTTTCTATGGAAGGGAGCAGTTTGCTTTTTTTTTTGGCTGCACTGAAAGGTTTGTGGGATCTTATTTCCCTGACCAAGGATCAAACCTGGGCCCTTAGCAGAGAACACCAAGTCCCAACCACTGGACTGCCAGGGAATTCCCAAGAGCAGTTCAAGTATCATTTTCAATGTCTTTAATAATTTGAATTGTGCTTCTCAGCCTTAGCTAAGTATTGGAACACTTGAGGAGCTTAAAAACTACTGCTATCTCCCAGAGATGTAGATTTAATTGGCCTGGGGCACAGCCTGGACTCCTAGAGATTTCAAAGCTTACAGGAGATTGTAACCTGTGTTGTTTGACCATTTTCTCTGTTTCTTCTCTACAGTTGGTCTATTTCGATTTTCTGTCTCTTCTTGGAAAGTTAGTTAAATTATACTTTTACATCATCAAACTTTCATGAGTGCTTCAATTTCTTCTGTATCTGTGATTATTTGCCCTTATGTTTCATTTATTTTATGTTTTCAAATTTTCTCTTTTTGTCCTTGATTTGTTAGACAGGATTTTATTTGCCTTTTCTTTTGTTTTTAAAGCAACAGCTTTTGAAATTTATTTCTACCTTTTCTCTGGCTTTTAATTCACTAATCTCTATTTTTATCTTTATAGCTTAATTCTGTTTTCCTTAGAAAAGAAATAAAAATAACTAAACCTAACATATTGAGAGTTTAAAGTTTTGTCAGAGTTTTAAGTTTTTGTTTTCTTTTTCCTTTTTATTTAGACATAGCTATTATTGAAGACTATAAGCTTCCCTGGGACCACTTTTCTAATTGTACCTCTAAAATCTGATTTGTAGTGTTTTCATTATTGCTATATTTCAGATATTCTGAAATGTCAATTTTTTATTTCCTCCTAGATCTAAGAGTTTTCTATTAAGGATGGTTGATACTGTCCTTAATCTTCTCTTTAGCCAATAATCTGTTAATTCTCTACTGTGAGCACTGATGAGATTATTATACTGTATATCCTCTTTATTTTCCTTCCCTTTCTTTTTCCATCTAATTTTAGTTATATTACCTATATGATATTATTATAAAAAGATATCATCTTTTTTGGTAACTTAATTATTTCTATATTCTCATTAATTCCTTTCTCAGTTTAAAGAAATCTTGAGGCTCTCAGCTAGAAAAAATGGAGAAGTTAATATTCTTTAACTACCTCCTCCTACCTTTCCACCTTTCCCTCTCAATATTTTTATTCAAATTTTTTCTACTTTGGTAGAGTTTTTAGTGTTTACATTCGGTTCTGAAACCATAATTCCTACTTTTGTTTTCGTTCTAGTCCCACAATTAAATAGATTCAGGGGCTCACAGGCAGTTCTTGGCTGCAATTTTTCCGTTTATGTCTCAGTTGACTGAAATTTGTCCTCTGATCGTTTCTTCAGAAAGAGCTCTTGGTGTTCATTTTGGCAGCACATATACTAAAACCAAAAGAGCTCTTGGAAACAGTATTTCCTGAGCGTTTGCATATTCAAAACTACTTATTGTCTTTGGAAGTGAGTGACAGTTTGGAATATATATTTTCTTTCTGGGAGAATTTTTCATGTATTGCTACAGTATCTGTCTAATGTTATCACAGAGAAATCTGGGGCTAATTTGACTGTTTTTCCTTATAAATGTCTTGATTCCTCCCTTCAACTTGCTTGGCTGCTGAAAGAATATTTATTTTAAAATCTCTAGATTTCAAACTATACATTTACTGTGACTGTTCCAAATCAAGATTTTTGTGGGACATGGTATGCAATTTCAATTTGTAAATTCAAGTCTTCTTTTATTCCAGGAAAGTTTTCTTAAAATATATCTTTAAATGTTTGTTCTCTTCCACTATTCATGTTGTCTTCTTCAGATACTTTTATTTTGTGAATACTGAATTCCCTCTCCTGTGTGCGTATAAATTGACCAAAATTTACACATTTCTCTCTGAACATTTTGGTCTTTGTTTACGTTTCATTTTGTACTTTTCTCTCATTTTCGGCTGCTGTGCTCCATGCTGGATCTTTTCCTCCTTACCCTGCTTCTGGTTTTGCGTGTATCGCTACCATAGTCTTGGTTTCTTTTTCATTTATTTCTTTGCTGAGCTCTGTCAGCTTATGTTTCTGCTCCTTCAGTCACTTCCCCCCACTGCTTCTCTGAGTGTTGTTTCTTTGTTTCATGCTCATTTACTGAAAGCAATTGCTCCATTACATCTTTTGAAAAATTTAAGACAAAATATGTGTTTAGAATTTTCATCTGCTCTGAGGTAACATCTTCATGGTGACTATTCATCAGCATTTGTGTTTCTGTATGTTTTCTTTTTTGTTTTTTTCTTATATCTTTGTTGCCTTCTTTTCCATTCTTCATGTTTGAATGAGAATTTTTCCTATATTAAATATTTATTTATAGGAAGTTTGTATATGGAATGGCAGCCCATTCCAATACTCTTGCCTGGAAAATTCCACGGACAGAGGAACTTGGTGGGCTACAGTCCATGGGGTCGGACACGACTGAGCAACTTTCACTGTGTAGTGAAGGGGCCAAGGGCACCTCCTATACCCTGGGGAATTTTTCTTTTACTCAGGGCTTTGTATGTGAGATATTTTAGCCTTTCTCTTCCCCAGCCAGTGAAGACAGGCAGTGCAGAGCTGTTCACAGTGTAGTCTCTTTTCTTTCTTCCTGAATATATGACTTCTTGTGAATACGGTTTGTATGTGGAATTCTAACTTAGGTCTACTTTCTCTGCTACTCAAAACCAAACTAGGTCCAGGGAAACTCGCGCTACCAGCCTACCCATCTGTATTAGACAGCTAGAGCTGCCGTAACAAAGTACCACAGATCAGGTGGCTTAAGACAACAGAAATGTATTGTCTCACAGTTCTGGAGGCCAGAAGTTCAAAACCAAGGTGTTGGCAAGGTTGGTTCCTTCTAGAGGCTCTGAGGGAGGATCCATCTCATGCCTCCATCCTAGCTCCTGGCTGCCAGAAACCTGGGTGTTTCTTGGCTGATAAAAGCATCACTCCAATCTCTGTCTTCATCTTCACATGGCATTCTCCTCTCTGGGTCCAAATTTCTGTCTTATAAAGACACCAGTAATTGCACTAGGGCCTACCCTAATCTAGTATGATCTCATTTTACCTTGATTATGTCTGCAAACTCTAAATGAGGCCACATTCAAAGGCTAGAAATTCAGTGCCTCTTTTGGAGACACACACAAATCAACCCTTAATACCAGCTTACTTCCACTGTTGTGCCAACCAAGCAATCGATTTCTCGCCTCAGCATGTGCCTCTCGTTGGTTGCCCTGTTAAGCTCTTTCTAAGATATGTAGCCTCGGGTGCCCTCTCTCAGCTTCCTTTCATGCCTTTGCTCAAACTCCACTGCTTTTGGTACCCCTTCCATCCTTTTGAGGGCTTCCTGTTGGCTCAGTCAGTAAAGAATTTGCTGGCAATGTAGGAAAGAGAGTGCCTGCAATGCAGGAGACCTGGGTTCAATCCCTGGGTTGGGAAGATCCCCCGGAGAAGGAAATGGCAACCCACTTCATATTCTTGCCTGGAGAATCTCATGGACAGAGGAGCCTCGACATAGCGACTGAACCACAACAACCACCGCATATTTTGTGGTTAAATTAAAAAGGACTTTTTGTTCGAAGGTGAGATTTACTCCTTTTTATGTCTTCTTTCCTTTGTTGTTGTTTTTTTTTTTTTTTTTTGGGTGGTTTTTTGAGAGATAACAGAAATGCCAATTTTATGTGACATCTTCCAACTGGAAATGCCTTTGGTCTCCCTTATTTTATAGGGGTCACTAACATACTGAATTGAACAAGAAAGGAATGCACAGTATTTTTTAGTACTTATTTCAGTAAAAATAGCCTTCTAGTATCCTAGTCTCAGTTTAGCATGCCAGTTCTACCAACAGACTCATAAGTAGGAACTAATAGAATTTATTAATGCTTACATTGAACTTAAAAATCTTTCATAAGGATTGTATTGAATTGATATACAATTGCATTATTTTTATTTTTATATAACAATCAGTGTCACAGTTCTTTACAGGATAATCAGAAAGTTAATATTTATTTTTCGCAGTATTTAACAAGTCTGTGTTGTATCTTTAGAACTATGTAGCGTTGAATAATTTTTTGACATTTAAATTATTTTTGCTCTAGTTGAACCTTTCTAAAAATAAATACTTTAAGAAATCTAAAACTATTCTGTCAAAAACAAAAGCCATTTTGTCAACTTAAGGGATTTATTTCCAGGAATAACCACTACTTCTTATATATGAAATATTAAAAAAATTCTTTGCCCCCCAAATATTCCTGAAATCTGCTCATTTATTGAGATTTATTTTTGTAATACTTTCTACTATGGTCTATTAAATACCTGATTCCATTAAATGCTAATAACAAGCCTGGCTTTTCAAGTCTTTCCAAGTCTGTCAATTTTGAATTATTACCACTTCAGCTTCAGAGCAATTCTTCTGAATGGCAGAGTCAGCAATTATATTCTGCTAAGTAATGGATGCACTTAACATACAGAACTATTCAGAATTACAGAATACACGAAGCAACTTATTTTAACCATTTCTCTGCTTAGGACTGTGAAAGGTTACATATGATTTGGGGGAAATTTTTTGGCATTTGGGGACAATATTTGCCTGCTTTTTAAATAAAACATTCTTGGGATACTATTAACCTAATCATGTGAGAACCAATGTAGCACAGTATTTAAAAATGTGGACTTGGAGCCAAGCTGCCTGGGTTCAGATCTTGGTTCTATAAGCTGTGTGAGCTCAGGCAAGTATCTTAACCTCTCTATGCTTCAGTCTCTTCAACTATAAATGAAAGTTGGTGTTGAATTAAATGGGTTAAGGTATATAAAGCCCTGGGAACTGTGCCTGGTCCATTTTAAGCCCTGTATGAGTGTTAGCTATTATGACAGGCCTTAATTATTTTATTCATTTACTCCCTGGACCTGCAGCCAAATCAGCAGAGTAGCAGTTACTAACTAACAAACTACACTGAGAATTATTAGTGCATAGTAGGTGTTCAGAAACCACTGTTGAAACAAGTGAAAGACTAGGGAATTTGTATGTGAAAGAGGGACACCAAACTTGAACCCTCGCCTCAATATCTTCCAGACAGGAAGTTACATTCAAGAGGGAAAGCACCTCAGATTTCCAAGAACAGTGTCTGGCACATGGGCGCTCTGTAGCCGAATAGTTAATGACACTGTTTCAGAATTGGATTGTTTAAACCCCTCATTCCAACTAGAGAGAAACAAGGGTAAGGTACTGAACACCAAGGAATGGAGAGTTTCTAAAAGGAACAAGTCAACTGGTGACGCTAAGCAAAAACAAAAAAAAAAATTTGCTCGCCCAAGAAATAAGCACCCAGAAAAAAATCCAGGTGATTAAGTAATAAGATGAAGCTACTGTATCTGATCTGTTTTGTGGCTATTTTAACCCTTGTCAATAAAACTTCCTTCTTTTTTAGGAAGAACATATGCATTTTTAACAATTAAACGTTCTAGGCAAGGTGTTTGGCTTCCACTTCGCTCTGTGTGGGAAAGGCTGAGTGAGGTGTGCTGGCTGTGTCTGGGCATCCCCTCTGAGGCCCCTACGCTACCCACAGACCTCACCTGGCTGCTCCTCATGAGATGTTTCAGTTTTCTTGTGAGAGGACCGGTAAAGCTATTTTGGTCAAGTGACAGGAGGCCTGGCGATCAGATGGAAAATAAGAGCCCTGTTGAATAGGTCCGGCGGTGCTATGAAAAGACCAAGAGGCTTCGGAGGCAAAGACTGATCTTCCAATCCAGGCTCCAGGACCTACAAGCTGGGTGATTTTAGGCAAGTTACTTAATGCCTCAGAACCACATTTTTCCTATGTGTAAAATGGGGTGAATATTACCTTCTAAGTCTGTTGTGAGGATTAAAGTTAATTCTCATAAAATGTTAGGTACAAAGTAGGCCCTAAACTATTAGGGTTTTTTTCACTGTAAACTGAAGACAGAAGCATCTAAACTGACTCTACTTAAGCCAACTTGATATTTCTTGTCTCCAGCAGTGAAAGGAGAAATAAGACAAAATTTTATAGACATAGAGATTCTACTCAAGTTCTCTATACATTATAGAATCATGGAGGATCTAAAGTTTTAGAAAATTGTCTATTTTATCCAGTGATCAGAACAATATGACCACTTGCTCACAGTGAAACAAACGAGTTTTGATGTTAGCTGAGGAGCAGTATAAAATCAGACTTAGATGCTAAGGGTGGAAACTGTCTTCTTTAGGGTTCCCGGAAACAGCTGCTCTGGTGTGGTGTACACAGGAAGTGCTGAAAGTGCTTGTAAAGTATTTTACTGAAGTGCCCTTTGTACATATTTATACACAGATACATTTTTATAATTCATTTCTGTATCTTTGAGGATGAATCTTAAAAGAAAAAAATGTAATCCAGAGGGTGGGATGGGGTGGGAGGGAGGGAGGGAGGGAGGCTCAAGAGGGAGGGGATAGATACATACATATATATGTATATATATAATATACACACCTATGGCTGATTCATGTTGTTGCAGAAACTAACATAACATTGCAAAGCAATTATCCTCCAATTAAAAATAAAAATTAAAAGAAAAAATATCGTCAAGCAGAGCCTTTGCTAGGGTTGTCAAGGCCAGGCTTGAACATTGATTCATCCTCTGTCATTGTTATGGACTCTTGGTGCTGTACAAATAAGCAAGCCTGGGTAGGCAGAGGATGTGAGGGAAATAAGGCGAACTCCTGCTCCATGAGGGCCTGGACTTCAGGTAAATTTTCTGTTACCTATGTTTTAATTTTCTTTAATGAATACATTGAATACTTTTAAACTTTTCAACCCAGATGTCTTCCCTCCAATCATGGATATACAAGCATGCATGCATCCCTCATCCACTTCCTCAATACATACACACTACACCAGAGTGTGAATATCACCAGACAGGAGTTACTGGGGTCACCTGGGAGGCTGACTACCAGTGTTCTACAAAGTGTGATACAAAAATATTGCTGTTTTTTAGCATCTGCCAAGTAGAGATGGAAGTAAGGGGTCTGTGGGGGGAGATTTCCTTCTTTCCTGAGAATCATTTGCAACTTTTAGCAGATTCTTTTACTGTGCTTACTTTTGATATAGATTTTCTGTCTCTTCTACTTTTTCTCACTTCCTATCCCAATTTCTAAAACACTGTCCCTACACTTCTTATTCTTGTTCTAGTCTTCCTGGATTTGTGGGCAAATAAAAATATTGAGTGCGGATGAAGGTAATGAGGTAACTTTCTGTAAGTTAAACATTTAAGTTTCAGGACACGAAACATTTACAATCTGGACAGTGTTTAAGGATGTACAATTTGTTCATCATGGAAGGAAATAGAACTTATTATCTATGTAATAAAGACATTTGGGCATTAAGTGCTATATGACACATTACGAAGTTAGACATATTAGATGTGATTCCTGGCTTCAAAATTACCATGAAGGGAAGAGCCGAGATGAACTGAGATATTTTAAAGGACAGTTTGATGATGCTTAATCCCTACATAAGCTTTTTAGTAGAGTCACACGTTTGCCAACTCTTCAGGGCTATACAGTGCCCCCAGTGCCCTGGAGGACCAACTTCATGTGATGATGCTGTACTTCAACATTGATAGAAGGTAGACTCCTTGCTCTGAGGGCTGGCTGTGAATCAGGCAATAGAGAGCCATGGGAAGAGGTGGACTCTGGGCACATCTAGAATTCCTGTGGCTCTTTAAGAGCTTTTCAGACTCCTTCTGACTCTCCTGGTCATTTCTCACTGTTTTCTGGGCTCAGTCTCCACCTCACAGTCACTTCTAAGTTTTTATTTCTTTAGAATTGCTGTGGACCAAGAAGCAAAATAACCAAGCATATTTCATTTAAGTTAAAAAAAAAGGATATTAATACTACTAATAAAATGAATAATACTAAATGAATGCAGCCACCAGATCCCCTGGGATCTGGCTGTGTGTTGGAAGGGGTCCAGAGCTAGGTAAAAGAGTTGTGAGTTAACCCAGTGAAAATTTTGACCTACTAGTACTGAGTTACTTCTGCAGAGCAACTCCAACAGAAGCCTAATTGAGGCATTCCAAGAAGGCAAATGTCTGTTCCCTGGTGTGCAGGTGGGGTTAAGGGATGATAAAAAAAGAGTCTGTGGATTCAGTCATTACAAAGACTTCAGCTGGGTGAACTTGAACAGATTTTTTAGCCTCTTGAAGCCTTAATACCTCTTCCTTTAAACAGGAGAGAAAAGTGCCCAGCACATAAGGTTTTTGTAAGGATTAATGAATAAATACATATAAGGTCCTCAGCATACTGCTTAGTGTACAATAAGCTTTCAAACACTAGCATTTATTAAAAAACACATGCACACACCTTGGAGCCTCACTGTATTTCACCATGGGATTTCATTTCTTAAAAGTAGGATGCTTTAAAGTGAGAATCTTCTCTTTTTTCCCCACCAATTAAAATCTCTTGTTTAAAGAACAGTGATAGAGCAAGAATGGGTCTTATAGAATAGCAGTTAGGATATGACTATGGGATGGAATGTATTCACGTACGCATATATCAGAGGCTTGAAGGCTTTGACAGGTATGGGTTTATATAGGAAACATCCTTTCAGAGTTAGGTGCTGATCTGAGTTTAAAGGACTAGAGGGGATAATATGGAAAATTTAAGGCAAAGGCCACAAAAGGGTGGAAGATAACCATATAAATAAGCTGGGGAGGGGATGAGCTTAGGTGTTGGGAGGCTTTCAGGGAAAGAATCACATAATATGTAGATGAAGCAAACATGGGACTTGACTTGCTCACAGAAGTGAACTCCAGGCTCCAGACAGGGTCAGATGCAAGGCTCAAATGGTGTGTATGGGAAGTCCCCTGCCTCCAGCTGGCAGACATATTCTCTCCATGTGGTGAGCAAGACTCACATTCTTTTAGCTCAGTGCACAGAGAAAGTGTTATCTGAGAACTCAAATTATAAGAGGTTTGGCTTGACCTGAGTCACAGGTTCAACTTTATCCCAGTCACTGTGGCCTTGGAGGAACTGAGTGCTCTGAGGATGAGCAGAGGTCAGGTGACCCACATGGATGGGCTCACCACAACCAAGAGGAACTTTTCTCCTAGAAAAGCAGGGCGAAGGATGCTAGGCAGGCAAGAGGAATATGGCTCCAGCTGGTAGTGCTTGACTTAACCTCCCCTCGCCATCCGCCAGTACCCCATGGGCATCCATACCTTCTGCTTCAACTTGACACCAGCTCTCTGAGCCAACAAGACCCCCTGAGATGATTGTGAAGTCACATGGGTTCCTGGAAACCCCATCTTAGGGTAGATAGTTGTTAAGAGGACTGAGTGTAGACAGTTCCTTTGTTCCAAGAATGACAGAATTCACTGAATATGAGATCAGCAGAGTGAAGAATGGGGTGAGGGTATTGCTCAGGTGGTATAACACAAGCACAGCCTCTGGGACCATGCAGGATCTGGCCACAGGTTGAAGGGAGTCCAGTGCTGGGTAGGTTACAGTAGACCTGTTGTGAGTTAGCCCAAGTAAAACGTTAGTAGAGACGTGCTAGTACTGAGTTACATGTACAGCCTCATTTCTAGTATTCTTCCTATGAAGACATGTGGTCTTCAGTTCAATGGGATGTTATTCTTTCTCTCTAGTAGAACAATCTCAGGGACATTTTTAGAGAACTGTTTATTTACAGTAAGAATTAGTATATATCCTGTGCTTGACATGCATGCTTCAAAGACTTCTGGGTGAAGAGGCACGTGGGGCTGGGGCAAGGAGCAAAGGAAAGTCGAGCACAGGTTACTAGAATGCTTTAGAAATCCTTTTCTGCTTCAGATAAGTGGCTAATTAAATTTGGGGTTGGCTACTGGAGAAGCGCCAGTTATGGAAACGAGCATCTGTTGATCACACTTTGCTTCGGAAGCTTGGCTCCTGACTCGAGCCATGTTGGGGAGAAAGTGGGGTGCCGTGCTCGCACCACACACCGGCATGGTGGGAGGAGTGATTCATCGGATTTACTTTCAGGCTTTCATCTTGTAACAAGATTAATTCAGTAGAATTCAACTTTCAGAGAAAAATGGACCATTTATTGTTTTAGATTCAGGCTTAGGCACAGCAGGTGGATTTCCAAAATTGCCTCATCTGACATTTCCTAGAAATGTAAGCTAACATGATTCCATTTTTTGGCAACTGGAAAGTTATATTTGAACATTCTACAAGTCAGTTGGCAGGACTGGGAATTTCGAACATTTAACTGTCTTGCTAGAGCTTGATTTTGTCGAATGATTTGTAACTGTGTGACAGTCCTGAGATCTGGAAATCATCTCAGAAAATGTAAGTCATTTGCCAAAGGTCACTGAATAATATACACATGAAAGCTGGGAACTGGTGAATATTGATTAGAATCTAGTTCTCTTAAATCTCAGACTCACTTGTAGAAAGTGACCACAATTTGTGATGTGTGTAACTGTGTTTAACACATGGAGGAAATGAAGATTTTTGACACCCATCTCCTGGCTTTTTCCCCTGGCACTTCTAGGGCTTGTTTACTCTGGTGTCTGCTCTACTGTAAGTGAGTGTGAAAAGCTACAAATCACATTTACCTTTCTCCTAGAAGCACATGTTCCTGCTCTGTTGGGCAGATCCAGCAAGAAAAGCAACTTTGCCAACAGTAATACCATATTCCAGGTAATGATGTCCTTTGATCTTTTCAGTGGGACGTGGTAGGCCTAAGCAAATTAAATTCAAGCAAGAACCATCAGTTTTGACTTCTTAATTAATAGCTGTCTCATCTTCACCAGCTGTCTCTAAGATACCTTATTAATTCACTATTTAATCTGTTTTCCCATACATCTTTGGGGGTTTCTTTATTCAATAATTTTTTAGATTATTCTTCAGCGTTTTTCTTGTTTGCTTTTATGGATGTCACAGATTTCTTCCATATTCCTCTATATCTTTGGGATTGTTTATTGTGTGTAGCATTTTCTTGTTTAGAATTTCTGATGTTTGAAAGTAACTCTTAGGTTGATAAAATTCAGGCATTTTCTGGGGATGTGGATTTGAAAAGAGATGAGAAAACAGATGAGTTTGGATTTAGACTTATTTATTTAGGTGCCTCTGGCATATCACCTCTGGCACAGCCAGGTGGACATAACCAGTATGCACTGAGAAATGGTTTGGAACTACGAGTTTAGAACTAAAGATAGATCTTTGGAATTACCAGCTTTTAAGTAATATATGACATCATGAGAATAGATATAAACATCCAAAGAAGAAAGTGCAAGTGGGAAAAAAAGCTAGTATTAAGTGCATTCAGGACAGCATGAGTGGCAGGTGAAGAGAAAGGAGGACAGTGGACCCAAAGAGATTGGCAGCGAGAAGGGGAGGAGTAGAACGAAGAGGTTTTTCAGGATGGAGAGCACTGACCATGTTTCTCAGGGAGAAGATGGGGTAGGGGAATTACTGGCAAGGGAGAAAATGAAGAAAGGATGGAGCACTATCAGGAGCATTATGCAGGTCTCGGAAGGGGTACCCATTCCTTCGGCTGCAGGCAGGAGGTGAGTGAACATGTAAGGTAGGAAGTAGAGAGGAGAGACATGAAGCAAGTTATCAGTCCTGATGCCCTTTTTCTTCTTCATGGATCAGGAAACTGAGTCATCTGCTGAGCACGGAGGGAACTTGAACTGCTGAGCACTTGGTAAAGTTTGCAAGCATCTTTATAAATTAAAACTCCGGTGTACCTAGATCTTGTGGAACTATATGGTACACTTCCATTTTGGAATTGAAGTCATTTTCACTTCCTTCTGAGCCCTAAAACATGATCGAGAGCCAGCAACTTACACCAAAACACACGGAAGCATGAGGGTCCCAGCCCTGCTTGTAAAGCTCACCCTGGGAATTTCTGACCAGCTGAAGGCTTGCCCTCAGATGAGCAACTTGGTCTCCTATAGCATATCTATGCAGATCTGATTGATATAAAGACTGATGGCCGAGCAATGGATGCCTTAACTAATGTGATAAGTTGACTCACTCCTTACGAATGTTCTATCTTCTTTGGAGATGGAGTAAAAACTCCTTGGGGCAGGGAGGCCCCTTAAGAAATGTTAGTGTTCCTGAAGTAATAATAGGGTAGAAAGCCTTTTACTGTAGGATGATTGTGACAGCTGAGAAATGGAAAGAAATGAACATGAGTCACACAAAAACCTCAAGTCATGACCTTCAGTTGTTGTCAATCATATTTAAGAAAATGTGAGGAACTTCAATATTAGGTATTTTATTTATATTTTCTATTATATCTATAATTGCTATATATGTTGGCTTCAGCTCAGATGAGAAATGAGACAAATGTGTAGTTTCACTTTCCCCGAGGCTGAAACTCCTTAAGCAGAGTGATCAGTCATGAGGGAAGGGGGCAGGAAGGAAATACAGGCTTCTGTGTCTCAGCGGAATCCTTAGAATTTTAAAATTTGCTCTATTTTCCTTCAGGACTCTTTACCTTTACCCCAGGTTTCCCTTTTCAGAGCCTAAATTGGAGTAAGCCCAGAGCAGGCTCCTCGCCCCTGTACGTCCACAGGACTCCGCAGCACTTGCCTGCTCTTGTCCGGGCTTCACACCGCACCTCAGGGTTGGGTACAGAGCAGCTTTCCAAATCTGAGGTATGGCCAGCCAGAACCTGTTCACTGCTGGCCAGTGGCCAACTTTGGAGCCACTGGTGCTGTGGCTTTCAAGGCCCTGCCTATTGGCACATTCGGTTACCCGGGACAAGGAAAGGTGGAGGGAGGCACGGCCTGGGATGACTTGGTCCTTCTTTGGCCTAACTAACAACATAAGACCCTTACATATAGCATGAGCCAAGGGACAAAGCTAAGGAAAACTAGAACAAGAAGCATTGGAGAGATTTTGCCTTTACTTAAATTTTCCCTACTTCTCTTTTTAAAAGAAATTCAATGAATTTGCATATATCAAGCATTGGTCATGCTTTGACCAATGCTTGCCTGGAGAATCCCAGGGTCGGGGGAGCCTGGTGGGCTGCCGTCTATGGGGTCACACAGAGTCGGACGTGACTGAAGCAACTTAGCAGCAGCAGCAGCAAGACCTTTGTAGTGCTCACTGCAGGTTTGTAGCATAGCGGCTCAGAATCAGCCTGCAATGTGGGAAACCCAGGTTCCATCCCTGGGTCAGGAAGATCCCCTGGAGAAGGGAATGGCTAACCACTCCAGTATTCTTGCCTGGAGAATCCCATGGACAGAGGAGCCTGGTGGGCTATAGTCCATGGGGTCGCAAAGAGTCGGACACGACTAAGCAACTAATACACACACAAGTTTGAATGTGCCCTTAGACCTCATCTGGTTTTTCCCTTTCCGGAGCATGTGTTCCCCTCTGTCTGGATCCTGATAAACCTCTTGAAAAAGGGAGATTCTTTTGTCAGACTCAGATCCTGAGGCTTATTCCCTCCAGCGCTGACAGCTGTGAGAGAAGCTTCCACCTCCAACAGAGGCTTTGTCTGCTCACTTTGTCTGCTGCCTGAAGCTGGCAAAGCAGCCAGGAGCAGTCATGCATGTGGGGAGGTTATGTCCCCAGCCACTGTCATAATCCCTTGGACAGCCTCTTCCTCCTATTCTTGTCTATCTTCCTTCACATTTTTTTGGTTTGTTTTTTAATTTAAGTATGGTTGCTTACAATATTATGTTAGTTTCAGATGTCTAGCACAGTGATTTAGTTATATGTTTTATATATATATTCTTCTTCAGATTCTCTTCCCTTAATAGGTTATTACAAAATGTTGAGTATAGTTCCTATACTATACAGTGGGTCTTTGTTGGTTGTCTATTTTAAATATAGTACTGTGTATATGTTAATCCCAATCTCCTAATTTATCCCTCCCCCCACTTCCCATTTTTACCAAGGGTTCTCTGTTTTCTTCTGAGTCTTCAAACACAGTTTGTGTCTTATGTATTGTTGGATATATCGAGGATAGTGTTTTTCTGCCTCTTGAAGAGCTTAAAAAACAGGCCATATTACTACTTTTCAAGAATTTGGTTCTGTCTCTAAGTAAGGAGATGAAATATCTTTCTAATTCTGTGGTCCTTAAGCCTGAATATGAATATATGTGTGCACGCACAGATGCACATTCGTATCCAACTTTGGGACCCCCATGGACTATAGCCCACCAGGCTCCTCTGTCCATGGCGTTATCCTGGCAAGAATACTGGAGTGGGTTGCTATTTCCTCCTCCCCCGAGGGATCTTCCCTATCCAGGGATCAATAAGGTCCTTAAGCTTATCTTCCCTCTTAACTTTACCAGGAAGCCAACAGGACTCATGTGTACCTGAGAGGTAAGAGGTGAGAGATAAAGTGAAAGTGTTGTTCTAAATGTGGGTGCCTGGCAAACCTCTGTCCCTGAGCTGGGAATTGCTATCGTAATCTAAAATCAACAGAAGCAGCAATCCAGGGCCAAGTACGGGGCAGGAATCAGGGTCATGGGTTACAAATTGATCTGGGAGTGAAATTACAAGCCTACGTAACACTTTTACAGGGCTTGATTCCAAGAAATAAGGCAAATGTATTTCCAAGGTAGTTCATTTAAAGCTGGAGCTTTCAGAACTTTAATACCCTTTCGTTCTCCCTGAATGGTTGGGAATGTGGTGGACATTTGCCTAGTTGGTTTTCTGCTCAGCATCTCCCTTTCCATCTGGAGGCAATGCCTTGCTGTGTGTCGTACTGGGGAGGAGCAGTGCTCCACTCTGTATCAAGGATGATCCCTCCTCCCTACCCCAGTCATTCTGAGGAGGATCCAGGCTCAGCCAGTCAGACCCTCCTCTCTGGGACATTGAACATCAAGGGAGTAAGGCAAAGATTCAAAGATTGTTTAGAAACCACTTGTAGTGATGGTGTGCTGTGGGCAGACACTCCCATGGCATGACTTTGGTCCCTACTGTCCATCCTCTCTTGGTGTCCAGCCCATTTTCTGAACCTTGGTCTCCAATCCTCCCATTTATCCAATGAACTCTTCAATATCCTCCCAGTACTCCATCTAAGATAAAGTGAGCAGAGTTGTCTTCTGTTGCTTGCAATCAGGCCTTAGGTTGGACCATCCGATGCTCCTGAAATTTAAAGAGGTGTTTCTGGTGCTGCTAGTTGGTGTCTATCTAGAATGGTCTGGCAGCATGCATGCTGTGCCCCTCCACATGAAAGCTGCTGTACTTGGAGATTTTAAGACAAACTTAGAGTCAAGGGTTTCTGGCACTTTCCCAAACTTAACATAGAGAGGGATTTCGCTGAGGGTGGGCCCTAAATGGTCAGTGTCTGCAGGTATGACTTCTAGGCCACAGACCTAGGTGGCAAGTTTTACTGAGTTTTTGCATGTATTTAAATCAACTTAATTTCAACCTCACCTTTTCCTATATAGCAAGAGGGTAATGTATATCTATAGGCATATATGACTGCCCCCAGAGCCTCCTCACCCTAAGGGTTGTTTGGAAGTTCGGGGTCTCATAGCACCAAGATATAGGGGAAGACCCTCTGTTCTTCAGTACCTGGACTGTACTGGTGACCTCTGAGACACCTTCTGCCCCAGCCAGTACAGTCTCTTCAAACCTTCTGGCTCTGTTTTCTCCCCTGCAGCACATAGAGCATGGTGACCTATGGTGAGGCTGCTGCCTAGAGTTCTAGTTCCTTGGTTGTATCACAAAGTTGAGCCTTTGAAGATCTGGTCACTCCTTAGGTCACTTATAGTTATGGCTCTGGTCGCTGATGCTTGAGGAGCCTAGACCTCTGTCCATCTCCCTTGTCTCCTGGAATCTTTTAGTTTGATGAACACTCCACTTTCTTCATGTTTCCCTTGTAGGTCCCCCACCCCTCCTGCCACACATGCACCCTACAAATGAATCAATGGCTTAAGCTTTTGAAAACGAAAGTCGAGAAGGAAAATATATTGCAGGTAACTTGTGCTCTAAGCTCTGCCACAGCATCCTTTGAGACAAGGAAGCAAACGAACCTGTTCTTTGCTCACATGGTAGAAGGGAGAGAGTGCTCACTGCATGGGGTGGGAGAGGGATTAAAAACAAATGAATAGGTTAAAAAAGTCTTGTCAATAGCATTTAAAATTAATGAGGGGAAAAAGAAAATAGACATGCTGAAAGGCTATTAGCTGCCAAATAGAAGGGTTAATTGGCTTTGTATTTGGTGTCACTATCTTCTGTGATTCCTTAAAATTTCATAAGTGATGCAACCTCATCTCGAAGCTATTCTGGTATGAATAACGTCACTCCTCCTTTCCCCTTCTAACTTCTTAGAGTCAGGAATGAGGAGTGTTTCTTGTCTATATTCTGTAAACCAAGTCAGCAATTCTAGCTCTAATTAATATGGGACTCCTACTCCAGCTGGAAACAAATATTTGTGTAACAAATGAAACAGCATATAATCCACAATCAAGCTTCTTACTGAGTCCGGCTACTTCTCTGAATAGAAACCATTTACTATTATAGTCTCCAATCGTACATAGCAAGGCAGCTTAGGTGGGGTATCTCTGCTGGCATGTGAGCCTAGTAATTTATTGATACATTTAAGACAAGCAAGCGTATGCTAACTTTTTTATTCATTATAGATCCTATCCCAAGAAGCAAAGAACCCACATTTTGGGGATTCACAACTCTAACTCATGCCATACATATGAAGGCTGGATTCTAGCAAAAACTGATGAATCACTCACAGAGGGAAGGTCAGTTCTTCTTAAACCTATAACCATGATTGACTGAGTCACAGAAACTCTGATTCAAATGGGGTAAAACAATAGGGGGATTTATTGTTCCATTTAAAAGGCCAGAGGTAGGTTGATTCTAGCATTGGTTAATCCAGGGGCTCAGTGACATCATGGAAGACCCAGGCTCTATCCAACTTTCTTCTCTGCCACCCACTATGTGTTGGCTCTTCCCTTGTCCCAAGACAGATGAAGCTCTTCCAAGCTCTAAATCCCAGCAAGATTTCCAGAGTCAGAGGGAAGGAATGGCCTCTTCTTGCCTGTCACTCCTTAATAGCAAGAAAGTTTCTCCCAGAAGTATGCCCCTAACCAGAAAATTTCTTCTCATGTCTCATTGGCTAGAACTGAATCTAGAATACCGTCCCAGGGCTTGACCCATGGTGCCCCTTTCATGGCACCTGGCCATGGGAACCAAGTCAAGGCTTTCCCAAGAGCGGAAGGGATAGATTTAAACAGGCAACTGACAGTGTATATCATACCAGCTTATCCCCCATGAGCTAATAAATGGCTTATAAATGTATTTTCTGGAATGTAGTTAGAAGTAAATATATGATGTTAACACATATCCTATCAACTGTGTTTTTGTGTGTGTGTTTGTTCCTTTTGTTTACTTTTTTAGCCTCAATTTTAGTTCCTTGACCAGGTATTGATCCAGGGTCCTTGGCAGTGAGAGCACAGAGTCCTAATCACCGGACTTCCAGGCAATTCCCTACTCTATTAACTGCTAGATGTTTCATCTGAACTTTCATCAACTTTTGGAAGACACAAAATAATTTTTAATGGGTACCTTTAATGATCTAAGTCTTTCTTAATTCATATCATTGACACTTATTTAAGAGATGTCTTAGGAGTCAGGGAGATGTTATACGACTTGGAGGCTGTTACTTCTCAAGAGTCATCCTGAATGCCCAGGTGTCTTCCGCGGCTCCTCTGTAGACTCATGCAGTCATTGTCTTCACATCTTGGTCTTGCTCTTTGCTCTTCTTCATGCCCGTCTGCTCCTCTAGAGAGGTGTCTGCTTATGTGATGCTCCTGTAGCAACCACGTGAATTACGGCCACATTTACATTTTGGTTCTTTCTTCCAAACTGCCTCCCTCACATTTCCGTATGATTGATGGATACCTCCAGTAGGTATATTGCTAGTACCTCAAACTCAGCACATTTAAAGTCACCATGCCTTCTCTCATCATCTCCAGTTTTATTCTGGTCATTTAATCAAAGCGAACCAACTCAAATTTTATCTTCTTCGTAAAGAACTTTCTGATTTTCACCCGTCCAATAAAATAATATGTATCAAGTGCCTGTCATGGGTCTTGGCCTACAGTAGGCCTCCCTATAAAGTGGTGAGCAAGCCCCCCTGGAGCATATGTTCCTGTGCAGTGATGTATCAGATCATGAGTGACCGATCATCTCTGCAAAAGCTGGCCTCTAGTCTCTGACCTTCCAGAACTTTCACTGTCTATGTGAGACACTGTAATAGCGAATTCATACCTTGGAAAGAATTTGGGCAGGGCGTGGTTCTAAGTGCCTGAAATGTAATAACTCATTTAAACATCATGACAACCTTGTGAGGTGGCCCTGCTTGCCCCACCCTTTACAGAGGAGAAAACTAAGAGAAGAAAGGTTAAGAAATTCACTCAGGTTTACAAAGCCAGTAAGTGATAACCTTCCTTCCTTGAAAGCCAGGAAAGTAAGTTGGAATAAAGTCTAGTTTGAGTGAAAGTAAAAGATTGAAACTTAAAATAATGTGACGTTTAGTGCACTTACTTTTACATTTTCAACGTTTTCTCAACTACATCAGTGTCACAGGAAAATAATAGCAGTTAAAACTACAGTGAAACATCTGCGTAGGGACACATGGTTTTCTTTCGTTTAGGGCTCCAGTATGACTTGACACGGGATTGCTGGAGACTGTATGTATTCAAACTTTTGCTATTTTGTGCATCATGAGTTTTTTGTATTAATTTTGATTTTCAAAAAATATTGCATTAAAATATTTATCTTGATCACCAAACTTTTGGCACCCTTGTAAATTGTGTGCCCAAGATGAGCCCTTAACTCTAATCCTGGCCTTCAAGGGTAGAGCTGGGATTTAAAATAAGGCACTGGGCTCCAGGTCTGTACTTTTGACTATGGCACAACTCATGTGCTAGCACTGTTGATTTTTGTATCTATATCGACATACCACTGCTCTTTCCAATTAAACTAAAAATGCCTTGAGGACACAGACCATATATCATACTGCCTTCTTGTATTCCTAAAGCATCTGGCATGGTATTTGATATAAAGGGTGCTTGATAAAGATTGGCTGAAAGGGACTTTTCTAGTAAGCTAAAATTTGCTATAGAACCAGCTACTTTTACCACAATTTGTAGTTTTGCTTTCTTTCTGGCAATTTCCCTCTTATATATTACATTTTAATTTTATAAAGATAATTAACTGAATAATGCGTCTCATATAAAGATGATGAATGAACACAGGCTAACAAAAAAGTTATAAAAATAAAATGCTTTCTTCCACCTAGTATTTTCTTTTTAGTGAGACCTTTTGCATTTTTCAGAAATATATGGCCTTTGAAAAGAACATCTGTGTTAGTTTTGTAAGTGAACAGATGGATATAGTAAAGAGAAAGTAGAATGTTCATTGACATAATTATCAGCTCTTTGGTTACAATGCAGCAGTTTCTGAAGTACAACAGTTCTATGATTTATGCCTCCCTGCAAACTAGAGCTCTGTTCATTACCTCCCACACCTTGCTGGGATTCAGCTTTACCTGTGGGTGTACCCCTCTCAGGGTAGTGATGACACACCTGGGCGGTTATGTTTTCTCCAGCACTACTTCTGGGAATGATGGAAGGGTAATGAGTATCTTCTCTCCTGCCACTGAACTTAGAAATGTGGCCTTTGGAGGGAAGAGGGAATCAGTGATGAACACAGGGATTTCTTCATTATATAAAAGCCATTGACTTGCTTTTCTGTATGTTAACATCCTATGAACAGGTTTCAACAGCTTTTGAATTTTATCTTTAAGCAGTCTACAGGTAAATTCTATAGGATACTCTACCAAGGTATAGAGCCTAAGAAAGTAACAAATGGGGAGGTGTGTGAGGATGTGATTTAAGAAATACTTGAACTGGGGTCTGAGCTGGGGTCAGATTCCACTCTCACGGGAGCCAGGGAGTCATCTGGGCAAGCTGGCCGCCACCGCTGCTCGTGCTGCCCTTGCTGCTGGCTGCGTGGCCCAGGGCTGCCCCTTCCACCCAGGCTATGGCTGCTACCAGCCCCTGGGCTGGGAACAGCATGCCCAGCTGGGGTGCAGGACAGACAGTGGGCCTCGTGAGTATGGGTCGCCATCAGATCTGCCCAAGAACTGGAACTGGTGCAAGGTGGGATGGGGCTGACTAGGCCAGTGTTACCAGGAATGGGCACACTCCCAGCATGGCAGTACCCACTGGATCCAGCATCCACCCCACCACAGCCCCAAGGAGACCAGTAACAAGTACCAGGCCAAGGACCAGGAGTGTGACAAGGTTAGCCAGTGCAGAACAGCTGCTGAATTCAGACAGTGCCATACCCTCCAGAACCACACCCTCTAGAAAGTTGGTGACTTCTCCCTCTCTGGGAGGGAGAAGATGATGGCAGAAATCTAGGTGAGCGGGTCCATCAGCCACAGTACAATGGCAACAGGCAAGATGTCTAATCACTCTGGAGGCATCTATGCTGAATACCATGAGGAGACCCATTTCCGTGGCCAGGTGGGATGTCAGCGATGGAAGAGAGTACTGAATTGTCCAGAATTTACAGAGTGAACCATGGGGTGAGAGAGGCTGTATGAGGATAATGACCAGCATCTACAAAGATGGGAAGAGTACTGATTACAACCTTGCTATCCAGGAGAACTGCATATTTGGGGACTCCATCACTTAAGGCAGATGTCTCCAGAAGAACACTTCTTAAAGAAATGATCTCATGAGCCATAACCAGAGGGGATTCCATCATCATGGGCACTGGGTTGGTACTACCATGGTTTGAAGGAATGGGAGTTAATGTTCAAGTACCTGATGGCTGGTAACAGCACTGAGTAGAGGAGGGACAGCTGTCTAAATGCCAGCATGTGCTGAAGGAGCGTTCCTGGGGGAGAGTCTGACTGGATGACTTGCACCTACACAGGACCACTTCCTGCCACAATGATGGCTGTGAACCATCTTACCTGGAGAAGAGTGATCGCCAGACAGTGAATGATGTGACCTACGTTTTATTCAGTAAACGATTCGGCAACTGTGGTCTGTGATGAATTTAAGAGGCAAAACAGTTCAGACTTATCACCAGTTTGTCACCTTGAAATCCATGGTAGGGTTGGGGGAGGGGAGATGACAATTCAAGTTGCCTAAGGGATGAATGAAATGGCAACCCACTCCGGTGTTCTTGCCTGGAGAATCCCAGGGACGGGGGGAGCCTGGTGGGCTGCCGTCTATGGGGTCACACAGAGTCAGACACGACTGAGGCGACTTAGCAGCAGCAGCAAGGGATGAATAAAATACACATGTCACACTGGAAAGAGGGAAAGAAGGGAGAAAGAAAGAGAGAAGGAAGAAAGGAAGGGAGGGAGGGAGGCCGGCGAGAGGGAAAGGAACTGAAAGCCATCCTGGGGCAAGGTGCTGGCCCCAGGACTGGAGAGACCCGCATGGTCAGACACGAAGCTGCCCTCCTGTAGCTGTGATCTGTCTGGGATTATGTGCTGTATATGCCAGCCTACTGCGGCTTTCCAAGACTGGACAAGTTGCAAATCCACTTTCAGAACCACGTGCTAATATTTGTGGAAATAATAACTGAAAAGTCTGTAGTGATAGGACTCTGTTTTCTTTCCTTACTTTAGTAGTATTTCTCACACTTCAAAACACCTTTGTATTATGCATCTTCCAGGCCATGTTTCTTCAATACCTGCCTTGACTTCCCTCCTGCTGAGCCCTGCTCTACCATACATTTGCCTCCCTAGAAGCTAATTAGAAGTCTGTATTTTAATGCCTACTTACAAGGAAAGCTTGTGTCAAAAGCAGCACACACACACACACACACACACACAAATATATACATAAATTGCAAAGAGTACAATTCCAGAACAGTGATGGAGCAATGCCCTTGGATATGTTCACCAAGGAATGATTCAGGGAAGTTGAAATAGGTCTGTTCACGTTAGTGCTGGCCAAGTCCCGATGCTTAATCAGTGTTTATTGACAATAGTCATCATGATAGTGATGAAATGACCTGGTAAAGTTCATTTGGGACACTTTCTATCTATAAAAAGGGGCAGATGAACTTCTGTGCTTGTCAAGATCAGAGCTTAGGTTCCTGAAGCATTGAAGGTAAGTTCATGCCTTTGCAGGTCCACAAAGTTTTTCACTAGTCCTTCTCAATCTTGAGAAATAATGTTTCTGTTGTAATAGTAGCTTAGAATATAGAGTGAGGTCTTAAGTTTTGGACTTTTAATCACAGGCTTTCTAGCTAATGTTACAATCTCTTTTTGGTCTTTGGTCTCCTGAGCCAGTTCTGAAAAGCTGAGATGCTATTATCACTTTCTCTTTTGTACTGAAATGTTATGAGGTGTAAGGGGGAAAAAGTATAAATAGGAATAGTTTAAGTATGTATTTACATCTTGGATTTTTGAAGAGAAAACTCAGATCTCCCAAATTGTCTTTTATCATCTATTTAATGTCTAGAGCACTGTTGAAGCTCGCCTCCCCTTAAAACCAAACAAACAAAAATGTTTTTCAGAGCTTCCATGAACTTCTGTGTTTATAGATGGAAAGATCTATGGGACCACACACTTTCAAGCATTGTTGCAGGACCCTAGTTTTAGTGGGATCATGTAAAACCTTGTATTGTTGAAAACCCAACCTTGTATTGTCTTCCATCTTGAAGCACCATTGAGTATTTTATCAAACTGATAGCAAGGAAGTGTTTTACCTGCTTGACTTCTTACTATTTCATTCGAGTTTCAGTGCAGTGTGTCTACACCCTACTGGGTGTGGAGGCCGTGACTCACCTAGAGAGAGGATGTAACTCTCTGGGCGCATCCAGGCTGTTGCAGGATGACTGAGGCACTTCTCACTTGGGCTTGATGCCATTTTGTTCCTTCCCTGGTTCTCACTTGGATATTTACTTGGCTACTTGCTCCCAAGGAGAACCAGTCCGTTGAGTATTCTAATATTAATTCCTCTTTCTACACAAGTGGCTGAGCAAGTTTTTACTGGAAGCTAGACTAGTGCCTGAGGAAAGATGGGGGTGGGGAGAAGAGAGATTGAGGTTAAGAGGCAAAGGGACCTGCAGAAAATAGCTTTCCTGTCTAATTACAAGTTTTATGATGCTGTCCCATTGTCCAGGATCTCTGTGCACAAGCCTAAGAAAATGTTTTGGTGAGAATAACCTCACATTGATCAGTTCACGCCAAGGAGCTCCCTCTCCTGCTGCAGCACCACCGCTTGGAGCTCAGGGAGGGACCTGACGCCTGGTCATCTGAGTCCTGTGCATTTTGTACATAGCACCTTCTCTTTTCACCCTCTCTCAGACTAAGCAGTTGCCCAGAATGCTAGTGGCTGCAGGCCAGGTATAACTGTGGGGAGAAGCTATCTGGATAGAAGCAGGCGCAGTCAGGCAAAGGGTGAACCTGTACGCCAGGCAACCTTTCCTCCCGAGGGTGTCAATGCTCTCCTCATTCTCAGAGGCTCGTTCACCCCTGTGTCCTTTTCTTTCCCTCCTGTGGGCACTTCCAAAGCTGGGTAGCTTGGGTACATTTCTTATCCAAAGCCTTTTCTTTCTTTTTTAAAATATAATATGACTAGTTGATCAAGAGTTGTATCTA
The DNA here is from genome assembly GCF_014754425.2 of Oryx dammah. Taxonomy (NCBI): domain Eukaryota; kingdom Metazoa; phylum Chordata; class Mammalia; order Artiodactyla; family Bovidae; genus Oryx; species Oryx dammah. The sequence continues at coordinate 59,603,819 of NW_024070210.1, read as the reverse complement.
AGAGTGGTCAGATTGGGTGTTTGGGGTAGTCAGGCCCAAACCCAACTCTTTATCAGAAACATGGGAGCAGGGGAGAGGGAGAAGTTGGTTAAAAAAATATACACTCCAAAACAACAAGTACCTACTGTATATCACAAGGAATTGTATTTAATATCCTATGATAAATCATAGTGGAAAAGAATATGAAAAAGAATGTATATGTGTGTAACTGAATTACTTTGAGGTACAGCAGACATTAACACAACATTGTATATCAATCATGAAAGTGAAATTGTTAGCCACTCAGTGGGGTCTGACTCTATGACCCCATTGACAGGCTTTTCTGTCCATGGAATTCTCCAGGCAAGGATACTGGAGTAGGGTAGCCATTCCTTTCTCTAGGAGACCTTCCCAACCCAGGGATAAAACTGAGGTCTCTGACACTGCAGGCAGATTCTTTACTGTTTGAACCACAAGGAGATCATACTTCAATAAAATAAATTAGGGAAAAAACCATTCCAGGATGATATATCTTTACTGATGCATTCCACCAAAAATTCAAAGCCTTAATACCACTCTTTCTCACAATCTTCCTAAATCGAACAGAAGGGAATATTTTTTAACTCATTTTATGAGACCAGCATTACCCTGATTCCAAAGCCAGAAAAAGATACTACAAGGAAAGAAAACTATAGACCAGGGTCCAATAAGAATATAGCTTTTAAAAAAAATATTAGCAAATCAAATTCAGCAACATATTAAAAGGATTATGTACCATGACCAAATGGAATTTATTCATGAAATGCAAGGAGAGTTCAATATTTAAAAATCAGTTTCTGCAATATACTACATTAATGTAATGAAGAAAAAACACTCAATTAATGCAGAAAACTGTTTGACAAATTTAACACTCAATGACAAAAATACTCAATAGACTAGAAACAGAGGGAAACTTCCTCAGTATTAAAAAGGCTATATATTAAAAATCCTCAGCAAATATCATATTCAACCGTGAAAGACTGAGAGCTTTTCTCTTAAGATTAGGAATGAAAGAAAGATGTCTGCTTCTAGTCAACATAATATTGGAAGTTCTAGCCAGAGTTATTAGGCAATAGAAAGAATGAAAACATATCTAAATTGGACAGAAAAGAATAAAATTATCTCTGTTCAGAGATGATAGAATTTTTTATGTAAAAAATTCTAATGATTACACACACACACAAAACAACTAGAGTGAATAATATTTAGCAGTTTCAGGATACAAAAAAAAAACATACAAAAAGTCAGCTACATTTCTATATACTAGCAATGAAAAGTCTGAAATGGAAGTTAAGAAAATTATTCCATTTATTAGGATGTCAAAAAGATAGTGTTCAGGAATAAAACTGTATTTTTTTTGGTGACACTGTGCAGATGTGGGATCTTAGTTCCCCACCAGGGAACAAACCTGTGACCTCTGTGGTGGAAGCATAGTCTTAACCACTGGACTACCAAGGAAGTCTCAGGAATAAATTTTTAATCAAGGAGGCTAAAGACTTGAACATTGAAAATTACAAAACATTGCTGAAGGAAGTTAAAGAACACAAATAAATGAGAAGACATCCTGTGTTCATGGACTAGAAAGCTTGGTAAAATGAAGTATGTGTTAGTCACTTGGTTGTGTGTGACTCTTAGTGACCCCATGAACTGTAGCCCATAGCCCACCAGACTCCTCAGTCCATGGAATTCTCCAGGCAAGAATATTGGAGTGAATAGCCATTCCCTTCAGGAGAGCCTCCTGATCCAGGGATCAGACTTGGTCTCTGGCATTGCAGGCAGATTCTTTACCCTCTGAGCCACCGATGAAGCCCATTAAGATGAAAATATTACGGAAATTGCTCTATGCATTCAATGCAATCTCTTTCAAAATCCCAACAGCGTTTTTTTCAGAATAGAAAAATCTATTCTAAAATTCATATGGAATATCAAAGGACCTGGAATAATCAAAACAATATTTCAAAAGAGGAACAAAGAACAGAATTGGAGGTCATTCTTCCTGATCTCAAAACTTACTACAAAGCTACAGTAACCAAAGCAGTGTGGTATTGGCATAAGGATAGACATATAGACCAATGGTACAAAATAGAATCCTAGAAACAAACCCTTGTATATATGATCAAATGATTTTTGACAAGGGTGCCAAGATCATGCAATAGGGAACAGACAATCTTTTCAACAAATGGTACAGTGAAAACTGGATATCCACATGTAGAAGAATGAAATTGGATACTTTCCTTATACTATTTTAAAAAATCAGCTTTGTTAGGAACAAAGGCCTAAACTTAAGAGCTAAACTATAAACCTCTTAGAAGAAAACACAGGAGAAAAGCTTCATGACGCTGGACTTGATAATGATTTCTTGGCTATGACACCAAAAGCACAGGCAAGAAAAGAAAAAATAGACTGGGCTTCAGCAAAATAAAAAACCTTAGTGCATCAACGGACACTCTGAAGAGAGTAAAAAGACAACCCACACAATGGGAAAAAATATTTGCAAGTATGATAAGGAGTTAATATTCAGAATATATTAAAACTCCTATAACTCAGAAACAAAAAAATAAAACCAAACCTAATTTTAAAATGGACAAAGGATTTGTATAGATATGTCTCCAAAGAAGATATACATATGGCCAATAAGCACACAAAAAGATGTTCGGCATCATTAGTCACGTTGTTATTGTTTTGTTGTTAAGTGGTGTCCGACTCTTTTGCGACCCCTACGGAAAGGTAGGCTGCCAGGCTCCTTCTGTCCATGGCATTTCCTAGGCAAGAATACCGGAGTAGGTTGCCATTTCCTTCCCCAGGGGATTTTCCTGACCCAGAGATCAAACCACAACGCCTGCACTGGCAGGCAGGTTCTTTACCACTGAGCCATCAGGGAAGCACCTATTAATCATGAGGGAAATGCAAATCAGAACTACAAAGAGATACCCCTCTACACCCCTTACGACGGCTTTTACCAAAACCAAAACCAAACAAAATGAAAAACAAAAAGAAGAAAGCAAAAACAATGAAAAAACACACAGAAAATAGTAAGCGTTGACACAGTCGTAGAGAAACTGGAACTCTCATACATTGCTGAGGGGAATATGAAATGGTGCAGCTGTTGTGGAAACCAGCTTGATCGCTCAAAATGGTAAACATAGCATTGCTTGTATTCAGTAATTCCACTCCTTGGTATATACTCAAAACAACTGAAAGCAGGCAATGAAACAGAAAGTTGTACACCAATGTCTGTGGTGGCATTACTCACAATAGCTGAAAAGTAGAAACAACCCAACTGTTTAGCATGAGATGAATGGTTAAAGGCAATGTTCCTTATACATATAATGCATATTTAGCCATAAAGAGGAATGAAATTCTAATACATGTTATAATAAATGAAACTTGAAAATATTATGCTAAGTAAAATAACAAAAGGGCAAATAACATATGATTCAACATATATATGTGGTGCCTGGAAAGTAGAATAGAGATTGCCTGGCACTCAGGGGGAGGGAGAAATGGGGAGTTATTTTTAAACTATTCCTGAGTTTCTGTCTGGGATGATAAAAATGTTTTGGGAAATGAACAGTGATAATGATGGCACAACATTGCAAATGCATTAAAGCCACTAAATTGTACACATGTCTGGTTAGTCGTGGTTAGTTCCTCAGTTGTGTCTGGCTCTTGTGACCCACCCCCCCATGGACTGTAGCCCACCAGGCTCCTCTGTCCATGGGATTCTCCAGGCTTGAATACTGGAGTGGGTTGCCACGCCCTCCTCCAAGGAATCTTTCCAACCTAGGGATTGAACCCAGGCCTCCTGCATTGCAGGTGGATTCTTAACTGTCTGAGCCACCAGGGAAGCCCAAATTGTACATTAGAAAAAAAACACACACCATTTATTTTTAAATTGTACATATAAAAATGGTTAAAATGGTAAAATTTATATTATAAATATTGTGAAAGTGAAAGTGAAGTCACTCAGTCGTGTCTGACTCCTTGTGACCCCATGGACTGTAGCCTACCAGGCTCCGCCCTCCATGGGATTCTCCAGGCAAGAGTATTGGAGTGGGTTGCCATTTCCTTCTCCGGGGGATCTTCCCAACTCAGGGATCAAACACGGGTCTCCTGCATTCCAGGCAGACGCTTTAACCTCTGAGCCACCAGGGAAGCCCCTATAAATATTTTACCATAGTTAAAAAAAAATAAAAATAAATACACATACCAGGGCTCCATTCTTGAAGAACTGAGAGGCAGATGCTGTAAATGTGGGATGGGTACTTGGAATCTGTATATATATATATTTTTAATGCCTTCCTGTCTTTCTTGGGCATAGACAGTTTTGGGAATTTAGGATATAATCTCTATCAACTCTTTCCAAGGGGACTGACGCCAGCCTGTGAGGAAATGTTTAACAGTCTATGAGGAAAATGTGTTTTTCATAAGATCTTAGTGTATTAGAGTGCTGCTTTTAAAATCTGAGATTGTCATTTTCACATTGTCTTGGTATTAGAGTCAGGTTGTTTTTGAAACCGTCTGTACTTGGTAAAATGAAAATCATTAATCCTTTGTTGGGCTCCTCCGAAACTGTGAAATTTTAATGGCTTATTAAATTCCAAAGGCTGGAAAAGTTTGCTCCAGAGGCTAACCATTTGAAAATATAATAGCATAGACTGCTCCTGCTATTTATTTGTACAATAAGAAACTGGAAGGATGTATGCATTTTTCGTTGTTCATAGGATCCTTGAGGAAAAAAAAAAAAAGAGTTGCAGTCGACAGTATTAAAATATTATTTCTCTTGCTGCCTGTTGCAATGTTCTTCCTCCATAAGGGGAGGAGGGGCCAGGAGGACAGAGAATAGTATAACTCTTCCGGGAGAAGAACTGCCTTCCGGGCAGGGCCTTGAAGGCCCTTGCCTCTCTATGTTTGGGGGCTGAGGAAGGGCAGGGTCCAGGGAACAGCCACTGCTAAGGGATGCCTTTGCATTCCAAAGGACTGTTTCTGTCCAGGGAGTGTAGAGTCGTGGGAGCCACACCCACCTCGCCCTTCAGGCAGTTTAGTTAATTATTGAAAAGTGCTTCGGAAGCACAAAGGGCTGGAGAGACTCCATGTGCCCTTGCTCCGGCCTGTGTGGGAGCTGGCATTTGTGAGACACTGAGGCTCCTCTGGGAGGCTGTGGAACAAGAAACACTTCTTTCCTCTTGCGGTTCAGTCTTTAGGACTTGTCCAGGAAACAGAGAGACGGTCCAGGGACTGCATTCTATCTATCTCCAGAGAGAAGTTAAGGTGCCTTTTTTTTTTTTTTGGTGATAGGATTTGTAAGATATTTAAATAAATAAGCCACATCAGATTTTAGTTTTGTTTTCTTGTTTTAAATTTTATTTTAAAAGTTTACATTCAGGTCATTTATATATAAACGAGATCATATAATATGTTTCTGTTCTGTGACTTAACTTTTTTTAAACTTAACAATGTTTGCTGGAGTTCTTTTTGTGTTAGTACATAAAAGCTTCCCTCATTTTCTTTAAAGGCTACATTCTTGCCAAATTATGGACACATAGGTGGTTTGCCATTTTTCAGCATCAAACAAACAATACCGCTGCAAGCTTTTTGTTCACAAATTTATGTGCTTATGCATCAGTATTTCTGAAGGATATATTCCTGAAGTAGGATTTCTGCATCAAAAGGCAAGCACATTTGAATTTTGGGTAAATAATGCCAAAGCTTCTCCCTGAATAGTCTGTTCTAATTTACAAATACACCAAAATACTCATGAACATTGAACATTATAAATTTAAAAAGTACTGCCAGTATCATATGCAGAAAAAGCTGCATCATTTAAAATGGCATCTTTTCATTGTGCATCTTAAAATATGCCTATTGACCATTTGGATTCTTGGTAGCATTTTCTCGAAGTATAAAAATACAGAAAAGTATAAAAGTATACAGAAAAGTATACTACTGAAAGAATTAACAGAATTCTTCTTATACCCACCACCCAGGTCAAGAAACAGAATATTATCAGAACTTTTCCCACCTCCCCCAAAGTAATCACTATTCTGCAATATAACTTGCATAGATTAGACGTGCCTGGTTTTAAACTTCATAAAATGGAATCATACAGCATACACTCATGTCTAGCTTCCTTCATTCAACATTATGAGTCATTCATGTACTTGCTTGTTGCTGTAATATATTCATTTACATTGCTTATTATATTCCATTATGTGAATATACCACAATTTATTTACTGATGGATATTTGGATTCCTTCCAACTTTCAATTACTAGCAAATTATGATGCTATGGATGTTCTTGTGCATGTCTTTCAGAATACATGTCCATACATTTTTGTTGGGTATATTATCTAGGAATGAAATTTTGGGCTCATGAGTAATATCAACCTGGCCAATTATATTTGTGAATTTTCTATAACTCTTCCTTGTACATTAGTTATTGGGTGGTTTGTATGTATTCTATTTATTGTGGATGTTTTTTCTGTGTTATAGCTCTTATAAATATTTTCTCCTGGTCTTTATTTATATTGACTTTTACTTCACAGAGTTTAAAATTTTTATGCAGTCAAGGTTATAAATATTTTTCTTTATGGTTTCTGAGCTTTATATTTTGTTTAGAAAGTCTTTCCCTATCTCAAGATTGTAAAATATTCTATGTTTCCTTTGAATACTCATTTTTATTTTTACATTAGGATTTTTAATCAGTCTGAAATTTATGCTGGTAAGAGGCAGAGGCTAATTCATGCCCAACACTCGGGGCATGAATAAAATGATACTCTTTGCTGTCTGGATTTTTAGATATTTATTTTTAAAAATTCCAAGATAGGTGATGACACCAACGAGCTAAGAAACTGTCAAAAAAATTTTTTTTAATTCTTTTTTTTTTTTTTTTTACTTTGTAATAGTTTTCCCTAACATAAGCCTCAGATCTTAAATGGGCAAAAGTTCTGTATTAGTGGTTGCTACCACAAATGCCGTGCTTGTAAATGGTCAGTGACAATTCATTTACTGTGTATTTATAAAACTTTAAAGTGCAGTTCTCGTGGATTTTTGTGTCTGATAAGGAGAAAGACTCCATCCTAGAATCTTCAAGGCAGACTGATGGCACATTGGATCTGGGCTCTCAGGCCAGGAAACCCATAGCTTCTTCTTCCCTGCTAAGAGCCCAGCTCCTCTCCATCTGAGCAGATGCCCCCAGATAGGTTATGTGATCTCAACCCATCCTCAGTATAGAAAGGGGTCCAGTTAAGATTTTATCCAGTCCCCAGGGTCAGCTTTTGTTTATAGACTTGACTTTCTCACCTAAGTCTCACCAGACAAGTCTGCTCATCTAAGGGAAACTATTTTCTTGCCTACCTGGATGATGGGTGTAGGGCCACATATGGAGAAGCGTGTGAGAACTCAGTTTGTCCTCCCAGTTTGTCTGAAGTGAAGCACTGGCTTGTTGTGCCTGTGAACTAGCAGTGCTCAGTGTGGAGTTACCTGGTTGTTCACAGACTTTCCACTGGCTCACAGTGTGAGCTGGTTTTATTCTGTTTGCCCCTCCTTTTTAAAACCTTTTTCCTTACACATGTTGGAGAAGGCTGGTTACCTGTGGTTTATAAGCTCTATGACTGGAGCTTGAGCTGGAATGAGAAGAAACATCCCCCTAGCTTAACAAAGAGCTTGGTTTCTGGCTGGTGAACCGCACATTCCCTGGTGAACCGTCTGAGCTGGTGCACTTGGAAATTGCTCTGCTGAACAAGCTCCAAAAATATAATGAAGGTGGGTTGAAATCACTCATTTTGTCACTTTCATTCTTAGTTTCACAGTTTAAGGATTTGGCTGGTGACTGTCCTGAAAGCGTGGAATTTTCTATTTGTGACATATGGCATCGTGTGTGCACATATTCAGTGTACCGGGCTTGTCTGTACAGGCACGTTTTCAGCTGAACTATTTACACCTAAAGGCATGCCCTGATTAAAGATTACAGCGTACGGCGTTTTCTTTGATTTCCAGAATTGCCTATCTGAACTTGTAGGTTAGTGTCTTTGGAGAAATGCAATGTGCATCCGACTGATCACCTAGGTAGAGGACCTTGCCTCAGAAATACCCGAGGATAATTTACGTAGAAGAAACCAATATGCCTTTTTTTTTTTTTTTTTTGAGGAACAGGTGTATTTGACCACACATTGGGGAAGTGAAGACCTGAGCTTTGAGGAAGTCAAGTGTGAGGCCTCACTGTGGTTATTTATATCAGAGTGATGTGTATTGAAAGTCAAAGACATTCATTCCCCCAACATCACAGAACCAATTTAGAGAAGAGGAAAGGTGTGAGTTTTGCCTTGTTAAATATCTGTTGCACTGAGAAGAGTTCTAGTGTGGGTCAGACTTCTCAGGATCCACACACAGGCTCTACTGTAGACAGAAGGGTACTCACATGCTCTTGCTTCAGGACTTTGTGGATAAAGGGGCTCACTTCCCATTGGTTGATGGATGTGTGACTTGATTCTGGCTTCTTTTCCCAAGATGCTCCTCCCCCAGCCCCACCATGTGAGCAGCCTGGTGTGCATGTTTGGGGGAGAAGGGGAGGAAGAACCTTACATTTTCTCTCAGCTCAAAATAAGATCACTGGACTCTAACAACCACCCAAAACTATACATTAGAAACTCTTGCGTTCGCTGTTAGAACAAACGAAGCCTCATGTGACTAGTTTCCACTTTTATGTCTCTTGAATTGTAAAGTTCCCCTGCTCCAGGCTCTTCTGGTTACGGGAAACGAGTGTGTTTTCAGACCAACATGTCAGAATTATGAGGAAGAAACTTGGCTGTGGAACAAACTACGTGATATGCTTGACAAGAACTGAGTAAAAATACGTCTCAGATTTTCTGAGGTGGCCTTCCATTTTTGGTTCAGAAATAGGACCCAGTAGCCACAGAAAGAGAAGCACCTTTGCGGCACCATTAGGGTCACATAGAGTCTCGAGTCGGAGAAGGCAATGGCACCCCACTCCAGTACTCTTGCCTGGAAAATCCCATGGACGGAGGAGCCTGGTGGGCTGCAGTCCATGGGGTCGCTAGGAGTCGGACACGACTGAGCCACTTCACTTTCCCTTTTCACTTTCATGCATTGGAGAAGGAAATGGCAACCCACTCCAGTGTTCTTGCCCGGAGAATCCCAGGGACAGGGGAGCCTGGTGGGCTGCCGTCTATGGGGTCGCACAGAGTCGGACACGACTGAAGTGACTTAGCAGCAGCAGCAGAGTCTCGAGTAAGGAACCAACAGAGGATGTTTCTGCACAGAAAAATGGGGTGTCTCTAGGAGGAGAACTTAGTCCTGTTTCTACCAGGGGTAGGTGGAAACTGAAAAAAGAATTTGTGATCATTTGCTCTAAATGAGAAGACCAAGGTGCCGAGTCCCCAGAAGGATGGAGCAGTGAGGAAATGTGAGGTGGCGGGAAATCACGAGCCCGTTTACATAAACGTTTAGCTCCTTCTGGGTTCGCCTAATCCTAGTCCTTTGGAGTTTGCCTTTTACGAGAGTAAACATGGTTTAAGAGTGAGCAAATATTAGTTCACATAATTAAAACCTGTTGAGTTGAACAGGAAACGTTCAAGGGAAATCTGCAGGTGTCTGCAAGCAAGGGTGACTCTGGAAGGATCTCCATATATTGGCGCCTTTTCTCCCAAGGGGAGTGTCCCTGGAAGGAAGCCACCAAGGACAGGAGAGGAAACAGACAGCTTGTAAAAAACTGGAGCAGCGTGGAAAGGTTCTGAACTGATTAATAAGCCGCTAGCCCTGGGGAGGGTATAAAAGGCATCTGGGATGTTTGCATCTTTGTTTATTGAAGACAGGAAGGCGTCTCACAACTCTCTTTCTCTCCCTAATTCATTCAGGACATGATATTTCCAAGACTGCTGCCATCTCAAGCCTTGAATCTGTTTTCAGCTTCTCTCCAGGTTTCATCATACATGTATATTTAAAAAAAAAAAAAAGACAGTTCTAATATGACTTTAAAAAGAAAAGCCAGCCTGACTTCTAAAATCCAATTTTGCCCCATGGATGTGTTTTCTTCCTGGAGGGGGCCATGTGATCCCTCCCCTCCTCACCATCCTGCATTCTCTGCATTCCAAGGCCCCACAGCCAGACAGAAACCCTTATCCTCAGGCTCTCTGTAGTGAATGAGAGGGGGGCCTTGTTCAGCTCAAGGGTGGAGACAAGTGGGTGTGTAACTCACCATAATCCATGGCAAGAAATAATACACATCATGAGAGAAAAATAAAGTGCTGATGGAAAATTAATCTCATTAGGGAGATTTGTTTGTGGTGGCATTTGAAATGAGCCTGAAAAAATGAGTAGGCTTTTGACAGATGGCAAAGAGTATCACTGGTATTATTATGGTGTTAACTTTCAATAAAGTCAAATGAATCTGAATCTGTTCAGAACTCTATAAATTTCTGTGAGGCTGGGCCTGGGCATACTGCTCTGCTGGTAGTAGCACCCTAGTTATGCTCTGGGGCATCATCTCCCAATCTCAACCAACCTCCTGGCTCCAGGTTCAGGCATGTGACCCAGACTAACCAATAAGAGAACCACATTCCCTTAACACAGTGATTGATTCAGTTGTAAGCATGTGACCCAGGCTGAGCCAATCCTAGAGCTTTTTCTGGAACCACTGGGTAAAAGGCATCCTCTTTCTACTGGGATTGCTGAGGTGGTGGGTTGATATGCAGGAGCCCCAGGCGGCCAGTCTTGTTACCGCAGAGCTAGAACCTGAGAGGAGAGATTCCTGTGAGCACTTGGAGCCAGCTGTGCCTGAAATTCTACTTTGGACTTTTTAGTCAGGGCAATAAATTCACTTTTTAATAAGGCATTTTGTGTTTTTCTCTTGCAAACAAAAATCCTAACCTATACAGAAAATTTTAGTCTGCTTTAACAAACAAAAAAACCCCAGTGGGGCAAGGGTGGTTACAGATTCACAGAGCAGTTTCCTAGCAAAAAGAAATCTTCCTACTGCTAACATTTCCAGGTGCCAGTGACTAAGAATTTGGAGACTGTATCCTTAACCCCCCTGGTCTGAGGCTGCTCACCAATCTAAGTGACTCCTGTGTGCTGGATATGCCCCAATGAATCAGAAATGAAATACACAGCACAATAGCCACAAAGCATTGAAAACAGCTCATTTGCCTTTTGTTTCTTTCTCCAAGCTTTGTTTTTTCTGTGTCACACTTTGTAAGTGAAGAGTCATAGTGATAATTCTGTTTGGATTTATTAACAGTTGAATAGACCTTTGAGAAAAGATTTGTTAATCGTCAGAAGCAAATTCACCGCAGAAGCATCGTAGACAGAGTGGGATGGTTGCCTTGAGCCAACTAATTCTCTGCCCCTTCAGGGAAAACTTTTGGATGTTTGAATTAAGTGCCACATCTGGAAGTGCAGAAAGAGAATTGCTTTTATTGAATGCATAGTATGTCCTTGGTACAAAGAACAGCATTTTGCCTGCATTCTCTCTCAATTTCCTCAGCTCTGCAAGGTAGGTCTTAGTCCTGTTTTACAGGTAGGGAATGATACAGACACTGCCAGTTGCTACCACCAAATCCATCCTCTTTTTGTTCCTTACAGATAGATAACCTCAAGCAGTTACTGCTTCTAGTTCAGCGTTTATACTCCACGGGTGATTGCTGTCAACATTAATCATTTTGCAAACATATGTCATGTCTTTCCTGCAGCTATGAATGGCCATGTGATATGGTTCTGACCAGTGAGACTTAAGTAGAAGTCTTCTGGGGATTTCTGGGAAAGTGTGGCTGTCCTTGTATGGACATTGCTCCTTCCTCCTGTTCTTTCCTTCACCCTACTTGGAACACGGATGTGAGGCTGGTGCTGGAACAGCCATGTTGTGACCTTGAGGCTACCATAAGGAGGACAGCCATATCCTGAGGGTGGTGAAGCAGGAATACGGAAGAACCCTGGGGTATTTTGATATTCTGAAGCTACTCTTTCTGCCCCTAAAGGCCTACTTTCAGTCTTGGCGCGTGAAAAAATAAACCATTGTTTCATTAACCCAGTGAGGTTGGGTTTCTGCTACAGACAACTGAATTCTATCCCTGCCTGACACAGAAACTGAACTAAAGAAGTTTAAGGGACCTGCTCATATTTCCATATAAAGTAATGTCTTAAAGCTGAATGAGGCATAGTACCCAGCCTTAAAGAATTCAGGCCTAGTTTGGGAGGTAGATACATAAATAGATAATTATAGTGTAATGATGGGATTTGCCTAAGGGAACCATAGATGCCTCAAAAAAAAAAAAAAAAAAGAGAGAGAGAGAGAGTCAGAAGTGGAACAGGAGTTAGCCAGGCAGAGGAGTGAGGTGGGGAAAAGAGAGTACAGCTTGAATAAAATGTATGGAAGTGAGATGCAGCACAGCCTATGCAGGGAGTCACAGAGGCTGCTATGAGTTGTTGAAGCATAAAGTATGAGGCAGGCAGTGGGGAGAAATGCAGCTGGAGGGGTGTTTCATTTTACTATTGAGCATAATAAGCCACCACCCAAAACTTGATGGGCTTAAAATGACATTTTATCATTTCTCATAATTCTGCAATCTGAGTTGAGTTCAGCTAGGTGGTTCTTCTGTTCATGGAGTATCTACTGGGATTGAGACATCCAAGAAAACTTCTTAACCCCCAGGTTTGGTGCCTTGGCTGAGATAGATAGAAGAGCTGGGCCATTCTCTCTCTTTCTCTGGCCTCTTCAGGTGGCTTCCTCACACTATGACATCAGAGTACATGGCAGATGGCTTCCAACTGAGAGGAAGAAGAAGCTTCCAGTTCATGTAGGGTCTGGGTCCAGAACTGCCAGAACATTACTTCTACTGCACTCTGTTGATCAAAGCAAGTCACAAGACCAGCCCTGAGTCAGGGAAAGGAAGTACTTTCTACTTCTTGATAGGAGGAGCATTGCACACACAGGGAGAGATGAATTAACAATGGTCCTCTTTGGAGACTACCTACCCCAGAGGTAAGAAGGGTACAGATGAAGGACAACCTTGTCTGCTTGTCAGGGAGGTTGATGTGAACCCCAGACCTGGGAGTGGGTGGATGTTACTCTGCTTCATATTTGGGATCAGAAAGGAAAATACCTCTCAAACTGCCCCAACTTATCACAGTGAAACAGAGTAGTGTGATTAGGCAGAGGAAGGCTGGAGCTTGGCTTCTCTGAACTCCCTTCAGTTCCCATGTCTTATGGGAGATGGTTGAGTTGAGAATCAGAGAGTCTACTCTGGGGTTTGTAGTGGTAAAGGACAAGGGGAGCTGCTAGCCAAGGCTAGGAGGGCCTCTTGTGTCATGGGCTGGAGGGGAGGGTGGCAGAGCAGCCCTGGAGTCAGAAGCTGAGCGGGCTGAGTCCAGATACCCCACAGCAGGAATCAGAGGGTGTGGTATGGGTATGAGCACCTTGTCTTTTACCCTCCCAACCCCTACCCAAAAGGTCCCCAAAGACAGCATCCTTCCCACCCAGTGAATTTACACAAAGCATCACGCTGGAGAGCAGCAAGGAGGAGAGGTGACCTGAGAGTCTGAGAATGTACCCGAAGGGACAACTTTTTCAGTGGCCTCTTCATAGCATTTCCTGGACTTCCCTGAAATCTAACCAGCAAGAGAGGCTCATAAGGAAAAGTGACAAGTTATAATGAAATAGAAAAGCCATGTTAAGGCAAATTACAAAGACATCAGGAGTGCTGGCAGATGCGGAATGGCAGTTACCTCTGTGGGAGAGGATGGGAGGGGACGCAGGGGCAGTTTTGGCTGTTGTAGAGATAAGGCTTTATCTCTGAAGCTAGGGGATGGGTATGCATGTTGTTATAGTCTTTATGCCTTTTTGTGGGTTTTAAATAGTTCATAATGTAACTTTTTAAAAAGCTGCCATTCTGAATAGAATTGTGAGCTGCCAATGCCAAGTTTAGGTTTTGAACATATTGCATGGGAGTGGGAACATAGAAAGAGGCTTGAAATGGAATCAGATTTGCTTGCTTGAAAAATCAGCCAGGCTGGATATGAGGAGGACAAGAGTAGAGACAGGGAGGCCAGGGAGGGGGCTGCCACTCCAGTCCCCTGAGAGGTGACGGTGGCCTGACTGACATCCCAGGTTGTGGTTAGGGTGGCTAAGGGGTCTAGTCGGTCATAAGGACTTCGTAAGATGCAAGGGTGGGATGGTAGGGAAGATTTCTGCTGTGAGTGAGCACCCCATCCCCTGACTGAGATAACAGAATCCAAGTGGAGGGCATATTAGAATGGAGAGCCACCAGGGTCACTCAGGAAAGGTTGGATTTGAGGTACCAGTGCGATGTCATGGTGGAGGAGGGATGCATGAGTCTGGTCCCCAGGGAAGACATCTGGGAACCTCGAGCGCTGATGCAGATGGGAGCTGCAGAGGTAGGCGAGATGCTCTGATGGGGATCCTGGTAGGGGAGAACAAAGAGGACCCAGGACAGACAACTGCAACACCCACTCAGGCAGAGAAAGCAAAGCTCCAGCAGGTCCCAGCCCTGCAGACACCCTTTGGTGTCTGGTTAGCAGGAAAACCAACCCCCACCACTACTTGCTCTGATGGGCTCCTCCCTCTGTCCTCCCCTAGTGCGGCCCTACCCTTCCTGCCCCTGCCCATCCTGTTCTCTATTTGCTGTGCAGGTTTGCCTGCCTGGGGTATTGTATTCCTTTCCCTCCAGAATTAGTAAAAGAGCCAGAGAGAAAGGCTCCCTCCAGATCTGGATTGAGATCCTCACACAGGAAGGCCCAGCAAACCCCTGGGCCTGTCTCTTTCAAAGACAGAGCCCTGAAAGACCCACTCCTGGAACCTCCTCTGAAGTAGAGGCCAAATCGAGGAAGAGTACGTAAGACAGGTTACAGCCTAGCTGGCCCCTTCCTTCAGCCTCTCACCTCCCTTTATTTTTCCTTATGATAAATGTGAGACAGTGTCAGGCTTTGTCTCCGCTGACAACCTAAGTATCCTCTTTTCTATGCAGCCCCTGGTTCTAGAACTGGAAATCGGTTTCTTACAATTTGAACTTTGATATGAAGTTTGGGCCCTGAGTTAGGCAGGGATGGCTCTGGGCTCTAGGAAAAAAAAAGAAAAAAGTGTTTCTGTCTCAAATTTGGGAAAACTAAAAACAACGAAGTTGCATTTCAGAAATACCAATCTCTCAAAGCATTTCTCCAAAAATGTAGATTTTAACTGTGGTATGAAAATATACTGGAGGGAATGTTACAGGGTTTTGCTTTTCTAAAACCAACCCTATGGTCAAAAGTAATAGAGCTATGAAATAAGATAATCAAAAAAGGAAAGTTTTCATACAGGAAACATTTTAATGAGTCAGTTTAATGCCAAACTGTTGCATCTATCTACTCGGAGATCTCAGAAGGGCTTTCAGAGTGAGTTACTTACCAGCCCTTTGAAACTCACTTGTATAAACCATAACCTTCTGCTCTAAAATATATGCCAAGAAGAACAGGTGTGTGCAAAGAAGCAATCTCCAGTCTCATGATCTTTCTTTTCACCCAATAATTGGGTTTTTACAGAACTGCGCAGGAGGCATTGAAAGGTCCATTGGATCATTCCTCTGCATCCAACTGAACATCAACCAAATCAGAGAGCAGGCAGCCATTCCCTCTCAAGCCTTCCTCTGCAAACCTACACTGGTCTTTGGTTTCCTTTCCTTGAACATCAAATTGTTTTTGATGTGCCTTCTAACTCTTGGAATGCTCACTGCCATCATTCTTATTCTGGGCTTATCCTTGGGGGATGGTAGCCCTGGCCCGGTCCTTCCATCCGTGTTCACTGTGGGCCAGGATTCAGCCAGCTGATTGAATCAATAACCTGGAGGAAGAGTTGAAAGTGGTGCTTTTCCCAGGTAATATATTTACATTTTAATAAGAGTCTCCTGGGAGAAAAAAGTGTTAACTTCCAGGCACTAAAACTAGCTGTGTGTGTGTGTGTGTGTGTGTGTGTGTGTGTGTGTGTGTGTAGAGGGAAGGAGAGAGAATAAGAGGAGAATTGAGGAGGAGGAAGAGAGTGGCTGCCATTTATCAATGCAGCAGGAAGAACACAGAGAATACCCAGAGATGATCTCTGTTAATATTTTGATTTGGGCTTCCCAGGTGGCTCTCGACTTCCCTGGTGGCTAAGACAGTAAAGCATCTGCCTACAATGTGAGAGACCCAGGTTCAATCCCTGCGTCGGGAAGATCTCCTGGAGAAGAAAATGGCAACCCACTCCAGTATTCTTGCCTGGAAAATTCCATGGATGGAGGAGCCTGGTAGGCTACAGTCCATGGGGTTGCAAAGAGCCGGACATGACTGAGTGACTTCACTTTCACTTTTCAGGTGGCTCAGTGGTAAACCATCTGCCTACCAAGCAGGAGACACAGGTTTGATCCCTGGGTCGGGATGTAGTTGAATCCCTGGAGTAGGAAATGCAACCCACTCCAGTATTCTTGCCTGGGAAATCCCTGGGACAGAGGAGCCTGTCGGGCTATAGTCCATGGGGTTGCAAAAGAATCAGACACGGCCTAGTGACTAAACAACAACAATATCTTAGTATATATCCTCCCAAGGACCTAGTGATATAAATATGAAGAATCATCCTTATCTCTAGCAGTCACATTTTAGACACTTTTATAAAATTCAAAGTTTGTACACATTGTTTTATGCGTCCCATTCAGTAACACTTACACCGCTGTTCTAGTAATCCCACGTCTAGGAATTTATCCTAAAGAAAAAACTAGAACGATAAGAATAACATTAGCTCTTATATATTGAATTTTAATTGTGTACCAAGAGTACTGTACACACATTAACTCACTGAATTCTTACACCCAGCCTACAAGGCAGATAACATCATCCCTCACTCGAGGTCAGAGAAGCCAAGGACCTCGGGCAGGGTGCCCTGCTAGCAGGTGGGTCTGGAGCTGGGGCTCTGTGTGAGGGAAGGAACCCCAGAAAAAACTATCATCCACTTGGCCTCTCCAAGAGGAGTGTATCCCTTATCCCAGGGTCTCCTGTCCTCCCCAATGGCTCCAAAGGTCCTGGACAGGAGGAATGTGGCCAAAGTCTGGCCCTCGCCTTCGAGAGTTGGGGGGCAGCAGATGACCGTGCCTGTGTGCCTCCCACTGTCTAGTTTTCAGCTCTTTTTTAAAAGCACTTCTTCCAGGAAGCCTTCCCTCAGTCTCTCAGACCAATTCTGTCTCCCCTTTCTCTGTTCTTTCGTGGGACTGGAGCCACCTCAGTGAAGCTGGCAAGAGATTCTATTGCCTCCCACTGTGTCACCGTGTCTCTCAAAATACATTCTTAGGGTCCGAATCAGAATGCCCTGGAGAGGTGTTAAAAGGGCAGACCAACTGGATCAGATTCTCTAGTGGGGGGTGGGGCCCAAGAATCTGCCTGTCGTAAGCATTTAGGGGTGCCCGTAGCACATTTGAGTCGGGGGGTGGGGGGGGACACCGCACTGGCGTGGATGCCTCCTCCGAGCAGGGACTGTCCCATTGCTCTCTGAGTTCCCCTCGACCCTTAGCGCAGGGAGGTACAGCAGACAGCAGTGTTTGGAGGATTCATCACAGAGATGTATTTTGAGAGGAAGGAAATGAAAGTAGAGGAGGTGGAAAAAGTGGGATTGTGGGTGTGGAATAACTGAAGAGGGTGTAATTTGAGAGCTTTTATAGAAGAGTAAATGAGATGGGAAATCTTGGGGCTGATTGGGGTCCTTTGAGTGCTACCAATAGATATTTGGTCAATATCTCCTTTTTACTCCCACAGATATTAATACATACTTTAGTCCCAGGGATTTTTTTTTTTTTAATCTGGACTTTCAATGCCAGAATGAGTAATTGTGTATAAAGTGGGTCACAAGGAAGCGATAACTAATGCACAGACTATTTTAACTGCTGAATCAGAAATCCCTATGCTACATTATGAAATATGCAGGAAGGAAAATAAGCAGATGATAGGAGTGAAAGCAATCCTAAAATAATATTTTCACAAACAGATTCTA
Source organism: Oryx dammah (assembly GCF_014754425.2). NCBI lineage: Eukaryota > Metazoa > Chordata > Mammalia > Artiodactyla > Bovidae > Oryx > Oryx dammah. The sequence continues at coordinate 59,585,781 of NW_024070210.1, read as the reverse complement.
GCCCAACCTACGCCTGAAGGGTGGGGGGAGGGGAGCGGCAATGATACACTCCCCTGCACATTGACAAAGTGAGGTAAGATTGCCGAACTAGAGAGCTTTCCAAATGACATAAGACCTTCTGAGGCGCATGACCACCCAAACCCACAGCCTGAATGGCTTTGGCAATGTTGTTGGGGGCATCTTAGTCACTCTTCTTCCTAGCACAGGCAGGCAGGGCTTAAAGCAAGCAGAAACAAACAGAACAAAACCCAAATGGAATTAAAAAATCTGTTCTATTTACTCTTCCTAAAACAAATAAACAAAACCCATCTTTTCAGTTTAATTTTTGTTTAATAGATTTTTTTTCCTTGTGGTAAAATATATACAACATAAAAATTACTATTTTAACCATGTTTAAGTGTACGATTCAGTGGTATTAAGGACCTTCACAATACTGAGCAACCGTCACCACTATTTTCCAGAAGTTTTTTTATCAACCCAAACAGAAACTCTGTACCCAATGAGGAACAACTTCCCAACCACCCTGCCCAGATCTTGGTAACCATCATTTTACATTCTGTCTCTGTGAATTTGCCTATTCCAGGAAACTTACATAAAGGGAAAAAAAATAATATTTGTCCTTTGGGACAAAAATAACACAGTATTTGTGCTTTTTCATTTTGCATCATATAGTCAAGTTTCTCTCATGTAGCATGTATCAGAATTTTGTTCATTTTTATGTCTGAATAATATTTCATTGTGTACATATACTACATTTTTTTTAGTCCCCTTCATAGGCTGGTGGATAGTTGGGTTCCACCTTTGGTCATTGTAAATGATGCTCCTCTGAGCACTTGGGTGCAGGCATCTGATTCAGTCCCTCTTTTCAGTTCTTTAGGCATGAGATCGCTGAGTCATGGTAATTCTATGTTTAATTTCTGAGGAACTGCAAACTGTTTTTCACAGTGGCTGCATCATTTTATAGTCCCACCAGCAAGTGTTCCAATTTTTCCACCTTCTGCCAATACTTACTGTTTTGCGTTAAAAAAAAAAAAAAAAGCCATCCTAATGGGTGTGAAATAGTATTTCATTGTGGTCTGGAGAGATTTTTAAAACAGAAATCATACCAAGAACACATATTATAGATAATTTCATATAATTTAGATTTTGAACCAAAAGTAGGGATCATAACATATACTGAAAACAATACTAAGGATATCTATAAACTCATTGTGCAGACCATCTTTTGCTTTATTCTACTTGTGGTGTAAAGTTCTAACCTCCTATATTCTCATCCTGTACATTAGCTGATTTTTCTTTCTGACACAAGTTTAAATTTTGTCTAATATTCTAAAAATAATTTGTGTACATAACATGAAAAGGTGTGTTCATCCCTGGTGGTGATTGTTATTACTTCTGGTATCCTGTTGCACTAGTTTTCAAGGTTGAACAGATTCCTTGAATTCCACTGTTAGGTTATGTGGCATTTTACAGTCACAAGGAACAAAGATAAGAAGCTATTTCTTTGAAGTTGACCTGTGGTCTTTTCTTAAACTGCTTATTATAGTCAAATGACAGATCTAATGTATTGAAATACTCTCTGTTATATCTTACTTTTCTTTGGGCATAACCAACACATTTGATAAAGAGAGACCTTTCATGAACACTTGGTTAATACAAAGTTGAAGGCCCTGCTATGAGCCAGCCATTCTGCTGGATCTGGATACACACTGGTGACTAAACAGACTTTATGGCATGTGGCAGACATTTCCAGAAAGAGATAGTCCTATTGTTTGATTAATACCTTAAAGGATAACTAATAATTTAAGGGTAACTCATAGAATTTTAGAGATAAATTTGGACCAGGACTGAATTACACTTATTGAATTGAATTTTACCTGATTTCCCCTAAAGGATTTGAGTTAACTTATAAAAGATATATACAATAATGTTCATATACAGAAAGACAGAATCCAGATCAAGAAGTAAGGAAGGTAGCAACATACTCACCCTAAGCTGCCTATGTTAGACACAATTACTATTATGTAATTACGATGTTTGACACAAACTTTAGAGATGCATTTGCTTGCAGAAAAACAATTAACATTGACTTGTTATAACATTGATATATTGAGGCTCATATATTGATATATATATATCATATATTGATATATTGAGGCTCAACATTGATATATTGAGGCACATGTATCTCATAACAAGAAGACTCAAGTTATGCAGTCCAGGGCTGCCACAGTAATTCTCTATTAGGACCCAGTTTCATCATCTTTCTGCTATGCCATCCTTAGCATGTTGACCTTTGTCCTCATGCTTGTCACTTCATGGTCCCCAAATTGAGGTTGCTGAAACCTCAAGGCAGGAAGAAAGGAGAAGGGCTAGTGGGCAAGAACTCTCTCCTACTTTTCTTTCTTTTTTAAAAAAAATTTAACCAAAAACAATGAAGGGTCTGAGGTATCATCCTGTTTGCAAGCTAAGCAGTTAGCCTGCCTTGGTTTCATGGTTGCTGGTAGAAGTCATGAGACTCCTGGGTCAGGGACAGCCAGCTCTATTACTCAGCACACAGCAAGCAGCAGGATTTGTGGTAGTTCTCCTTGCCCAAGTCCCATAGGGGTGATACAGATAAGCCCACAGGAATGTCAGCACACTCAGTGGGTTGCCTCCAGGGAGAGGAACCTTGAACTCAGGGATCCCAAATCTTACAGGATGAGCAGTAGGCAGGCCGGCCCTTTGCTCTGGAGAGAGAGTATCTGTATCTTCGGAGGCTGTTATGCTATGCAAGCATCCTTGGAAGAGTACTCTGTTTCTATCAGTAAGTCCTCTGCTTGTAAGGTACACAGAAATGAGAGAGACTCTGGAAAACTGTCACCCAACAACATCCTCCCCAGGGACTTCTGCCTAGACGCTACTGCCCAGAACTGTATCTCCAGGCCACCTCTGATTTGCCAGGGAGCTGTGAACCTGGGCACTCTGGCTGGGTACACTGTTGTTCATTAGGAAAGACGAGTGCAGGATGGAGCTTCTCAAGAACACAACAAAAGCTGTGCCCACAAGTTTTTAATCTGGGTGACCAATGTCTTTTTTCTCATTGTATAACAAATGTTATGACACTTTATTTATTGGTCCTGCCAGAAATAGTGTGTCCAACTTAGAAGAAAACTCCTAGTAAGTACCACTTTGTAAATTTCAAACAAGGCATCAGCAGTTTAGTGCAGAATTTTAATGTCATAACTGCATAATATCCAAGTGTATAGGCCCATCACTCCTTAGAACTCTTCATATTAAAAAGAAAATCTGCATTTGTTAATTTTCCAGATCATTTTTAGGGGGTGAGTAACCATTCTTTTAATAAAATGTTTATGTCATGAAATTCCTCCCAATCTTTGAGTATCTGTCACTTAAGGAACAGGTTCTACTTTGTCAATAGATAGGTGTTTGATAAGAGGTTTATAAATATATCTTTTCTGGTTTCATTTATTTTAAGAGAATTTTTTCACCTCATGACAGTCATTTGGGGCTGACGATGTTACCATGGTAACCATGAGCTACAATACTGGTTGCTGGTGAATATTGATCCTCCGCCTCTTTCACTACAGTGCTTGCTCCCTTACTAGAAGGAGCCTTGCTCAGAGCACATCTAGGTCAAGGAACCCAGGCCCTGTGGCAGCTGGTACTATAACAGAAACCTCCTGGCTTTTCCTCCCAGGAACCAGTCTAAAGATTCCACTGAGAACCCTGGCTCAACCCATATCATCATGGCTTACATTTCTACTGTGACAAATAGAGGCAAACTTCTTTGTTTGTTTTTTGGCTGCACTGTGAGAGCTCAGAAGCTCAGTCAGTGCGACAGCTAAGGCACTGAGGGAAAATCTCTGATGTGAATGGACATGCCTTCCCCAGTGGCAGAGAAGTTTACAAACTACTCTTCAAAGCCCTTACCATATGATTTTGAAATAAAAATGCTTCTTTCCTGAGAAAGAAGGAAAGATTTTAATCTGGGTGGTGCCCTGGGAATTTAATGATGGAGCAGAGTCCAGGGGCATCCCAGAGGTGACAACTATCAAGGGTGTGGCAGGGTGATCGCAGATGGGGTTGACCTCGCTTCTCCACAAATGGGGGAGAGCCTGTCCCCTTCAGCAAGGTTTTGTGTATGAGAAGTGGGGGGTGGCCGGGGGTGAATGTGTGGGGAATGGGAGTTTGTTTGAGAAAGCAGCTTCGAAAACTTCGTTCTCCTTGCCAAGAACTAATGGACTGTCTTCAATGTGCATGAAAATCTGTTCGGCATGGTGACCAGGGGAGCCAAAATGAGGCCTCCACAGACCTAATTTGGCATCAGTCTATCTCCGTGTGAGAAGGTCTAGGTGTGTTTATTCTACTCTCTGCTGTAACTAAGAAGAAAACAAATAAAAACCCTGCAAAGGTTCATTGAGACAACAGTTGGTCACAAAAAAGGAATTTGAACTAAGATAACACTGGTTACATTTTATCCACATGTTCCTGAAGCCAGTGCACTCACAGTTGAGTACATAGCCTTTCACTATTAGATGAAAAAGGAGCCTAATCAGCGTAGACTTTGTAAAATTAAAGTAATCTACATACACACACTTTTGATATCTCAAGAACCACTGACACAATGAAAGGATTCCTACATCAAGTGAGACATTTCATTCTCTTATCATCTTTGTCCCCTGTTGGGAGAGGTGAATGAGTGTTGGTAGAGTGGAAATGTGTGGAAAAACTGCTCCCCTGACACGTGCAGTGACAGCCAGCCTTTATGGAGCTCTGTGACCTGCACACTGTTTCTTAGCGCTTTCCAGTGGGATTTCGCTGAATGCTGGTTAATGGCCCTTTTAAGTAAACTCGATCCTAATCCCCACTTTACTGTTGTGACAACTGAAGCACAGAGAAGTTAAGAGACTTGTCTAGCGACACACAGCTAGTTGCACAGGACCTATGCCTCTTGTGAAAAATGATTTGCATGTCCCCTCCAGCTTTGTGGCTCAAGGTCCTCACAACAAAATGCTCCGACAGGAAGGGGAGAGGAAACCAGGCTGCGGTATATTGGAGGGGGAGAAAACAAGGGAGGTTCTTAAAGTCCACTAGGCAGCGTCTCCAAGGACAGCGCAATTTCTCATCCGTGAGCTATTGGTCAGGCTCCCTGGCCTCAGAGGCCTGTCCGGGGTCACATTGCTCAACAGCCGGTAGGGGAGCTGCAGGCCTGGAAAGAAGCCCAGGCTGTAGGGCTGCCAGGGCCTGGCTGGTCTTCGACTCCCAGATAGAGGAGAATGTTGTTCTGGGTACATTTTCCTTCTAATGACCTTTCTGAGATAAGCAGAAAGGTCGTTTCAAGGTCATTCTGTTTCCCAAACTGTCTTCCTCCCTTTGTCTTCTTCAGCACCAAAAAGTCTCCTCCTCTGGGATCCAGCCAGTTCCCCTGACCTCCGTGGGGACTTCTGACTGTGCTTCTAGGGGAGTGAAGTCATTCCTGGCATTGCTTTTCTGCGGGGATCCAGTCAGGCTGATGGTGGTGTCACGACTGAGTACAGACTGGCTTTTCAGCAAGATGCACTTCTTTTTGGTTTATGCTGCCCGTTTCCCCCAGAGAATCAAATTTTGTTTAATCTGAATGGGAACTGTTTGGAATGGTGATGTCACTGTCTGTCACTGGAAATTAAAAAGCAGAGGGGATATATGCCAACACCTTCCCTTGGAATTTCTTTACCTCCTCCCCGTTCAACATAGTAACAGAGTTTCTTGGATCTTAAATCTTTTCACCCTTTATCTCTTAGTCATCAAGATAATGAATGCTTCTGGCCCTAAAATATGCATTATTTCATTTCTTTGGTTTAAGAATATATGGATAGTTTTCATAAAAGAGATGATGGGATCAATTCAACTTTCTAAATCCAAAGTCAAGCCATCTTGGTTAAATCTATAATACTGTGTCTCACAGGCTTAGTTTTAAACCAAGGATTTAATGCGTAACGTATTTGTTCCTCTGAAAAACTTAAAAAAAAATCCAAATGGGGATAATTGTTCACATCTGCCTAATGATGTTTCTAGTTGAAAGACATAAGAGAATGTACAGTTTTGAGTTACAATAACTTCCAGTTTATAATTAAAATCAAAATGGGAAATTCAAGCGAAAGAACTAGAGACTTTTGAAAGGTATTCTTTATATGAAGACTCAAGCTAACACATTTTCTTAGCTTTAGCAGGCATTGATTTTTTCATCTTTGTTTTTTTCTATTTTTGTGCAGGTGAGGTAGGGAGGAGCAGATGTTTTGTCTCCATCACATCAATAATTCACTTGATTATTATTGTTTGACTTGCCTGTGTGTACTGTTCACTAATGAGGCCTACAGTGCTGTCCACAGGGTCTGAAATGTGTAAGAAGGGGTCAGAAGGCCTTGGGAGAACTGAAAAAGAAGTCACTGCCCTGGCTTCAGCCACCTGTCCCCAGACCAAACCACAGCTAGTCATCCATGATGATCTGGAGACCGGCCCCCACTCAGCTGCTATTTTTGACCACAGTCCTTGTTGCCCTAGGCGCTCACCCATGAGATTGAGAACGTTAAAGCCAGAAAGAAGTTAGAAACTTATATTGAAGAGCAGACCTGTGTTGTAAAGAACATAGTTCTAGGGAGACTGGTGAATGAAGAAGGGTAGGTATGAATGGGGTCTGACTAGAGCGTGACAGAAAAGATCAAATGTGCTGACGTAAATGGAAGCCAAGATTCTAATGAAAGACTAAGGTGTTCTACTGAAAGACAGCAGTGCTCAACAAAAGCTTCTTAACTGGATTAATCACAAGATGGTGGTCAAGGGATCCTTGGTGGTGGGGGGGCGGCAGGGGGGCAGAGAGCAACCAGCTCAAGATGTTAAGGGTCTGAAAAAGTGAAAGTGAAAGTCACTGAGTCTTGTCTGACTCTTTGTGACCCATGGATTATACAGTCTGTGAAATTCTCCAGGCCAGGATACTGGAATGGGTAGCCTTTTCCTTCTCCAGGGGATCTTCCCAACCCAGGGATCAAACCCAGGTCTCCCGCATTGCAGGTGGATTCTTTACCAGCTGAACCACAAGGGAAGCCCAAGAATACTGGAGTGGATAGCCTATCCCTTTTCCAGCAGATCTCCCTGACCCAGAAATTGAAGCAGGGTCTTCTGCATTGCAGGCAGATTCTTTACCAACTGTTAAGGGTCTGTGGAGAGGGTAATTGCAGCTTGAATCGGGAGTCTCTCTGGAGGAGCAGATACCAAGCAACAGAACTGCACACTGAAGCCAGGCTTGGTTGTGAAGTGAGATGGGGCAAAAACTGCTAGTTGCCTACACAGTATCTACTTGTCCCTTTTCCCCTCATAACAAAACTCAGATTTTAAACTGGGTGACAATATGCCCAGCTGGAAGATTATATATGTCAACCACATTTGCATCTGGGTTGGCCATTGAGATATAAGCATAAGTCTTGGGGTTGATCTTCTGTGAAAACTCCTTAAGAGGAGCTAGACTGCTGACATACTTGTTTGTTTTTTTTTTTTTCCTCCTTCTCCCTTCCTCTTGTGCCTTCTTGGACCAGAAGATCAATGTGATAGCTGGAGCTCTAGCTGCCACATTGGACCATGAAGTGAATTTGAAGATGCAAGTCATATACTAAGGATGGCAGAACAAAAAGAGGAAATCTGAAACTTTGATGACACTGTAGCTCCCATATCAGCCAGAATCCTGTTTTATTTTGTATGATAGAGAAATAGACTTCTATTTTATTGAAACCATTGTTATTTCCTCCTTCACCTGGGACATCACAAACCTAGGGAATTTTTGGAAGGCCTTGACTAAACAGTGGAAAATTAGGGATTTTATTTGTTTTTTGGTATGTTCATTTTTAAAGTTAAATAAGCTGTAAAATAAAGGTGATATAACTTGACAAAATGGTCTCTGAGCTCAATCATAAAAGGAATCAAGAAGTTATGTATTATTGTGTTATGTATTCATTTGGTTTAAACGAAAAGAGGCTTTGTTTGCTTATGTAACAGAAATTCAGAGGTTGTGTGGACTTAAGTAAGGCCAGATATAATAGCTGGACAAGCCAAAGAAGACCCAGTGTCTCTTCATTTCTTCTTAGTCTCCCATGGTTTTATTCTTAGACTGTCCAGGTGGCCAGCCCCAAGCCAATCACTGTGGCTAGGGTAGCTATGACAATAGAACCCACTGGATGTCTTGACCCTACCAAGGTCCACCCAGAGAACTGCAGTTAGGTTAATCTCTCCCAGATGCACAGCTAGGAAGTGTGGGGCTCTGCTAGGAAAGGGGAAAAGGAAATGCACATATGGAGGTCACCATGTGCTCTATATCTCTCCTGGCCATCCTTCCCAAATAGTGTTATTTAAAGTGCTCCAGTTTTTAAAAGGAGCCTGGTGGACTATGGTCCATAGGGTCGCAAAGAGTCAGACATGACGGAAGCGACTTAGCACACAAGCGTGTATGTATCATACAGTCAGTAGGTCTTGCTTGAGAGGATGAGCACATATTAAGCCATGAGGACGAGTGGCGCTAGCACGCAGGGACACATACTCTTTCTGAAGGTCAGGAAGCATGCATGAGGGCATGGGGAATAGAACGGGAAAGACTATGACTAGGACTGGGTGCTGCTCAGAGAGGGTGCACCTGGGTGGGTCCCTAAGCTCGGCCCCTGGGTAGCTCACTGGTCCTGTGCATCTGAGAGAGGGAAAAGCAGATGGGGGATGCACATGGGGGCCTCAAGCTGCACCTGTTTTGCAGTCTTACCAGTGCTGGGTTTTGACTGGGGTTCTGAGTCCTGCTGGTTGGGGAGTCTGGGGGAGGAGGATGGTTAGAATTTATTGGCTCTTAACTGGGATTTGGGCAATGCTTGGGGGATAAATCGTTAGGAAATGAGGGTGAAATCCCTGAAACTCTTAGGAAGAAGAGTTTCTGCCAATCCAGCCACTCAGCTGCTCTCCTGACCCTGGAGCAGTTTCTTGGGGGTTTTCGGTTTATCATGACACAATTCTTTTTCCTAGAAGAGTTAGAGAATAAGGGCTCTATAACCCAAAAATAATTCAGAGCATGGTATTGTCTCTATTTTAAATCATCTCCCATGGGGTTCGGTTAACAATGTACATGTCAAATTATGTCACGTCCATTAGCTGCTCTAATTTGGTCAGGCTGGGTCAGGCAGTCCCTGAACTGACGGAGCTGTGAACGTCCCAGCAGACAGTTAGAGCAGCGGCGCCCGAGCTGCCCTTGGCTTAAGCTGCCTCGGGGTGTGACATCCCGCTAGGGAGCGCCAGGCAGCGACACATGGAAGGTTAACCTCATGATGACAGAGGCCCGTCATCAGGCCCTTTTATCAGAGGTTTGCCCCTGGAGGCCAGAGTATGTGGGTTTGAATCCCAGCTCTGTCATTTAGCAGCTCTGTGATCCTGGGTAAGTTCTTTAACTTTTCTGAGCCGATTTTTCACATCTGTAAAATGAGAAAACTCGTAACACTTCATTTATAGGGCTGTAGTGAGAATGAAATGCATGTAAAATGTTTGGCAGAGTGCCTGGCACTTAATAACAACTCAATCCTAGCTATTTACTAGTAGTAGTAGCATTTAATTTTTTATCTTGTGTGTGTGTGTGTTAGCCTCTCAGTCATGTCTGACTCTTTGCGACCCCATGGACTGTAATCTACCAGGCTCCTCTGTCCGTGGAATTCTCCAGGCGAGAATGCTGGAGTGGGTTGCTGCTCCCTTCTCCAGGATCTTCCCCACCTAGGGGCTGAACCTGGGTGTCCCGCATTGCAGACGGATTCTTTACCCTCTGAGCCACCAGGGAAGCCCTTGTTTAGTCCTACAAAATTGGGGCTCCTTCCAAGATTACCCCCTCAAAATTCTTCACCAGCCCTCCAGAGACCAAGAGAAGATGAGCAGCCCTTTCTGGAGGGCGTGTAGAGGTAGCTAGGAGTCACAATGGTATTTTGACATAAAATTATTTAAAATGTGGCAAGCCTTGACTTTAAGTCCAGCTCTGTGTGGGCACGGAAGGCTTCTTTATCTGCCTAAGTGACCACAGGATGCCCTTGTACGGCCACACAATGGGTCCGTGGTGCTCCAAAAAGGCAGACATAAGGGGCCGCCATCCTCTCCATTTTTCGATAGAGGTAAACTGAGGCACAGAGAAGTCTACACACACAGGCATAGTTCCTTCCCTGGCTTCTGAAAGAACAAGTGAAACTGGGGTAATTACAGAGGCAGAAGCAAAATCTCCTCCTCAGATGCCAAGAGACTGAGGTATCTGGGCCGTAAACCACAATGGGAGCTAACATCAGGGAAGTGTTGCTTCACATGCAGACAGACTTTGCCTCTCACCCTCTTCCTCATCCAAACCCTCTGGAGTTGTCTGGCCACCCTATTCGTGGGTACATCCAGGAGGTGGTGTGTTGTAGAGAAAAGGTGTTAATTGTTCAGTTGTGTCCGACTCTTTGCTACCCCATAGATTGTAATCTGCTGGGCTCCTCTGTCCATGGGATTCTCCAGATAAGAATACCGGAGTGGGTAGCCATTCTCTTCTACAGGGGATCTTCCGGACCCAAGGACCAAACCTGGGTCTCCTGCTCTGCAGGTGGATTCTTTACCATCTGAGTCACCAGGGAAGTCTAAAGTGAAGAAAGTGTTAGTCGTTCAGTGCTGGCTGATTCTTTGTGACCCCATGGACTAAAAAAGCCCCGGTTTGTATTTAAGAGACCTGTACTTTAAGCCCAGTCCTGGCAGACCAGCTATGTGACCTTGGAAAAGTTACTTAACCTAGGACTGTACTTTAGAAATGGAAGTGAAGGGTTTGCATGACATCAGTGGTTTCCCAACCATGACTGGTCAGGAGAATCTCTGGGTGTGTGTTGGGGAATAGGGTGGGGAGGTGAGATCTGGAGCTTCAGAATCTGTATTTGCAACATGTTCTAAGTGATTCTGAAGAGCAGTCTCTGTTGGGAACTCTGGAGCAGATGCTATCTAAGATCCCTCAAAGGGCTCCAGGGTTTTCTGATAACAAAGCCTCCTTAAGCACATGTTGCACAATTCAGTTCAGAGGAGATGGCAGCCCTCACAGTGAACCCCATGAGAGAGTCGGTGTGTGTGTGGGAGTGGGCTCCGGGGCTGGGCCTGTTTCTTAGCTGGTTCTCCCTTGGAGCCAGTGAACTGGGCTCACCTGGGGTCACTGGGACCTTGGCCTTGACTGTGACTGTCCGCTGCCTTGTACCTGAGGGCTTGGGGCTTCTTGGCATTGTGCTGTGGTCTGGAACACCCAACACACCTGCCTCAAGACTCAAGAGCCCATCAAGAATCTCACAAGCCTGCTGTGCATTCTGGAGGCCGCCATCCTTCACGTGAGCTTTGGAATTATTCAGCCCTGTGCCTCCAGCTGTCCCCAAGTCACAGGAAGTCCTGGTTTTAATGAGGAGCTGTGGAATGCTGTGGCTAAATCTGCCTTTAGTTCTTTTTCAAAAAGTTTCAATTATGGGTTGATCCCGACATTCTTTGGCTTTACTAAATGGAGAGGAGGCTTTTGTGTTTGTGTGGGGGCTGAGGCAGGAGTCAGTCATGGCTCTTGGAGCTGACTATGATCCGGAAATGTGTGTCTAGACTGCCTCTGAGTGGCAGAGAGAATGGAGTGGTGGTCCCTGGAGGGACCCTCCCTGCCTACAGAACAGTGAGCAGGGGGGCGCTGCATGGGTGTCCGTGTACGGATTTGTGTGCCTTAGTTCATGGGGTTGGCCACCACCAGCTCTTGACTGTTGTTGCCATGTACCAATGAGAGCCTAACGTTGCCAACACTCCTGCTACTTTAAAGAAGTCAGAAGTTTCCATTTTACCTGAATTCTCCCAGTTTTAAAATAATGACACCTTGAATTTAGAAATTCCTCAGACCAAGCAATGGCACCCCACTCCAGTACTCTTGCCTGGAAAACCCCATGGACAGAGGAGCCCGGTAGTCTGCAGTCCATGGGGTCACTAAGACACAACTGAGCGACTTCACTTTGACTTTTCACTTTCATGCATTGGAGAAGGAAATGGCAACCCACTCCAGGGTTCTTGCCTGGAGAATCCCAGGGACGGGGGAGCCTGGTAGGCTGCCATCTATGGGGTCACATAGAGTCAGACACGACCGAAGTGACTTAGCAGCAGCAGCAGACCAAGCAAACCATACCTTCAAGCCACAGTCTGAGACTCTAGGCAGAAAACCTGGTCCAGAGGACTGGTCTGGGTATGCTTTAATAGTCTGCTCCCAAATGAGCAGAACCCCCAAAGGGAGACTATTAGGTCTTAAGAGTGAAAGCCATCTCCTAGGTGAGTTCCTTGGCTGGAGGAGAAGGAAGGCTCTGGCTTTCCGAGGCCCTAGAAATCCCCCTTTCCACTGCTCTATAATACCCCGCTGTAGTGCCAGGGACCCACAGAGCTCACCTGGGCTCTTCCTCTATGTGACCCTGCTCCCAACAACCCCTAATAACACAGCCTGCTTCCTCAGGTGTGACACCCAGTTACAGACTGTGACACCATTTCCTTTCCCACCTAGAAAAACAACTGAACCCACGTAACACGGCAATAACTTCTGACATGGACAACTTTGAGGTTTCTTTTATTTTTTAAAGGTTAATCACTTATGTAATACTTTGGTACTCTAATAGAGACGATTTATTCATGACACACGTCTCAGTGTGGCAATACATAAAACAGATTTCTATATGGGAAAATCTTGGGGGTGGCATTTTGTTGGAAGCAAGGAATAGCTGAAGGATTTCTTCTAAAGCTATGCTATATATTCTTAAATTGCACATTTATCTAAAAAGCAAAGGAATCCCCAGCAGCCAGGCTTTGGCCCTACCATTGTGATGGGTCAGGACACACGCAAGAGCAACACTAAGGTAGAGACCCACCCTCCTCCTTCTCGATGGGGAGGGGGATGGGCAGAATGAAGTCCCAGAACAACCCAGGTGCACCACAGGCCCCATTGCTCAAGAAAATATTCAATCTGTGGCTATTACCAAAAAGTCGACAAATAAATGTTGGAGAGGGTGTGGAGAAAAGGGAACCCTCCTACACTGTTGGTGGGACTGTAAAGCGGTACAGCCACTGTGGAAAATAGTATGATTCCTTAAGAAGTTAAAAATAGAGCTACCGTACGATCTGACAATTTCACTCTTTGGTATATACCTGGAAAAAATGAAAACTCTAATTCAAAACGATATATGCACCCCAATGTGCAAAGCAGCACTTATAATAGCCAAGACACGGAAGCAACTCAAGTGCCCATCAACAGAAGACTGGCTTAAGATGTGGCATATGTACTCAATGGAATAGTACTCAGCCATAAAAAAGAATGAAATATTGCCATTTGCAGCAACATAAATTAACCTAGAGAATATTACACTTAATAAAGCAAGTCAAAGAAAAATTCTATATGATATCATTCATATGTGGAATATAAAAATAAAACAAATGATTTTATATCTAAAACAGAAACAGACTTACAGACATAGAAAATAAACTTATGGTTTACCGAAGAGGAGAGTAAAGGTTGGAGGGAGGGACAAATGAGAAGTCTGAGATTAACAGATACAAACTACTATACATAAAACAGATAAACAACAAGGATTTACTATACAGCACAGGGAATTATAACCTATAATGGAATGTAATCTGCAAAAAACAAACTCAAATCAATTTGTTGTACACCTGAAAGTAACAGAATATTATAAATCAACTATACTTCAATTTAAAAATAATTATAAGAAAATATTCAATTTGGAGGCTGATGATTTTGAGCCTAATCACTGAAGTGTCTTGGACCAAAAGTGGAGGCTGAGCCATTCTGGATAAAACCAAACCTGCTCCTTGGTAAAGGTCAATGGTAATGTCAGTAATATCTCAGACACCTGCTCCCATGGGCTCCTTCCGCCAGGCAGCCAGATGGCTCATTATGACCAACATGCAGCCCTCCAGGTCTGGTGGCCTGGTTTGTTGGCAGCAGATGCCCTGGGGGACAGGGACTTAACCCCATTGCTCAGAGTGGTTCCCAGGGGATCCTGTCCTTGGGTCCCTCCTTAGAACTAGCAAACTCAAGGATAACCAGGGGGAAGTTTACTTTGAAGTGACTTATAAACTAACTCTAGAAAAGGAGAATAAAATGAAATAATACTCATACTTGCCATGACGTGGCTGAATTATTTCCATCACCAAAATGCTACTATTAATATTTGGTAATATTTCAAATATTACCAATATTCATGTATAACTCAGAGGGTTCCAATATTTGACCCTTCATTAAACTGGTGGTTGTCATCACACTTAAAACCTAACTCACTAGCACATCATACCTTTCTGGAATATCGATCATCAGCAACTGGTGAGAACTCACATCGTTTTTACTTAAATTTATCTGTTCATAGATGGCTGGATTGTTCTTTCTTTCTTTTCTTTCTTTCTTTATTTTTTTTTTACTCTTTAAGCAGTAGTAACTTGACACTGAAAAGGCTTATGATGTTGGTAGCTTATGTTTCTCCCTGGGAACAAAGAAAGCTGGCAGGACATACACACAGGTATATACATAGACACACATGTGGGTCTGCATTCCGAGCTATGCACCAAGAGTGTGTCTGAGGGACAAAGGGACCAGAAAGTCACTTCTGCAGAGGGGGTTGTCCATACTGTGGTTTCTTCTGTCCTAAGTCACCTCCTTGCAGTTACCCCTGGGTGTGTGCTGTGCTCCGACCCACTCACCCAGCTCACCCACAGAGTTTCCTCATTCACCTCCCTCAGGCCTGGCCAGCCAGGAAGTTCAGCCACAGTAGAGACTCTGAGCTGAGCATCTTCAATGGCCCCAAAGGCCAGAGGCACTTGGTAACATCCAAGGCAGGTCTGAGGCTTGGGGCCACTTCACAGCAGGACCATCTTTCTACTTGGGTCATTCTAGATTAGAGCTCCCTTGGATTTCTTTGCCTCAAATGCCTTTAAATGTCTGCAGCTCTCCTGAATGTTCATCTGGTTTGCTATGTCTTAGCCTGCTAAACACAGGTGATAAGATGGTAGATGAGACAAGAGGCTTCATAACATCAGTTTTTGGTGATATGTGCAATTTCTTAACACGCATGTGGCCTAAACACTTGCACATGCAGCATCTTGAGAACAGAGAGTGACTTCTTTAGCTGGTTTTTTTTTTTTTAAAGGAATGATAGTAATCCAACCAGCATACATCATCTGAGAACAGTTGCTATTTTTCAGGTATTATCACAAGACTGTGAGTTTCAATGTCAGAAAGCCTCTGCCCTCCAGAGTTTTACAGTTTCAGTGGAAAGAGATTCTTGCTAAAAAGTATAAAGCCAAATTCCTCTTGCTTCTTATGTCAGGGATGTTCTATCCCAGTGTGAGCAGCAGCCTGCCAAGGCAGGTAACAGCACAGAACCATGGGCTTAGCATGGTCCACAACTTACAGAGAACAAAGGTCCTCAAAGATTTGGAGGGAACATTAATCGTTTTTCTTAAAATAACCACAAACCTATTCTGGAATAGCATGCAAAAAAAATGATATAGTCCTCCCACCCCCAACTGCAGTTCCTCTTCCACCCATATCTCCTTGGTGGAAAAAGGGCTGCTGCTTAAGACAGGGCTGCCGAAGGGACAGGGAGCAAAACTGAAGAAGGGGGAGTGGGGACAGTCAGAGAGGGTCAGCTGGGCAGAGGCATCTAAGAATGTGTAAACCACAGACAGCGTCCCTGCTGGGCAGGCCCAAGCACCCCAGGTTAGAAGGAGACACACAGAAGCGTCTTTGGGGACTTTGTGGCTTCAGCAGTTCTTCACTTAGTTTCAGAAACAGGGGAGAGACATTCACCCTGAGCTCCAGACCAGGAGGAGACACCATGTTTGACGCAAGCTGGGGTCTCCTCAACTGTGGCCTTGTCTGCTTTAAAGTTCTCCTCTACTCTCCCCACGAAGTGGGGAGGCTCATGAGAGCCTGAAGCAGAGAAGTTGTGTAGAACAGAAAGCGCCGGGGCAGGCACACCATGCTCTCCAGCACCGCAGGCTGGCAGGAAGCTCTGCGGAGCAACTTCGGTTTTAGTTGGAAACCTTCTGTCCTGTTCCCACTGGGGCAGCGGTGGGGGGGCGGGGCGGGGCGGAGATGTGGTTAGATTTCCTCCTTCCTTGCAGTGGGGAAGGGGTGGGGAGGGGTGACGGCGGATGAAGCCAGCCATGGACGTGTGGAGAAGTGACACTGAGAGAAGGGGGAGGTTATCCCAGAGGGCTTTCAATGCACAAAACTTTTCTGCTGTGGGGAGACACTCGCCTGTGCAACAGGCCACTCACTGGGGGAGGTTCCAGAGGAGGGGCCGCCCAGGCCTCCTGACTTGTGGCTTTAATTACCCAGTTAGTCACTGGTTTACTGTCAGCCAAGAGTAATAAGCTTGACTGTGATCCAAAAATTTGAATAGGCCAAAAAGAACCCCAGCCACTCTGTGCTGTCCGGCAGGCTGAGGGGCAGGACGCTTGGGAGTCCATTAGTCCTGAAGGAGCAGGGGCCGCCTACCTCTTCATTTCTTTTTTTTTCTTTAGACCTGGGATCCTGAACACAGGGCCTCATGTGCAGGCCAGGCCAGTTAAACCGGAAACATTAAGGAGGCGACAGCATGCAGCTGCTCAGAGGGAAGGTTCGCTGGCACGGAGCACCCATGAAAAGCAGAACCCCGATCTCCCAGCCTGGGAGGCTGTAGCTGAGGTTCTGGGACCCTGACAGGTGCTGGGCTGCTCATCCAGCTTTTCATGGGCAGAGACAGGTCCCCTCTGGTCCTGGCCCCCTGCCCAAGCCCAGGAGGAATGGATGTGTTTTAGGTGGCATCCTCCCGGACAGGAAGAGGCAGGGCTTTGTCCCCTGACCTTGGAGCACAGCCTGAAGCTCAGGGCATAGCTCAAGCCTCCATTGTGAGAAACCTGATCCTGGGACTTGAACACTCTGCTCTTTGTGTTCTGCACAACAGGATGGTCCTGCTACTCGCTCAGCTCAGTGTGTGTCCTGGCTTCAGCTTCCCTCCTAAGCACCTGACTGCTGGCAGGTTACTGTGATTCATGGCCATTATATCTGCTGGGCTTGTACTTCCAGCATCTCACTGGCATGGGCATCTCCCAGGCAAGGGTTTCCATGCAGAGGCTGCCAGGCCAGCAGGAGAGGAGACCTCTAGCCCATCTGTCAGCACTAAATAATTTCATCCGCACGTACTTCTCTTCCAATCACCCAGGCTACTTTAGCTTCCCTGAACCACGCCAGCCAAAGACACTGGACGACCTGCACCCTCTCACGCAGGATCCATCTCCTCCAGTGCTTTGGGAGGCCCACCACACTGGTTTCTCTGTGAGGTCATCTTTGCCATGATACTCCGGCCTCCTTCCTGGTAACTTCACACATTCTGGTTTGCCAGACTTCTGAAGGTGTTCAATTAAGTCAAAACACAAGGGCCTTCTGATCATTCAGCTCTGTGCTTCAAGCCATGGAGGATAAAAAAGTCCCTAGGGGGATGGCTAGGAGTTGTCCAAGGCTTGTCCACCCAAAGGGAGACCCAAAGAGAAAGAATTCTACTGTCAGTTAGATTGGGGAATCTTGATCCTTCAAAACATATATTTTTATGTGAAAGTTTCTGTGAAGTCCTGTCATAAAGAAAATCTGTTGCCTTTTTTTAAAAAATCATCCTTACTGACATCTCAAGGAACTAATGAATGCTTTTGGAATATAATTTAGGAAATGAGTTAACTGGTCCTCAGCCTGCTGCTGCTGCTGCTGCTGCTGCTGCTGCTAAGTCTCTTCAGTGGTGTCTGACTCTGTGTGACCCCACAGACGGCAGCCCACCAGGCTCCCCTGTCCCTGGGATTCTCCAGGCAAGAACACTGGAGTGGGTTGCCATTTCCTTCTCCGATGCATGAGCGAAAAATGAAAGTGAAGTCGCTCAGTCATGTCCAACTCCTAGCGACCCCATGGACTACAGCCTACCAGGCTCCTCCATCCATGGGATTTTCCAGGCAAGAGTACTGGAGTGGGGTGCCTAAGGAAGTATAATCTCTAAGGAGCATTTGGACACAGGCAGTAGCATTTTGGGTTGTCAGAAAGAGAGGGAGGTGCTCATGGCCTTAATGTATGAGGGAGGGGTAATGCGACCCTGCAGACAGTGACCCCAGCCTCACTAAGCCATGAACAGTTCTGCCCCAAGTGTCCTGGGCACTCCCCACCCCACTGACAAGCGGAAGCTGGACAAGTGCTCAGCACGGAGTCTCCCCACCGCCCCCCTCCACCACCCACAGGGTCTAACCCTTCCCGGCTATCTCCTTGGTCCCTGGTCCCTTGCTTCTTCTTATGGGGTGCCTTCCTGGCATTACGGCATCACAGGACAGAGTTCATCCTTGGATCCGGCAGAAGCAAGCAGAGAGCAGGGTTCCACAGTTCCAGAGTGGATGAAAACAGGGTGCTCAAGAGGACCCGGGAGATAAAGTGGAAGGGGCTCGTCTTCCTGAAAGTTCTTTCACTTCACCTCATCTGGCAGAGAGAAGCCTGCCCCATGGCTCAAGCCAAGGAGAACACACCTGGCGCTTAGCCAAAGTCAGGTGACTTGAAAAGGAACGTGAGAAGGGCGGGTGCAGCCCTCCATCCTTCCGGGTTAAAGGAGACACCAACTTCCACAGTCTGCAAAGTCGGGGGATTCGGTCTGTGCCTGCTTCTATCAAAACAGAAAACGCCCATGGCAACCGGCAAGTGTTACCTGAAACAGCAGAGTGTGTTTCACAAAACAAGGGTGGCTCATCGATAGTCACCCAGGGAGATTCTGGCCCCGTGCCCACGAGGTGGCAGTTGGTGGGTGGGATCTCTGCAGAGCTGGGGAGTTTCCGGGCCGCCGCCCCTCCAGGGAGGAGCCGTAGGGGAAGCGGGCGGCCTTACCTGCCCGAGCGACCGAAAGCAGCCTCCATCCGCGCCTGGGGCGGGAGACCGGCGAGCAGTTGGACTTGTGACGGAGAAGTGCGATCACCATCTGCCTCCTGTCCTACACACAACGAAAGAAGCAACGCCTGCACATTTGCTCCTTGCAGGACAAGTCCCATGTCTGCTCTCCTCATTCGGCTGTAAATATGCGTCGTTGGGTGGTGGTTTCTGGAGCAGTCAGCATGGTTTTCTCCCAGGATATTGCTTTGCGTCTGTTCTCCCCTTCCTCTTTTTCTCTCAGGATTAATTAGTATGGGTGATGAAGGTGGGGGTGGTGGGATGGGACGGATGCGGGGGTTTCTTTTGTGTGTGTGTGTTTAATTTCAAAAATGACCTTTAGCACAACGTCCTGCAAAATGTACAGTCCCTCAAATCCCATAGTATAGACAAGAACACGGAGAGCCAATGCAGTCAAATTTAAGGTCACCCTGCTGGTGAGCTGCCAAGCCAGGTAGAGAACCCTTGTGCCCCACACTTTAAGCATTTGGCCTCCCCATTCACTATCATTTCCCCTTCTTTAGTACCCATTGAAGCAAAATGTTGATGTTTCTCCCTGTTAAGAATAATGATTAAAAAAAAGAAAAAGACTAATGATTAAAACTTTCTCAGTTCAGTTCAGTTCAGTCGCTCAGTCGTGTCCGACTTGGGGAGGGGCAAAAAACTTTTGATATCAAATGAAAGCAATGTCTAATGAGCCCATCTGGGGTCACCAGGCTCTCAGGGGAAGGTAACTTTGACTATTTACTATTAATTAGAGTCTGGAAAGGCATAATATTGTAAAATTAGATGAGACTGTGTAGAAACTGTTAAAATGTAAATGACTTTTCTGTTTCATAGTAATGCAAATGATTTCTATCTGGTAGGGAAAATATAACCCCAAAGATTACAGTTTTGTTGCCCCTGTAACCAGTGACTATAACATTGACCAGTTTTGTATCTAACTTTGCATTCTTACATCAAGCATTCCTTTTTGTTCTGAGTGCACAAAATCTTTGATCCTATGTCCTCTAAAAATCAGCTTATTTACCCCTCTCCATTTTCCCCTAAAATAAATGAAAATCATGGGCACATATTCATCATCTGTCAAGGCTCATGTTCCTCTTCCTCTACAGCCCCCACCAATCCATGATCAGCTTGGAAGGCATACTAAGCACCCACCATTGATTCTTTGACCCAACTGGAGCACACACATGGCATCAGGGGGAACTAGGGATATGTACTCACCAACTTTGCAGAGTAAAAGAAATCTCTGTGTCAGAAACACACTAGAACTGTCAAAAGGATACAAACTCAACACGTTAACTCCAAGTAATCTCTGCCCTTCCCCGCTCACACTTTAATCATGTCACAGCTATGATCAGGGGCTGGGGGCTCTGGCCCTCGGGACACCTGCTACACTTTCAGTCCCTGCAAAGAACTTCTGCCACCCCACACAGAGTCATACCCATGACCCCATCACCCTGGATCCAAGCAGCTGCCCACTTCTGGTTGGTGAGCCAGTTCAAAGCTCAGCCCAGTGACACCAATGAAATCCTCTATCTGGGCAAACTTGACAAGGAGACTTTGAGGGAACACTTGTTAGTAAAGGAGACAGAGACAAAGCAGGGATTTGGGGTCCTGAAGCAGCAGATGTGTAAATAAGCAGCAGGAAGAGCAAGGGCAGAGAAGGAGTCCCCAGGTTGCCCCACTGATGAAGCATGAAGGCAAGGATGGATGGAGCCTGCTGCTCAGCTGACAAGATGACGGAGTGTCATTTTCTTAGGACTCTTGGTTCCTGCACTACGTCTGTCGGGCTCTCCAGAGATCCTGTGTGGTTTGTCCCAGGTCACCATTAGATCTGTCATTTGGTCTATGGCCCTCACTTCCTTTTCTATGTTTGGTCTTAAAATAAATCCTACCATGCTTAAAGGAACTTAGTGGATCTCTACTCCTTCCAATCTAGCTCCTGATCACTTTCTCATCTTTTTGAATAACTTAATAAGTTAAATAATATGGTAGGATTCTTGATTACCTTTTGTTCAGCTCTCCAGATTCATCAAGGATTTTCTAGGAAAGAGCAAGTTTCCCTGGTTAGAGCTTCCTTTCCCCACTGTGTCCCTCAGTTTATTTCTGCTTAATTATTCATTCACTCATTCATTCTCGCCACAAGCTCACATGGATTCTAAAATGCACAGGGCCACATCCATGCTTTGAAGGAGCTCATAGGTTCACAAGGACAGCATCATAATTGGGGTCAGTGCAGGAGTAAAGAGAAGGGTGGGTGCTGCATGCACCCCAAGGTGGAGGCACTGGAATCTGGGGCATTAAAGTGGGGGTGGGGAAGTCTACTCCTTGGCTCCACTGTTTGCACTGGCAGCTTTTCCTCCTGACCTTCCTGCAAATGCTGGCTGTTGTGCCTCTGGCCTGGAACCACATGTAACCAAAGCCATGTGTTCAACTTGGTTTAATTAAATGGTGGCCTCAGCAAATTTCTGATTCTGTGTATGATGCCTTGGTGTTATAATATTGTTAATATTTGTTACTGTATGTTGTTTGTTGTGCTTAACCCTGAGGCTGAGATTCTTTTAGTCTGTAAAGTTTAAATATCGAGAGACTTCTGGTCTTGGTTTTTAAAAATCAGTATTATTTTTCATTTATTCCATGAGAACGTATCTTCTCTCCTCTAGGTTGGACCTGGGAGGATCCACAGTCCTAATTTTTCTGGGAGATGAATATTTGCAGGGCAGCAATGGAGACGCAGACATAGAGAACAGACTTACAGACACGGGGGGATGGTGGTGGTGGGAGGAGAGGGTAGGACAAATAGAAAGTAACATGGAAATTTATACACTACCATATATAATACAGATAGCCAGTGGGAATTTGCTGTATGACTCAGGGAACTCAAACTGGGGCTTTCTGACAACCTAGAGGGCTGGGTTGGGGTGGGAGGTGGGAGAGAGTTTCAAGAGGGAGGGGACATATGTATACTAAGCTGTCTTATGGCATCCATACATATCATGTTGGTGTATGGCAGAAACCAACACAATATTTTAAAGCAATTATCCTTCAATTTAAAATAAATTAAAAAAAGAAATGTTAGAAGAGAATGTTGTGCTGTGAATACAAAGATCTGTCCTCGATTCTTAGCCCTAAACTGCAGAAAAACCTAAATTCCCTATCCAGTTTCTAAGTGCAGTTGCCCAAGCACCCAAGATGGCAAGCAAAAGGGAAAACCCGCCTTTTCCTAGGTGAGGGCCTCTCAGGCTTGGCTCAGCCCCTACTCTCCCGGGGCCCATGTGGGCAGGTGAGAGGGGAAGCCTTGGCCAGGTGTGTAAGTGAACCTGCCTATCTGTGTTCTCTAGCCCACAGAGGTTTGCAGAGGCAGCAGAACTGCCATCTCGGCCAGGTCCCACTCACGCAGCTCCTGTGCTCTTGACCCAAGGGCAGATTTGGTCATTTTATTTGGGGGTGGCGGGGTGAGGTTGATACAGTGACAGAGAGTCCCGCCAACCTTGTACAAGTTCCCGAAAGGGCAGGCCTAAGTGTCGGCTGGCTCCTCGGCAGCCAGCTGAGAGAACGCCTGTTTCAGAAGGTGAGAGTGACACAGGACGACATTGGGGGTGATTGCCTTGGGAGAGGGGGACCAAGGTTGCCTTCCTGATGCTTACATCCGTATTTTTGGGCTGGGGCGACTTTCAGAGGCAGACAGGGCACTTCTGAAGGTGGGGGGCCCCAGCATGGACCTTGAGGAGGGCCTGTGGGAATTTCCCTGAGGCCTCCAATTCCTGCGCAGGGCTGGGCTGGGGACGGTGGTTTTGATGCTCACAGCTGTGCTCCAGGCCCAGCGAATACAGTGAGACCTACCTGCCCTTCTCACTGGGCTGGAACTTCAGGGAGCTGGGACTTCCCTTGGGTACCTCCCAGCACAGGCTCCTCACCCTGTCTAACTGCTCTGTACATCTACCTCTTGGATCCAGGGAGATTGGCCTTGATTTCAAATAAGCAATAAACATTCAGAAGACGAGCTTATACTTAGTTCCAAGGCTGCTGCCCCACCCCTTAGCTTTTAGCTTTCAGTTCAGTTCAGTTTAGTCACTCGGTCGTATCCGACTCTTTGCAACCCCATGGACTGCAGTATGCCAGGCCTCCCTGTCCATCACCAACTCCCAGAGTTCCACTCAGACTCATGTCCATTGAGTCAGTGATGCCGTCCAACCATCTCATCCTCTGTCGTCCCCTTCTCCTGCCTTCAATCTTTCCCAGCATCAAGGTCTTTTCAAATGAGCCAGCTCTTGCATCAGGTGGCCAAAGTATTGGAGTTTCAGCTTCAGCATCACTCCTTCCAATGAATATCAGGACTGATTTCCTTTTGGATGGACTGGTTGGATCTCCTTGCAGTCCAAGGGGCTCTCAAGAGTCTTCTCCAACACCACAGTTCAAAAGCGTCAGTTCTTCAGTGCTCAGCTTTCTTTATAGTCCAGCTCTCACATCCATACATGACTACGGGAAAAACCATAGCCTTGACTAGACGGACCTTTGTTGGCAAAGTAATGTCTCTGCTTTTGAATCTGCTGTCTAGGTTGGTCATAACTTTTCTTCCAAGGAGTACGCGTCTTAATTTCATGGCTGCACTCACCATGTGCAGTGATTGTGGAGCCCAAAAAAATAAAGTCAGCCACTGTTTCCACTGTTTCCCCATCTATTTGCCATGAAGTGATGGGACTGGATGCCATGATCTTAGTTTTCTGAATGTTGAGCTTTAAGCCAACTTTTTCACTCTCCTCTTTCACTTTCATCAAGAGGCTCTGTAGTTCCTCTTCACTTTCTGCCATAAGGGTGGTGTCATCTGCATATCTGAGGTTATTGATATTTCTCCCGGCAATCTTGATTCCAGCTTGTGCTTTATCCAGCCCAGTGTTTCTTATGATGTACTCTGCATATAAGTTAAATAAGCTGGGTGACAATACACAGCCTTGACGTACTCTTTTTCCTAGTTGGAACCAGTCTGTAGTTCCATGTCCAGTTCTAACTGTTGCTTCCTGACCTGCATACAGATTTCTCAAGGGACAGGTCAAGTGGTCTGGTATTCCCATCTCTTTCAGAGTTTTCCAGAGTTTATTGTGATCCACACAGTCAAAGGCTTGTGGATCACATAGTCGAGCAGAAATAGATGTTTTTCTGAAATTCTCTAGCTTTTTTGATCGATGATCCAGTGCTATAGAGTTAGTCCCAGGATTTTGACTAAACTATTGAAAAGGAGTGTTTGGCCTTCCACTGGGCTGGCTTGGCTGGAACCAGGTGCTCCTATGGCTCCTTTGTCCCTCTTGCCACTACCTGGGGAGGGGGAGCCTTGTGCATGCGTGCTAAGTCGCTTCATGTCTGATTCTTTGAAACCCTATGGACTGTAAGCCCGCCAGACTCCTCTGTCCATGGAATTTTCCAGGCAAGAATACTGGAGTGGGTTGCCATTTCATCCTCCAGGGGATGTTCCCAGCCCAGGTATCCAACCCAAGTCTCCCACTTTGCAGGCAGATTCTTTACCATCTGAGCCACCAGGGAAGCCCGGGCAGCCTTGTAGAGAAAAGCAAAGCTGAGAGATAGCGCTGAGGATGCAGTCCTGAATCCAGCTGCTTGTGGAACCCCTGGACTTGCCAGTTAGATGAATTGATAAATTATTACTTTGTGTTTGCTGCCGCTGCTGCTAAGTGGCTTCAGTCGTGTCCAACTCTGTGTGACCCCATAGACGGCAGCCTACCAGGCTCCCCTATCCCTGGGATTCTCCAGGCAAGAACATTGGAGTGGGTTGCCATTTCCTTCTCCAATGCATGAAAGTGAAAAGTGAAAGTGAACTCGCTCAGTTGTATCCAACTCCTAGTGACCCCATGGACTGCAGCCTACCAGGCTCCTCCATCCATGGGATTTTCCAGGCAAGAGTACTGGAGTGGGGTGCCATCACCTTCTCCACTTTGTGTGTAGGTCCTTTTGAATAGGAATTTATTTCACTTTCAATTGAAAGAGATCTGACTGCTAGCTAGCTGATTTGTAAACTGATTTCTAGCAATCAGAGACAATGTGTTTTTCCAGGTAAAGCAGAGGGAAAAAAAAGCAGGGTGAAGGAATAACAGAAGCTCATGTGGAGAGCTGGGAGTCTAAAATGCTGCCTTTTTCTTACTGATTTTTAAAATCCTTCCCCTCCCACCCTCACAACCATGTAATCACGTGCTTTCGGAAACACACTCTTGAAAAGGAGACACTGAGAGACTTGCTTTGGTCTTGCAGAATTTTTGGACCATAGCGAGGTTTTCTCTCGGAGGATCCCTTCATGAATCCTTCCTGAGATTGTTTTGCGCTGATGGCAGCAGCTGTGGGGAATGGTGATCTGGATCTCCCCTCTGACATGGAAAATAATTCTTGGAGGAAGTGTGCGGCTTGCCGAAGTCTTCAAACCTCCAGTGGGACAGGCAGCCTCATGCCCTAACCAGGTGCCAGCGAGACTTAGATTCAGTTTGTAATGACCCCGCCCTCCACCCCCAAACGGTTAAAACCAGACAGAAATCTCTTTCTTGCTCACATAAAGGAAGTCTGGACTTAGGCTTCGGGAGGTTGTTGAGAACCCAGTATCACTTTATCTCGCCTTATCATCCTCAGTGTGGGGCGTGTTCCTCCTAGTGTCCCTCCCTTGCTCCCTCACCCCTCCCACCCCCACACACCACACACTCACTTACAGCATCGTGCAGATGCAGACACCACGAACAAGACACTGGAAGACTCTCTTCACTCTGCGTGCCAGCTAAATATTGGGTGTACGTTACTAAGGAAGAAAACTAAAGTGGCTACTGGATAGTTAACCCATGATGGGACAAACCAAAGCCCCTCTCGGTGACTGCCCCACTGCTGGGGCTGCCAGTGAGGGTGAAACCGGTTTCCCCTGCTGAGTTACTGATTAACCTCTCTATCCAAAACTTTATGCCCTTCTGTTAGAGAGCTGTTGACAGAAACCATCTGCCTTGGCCAGGCCTGCTTGCTTGAGTTATCTCACGACAGGAGGTCCCAATAAGGAATAGGTGCTGCTGCCTGAAAACTAAACCGGAGAATTTGGGAGGGGCTGAAAGAGGGAGGAGATGGCCAACCTCCCAGAGTCCTTCTTGTTGGAATCCATCTTGGCTGAGAGATGCATGCCACCAGGAAGGACCCTGAGTCAGACTGTGAACCAAGCAAGATAACTGGCTGGAGGCAACCTGGAAACTAACCCCAGTACCATAAAAGCTGAGACTAGGAGCCACGTGGCAGAGCAATTGTCCTGGGTTCCCTCACTCTCCTGCTCTCCACCTGGGTGCCCCTCTCCGATAAAGTCTCTTACTTTCTCAGCACATGTGGCTGCTTGGATGATTCATTTCTGAGTGTTAGACAAGAGTCCACTCTTGGGCCCTAGATGGGGCTCCCCTTTCCTGTCCAACCTCCCTGATCCCCTCAGGACTGAGGAGTATCAAAGAAAAGAGGGGGATTGAAACTGAGAAGGACCCTGTGGGGGCTTCCCAGGTACAAAAGCCCCACGTGTTCCCCACGTCTTAGTTTTAGAAAAAGCCTGATAGCCTCCTAGCCTTCACTGAGTTCCAAAAAGTAGGCACAAGGAATGAGGGAATGCAGAAACAAAGGAAAAGCAGTCAAGCAAGAAAAGTAATGACTGTAAAACAGAGTCCAAGTTCCTCCTCAGGGGATATACGTAACAATCCTGTTTTGCAGACACTGAGACCCTCCTCCCCTCCCCACCCCCACCCCTTCCCAAGGTGGAGAATGGTAACTATGAGCTGAAACCCCAGACTGGTTGGAACCAGAAGTTTGATGATTGAGATTCCTGGAACACCACCCTGTTACCTCACCACCAACCAATCAGAAGAAAGTCATGTACGCTGCAGCCCTCCCTACAAATGTTGCCTAAAAACCTTTCCCTGAAAGCCATCCCGGAGTTAGGGTCTTCTAAGCTTGAGCTGCCTTTTCTGCTTGCTTGGTGTCTGCAATAAATCCTGCACTTTCCTCCATCACAACCTGGTGTCAGCAAATTGGCTTTGCTGCTTGGCAAGCAGACTCAAGTTCAGTTTGGTAACAAGGGCCACTGGGAAAAAGAATAATTCCTTCCATTTGTATCAGTTGTATGTGTAATTTCTTCCTGTTATAAATGCTAAGAAATGGCCTGGGACCACCTAGGGAAACCTTCCCCATCGCTATCTGTCCTGATTATTCAGGGGTCACTGTTCTTCAAGAGTAAGGACTCAAATCCCACCTCAGCTTCTCAAGGACAGCTGGACTTATGATGGCATTAGATCCACAGAAACGTCTGAGAAAACTCCCAGGGAGCCAGAGAACAGGCAAAGGAGCTGTGTCCCTAGTTGACACCATCTCAGCTGAGATTACACAATAGCAGCTTTCTTAGTGAAGAAAATAAAGTAGGAAGAGTTTCTTAATGTATTTCACTATCATTTGATATGAATAAGTGAACTGTGGATTTCCACACAATGTTGTTGGATCCCAGAGCTCCTTCTGCAGCTCAGGAGAGTTGTAGCCACATTGGTTGGTCACTAACAAAAGGCAACTATCTTAGGGAAGAAACTCAACCTCCTTACTCACTGCTTAACATTTTCAAAGTGCTTAAAATCCTGGTTGGCATTTGAAAGGAGCTCAGTAAATAGTAATAGAATATGAGCCTGAGTATTTCTGGGTGAGAAAAACACTTATGGTCATCATTACTATTTTTAAAAATATTTATTACACATCTATTATATATAAGGGACTGCTCTAAGGGCCATGGGTTGTCACAGAGATGAAGAAGATACCATTCGTGCCTTCAAGGAGTTTATTAATATGCAACCCCATGGACTGTAACCCACCAGACTCCTCTGTCCTTGGAATTCTCTAGGCAAGAACACTGGAGTGAGTAGCCATGCCCTTCTCCGGGGGATCTTCCCAATCCAGGGATTGAACCAGGGTCTCCTGCATTGCAGGCAGATTCTTTTTCATCTGAGCCATGAGGGAAAAGTGAAAGTGAAGTCGCTCAGTCATGTCCAACTCTTTGCGACCCCATGGACAGTAGCCTACCAGGCTCTGGGATCCATGAGATTTTCAAGGCAAGAATACTGGAGTGGGCTGCCATTTCCTTCTCCAGGGGATCTTCCCAACCCAGGGATCGAACTCTGGTCTTCTGCATTGCAGACAGATGCTTCACCATCTGAGTCACGAGGGAAGCCCCTGAGGGAAGCCCATTACTAATAGGGAAGATAAGAATAGTGTTTTATTTCATGTCAATTACCAAAACAAAATAAAAAACAATCAAGAGATGCTGGGATCCTGCTTCCTGCATTTGTAAGTGTCTTGGAAGAGGCTGGTTTCTAAATCCCCATGTCTGCCTCCTGGAAGAGATGCCGAGGTTTCGCTGTGCTTCACGCGGGCCAGGGCATGGGGAGTTGCAGGTCGACCTTTGGAAACAGCAACAGTGGTGCCTTTGGTTTGCCCTGTCACCTCCCACCCCCTCGATGAGCCTCTGCCTCAGTTTACCTCTCTCTAAAATGAGGACAACTGCATTTGTTTCTTCCCAACTCCCTCCGTCCCTTGCACTCTGTGCTGATGAAAGCAGCGATAGCTGTGACTCACGTGGCGCTTCCCGAGAACTGGTTTTACATCAAAGGTTTCTTGGGAATGTAGGAGTGAAACAGCTGGCTTTTCAAAAAGGCTGTTTCATTTTGCATTACTCTTCACCCCAGCTCTTTGCAGGATCCATGATGAGGTTGGGGAGAGAGGGCAGCACAAAATGCCCATGGGAGAGCAAATAAGATGCCAGAAGACCTGGGGAAAGACCAGTTGTTCCCAGAGCCCACCCCTCTGTCCCAAGGCAGCTCTTTGATCTCTGGGCTCGGTCCTTGAGGTCTGTATGTTGGGCAGTACTACCCCTACCCTAGGGCCACTCTCCTCTCCACCAAACAGCAAGTGTGTGCGACCAGCAAACCATAGCTGACATCAGTGGGGGCTTCAAAATCACCCACATACGTGTGTCATTCTTTTGTTGGCTCATTTATTCATTCTCTGTTTATTCAGCATTTACTGAGCACCAGTAGGTTCTGTCTGGAAATCTTGCCTCCATTTGATACCAGGAAGAGTATGCATTTGTATTGACTTTCTGTACAATTAGTTTCATTTACCAAGAGTGGTTTTGAACTTGAAAGTAGATGTTACTCACAACCTTTTCTGAAAGCTGTGTCTCAAGTTCGCAGAAAGGGGCCCACTCCTCCAAAGAAGTCTTACATATCCTGGCCCAGGTGAGCACATCCTCATGGGCATTCAGAAGACCCAGAGGTATCTTTGCACAGTCCCGGGCTGTCCCCAGGGAAATCAGAGCCACTTGGCTGCAATTAACAAGGACTCTTTGTGTTTATGGGGTTGAGTCACCTGACAGGTCTGAGATATAACTTCCTTCTCTGGGGCCAGGGGAACTGAATGCGAAAGACTAGAAGGATGGGTCGAAATGAAGGTAAGATTTTACAGGAATCAAAGTAGAGTCTTGTACTTAATGGTTAAAAGCGGGGGGGGGGGGGGGGAGAATGACAAAAGAAGAAGGAATTCCGTCTCAGTGGTGCTGTGTGTGAAACTGACCTAGAGATTTTGTTTGACTGCAAGCTCAGTGTAAACCAAGAGCTGACCCAGCATCTGGAAGACTGAACAGCCTTTGGCAGTGTTGGCAGAGTCACAAGTGTCTAGAGATGGAGATGGGGGCCCCCTGGGCTGGTCACAGGGCAAGGCCATATCTGAAATGTTTAGGCTCAGTTCTGGGTCCACACTTTAAGAGAAACTTTAATATATTAGAAGGATCCCTCAGGTGTTTGTGTGAAACCACACCACGTGAAAAAACACTGGTGTTTAGCTAATTTATGGACTCGAATCTTTCTTCAAATAGTTGATTGGTCTGGTGGAGAGGAAGGCTGGAGAACTGAAGAAAGGCAACATCATTCTCAGATCACAATTTCCAGACCCCTGCACATCAAAATTTGATATGCACCTTCCCCTATCCTTTCATTCCCTCCTGGTCTCGGAAGAATTGTTGTTCTTCCTTCTTGGAGGTTGACCTCATCTCTCCCACCCCTCTTGGACATGCCTTGCCAATTACCTCCCCTTCCAGAATCTTTCATTTGTCCTTCTCTGCTGGCTACTTCCCGTCCTGCAAATATGACAAAAGTGGTGATCTGGGTACCTACTATATGCCAATTGCATGATGATTTGTTTGCCTTATCTTAGTTAATCCTCGCACCAACCCAACAAAGTATGAGATACCTTCTCCATTTAGAGATGAGGAAACTGAGGCTTCAAGGAATTCTGTGCTATTCATTCCCAAACTCAAGCAATTGCCAAGTGATGAAACTAGGGCTCACTTCAGGTTCATCTGCCTCCAGGACACAGAACCTCACTTCTCAGGCTGTTAATAACTCTCCTCCCCTTGCCAGCCAAATTCCTTTAAAGAAGTTCCTTTTTGTGTGTCTACTTCCTCACCTCTCATTCACTCCTCAGCCTGCTGCAGTCTGCTTTCTGCATTTACCCTCTGCAGAAATAGCACCACCTCCCCTCCAAGGTCATCAGAGACGTAATGGTCAATCCCAAAGACCTTTTCTCAGTTCTCATCCTGGTCAGCCCTTCTGCCACATTTGACGTACTGAGCATGTACCCTTCTTCCTTCTGTGTCTGACTGAGCTCATCCATTCCCACCACTGTACTTCTCACCCTTCTTATCCTCCTTCCAGTGTCATTAGTCATTTTAAAGGATCTGAGGACTCAGCTAAAGTTGGAAACCAGGAATCTGTATCTGAGATTTCCCTGGTAGGGGTAGAGGTGAGACATAGTGTGCAAAGAATCGAACATGCTGGAAAGCATAGCTCCAGGGGTCCAACTGTCCTCATACCACTAGTGGGGGCAGTTAGAGGGGGTGGGGAAGTTATAGAGCAGAAGTAAAAGGGCCAGGAAGGGGGACTGGTAGAGTCTCAAAAAGCAGCGAAAGGTGGCAGGGCAGAAGACAGGGAATGAGATGGTGAAGTTGAAAAAGCAGGCTGAGACCCTGGGAAAAAGGTGATCATGATACAGAGCAGGTGAATATTGCTGGAATTATAGGAATGCTAAGAAATTAAGAGTCTAGATTGTTGGGATGGTTAACCAGCTCCACCTAGACTCTGACATTCCCCTAGATCGTGGAAGGAGGTGGGCTGAATCCCCCTGACTTGAGCCTGGATCCCCTGTGAAGCTGTCTCCTCAGCAGCAAGTCTATGTACCCCATTGTCAGCTTCCAGTTTTCCACGAGCTGAGGGTCCTGCTCCAGTGAAGGAGGGGTGTGAGTCCAGGGCTGTGCTGAGTGGCACAACTCCAGGAGTGCCCTTCACATGGAATTCCCACGGGGGGCCTGCAGCCACTCCAGCAGCACCGTGCCCAGCACGCAGAAGCACTGACCGAACGAGCAGAGGAGCAAAGGCGCTCATTTCCAGTGCCCCTGACTCCGGTTCGGGCCAGCGGCGTTCTCTGAGCAGCCAGGCTCTGTGTGAAGGAATTAGATCAAGAGGAGCAGAGAGAGCCAAGGAGCAGCCTCCTGCCCAGGTGCTGATATCCTGGCTGATTCTAAATTAGAGTGAAACCTTAGAGGGTTCCAGACGCAGCCTTCATCTCTCTCCTCTGGGCTCCACATTTGCAAGCCTCATTTCAAACCCCAGAAACTCTTTAGTCTGATAAACGACGGGAAGTCAGCCTTGGTGAGACCACCCAAAAATATCTGGCCTTGGACTTGCCTGGTGGTCCAGTGGTTAAGAATTCACCTGGCAACACAGGGCACATGGGATATGCATCGCAAAGAAGAAGAGCCGCCACCCGCCGTAACTGGAGAGAAGCCTGTGCATAGCAACCAAGACCCAGGGCAGCCAAAAACACAAATAAATAAATAAATAATTTAATAATGTATTACTGGTACATTAAAAAAAAAAGAGAGAGACATCTGGCCTCTTAGTTACTGGGCCACCCCTACCCCCAGAGTCACCAGGTGAATGAAGTCAGATGTGTGTCCCCTGGACAGAGATGCTGCTAGGTCCTCAACGGAAGCCTCTGGAAGCTGCATCCAATAAAGCCTCTCCAGATTCTCCCAGTGGGGAAGGGGAGTTAACTGCTCATCTCCTTTGCTTCCTCTCTCATCTAATTTTACTCTGAAAGGAGTCTGAGGATCTCTTTATTTTCACGTGGAAACAACTCCTGTCTCTAAAACCTTTGGAGTATTTCTTGGAGAACTACCTTTTGATTCTTTTCTGTCTGCACCAACAATAGCTAGAGGGTACAAGAGGTTCTCTTCCTAATTTCCAGGAGAAGAGCCTTCCAAGGAGAGCCCCACATCCCTCCTTGCTTTGCCCACACTGAAGTAGCCATATCTCCCTACTGTGTATGGTTCTAAGTGGTGATGCTTCAGCAGAGCAGAGCTGATGATTCAGCTACACAGAAGCAGAGCTCTCTGATGGTTGTCACCATGGGCTGCTGCAGAAACTTCTAGAAGAGGCTCCCTCTCTGTCACTTGCCAGGTTGACCATGAGTGTTCCTGCTGCAGGCCCTGGGCACTGAGTTTCCAGGTACAGGAGCTATGAAAACCCAAGCCACACTAGAGTACCCAACTGCTGTGGGTTTACCTTTTGTGGGCAGGCCTCCTCCATCAGTACCACAACCCCTGCCCCCAAAAAGAAAGGGGGGAAGAAGCCAAAGGGAGGAGCTTAGGACAGTGGCGAGGAACGTATTGATCTACCAGACTTGCGGAGAAATCCTTTTACACAGAGCCAGCTTTGACGTTCATGGAGCCATTTGCCAGAGGTTGGACCCAGACCTGAAGTGCCAGGACGCTGGTTCTGTTCAGATTCCATGGGGAGATGCTGGGGCTGAACCACTGTGGTGACAACTGGCAAACCTGGGGACACGTTCGCTTGCAGATGTGTGGCACAATATTGTAAAAAAAATTTGATCCAGTGTTAATAGACTGGAGAGTCACAGATTTATAGCTTCTTTTGGAGGGAAAAAAAATCAAAGGATATTCTAAACTGGGTTCTTGTGGCAAAATTGTCTGTGCTGGTTACACAGAATGGGTGGGGGGGTGGGACAATGTTCTCTGAAGTCCCCTCTATGCCCATGTCGTCCCTCACACACAGCCAGGTGCTATCGATCCTGAACCCATGCTGCTGTTTTTCTTACAGTAGAGGGAGATTTCTCAATGTGCCCTTTGCCACCAAGTGACTTTTCCACACTGGATCTCCAGGCTCCTGTTGGCATTTGACTTTGCAACCCTTGAATTTGCACCTAAGAAGAGCAGGAGCCACAGGAATGGCCATTCCAGCCCACAGGACTCTCCCCTGCTCCCCATTTTGCTGGTTTCCACATATCCTTGTCTGTTGCCCTCATTCTCTTTCAGCAGAGATGCCTTGGCCATGTGGTGAGGATCATGGCCCCCAGAAGCCTCAATTTAGAAATCCCAGTAGAAAAAAAAGAGCTTCTTTTCTCTACTTCTGAAAATCAAACCTAGTAAAGAATGCTGGCCCCACATGGGGTGTGTGCCTCAGAGCTGCAAGATGTTGTCTTTGGAATCCAGCACTTAAGTAGCTGGTCATTGTTCTAAGCAGGTCACAGATAGTAACTTATTGAATCCTGTTTTTTAAAGAAAGCCTATGATTTAGGTGCCATGACTGCCTCTGATATAAATAAAGAAACTGAGGTACAGATAAGGTAAGCTGCTTTCCCAAGGCCACACAGCTATTAAGAGGTAGAAGTAGAATTTGAACCAGATTGTCTAGCTTCATCTGTAGAACTGAGTTCTAGGTGGGGTGAGAATAAAAGCTGACAAGCCTCAGGGTGTGAGTCAAGAAGTCACAGAGCACCTCTCTTGCTACATCCTACTGGTCAAAGTAAGTCATAGGACCAGCTCTAGACTTGTTGGAAAAAGTTATCTACATAGGAATGGGAGGAATTTAGGGCTATTTTTTTGCAATTTGCCATGTCTTTTCACTTCCTATAACCTCATTTCAATAAACTTGGCATGTGTCTGGCACACGAAGATGATAACTGGTAGTATGTGTGGGAGAATGTGGCAAACCCTGCTATGTCCCAACTCATTATTCATTCTCCACTTCTCTCTTATTGACAGAACCCCAGTTCTTTTTTTTTTTTTTTCAGGGTGGCGATGTGCCCAGGTACAAATATTCACCTTCCCAGATGCCCTCATCACTGGGCTGACCACGTGACCTGGTTTTGGCCCATGAATGTCTAGATGTCTCCTGGGCAGGGCCTCTAGGAGAGCTGTCATTTTCTCAGTAAAAGGGAATAGGCTCTGTGTCCCTGGCCATTTGCCTTTCTCCTTCCTGTCTCATTCCTGCCTGGATCCCATACACAACAGTTTGGGGTGGATCAGCCATCTGGAAACCACGAGGGTGTCATGTAGGATGGCACAAAAGGGCCACGGAAGCCTGATCCCTGATGACACCACGGGGCCTCTACTCTAGTCCTGGATGCCCCATCTCAGACCTTCTTGTCATCTGAGAAAAATAACCCCTCCTTGGTCATGCCACAGTTAAGAGTTGTGGATTCGGCTACTGAAAAAAGGCGTGACAAGAAAATGAGACTGAAAAGTGGGCAGAAGGCTGGCCGTGAAGCGTCGTGACTATTAGGAAGACCCGGCAGCTGCTGCGAGCACCGCAGTGAGTTTCTATCTTGTTACGCACGTGTGCTTATGTGTGTGTTTGATGTACGGGCATCTGGATGTATCTGCGTTTGGGTGTGGGGGCAAATGTGTGCATGGAAGGAAATGCTATAGTCATGGAAAAATTTAAACTCAGACTGGAGCCCAGATTTTGAAAGACTGAAAGAACAATGTTGAAAGTGAAACGGTCAGTTTAATGGTGCCGACTATAAACTGAGTACTCAGTTTTTTTTTTTTTTTTAAGATGTCAGGATAGGAGAGTGTAGTTTCACAGCCTGGGGGCTTGGGTTGACTGCAAAGGCTAAGAATGAGCTCACAGAGTGAGCTGTGAGTGCCAGGAGCTCTGGCTCACCCTCTGGCTGTGATGATTATCTAGGGTCCAGAACAGAGAGCGGACCGCCCAGCCTCTGCACGGTCAGAACACTGGAAGCCTGCACCATGTCCATCCCAGGACCAGTGAATGGAGCCCAGCCAGAGGACGAGGCAGAGATCTGGGAAAGTTTGACTTGGACAAGAGAAGACCTGGAGGGGCCTGATGGGATAATAACTATAATAAGTCAGCTGTCACTGTATAGAAACCACACCTAAAACTTGGTGTCTTAAACCAACAACGGCCAGTCATTTGCTCACAATTCTGCAGTCTGGGTTGGAGAGATTTTCCCTACCCCATGTGGTGCAGTGGCGTGGGCTGGGCTCACTGATGCATTCGCAGCCAGCTGGCAGATTACTGGGGCTGAAGGAGCCGCGAGTGCTTCACTGACATGTCTGTCTCCTTCAATGAGATGATTGGACTGGCCACACCCCTGTCCCCAGCATGCTCGTTCATCTTCCTTCTCCACATGGCCTCTCATCCGCAGGGAGGGTAGCCCAGGCCTCATGACTTCTCAGGATGGTAAGATGGTAAAAGTGGAAGCTGCAAAGCTTTGAATGCCCAGGACTGAAATTTTTGTCACATTGGTACTGAACCAAGCACATCATGAGAGCAGCCCGGATATAATGTGGAAATGGGCCATGCAGCAGTATGACTTCAGGAGCGTGATTCACTGGGGGCTATTTTGTAACAGACTATTAAGATAAATAATCTTTATTATTTCTATCGACTTTATAGTTCACACACTAGTTGCACTATCTTAATTGATCCTTACCACTAAGTTGAGAGATGGTCAGTGATATGCTGGTAAAACAAAACATAATCCAATAAGAAGTCCCAATTTACAGCATTGGCCAATGTTTATGGTGTAAATACTCCCACTGTGGCTCATTTTAAGCAGCCAGCATGAGATCACGGGGCAAAGAGGAAAGAGGAGACACACTCTGGTTCCAGCACACCACTCTATCCAGTGGGGACCAACCCCACTTGCAGATAGGGTTAAGAGACTTCCTCAAAATCACAAACACAACCAACAGCGGCAGACCCAGGACTCAATCCAGATCCAGATTTTATGTTCTGGTCACAATATCACCCTGCTTCCTAGATATTTTCTTCGAACATTTGAAAGGCTGCTATGCAGGAGAGGGTGCTATAGTCTAGATTGCCCTAGAGTCAACATGAGTGTTAGAGAGACTTCAGCTTAAAGTCAGTATGAAATGGGTTCTGCCAGACTAGAGCCTCCCAGAGAATGGGCTGCTTTGCGCCATAGTGCTGTTCCTGTCACAAAGTGTCTCCCAGAGGCCAGATCTTTGAAGATTTCCTAATTAGAGGAGAAGTTGAACTAGATAATCTATGAGACCCCATTTATGCCTCAGATTCTTATTTTATGAATATTCCAAACCCCCAAATCTGGAATATACTTATTGGCCTTTTGAGACCAAAGGAGGCACAAGGGAAGAGAATGGAAGAAGGAAAGAAGGTGCGTGTTGAATCTGGGAAGAGCTTGGCCAGCTGAGGAGTCTCTGTCCTAGGGAGCTCTATCCGGGGTAGGGAAATGGGTCTTCACTAGGGTGGCTCTGGTCCAAGAGACAGAGCCATATGACTCACAATGTGGAGACACAATATTTACTTCATCCCAAGTCAATTAAAATGGCAGCAGACAGCTCCAGACCTTTCGTCTGAAATGAGGATGTTCTCAGTGTAGTAGAATGCGACTCCTGATATTACAGCCTGGCTGTTTAGATAATGCTCTTTCTTTCCAAACAGGCTTTCCTAATTTTTCTCAGAAAGAGAGCTTGCTAAGGACTTAGCATTTAGTCTCTTTGGCTTAACCAGAACCCAACTGCTCCTCTGCTTGGCCCCAGCTCTGCAGAAGAATAGATGCTCTGCTTGAGGTCTGACAGTCTTAGACACTTTCCACTCAGCTCTGGGGGCTTCCTGAAGCAATTAAATTTTCTGGTTTTATAATGAGAACCACAAAACTGGAAGCTTTCCTGAAGGAACAGCTCAAAACTTGAGGAATAAATCTCGGCATTTGGGAATAAACACCTGGGATGTTTCCTGGAATGACTCAAGCGTCACCAACCATGCCAAGAAATTACACGGGTAATCATGCAGCCTGGGAGCTTCCAGAGAATGCCCAAGACAGTTACTGAAGTAGATAATTCACCTCTGAGAACATGTCTTTCAGCTCAAAAATTGCAAAAGGTCATGTATCTGGTTCTGAGAAACTGTTATTTTCTTGGGCTGAACCCAAAGAAAGGTAGGTAGTTGACAACGAGTGAAGCCTGGCCCTGCTCTTGCAGCAGGACCAACCCCATCAGAGACTTTCAAGGACACTTTCACATCAAGATTTCCAGTCACAACAAAATATTGGGTTGGCCAAAAAGTTTGTTAGGGGTTTCCCAGACACTGTTATGGAAAAACCCAAATGACCTTTTTGGCCAACCCAATATTAGCACACCAAATACAACAATGCATAAAAAGGATCACGTACTATGATCAAGTTGGATCCATCCCAGGGTCACAGTATGGTTCAACAGATACAAATCAATACGATACACCACATCAACTAAATAAAAGACGAAACGCACATGATCACCTCAATAAATGTGGAGAAAGCATTTGATAAAATTAAACATCCATTCATGACAAAACCCAAAATGGGTACAGAGGGAACATCTGTCTCAACATAAAAGCTATTTATGACAAGCCCAGTTAACCTAATACTCAATAGTGAAAAGCTGAAAGCCTTCCCACATCAAGATTCCCCATTGCCTACTGGGTGACATGCTCCCCAAAGCTCAGTGGCTCCATCACCCATGGGTAAAAGAGTCTGCAATGGCTGGGCAGGATGTGAAATAAGAAGCAAGGATGGTCTCAAGAGCTTCTCCCCAGGAGACAGGTACTGGGGTGGTTGCACTCCCCTCTGAAACACATTTACACACTAAAGAAGCATCATCTATTTACATGCAAACAAGTACCAGCTCTGGAAACTGGGGGAGCTCTCTCTCCAGGAGCGGAGTAGCTTGTTTGGCTCTTGCACAGAAATATGTCAGGGAAACAGGGTAGCAGCTATCAGATCAGAGCCTCCCATTCCCATTTCCTTGCTCAGCAAACGGTAGGACTTGCATCCACCCTGGGCCTAGAGTCAGCTCCAGGGCTTAGGTCCTGGGGTTGTTTCACAAGACCCAAGTTCCTTTCTCTTCCTCCTCTTTTCCTTCTTCACTCTTTTCTTCATTAACCTCAAATGACTAGAATCACAGACCTCACAAAACTTAAAGACCGTGTTAGTTCAAACACTTTACAGAAAGGACCCAGAGATGAAGAGCAGAAATGCAGACTTACAAAAGACCCTTGACTAGTTGATGAAAGAGTACAGCAGATGAGACGGGTTGTCACTGCTGAGATTAAGTTATCAAATATGGTGGCTTCTACCTTGGGCTCTCTCTTCCTCTCTCTCTTCTATCAGTTGCTCTGGGGGAAGTCAGCTGCCACATTCCTAGACCAGGAAATTGATGGGCAAGCCCTGTTGCTCCTTACCCTTACCACCATTCAAGAGTAAATGGACTGGGCTTCCCTGGTGACTCAGTGGTAAAGAATCCACTTGCCAATTCAGGAGACATGGGTTCCATTGCTGATCTGGCTACGATCCCACAAGCTGCAGAGTAACCAAGCCTGTGTGCTACAACTACTGAGCCTGTGCTCTAGAGCCCAGAAGCTGCAACTACTGAGCCCTGCACACCCTAGAACCCATGCTCTCCACAAGAGAAGCCACCACAATGAGAAGCCTGCACACTGCAACTAGAGGGTAGCCCCTGCTTGCTGCAACTAGAAAAAAGCCCATGCAGCAAAAAGACCCAGCACAGCCAAAAATAAAATAAATAAATCTTGAAAAAAAGAGTATATGAACTTAAAATTGAGCTCTGCCATCAGATTTTGCCATCACATAGAGAGGATCAAGTTTGCTTTTTTTGTGAACAGTTTGCTAACTGAGAAGGACAACCAACGTGAGCTGTATCTTTGAGGCACAAATGCAGCAAATCCTTCACCTTGCTCTACAGATGGAGCTGAAACAGTCCTGGGGCTTTGGGCCCTACAGGTGTCAGTTTGCTCTCTCTCTACACTTTCAGGGAAGGAGGACCCACACTGAGAAAGCAAAAACTGCACAGAAGTGGCTGTCCTGTCAGTGAAAATGTGGCATCTCTTGTTCAGTAGATTGCAGTTTTTAAAAAAGTAAAGGTTGTAAAGAAAAGACTCATATAAGAATAAGCATTTCCATGGGTGAAGTCTGAAAACAAAGAACAATCTCAGCTGCTGGGAAGCACCGTTTTGGTTTTCTTTTTGTTCTTTCTTTTTCTTCTCACTGTAGACTGAACTTTGTTCTCTGCTTTCTCTTTCTTGGAGAGGACACAGTTTTAAGTCAGCACTGATTTGGGATTGTGCCTAAGGCACAATCAGTGCTTCACTGTCATTGTGTTTTTAAGCTTTTTAAAATTAAAACAGTTCTTTGGGGAATGAAAAAAAGTGAAATGTCATGAGGACACTCAGGCAGGCTATGAGATGTTCATTTCGTGAGGCCCTGAAGTCTGGCCAACCACCAGTGAGGAATGAAGTTCTGCTGACAAGCATATGGCTGAGCTTACAGGCAGATCCTTCCCCAGCTGAGCCTTCAGATAACTGCAGTCCCCAGCCAACCGCTGAACTGCAATCTCATGAGAGACCATCCTGAATTCCTAACTCAGAAACTGTGAGATGATAAATGTTCATTGCTTCAGCTGCTAAGTTTAAGAGTAATTTGTTATGCAAGAGTGGATAAAAACACTGGGCTCTTTTTTTTTCTTCTTCTTCTTTTCTTGGTTGTTTTCATTTCCCTTTGGGAGAAAGAGATGGGGGCAAATTCCAGCTTACCAGTCAACAAGACCTTGTCCTCTACCACTTTAAGAGATGAAACTGTGGCAAATTAGGAATAAAAAAAGAAGGAGCTTCCATGGAGGCCCGGGGCAAGGGCCTCCTGAGCAAAGAACTAAGTGTGTTTCCAAGCATAAGTGAAAGAGTTTCAATTCATAGGCTGCTAGAAAGCACCAACTTTCTTTATAGAAGTTTTGAGTATGCGGCCACTGCAAATGCTAACTGCAAATGTTGCCTTATGTATAAACCTGACAGAGCTATAGAAATGGTGTCTTGGTGGCAACAAAGACAGAGCCTGAATTCCAAATGGCCTCCCCACCCCCATCCACTCCCATGGTGGACCAGTCTAACCCTGTCCACCATATACACGCTACCAAGAGAAAAGGCTCTTTGAAAGAGGCCTAAGCAAAAGACATCCTACAAATGCATATATTCAGCAGAATATGGTCACAAGTGCTCTTTCTGACAAACTCACTCATTGAAGGGTCCAAAACTGCAGGTTCTTAAGCAGCAGGCTCCATCCTCTGCATTCTACCCTGTGTGCAGAAATGAGCCTTGTCTTGTTTTCTCTTCAGAAAACCTAGAGCTGGAAGCAAAACGGGTTTTCCAATGCCCAGCATTCATTTCCTAAAATATAGCTAAACTAGGTTAATGCTTTTTTTTTTTTTTTTTTGCCCTTGAAGTACAGATTCAGAGCTTCTGGGAAACATCCTGCTACTGCTGCTAAGTCACTTCACTCGTGTCTGACTCTGTGCGACCCCACAGACGGCAGCCCACCAGGCTCCCCTGTCCCTGGGATTCTCCAAGCAAGAACACTGGGGTGGGTTGCCATTTCCTTCTCCAATGCATGAAAGTGAAAAGTGAAAGGGAAGTCGCTCAGTCGTGTCCAACTCTTAGCGACACCCCATGGACTGCAGCCCACCAGGCTCCACCATCCATAGGATTCCCCGGGAAACATCCTAGCTTCTTGTTTTAAAGATCTAACAAGAATGTAGTTGTCACCTTTCTTTAGGGAAGATTTTCAATTCAATGCTGGAAGCAGACAAGTCATAGGAGTGGGCCTGGCTGGCTCTCCGGGGTCCATTAGAGACAGTGGTGTGGGCCGCGCATGGTCTGCAATGGCATGGCACCTTACTGTACGAAACAGCGCCAAGTTCATTTGGTACAGCTGGGGCAGGGCTGGAGGCGTTCTTAGGACCTATTATATGTGAGCCAACAACCTCATCTGTCCAGCTGTTCCTTGGTGTTCTAAAGGAGACCAGGAAGTAAAAGAAAATGAAGAAGCGGGAGCCAGAAGTCAGTTTCCGCCAATGGAACAACGGGTGCGATTGTGCTTCTTACATGGCAACAACTGCTCTCAAGGAGCATGTAACAGAATTTCACACACACTGCTACCATCACGAGAACCTCCCCATGGGAACTTCTGGATGCAGTCTTTTGGAGTTTGAGGGATCTGGGAAGACCATTCCAGTAAAAGGGAGATTCTATAGAAAAGTTGGGGAAGGGCCAGTTCTTAGGTGACCTCTCCAAGCAAGAGAAAATGCAAATATGTGCTTTAGGAGTTTCCCCCAAAACCAATGCAAATCTTTCTTGATGCAAAAGCCATGCTTTCCTCTTAGTGTTAAAGATAGTCCTGGTCTTGCTTCTGGAAAGCTTCCAAGGACAGAG
The DNA here is from genome assembly GCF_014754425.2 of Oryx dammah. Taxonomy (NCBI): domain Eukaryota; kingdom Metazoa; phylum Chordata; class Mammalia; order Artiodactyla; family Bovidae; genus Oryx; species Oryx dammah. Next base: position 59,544,108 of record NW_024070210.1, on the reverse strand, counting down.
GCTAAACAGTTACCAAACTCACTGGAAAGGAAGAGCTCCTCAGAGCTCAGAAATGATTGTTTTACACAGTTTCTTGCCCCTTGTCTTGAAATGTGCTCAAGCCAAACTCTGCAAAGACACCAGGTGGGGGCTCCTGGGTATGCGTTGTGATCCCAGGCCCTCTCAAAGGAAGGCTGAGGTGGAATCACAGAGGTGATGTGGAGTGCTAACAAGAGCATGTCACTTGAGTCCTGCCTCAGAAAGTTCCTTAACTTCTCCCCAGCCTCTGTTTCATCTGCTCTGTGGAGATAATACATATTTTATGAGGTTTTTTTTTTTTTTAGTGAGACATCAATGAGACAATGTATGTGAATGAGGTTTGAAAAATGAAAAATAATCTCTGGATTCCATTTAATCACTTGCGCTCCACCACATTAATAGTCCAGTGACTGAGGGTCAGTAGGGGAGGCCTTGCCATGGGCTCCATACCATGGGAGATCTCATGCCAGACCTACTTGAGAGCCCTGCTCCACCATATGATGAGAAATGTCTGGTGGGCCAACTTAGTAGTCCTGGGACTTCCCTAAGTTGATGGAGTGATGCTTCTGGAAGATCTTGGGTTTAGTCCTTCCTCTTCCTTCTGTCCGTCCAGTATTGCTTTCTGTCTACAAATGTGGTATCTGTGTTCCATTTCTCACAGCCTGTGATGTTTACAGATCAAAATACCAGTTTCTAAAAACTCACTGGCCCAACTAGCCTTGACCCCAATCTGAAATGCCTACTGGAGATTACTAGCTAGATATCTACCCTACTTTAAATTTTTAAAAAGGATATCTTTTTTCTTGAAATGCTTCCAGCTCTCAACTATGATAAGCTAGTCAGTAAAGGATTATGTATTTATTTACCCTTTACTCTCCTGCGTTCCCTCTTCCAACCTGTTACCAAAACCCTGTACCTCTTCCTTCAAGGCAACTCTTGAAGTCCGCTGATTCTTCCCAGGTCTTCTCTTGCTATCCTGCTTAAGCCTTCCTTTTCTGATATCTGGATTCCTGTCTCTCCTTCTTATTACTTGTTCACCTCCAACTCTCTCTCTCCCGTTTATCTGACACAACTTGATCTTTGGTATCAGTCAGTCTAGGCTAGGCTATACTGAAGTAGCAAATGACCCTAAAATCTCAGTGGCTTAACACAACAAAGGGTTATATCTTATTTACCTTATGTATATATCCATCATGGCCTTGCTCTGGCTCTGCTCCAAGTTGTTTCATTCTGGGATCCAAGCTGATGGAGACCTCCCTATCTGGGACAGTGGTGTTCCCAGTGCAAAGGGAAACAAGAACATGGAGAACCATGGTTCAGTTATCTTTTGCCTAGAAATGACATAATTCCATTTTACTCACACTTTATTGGCAAAAGCATCACATGGCCAAGTCTGGTGTCATCTGGGGGAATCCCTCCCTAGGAAGGGGAAATATAATCATGAATACTGCTACAATCTGCCACAGCGCTCACTTCAGCTGTTTCCCTCTCATGACTCAAATGCCATGTGTTGAAACCCCAGCCATGTCATGGCCCCAGGAAGCCTACTCTCTCTGGCTCAGGTAATTTCTCTTCCCTAAGACCTTTGGTTGACTTTATAATCAAGAGGCCCCATACTGGATTTGTTTTAAGTGTCTGTCTGCACATAACGCTTTGGGTGGTCTTGTGATCCACTACTCCTGGCCAAAGCTGACTGGACTTTCAGGGATGGCAACAGATCCAAGGATAATCAAATCCAGGCTCACAGAGGCCTAGAAGCTGGACCAACCAAATGTAGAAAGAACCACCAGGTGACTACCAAATACAGAAAGAATATACTTCTTGGGATAGTGGTTAAGGCTCAAAAGATGCCTTGAGGTAGAGTCAGAGCAGGTGGAAGCTTTGGGTAAGTTGAGATTAGGAGAGAATTGAAACTGAACTTGTTATAGAGAGAGGCAGGGGCCAAATGCATGGCGAGTGCAGAGACACCATGAGAAAGGGCAGGGCCCTTCCACGACAGGGTGGAGAAGACTCACCAGGCCTTCGGAGCCAATCACCTGGACTTTTACAATCCATACCCATTTCCCATGCCCACAGAGAGAGAGCGGTCTCAGCAAATCCCGAATAAAGCCACTCTGAGCTTAGAGAAACATCAGTTGTCAACTTGTTTCACACGAGTTTAGTTTGATCTTCCTATTTAGACTTTAGGCCCCTAAAATCAAGGCCCATATTGTGTTCACCACGAGCCTGGCACAGTGCAGGCTGCCATATGTGTTCTACAAATGGCTTTTCCCTCAATTTCCACATACCTTTGCCTCATTATCGTGATCATCTTCTCTGCAGCCAATGCTATAAAATCAACCCAAAGCATTACTGTAGAATTAACGAGAAAGGAAATACAAATTGCCTTATTCAGGAAACAATCTCTATGCCCACTTAGCACAGACTTCTGGGACCTTAATAACCAGTGTGCTGTGCACCATGGACACAGAATGGACTTTTCACAATGGCATAGCCCCATCTCATGGCTTCTCATTCAGCTCCCCAAGGGTGAATTGCTGAGTCCCAGATTCAGGCTCTTAAAAATGGGGTTAGCATCTGGTTATGGTGAGGCATATATGGTAGATATAAAGGACTATCAGCAGAACAAGAAGCAACACAGATGCTTCCTAGCTACAAGTCCTCATCTCTTCACACAATATCCTCTGTACCCAAAGCAGCCTGAGTCTAGACTATGGGGATAGGAGGTGGTACCAGGGCGCAGATGGGAGGAGCCAGTTGTGGTCGCTGGGCTGGCTGACTTGCTTCTGCAGAGCCTTTGCACGTCCTTTGCGTCTCTTCCCCCATCCCTTCTGCCTTCCAGTCCCCCAGTGCAAAGCACAGGGTGTGTGTGTGTGCATGCAGCGAGGCAGGGGAGGCCGCATATAATTTTTTCCTGTGTGTGTTTGTACACATACCAGAATCATTCAACAGAGAAAGACTTTAGTGTGGGTCTGAAAAGACTACATAACTTGAAATATTCCTATCCATCTAGATACTGATTTTTCTGCCAGGAAAATGAAAAAAATAGCAGAGATGCTAGATAGATAGACAGATAGATAGATAGATATTCACAGGCAGACCTTGCCAGTTAGTGTCAGCCCTTCTCCCCTGGGAGGTCTCCTTGTGTAACGTGACTCCAGGAGGAGAGCAGAGAAGCCCCTTCTGAGCTTACTGCGGCTGCCGCTGGCTGCCTGCCTGCAGGGGCGAGAGGACTCCCTGGGGTCTCTATCAAGGGGAATGAGCCAGGGGACTCCAACTGCCCTAATGTCTTTATACTCCGATGAGAGGCAGCGGGGAAATCACTTGAGCCCAGTGCTGTCACCAGACTCCTCTGTTACTGGCACTTAAAGGACCTCACATTAGAGGTTAGGGTTGCCCTAGTGAAGTACCACAAACTGCGTGGATTAAACAACAGAAATGGGTTATCTCAAACTTCTGGAAGCTGGACGTCTGAGATAAAAGTCAGCGGGCTTGGTTTCCTCTGAAGGCTGTGAGAAACTGTCACAGTGGCCAATGACATTTACCCAAGGTGTGATTATTACTTATTGAAAACTGAGGGCTGGGAGGGAGAATCAGCCCCAGGCCTCTCTCCTGGCTTCGGGGGAGTGGGGGGTGGGGGGTGGCTGACAGTCTTTGGAATTCCCTTGCTTGTAGAAATCCTCCCACCTCTGACTTTATCTCCACATGGCATTCTCCCTGTGTCCTCTCTGCCTGCAAATTTGCCCTTTTTATGAGGACACAAGTCATTAGATTAGGGCCCATCTTAATGACCTCATTTTAACTTATTACTCCTGTAAAGATCCTATCTTAAAATAAGGTCACATTCTGAGATACCAGGGGTTTAGGACATCAACATATTTTGGGGAGGGGATCTAATCCAACCCGCATGAGGCCTTACTCATCTGCCCTTCACAGCGAGGGCGGAGGTCTGCGTTCGCCCTGGCCAGACCCTGAGTTTATCATCACACAGCCCTGGTGTGTTTATCACCAGACACATGGCCCTTCTCCCTTTGGATCATGACTTCTTGGACCCAGTTAGCCAGAGGCAGGGCAAACAGACCACTTCAAGCCTGCAGAGCCTCAAAAGCTCAATGCAGGGAAGTTTCACTAGTCATTCTTCTGGTTTCTCTGAGTTAGTGCACGTTCTCAGCTTTGCCTGATTATTCTCACTCTTCACCCCTCCTTGGGAAGGGAGCAGAAGCTACTTCCCTGACCCACCCGGGCCTCTCTGCAGTGGGACTCTTGCCAAGCAGCTGTGAGGGGAAGGCAGCAGGAGCTCCGAGGACTTTTGGGCTGTGAGGCTGTTAAGTCGTGGAGGCAGAAACACTGAGGTCAGGCAACTCTGGTGTGGGAGTCAGGAAAGAGGAGGTGCAGGGGGAAAGCTGAAGACAAAGAGATGGGAAAGGGATAAAGGGGGCTGGGAAAGAGACAGTATCATCATAATAAAATAGGTAATTTGTGGGTATATATATAAAGGCAGTTGTGTCTGTTGCTTAGGATTATATTTGGCTTTGTATAATAGAGAATCCTCAAATAATAGAGGCTTTGTAAAGAATGACCTTAATTCTCCTATCCACAAAAGAAGTCTGCAGACAGACAATATAGAGCTGGTATGGCAATCCTGCGGTCATCATGAAACCAGGCTGCACTTAAGATTCTGTACCCTCAACCTTAACATGTCTCCTCTTGGTCCCTGCTAGCTGCTCAGCCTCCAGCCATCACATCCAGATTCCAGACAACAGGGAAAGGGCCCCTCAGAGACTCCACACATTACTTTTGCTTATAGCTCATTAGCAATAACTTAGTAAGGTGGCCATATAATCTTTTCTTTGGGTAGCTATGTACTTAACAAAAACTAGGAATGTGTTATTAAGAAAAGAAGAAAGAATGTTGGAGAGCAAACAGTGGTTTCCACCATCACATTGTATATGAAGGGAAGATAGTTATCATCTAAATTCCCAAACTCACGCTTGAGAAAAGGATGCTCCTGAAGCACAAATCTTTATGTCCCACAGAATCTCCCCTCTCAATGTCATGTTCCACTGCACTTAAATCACTCTTCAGGTCTCAGCTTTAACCTCCTTTGCTCAAGGAACTCTCCCCAGACTTCTCAGCCTGCATTGGCCTCCTTGTCTCACGCCTCTGTTGCATCTTGTGCTTCTCCTTCAAAGCCCTCTTCCTCCTATTCATTGTTGAATTTTAGCTGAAGTTACTTGTGTAAGGACCACCCTCCCTCTAAACGAGACTGTCCTCTCCCCGAGAGCAGGGGCTCTGCCTTGCCTGTCATCATCTTGGAAGTTGATGTAGAGGAAGAAGAACTTCCTTCCACCCTTTTAGGATCTAGAACTGGACTGAAGACTTCAATTGACGTGAGACAGATTAACAGGAGAAAAGCATACACTTTTATGTGCTATTTTTACACCTACAAAGGAATCTTCAAAAGGAAAATGAAGACCTGAAGAAGTTGTTGGGCCCTGAAGTTTATACACCATTTCAACAAAAACAATGCATTGTGGGGATGAGACAAGACAAAGGGGCTTAGGCTTGGGGCAGTGAACTGTGGGCCAGTGACTAGGAAATAGACAGAGGAAACCAGTAGAAGATAAATGTCATTTTAGTGGGTTTGTTTGTACAGGTCCATTTGGGCCTCTTCTCCCAGTCTCTGGAGGTAAGAATGTTCTTTCTTCCTAGTGCACAGAGGTCACCATTCTTGGGGGGAAATTTTGTGACCTGCTTTTAGGTAGAAAGGGAGAGGTCAGAGAGCTTTGCCTGCATCTTCTGTTTCTCAAGTGACTTCAGCTCAAAACAATCAATACAGGTGGCATATTTTGGGGGTGGCATGTTCTGAACCCCTTCATAGACCCTCAGTAACTATTTGTTAACTGACTGCCGTCGAGTGATGAGAATACTAGAGAGGTTCCAGACTCAAGGCTGGTTCCAGTGAGACTCTTCTTTAACTGACTGCCCTGGTTGAGACCAGGGGAGACTGGCTCCTCCTGTGTTGTCCACCTGCCAGGATTTGGGTAGCCTGAGCGTGCACACTGAGGTCTGGGAGGGTTGGGGTTGAGGCTGTCAGACCAGCCTCTCTGAGGAGAACACCCACACCAAACTCCGCTTTAGGAAGCCAGCTCTGGCCAGAAGCACGCCCAGGAGGGCAGGGGAACAGAAACTGCTGCAGTGTGGGTGAGATTTAGATCTGAAAATGTAGCCGGCTGCCCAGTCTTTGGAGAGGAAAAGTAGGTCACCATCTTCCCCTCGATCTGCTTTGACGTCATCCCCAGGCTCGAAAGGGGAAGGGAGGTTTGTGTGATCTCTGGCACCACAGGCTGTGGGCACATTTGCTCACACTCAGCTTTGTGAGAACTCTGCCCCACCCCTGCCATTCTCAAGACTCCCTTAAAATCAAGGAACCATCAGCTGGGCTGTTCAGCCTTGAGGTCTCAGATAGGGAGGCTTCCCAAGGCCGGCTTTTTGAGAAAGAGTCCATTTCTCCACTACCCAAGCCAAAAGGTAGGACCCAGCCAATGGCAAGACTTCCAAACCCTCCATTTAAAACCTGTCCAATTAAGGGACGAGCAGTCTGTGCTCTGGCACAGGAGCACAGGGTTTTAAAGTAGAGGGCGAGAAAGAGAGAGAGGTGGGAGCCCTGAGAGACCGTGACGCTGACTGCTGACAGCAGCCCCGAGAACACGACTCCCTCCAAGGCTCCAGCCCAGGGGAGGTGAGGCCAGGATGGAGCCATGCAGCGGTAGTTCAGTTGCTTAGTCCTGTCCAACTCCGTGCAACCCTGTGGACTTTGCCCACTAGGCTCCTCTGTCCATGGGATTTCCCAGGCAAGAATACTGGATTAGATTGCCATTCCCTTTTCCAAGGGATCTTCCCAACCCAGGGACTGAACCCCCGTCTCCTGCCTTGTCAGCGGATTCTTTGCTCCTGAGCCACCAGGGAGAAAAGCAGACTTCATCTCCAACTTGAATTCCCCGCTGAATCCTGTCCTTCCACATTCACCACGAAGAAATTCAGTCATCACAGCCTGGGCGTCCTTCAACTATTTCTGACTAAGAGGCCCAAAGTGATATTCACCCCTGGTGTGATGTGGGGATTTTCTGGGGCAGAGTTGAGAGGATTAGCTACTGTCTCCCTTGGGTCTGCAAGGGCTTTTGATTAAATATTCAAGAATTTTGTTAGCCAGTTGTTAAACCATTAGTAAAGCTGCCATGGTGGGAGTATTGACACTGTGGAAATTGGCAAATACTACAAATTAGAGTTTGGGTTTATTTTTATTTATTTATTTATTTTCCCCAGAGAGCTGCTTTACCAGCCACAGACTCATACAAGAGGAACTCTGAGAGGGCTAGAGTTGAAGGGGACCACGGAGTGAGCAGTGCTAAGGGCAACTGGCGCTTTCCTGACGCCTTCATCATGTCGTCCTTGGCTTTTAGACATTTCCTTGGGGGTCTGTGTTTTCTCTGTGGAAACATCTATGGATGCCCTCTTGCTCCATCAGGGAACATGAAGAAATTTACTTTCGGTTGCTCCTATGCAAAAGGACTCCAAGAACACAACTTCCAAAGGCAGCAGGTGCATTGTCTTGAAGAAAGAGAAGAGAAGGGAAAGCTGAGTGGCAACTTTAATAGCAACAAGTGAGTGCAGAAGTAGATCCGGGCAGCCTGATCCCCAAAACTTAGCTTCCTTCAAATCCCCTGATACAGCCAGCAATCCAAACCTGCAGTTAAGGCCACAGGTGGTGTTTCTTATGTAAGTAGATCCCTCTGCTTCAGATTTCATTTTCACAAGTCACAAAAGTTTAAAAGGGAAACACTATTTTCATGAAAAGGACCATAAAAGAGACCTGGATTAGTATAAAGGAAGGTTCTTAAATTTCACCATGTTGGTCAACCTGGGGAAGGGTGTGCTTCTGGAAAAAAAGATTTCTAGGACTTTCTCTGAGAAATTGAGACTCTGCAGATCTGCAGAGGTGGCCAAGCACCAGCCTTTTTTAAAAATTTCATTTATTTTTAACTGAAGGATAATTGTTTTTACAGTACTGTGTTGGTTTCTCCCAAACATCAACCTGCATCAGCCATAGGTTTACCCATGTCCTGCCCACTCAAGCACTGGCCTTTTTAACAGCCCCTACTTCTACCCCCACATCTGCTACTGGTGGCCTAAGGACCACACTTCGAGAAACTGGTCCCAAGAGGATCCTTGGGAGGAATTCTATAGAGGAGTAACCTTGAGTGGGACCTTCTTCTCCACCTGGATCAGCCACCTGTGACCAGAATCCCCCAGGGTCATGCCCAGAGCAGGGGCAGCCTCCTCACCCAGGCTCCTCTCCTTGGAATCGAGGGTTGACAGTGAACTTGATTCTTGGCACAAGTGCAGAGAACTCCTTCCCCCATGGACCCAGGGACCCCTCCAGGAATCATTGAAAGTTATCAGATTGATTGTGCTTGCTGAAAGCACCTTAAGAGTTTAGATTTATAAGGTTGAGCAGAACTCCTCTCAGTAACTCAAATCTACATGCAGAGATGAGGTGGGAAGGGGCTGTGGTATTCCACAGATGGTTCACTCTGGAGAGAAACCACTGATCCACAACTGCCCCCCTCTGCCACTCCTGCACAACACCCCCAGAAAGACATCCCACTCCACATCTAGGCAGCCCGGCCCTGCCATGATGCTAGAGGGCATCATGGTAATAGAGAGAAAGAAAAGATGCCAGGCTTCACCTCTGCCCACAGCATACTTCCTGCCCCGAGGCTTCTACTGCAGCCCTGCCTTAGCGGTATTCTTTATATTTCTAAGCCACTTCCTGTTTCCATTTCTAGGTCATAAGCCAGGCTTACAGTTGGTGGGGCTCACTCACCCAGGAGGCCCAGCTCTTCTTATCTCCCTTCAGAGACCATGGCTGCCTCTTGGGGAAGGGTTCAGAGTGCGCAGCTTGGAAGACACACAACTTGTCCTCAGCTTTTCAGAATGCCGAGGCCCAGAAACTTTGCCCGCCTGGGAGGTCTGTGACTTACTTGGGTTGTGTTTCTCTGCCGTGCTGATGCCCAAGTGCTCACTTTCCTGACGGACTGGACGAGTATGCTTTGTGAAGACTCTGCAAAGACCTAATCAGAAACCTCGCTCCTCCAGACAACCATCAGGCACCAGCTAGCGTTCCCAGAGGGAGATGCGAACAAGAAGCCATCCATGAGCAATCTCTCTGGAAACCAAGTTTCAAAACAAGGAGGAAACCACAGCTCAGCTGTGTGCTAGTGTTTGGCAACATGGGCTCACTTGAAGAGAGACAAGTACAGGCTTTGCACAATTTTATTGACGTCCCTCTGTGATTTCTAAGCAGTTTACTCCTGACTTCCACCACTCACTCACTGGGGAAAGATTATCCTGGTGGAATGCTGAGTGCTCAGGACAAGCCATTGGACGATTGGGTCAAGGTACATGTGCCAAGTCAGCATCAGCCTGTTGTTTTTGCCTCCCAATTCCGTTCTTTAACCTTTTTTTTTTTTGCCTGTGAAAATGTATCATAAGCTGGAACGCACCTGAGATGGCACAGAAAATGCAGAGCTTCGATATTTTCCCTGTGCCCCCAAGTGAGCCAGGCATGATGCCAAGGCTTGGACGGGTCCCCTGAATGGGAAGGGAAGCAAGGAAGGGAAGAGGAAAGAACAAGGAAAAAAAGGGAAAAAAAAAAAAGACCCAGAACTGGAACTGAGCAGGACGCTGTGGGGCCTTCCCAGGACAGACCCCTCCCCCATATCCTCTGCTGTAGACCCTCTCTGAAGTACCTAGATGATAGTAGCAGATACACGTTTCCTGAGCTGTTTTATAGATGTTAAAATCCCCACCAAATGGAAGAAATCAACTACTGGACGACCATGAGCACACAGCCCCCAGACCTACTGACGCCTAGGGATTGATAATGGGATCTTGCCCTGTTATCACACCATCAACCAATCAGAGAACTGTGCACAAGCTGCTCCCGTGGCCTGTGACTCCTCTCCTTCCCTGGATTTTACAGATGCTTTCCTGAAACCCACCAGGGAGTTCGGAGCACTAGCTGCCCTAGACATCCTGCTTGGTGCCCTGTGATGAATGCTGCACTTCCCTTCACCACAGCCTGCAGTCAGTAGGCTGGCTTGGCGAGCAGACCCGAGTTTGGTTCAGTAACAAGCCTAGGGGACAGGGATGCAGGCTGCTCTCCTGAAGGCACTCCCGAGTGCAGAGTCCTGGCTCTCCTGAGGGTAGGGGCCTGATGGCAGCGAGATTATCTCCAAAGAGAGAACCAGGTGCAGAGAAACAACAGAGCCACACACAAAGCAACTGAAATCTGAACAAAGACCATGTCTCTTAATTATTGAGGATATAAAGAAATAGGAAATCTCATATCCTGTGGTAGAAACATAAACTGGAAGAACTTGGTTGGTTGGCAAGTTTGAGGCAGAGACAATACTCTGTGTTCATTGCACTTTTGTGTTTTCCTCCTGGACACACACAAAGACTATATTTCCCAGCCTCCCTGGCAGTTAGAAATGTTCATTCGACTGAGTTTGGGACAAAGGGAAAGTGGCAAAGGAAGTGATGAGAGTCACTTCCAAGTCTGGACCTAAAACCACCTGTGCAGTTCTCCATGTCTTTTCCTCTCTTCCTACTCCTTTGCCTATTGGTTGAAATCAGAGCATCCAGGGAAGAACTCCAAGATCCTGGCAAATGCAGAGCCATCATATGACCAAATCTTGGTTCTAGATGACAGGGCAGAGCTCCTTCCATTTCCAACCACATAACTTACTTTGAACTGCAGCGTAAGAGAGAAATGAATATTTACTGTGTTAAGCCACAGAGCTTGGCAGAGTGTTACAAGATTTAGCCTATTCTGACTGACGTAGTATCAAAAGCCTTACAAATATCCATAAGCTTTGACCTAGCAATTACATTCTTTGGAGCATATCCTAAGGAAATAAGTAAGAGTAGTCACTACAGCATTGGTTATTATAACAAAAAAATTATAAACAACATTAATAATGAAGACCAAAGTCTAGGACCTAGTAGACGATCCATTAAAGAAGTAATACAGCTCTGTAAAGAAATACTAGACATTTAATATCATTGAAATGTATTTCTTGACTTGAAAAACTTTCATGGTATATTGTTATGTGAAAAAGAATAAGTAACAGAACATAACCATTTATATATAAATATATATATATATATGCATAGAAAAATGTCTGGAAATATACCAAAATAGTAGTGATTATTTCTGGTATTAGGATTACAGGTGGCTTTTTTCTGCAATTTTATGCCCTTTCTGCAATTAGCATATATTTCTTGAGTTAAAAAATTTTTTTAAGTAGCCAGCTGGAAATGGATTTGTGTCACCTTTGAACTTGAAGGTTGGCCTTACTCTCTCTGTGTAAGTGTATTCCATGCAAAAGAAACCTAGGTCCTTTGGATGCTCTGCTGCTCAGGGGCTAAAACCCCACCATCCCTACACATCTGTTATATCTTCACCATGGGGAGCAGTGCCCAAGCCCTTCTCAAATCTTCCAGGCTCAGTTCCACTGACAGATTGCTCTGGCTTTAAGGAAGAAAGTGCCTTTTCATCACCATGTTTTCCAGGATTTCCTCAGAGGGTTGATGGGCCTCTGAACTCTCTTCTTTCTGGGTCCCCATTTGGATGATTTTGGAAAACTGTGGCCACAGATCCTCTCTCCCTCAAGACCAGCTGGGTGGTGCAGACCCTGCCAACACTGCAGAAAGCGAGGCAGGAAATTACACACTAAGCATAGGTCTTTATTCCGAAACCCAGCAACCCTGCCGCAAAATAAACTCAAGGGCCCTGCAGCCTTGGTGCCCTGACCCACCAGATCAGAGTCTCATGAAATCTCTGCTAATGAACTTTGAATACAAAGTAAGGCTGTAGGTTTTTGTTTTGACCTTCCAACCACATGATCATGCCAGAATTAAGGTGGAACTCCAATTTTTTTTTTTCCCCTCCCAAATGACTCCCTGCTCTTTTCAACAGACCCTCGAATAGAGAATAAGCCACTGAGGTTTCCTGTTGTGGAAAGTTCTTTGCATTCTGTGACGGGACCATGTAATAACTCAATACCTGTATAAGTTTTGTGTATAGTCAGGTAAAGCTATTTTAGTTGAACTTAATGTCTTTTTGGCAAATCATGTGTCCCCCAAATGAAGACACATAAGGAAGAAACAGCTTATTTTGGGCATGAGATCTCAACAGCCTGCATCAGGAAAAGTGACTTCCCTTTTGAAGGCTGAAGCCTCGAACCTGAGAGAGCTGACAAGAATACTTCCATAGCTCTTTCCCATTTCCCCCCACAGCTCAAATCCTTCCTGCCCTTCAAGGCCCAGCAGAAGAAAGTACAGAGGCCTCCATGGGCAGGTCAGCCCACATCAACATCTTTCCTGCCCCAAATCCCTTTCTAGTGAAAAGGCTCGGTCACGTGATATACAACCTGAGTGCTGAGGAAATTTCCCGGGCCAGCATGGTCACGTTCACATCAGTGCCCAGCTTAACCACTGTTCAGGGGTCCCACCCACTCAGGTCTCAGCCCCGTGAAGACTCCTCTTTCCCCAGGTATTGAGAACCCAACAGAGCAGCTGGAGTGCTGTGTGATCTTGGGCAAGTCGCCAGGTTTCCCTGAGTCTCACTTTCTTGTGCGCCTGGTTCTAATCTTAATAGTTGTGAGGATTAAATAAGGAACTCATGAAAGACACTTCACACTCAAAAAAGGCAGTGTTCCATTTTTAAAAGTGACCTCCAAGTCCTTTGACCCACCTCTACCCAGAGGTGGTGCTTTGGATCCCCTCTCCTGGAATCTGGTCTCTGAAACTGCCTGACCAACAAACAGGTCAGTGGGGAATGCCCATGCCTTCAGAAGCCTGGGCAGGGCTTGAGCCCCGCCTCACTCTTGGAATCCAGAGGCCATATGGTGAGGGAGCCTGGCCACACAGAAGGGTGTGTTCTGGCAGAAAGCCCCAGAGGCAGTGTTGGCCAACAGTCAACGTAAAAACTGACTCCAGGTGCGGCCACCATCTGACTGTAACCTAGGAAATTGGAGATCAGAAGCCCTTAGCAAGAGACACCTCCCTGATTCCAGTGAACCCCCAGAACCACAGTGATAAGAATAAAATAACTGTCATTTTAAGTCCCTAAGTGTTCCAGTGATTCATTGCTCTGCGGTCTTTTCTTGTTGCTGGTGGGAGGCTCCCATGGGTCCAGGAGTGACCTTGACCCTGGATCACCTGTCCTCCCTAATCCTGCTGCTTCTTCCTCCCCAGCTTCATACAGTCAGGCGTGCCCTTCCCCACAACATGTCTGTAGGTCTCTGAACCCTTCTGTGGACCAAATCCAACTTTTCTTCCCAGAGGACACTTCTCAGCTCCCAAGCCATTCAATGGGTTCAAAGAACTGTCTGGGAAGAAGGATGCTGCCCAACTCTGAGACAGGACAGCCTCGGACACTCACATGCTGCCTTGTTCTCTTATACTTGCTGTGTGTTCAGTTCAGTTCAGTTGCTCAGTCGTGTCCTACTCTTTGTGACCCCATGAATCGCAGCACGCCAGGCCTCCCTGTCCATCACCAACTCCCGGAGTTCACTCAGACTTATGTCCATCGAGTCGGTGGTGCCATCCAGCCATCTCATCCTCTGCTGTCCCCTTCTCCTCCTGCCCCTAATCCCTCCCAGCATCAGGGTCTTTTCCAATGAGTCAACTCTTCACATGAGGTGGCCAAAGTATTGGAGTTTCAGCTTCAGCATCAGTCTTTCCAATGAACACCCAGGACTGATCTCCTTTAGGAGGTGTTAGACATTGTTTTATCAAAACGAATGTAAGTTTCTTGAGGGCAGGAGCCCTGTTTAAGTTTTATTTTTGGAGCAATCTTTTTTTTTTTTTCAATTTAAATTTTTGAGTGAATTTTAATTTTTTGAGAAAATGATGATCATAGCTAACTGAAATGAGATGAGCCTGAAAAACCCAAGTCCATGACAATTCTCAAAAGGGAGAAGGAGAAAGGTCCCACTGCTCAGTGTGAGCTTGTTCGTGCCCGGACTCTCAAGAAATGAAGGAGGTATATGGAGATAAGTCATTCATTTCTTAAAACAGGGTGAAAATGGCTCAGATACGTGAAGATTTCAGGGGTCGGAGGGTTTCAGTTGTTTCAATGTTGTCTACTTATTGGGTCATTCAAGTCATTTACTGTAGTCTTCCGAGATGTAAAAAATATTTTGCTTGCTGAGTTGATAACTTCAAAAGTCTTGACATTTAGGACGGATACTAGATTGCAGGAACTGTCAGGTGAAGCATATTCAGTGGCCAGGATGGGGACTGGGGGAGTGATGGTGGGACAGGGGAGTGATGGTGGTCCAGAGGAGTGTTACACACCGGCTCATCCACAAGCTCCATCTGGAAGCATGTTACATGACGTCTCCTGCTCTACGGAGCCACCTCCCTGAGTTTCCCTATCAGTTGTTAACGAAGATGCTTAACCTACTGTGTAACTTTGGCTTCTCTTGGTCAACCGTATGCCTCCCCTACTGGGACGTTGCTGGTCGATCCCACCTCCAGGTTGGGTGGTGGTGTCTCCTGTGTGCTCTGGCAGCTCTCCATGCTTTTTCATCACAACCCTTACACGGCTGTGCTGCATATGTGTACACATCTCTTCTTCCAACACACTGAGGTTCTGGAGGATCTTGACAGTCATTTGTTTTTCTCTTTCTGCTCCTTAGAAGTAGCAGGACCTCATTAATAAGGCTGTAAATGAATGTGTGTGTGTGTGCCCAGTTGTGTCTGACTCTTTGTGACCCATGGACCCCAAAGATTTTTGGATCCCATGGATTCCACCAAGCTCCTCTGTCTATGGACTTCTCCAGGCAAGAATACTGGAGTGGGTTGCCATTCCCTGCTACAGGAGAGCTTCCTGACCCAGAGACTGAACCCAGGTCTCCCGCATTGCAGGCATATTCTTTATCATCTGAGCTACCAGGGATTTAAATGAATAAGTAAATGAATGAATGAATGAATGAGATAAGTTTCCACTGCTGCTGCTAAGTAGCTTCAGTTGTGCCCGACTCTGTGCGACCCCATGGACTGCAGCCTACCAGGCTCCTCTGCCCATGGGATTTTCCAGGCAAGAACACTGGAGTGGGTTGCCATTTCCTTCTCCAATGCATGAAAGTGAAAAGTGAAAGTGAAGTCGCTCAATGGTGTCTGACTCTTCGAGACCCCATGGACTGCAGCCCACCAGGCTCCTCCGCCCATGGGATTTTCCAGGCAAGAGTACTGGAGTGGGGTGCCATTGCCTTCTCCGAAGTTTCCACTATTTCCTTATATATTTCAACCAGCACAGGCCACCTGCTTCTTCCCAAATGTGCCCTGTGTTTCCTTGTCTCTGAGGGGACTATGTCTCAGGTTTGTGGAAGTCTTCCCAGTACACACAGTAGTGTGGCAGCAAGATTGGCCACCTAATTTGTAGGATCCAGTGGAAAACGAAAAAAAAATGTGCAGTCACAGACTCTGAAGGGGCCCTCCTTCAAAAATTGTAAAGAATTTCAGGCTGGTGACAGTGGAGTGTTAAACCAAGCACAGGGTCCTTCTAAGCGCTGGGCCCCGTGTGACTGCACAGGTCACACATCCATGAAACTGCTCTGTTAGCCCCTGTTGTTTGCATCAGCAGTGCATGCCACGCCCCTCCTTGTGGTAATGGCCGCTTTTGTTTCTGTGTGGCTTGTGCAGGACTGATGCCACCATTGCTACTTCAGATGGGCCTGTGATTCTGGGCTGGCCAATGAGAGCACCGCATCCTCCAGGTCACGATTAGTTCAGGGCAGGGCATGTGACCCAAGCCCAGCCAATGAGAACTGTACGTCAGAATTTTGATGGAGGTGAAAAGGTATCTTTTTGCTGGTGCGAAGTCACCAGGAAGTTAACCTAGAGTCCCTGGGGATTGCTAATTGGAGGAAATTCTGCCTGAGATAAAGCTGACCCTGAAAAATCAGAGTCGAGAAGATAGGGCCCTTAGGGGAGAGATTCTTGCCAGCATCATTTAAGCAATTACTGAGCTGATCTTCTCCTTTTCATTTGTATAAACCACTAACTTTCCTTCTTGGCCTAAATCCGCTTACCTTGGATTTCAATCACTTGTTATCAAAACAGTCCTGTGGGTCAAAGCTTAATAAATACCTTTCAGTTTGAGTAATAGATCTGCAGGGCTTGAAGGAATCCATTGTTTAGTTCTATCACCCATTCTTTGCTTGGTTCCATTTGACTTGAGAATCAGGGCAAGAAATAGAATAGCCCAGGGAGACTGTGACCACATTATTAAAACGAGAATTTATAGAGACGTATCTCTTACTTGTGTTCATTGTTTTGTATGCAGGAGACAAGGATCAGGAGCATGGGGTAGAAGGCCTTTTTGCTTTGGACATTTGAAAACAAAGTTTTTCAGTTAAGCATGTTTTACTTTTATACTATGAAAAAATAAGAATAAAGTTTTTTGTTTCAAAGAATTTGAAAAGACGCGACTCAAGCCAGTTCACCTTTCCACAGACTGCTAGGGTAATGATCCCACACAGGTAACTCTGACCAGCTACGCCAACCCTTCGGGTAAAGCCAAGCTCTGCAGAGCACACAAGTTCATCTGAGCCGCTCTCTCCCCACCCAGGACTCAGCCTGCCCATGCCCGCCACCCAACCTGCTCAGAGGGGCTGTGTCAAGGCCAGCAGTCCAGTTGGATGTTTACCGACTTGGGCCTAACCACACTCAAACTATATCCCTTCACATTTCTTTTGGTATCCTGAGGAAATCCTCAGACTGCTGACTGTACTGCCAGTAGCAAACATTATCTACCTTCTGGGTATGCTGGCAGGAAAACCAAATTTTATACCTTCAGGCTGGCCCGAATCTTAAGGCCACTTACCTTCCCTTGTGATCTCACCCCAGTCACCCTTTACTTCTTCCCAGAGTGAAACCTTCATCTATGCTTTGCTCGACTCTATGTCCAGCATGGCTTTCTGACACCCTCTCCACCACCAGCCCTCCACCTTGTCTCCCCTCACAGCCTTCCCTGACAACCTCTTTCTTTGGGTTGCCCTCCTCTGTTTAAATGTGAACAGACTCTCCATCCTACTTCTGTGGGCAGACTCTTTACTAATTCCTTTTTGCCTTGGTTGAAACTAGATCTTTCCAAGGACACTAGCCTCCCCTGTGGACCTCTCACAATTCTCAAGTGGAAGGTTTTAGGGCCTTTCCCCACAGCTAGTCCTGCCAGCAAGTTGGGAGAGTTTGATTTTTCTCATGGGTGTCCTAGCCTTATGTTGTCCACCTCCTCAACTTCAAGGACCTTTCCCTCTCTCCATTTCAACCATGGCCACATGCTGTATGTCCTCAAAACTCAGAACTGAAATGTTAAACTCTAAGACCCCCAAACTTGGTTACTGGCACTCCCAATGTCAAACATCAACATTTTTGCTTTATTGAGATTTCTGGTCTATGGTCCAGTCCATTTTCCCCAAATCTGTGCATTCAACAAATCCCTACTGAGTCTATGCATGTGCCAGGGACTGCTAGGCAAAGCTGGCGAAGCTTCATTCTAGTGGGAAGAGGTTTCAGTTACCTATTGCTTTGCAATGAACCTGTAGACTTTAGTGACTTCAGACAAGGGCTGATTATGTCTCATCTTTCTCTGGTCGGGAACTGGTCACGGGCAGGTTAGGCAGCTCTTCTGCCTCCCTGGGTGTCAGCTGGGATCACTCATCTACAGTCAGGCATCGCTGCACGTCTGTCACTTCCCTGCTCCTCCACACAGAAGCCTGAGCCTCCTCACAGCACGGCAGTCTCCAGGTGGGCAGCCTCATCACATGGCAGCCAGCTCCCAAGAGTAAAAGTGGAAGCTGACAGACTTCTTAAAAGTTAGGCCCAGAGCTTGGACAGCATCATATCTGCTGCATTCTGTCAGTCAAGGCAAATAATAAGAAATCAAAAGTCCAGATTCAATGAAAGGAGAATCAGACCCCACCTCATGATGAGTGCCGTAGCCTGTATGTACAATGAGAGAAAGAATTGGTGAGGAACAGGCGGGAGGCTTTTGCAGTAATCACCCAGGCATGACAGGGACTTGAACTGAGATGGAGCCGGGCCACCAACGGTGGCTGTTTTTGAAGATTATCGACTAAAGAGGAGGGAGACCATAGATAGGTAGGCAGATAAACAGAAAAATGCCAGATGGTAGTAAAAGCTGCTCAGACAACTGAAACAGGGTGATTTGATAGAGAACCACTGAATAGCTCCTGTAGATTGAGGGGATTTTCGAGGAAGAATCTGAGGAAGAGATATTTAAATTGCAACTGAAAAGGCAAGGATCACCAGCGTGTGACGATCCAGGCAGGAGGGAGAGCTAGCACAAAAGCTCTAAATGGAATGAGCTGGGCAAGTTTAAGGAATAGAAAGAAGGGCCAGGGGTTAGGGAGCACAGACAAACACAGAGGGTGTGGCCGGCAACGAGGCTAGACAGGTCGGAGGGGCCAGTTCAAATGCACTTGGGGAAGGAGCCTGGATTTTACTCCAGGAGCAGTCGATGGAAAGCCACTGAAGGGTTTTAAGCAGAGAGGGACAGATACACTGTTAAAAGTTCACCTTGGCTTCCCCGTTTGTGAAGTGAGTGTGGAAACAGCAAGACCAGTTACTGTCTACCGTGGAACCCAGAATCAGGAGATGGTGGCTCATTTGGCTGCCAGATGTGGGGAGAATCATGGATATGTTTGAGGGTTGGGCCATCAGGAGGAGCTGAGACTTGAGCCTGTTCCATCTCGGTTCAAGTCCCTGTCATGCCTGGGTGATTACTGCAAAAGCCTCCCGCCTGTTCCTCACCAGTGCACCCCCAGCCAGCTGTCACAGTTACTGCCCCTCCTTAAACGGCATCTTAGTGTTTTAAAAATTATTTCCCAAGTAATGTATCTTGCATATAAGGCTTCCCTAGTAGCTCAGTTGATAACGAATCCGCCTGCAATGCAGGAGACCCTGGTTTGATTCCTGGGTCGGGAAGATCCCCTGGAAAAGGGATAGGCTACCCACTCCAGTATTCTTGGGCTTCCCTAGTGGCTCAGATGGTAAAGAATCCACCTGCAATGCAGGAGACCTGGGTTCCATCCCTGGGTTGGGAAGATTCCCCTGGAGAAGGTAACAAACAGCTACCCACTTCAGTATTCTTACCTGGAGAATTTCATGGGCAGAGGAGCCTGGTGAGCTACAGTCCATGGGGTTGCAAAGAATGCCTCATGACTGAGTGACTTTCACTTTCACATCTTTGCATATAAGCCAACCCCCAGTCCAGGATCTGTCCCTCTCCTCACTCAGGCTCGTTTCCAGTCTATGTCCCATATTTCCTTTTTGCTCCAGCTCCATCTGATCACCCATAGTACCCTGATAACATCGTAGGTTGTGATCCTGGGCCTCACACATCCTGTTTTATCTTCCTAGAATGCATCTTCTCCCCACCTCCATTCATCATCCACCCAACATCTACTTCACCTTCAAAATATAACAGGTGTTACCTTTTCCAATAAGCCTACCCTAAAAACCCAAGTTTATTTAGATTTCTGTGCACTCAACACAGTGTACCACGGATGTCCATCTTTGTCTGTCTCTTCCAACCAAGTGTGGGTGCCTGAAGGACTGGAATCTAGCACAGCACTCCCCAAGTGAAGGCAGTGAGAAATTTAGGAGAGCGAATGCTATCGTATTTGGCATGATTTGCCCTTGGATTGAGAAAATGTGCATTACAAGGTCAAATCACAGCAGAAAGATGGATGTGATAGATGCTTTTACTGTGTTCCTCTTTCTCCAGGCCAACTCTGGGAGGTTAGAGTTGGAAGCTAGAATGAGAGGAGAACTTAGTTTCCTCTGTGCTCAAGATCCTCCAGGAAGAGTCTGTCCTCTGTATACACAATGCATCAACATCATTGTTGATAATAGTATTGACTTCTGGCAAAATTAGTACTCAGACTGCCTTTCTCCTGGGAAAGTCTGAAAAGCCTGCTGCTGGCAATGTGAAGTCCACCAGGATATTTAATGGTAAATACACCGGAAGCTGATGACTTCCATATCCATACCCAGACCTGGTCCTTGCACCGAACTTCAGACTCTGAACTCCAAGTGCCTGATGCCCTTCTCTTCCTGGACATCCCCCAAATTTGGCCAGTCTAAAATCAAACTCTTCACCTCTCTTACTCCTGTATGCCCAAGACTGGGGATCTACCAGTAATTCATGGATGAGCCACCGATGAATATTGGAGTTCACTCTCTTCCTTCTGAGTGCCAAGATCCTGGTCCAAGGCCTCAGCTTCTCTGGGCTGTACGACCACCAGCCTCCCTGCTCCCAGGCTGTCCTCTGGTTTCCAGGGGATCCACTGGAAGTGCAACGGAAATGCAAATCTAATCTTGTTCCCGCTTCTCACCCATCCCATCTGAAAATCTAAAACCCTTTAATTCTTTAATTGTCCAACACCTTGAGAGCTTCTTTAAAATGCAGATCTGAGCCCCTCTAAAGGCTTGGTCAGTCCAGAATCTGCGGGTGAAGCCTAAGAATGAACATTCTTAACATTCTCTGTGTCCAGGGATTCTGATGGGAGGGGGTCCACCCTGAGACAAAGTGTGATCCAGGGAAGGAACCCAAGCTCCTCATTCACTTTACCAGGCCCTTCATGCGTCCTCCTCTTCTTAGGTGAGGTCACAGCCACCTCCTTGCCTCACCCACTCTCTCCCCACACACCCTGCTCTCCCAGGTTCTTCTCCTCTTTGACCTTTGCTGTATCTTGCCTGTCTCCAGGAATGTCCTCTCTGAATGACTTCTTTCTTCAATGAGATAATGAAACTGAGTCCCCCTAAAATCAAGTTTCTCTGCTAAGTTTACGATTAACCTCTCTATTCAAAACTTTACTCCCTTTCTTGTTCTGAACCTGTTCTCCTCAGGATTGAGAAGCATCAAAGAAAAGGGGGATCAAAATGGAGCAGGATGCTGTGGGGCCCTCCTGGATAAAAAAAACTTGTCCATGTTCCCCGTTTTTATTTACAAAAAAAGACTTTATAATCTCATAGGCTTTCCTGGAGTTTCAAAGAGCGGACATAAGCAGTTACTAATTAGGGAAGGAGGGAATGCAGAAACAAAGGAAAAGCAGTCAAGCAAGAAAAGCAATGATATTTTAAACAACAGTTCAGCAATAAAGCAGAATCCTAGTTCCTCCTCAAGGGGTATACAGAACAACCTGATGCATATCTTTGACTTATTTTACAGAAACTAAGACCCCCATTCCAGTGGAGGGTGGTGACTACACGCTGACCAAAAGCACGTAGGCTCCAGACTGGTTGGAAACAGAAGGTTGATGATTAAAATCTCCAAACCACCACTGTGCTGCCTCACCACCAGCCAATCAGAAGAAAGTCATGCACTCTGCAACATCTGGGAGCCAGAGGTCTGTTCTCACAAGTGACCCTACCACTAACTTCTGTCACCTTGGGCAGCCCCCTGTACCTCTCTGAACCTCTGGTTCTTGGTGTGTAAAAATGAATAAGAATACTTGTCTGGTCTACCACACTCCTTCCTCTAGATACTCAGAGGTGTTTCTACAGTTATGACTGTCTGGGTGAGGTGCATATGCGTATGTGTGCACATGTACGCATGCGCACGCGCACACACACACACACACACACACACACACACACACACACTCATAGTCACTTCCTCTCCATGCTGTTCATTGACCCAAATGCAACAGAGCAAAGCCCCAAGTCTTCCCATGAGCCTTCCATGCCGCCATGATGGCATCCATGAATGTCCAGGCTGATGCTCTCAAGGGCATCACCAATGCTGAAAAGAAAGGCAAACACCAGGTTCATTTAAGGTCATGCTCTGCAGGCATTGCCTGGTTTCTGCAATGGCGAAGCATGGTTACACTGGCAATTTTGAAATCATTGTTGGTTACAGAGCTGGAAATATTTTTATGAACCTCACTGGCACATTAAACAAGTGTGGGTGGAGCCCCAGATTTGATGTGCAACTCAAAGATAGAGAACAATGGCAGGGAAAATGAGCCGGACCCTTCTGGATACAAAAGCCCTTGTGTCCCCTGTTTCTTGTTTGTAGGAAATAGGCTTTGGCCTCCTAGACCTCCTCCTTCCAAAGGGCAGATCCAAACAGTTGCTAATCAGGGAAGGGAGAGAAGGCAGAAACAAAGAAAGAGCAGTTGAAAAAAAAAAAGAAAAAACAGTGCAGTAAAATAGAGTTCTAGTTCCTCCTCAAGGAAGGTACACAACAACGACAACGTATCTCTGAGTTCTTCTGCAGGAATAAGGCCCCCTCCCAGGTGGAGGATGGTAACTTCAGGCTGAAGCACAAGAGTCCTGGCACATCACCCTGTTACCTCACCATCAACCAATCAGAGGACGGTCTCACACCCTGCATCCTTCCCCTCAAATTTTATCTATAAAAACGTCTCCCTGAAACCATCAGGGAGGTCAGCATCATTGAGCACAAGCCACCTGTTCTCCTTGCTTTGCCCTGCAGTAAACCTTTCTCTGCTCCAAACTCCGACTGTTTGTTTGGCCTTGCTCTGCGTCAGTCACACGCACGTGTGTTTGGTAACAGCAGGACCATCTGCCCCAGCCTTTTGGGTTCACTGTAGTGGTGATGACCTCAGCTGGCATCACAGATAAAAACACACAGACGGGAAAACCCCGGGACTCTTCTTCTAGAGGTGTAACACATACATACAAATCGACTGTCACAATGGGCCAGAGGGATGGAGAGAGAGAGGAGAGCAAAGCCCGGGTCAGCTATCTGCCCCCGCAGCTCTGAGTCTCAGCTGGAGCCCTGGACAAGAGGGAGCTCAATCACTCGGCATCATCATGAGTGTCTAGATTGGAGATTGACCATCTGGGACAGGTCAGGCAATTGGTACACGTAGAAGTTCTCACTGAGAAGTGTCCTGGAGCCATTATTATGCACTAAGGAAGGATGCTGCCTCCTGGGAGCCTCCCAGCAGAACCTGGGCTTGCTTTCGTGTAAGAATGAGGGACTGCAGGCCCTAGAGCCAGGGTGCTCACCTTGGACATCTACAGTACCTATTTTACCTTTTGCCTGCTTGCATGTAGGGCTAGAGGGTGCTATAAGCTGGTAGGGGCCAGAGGACACAGGCTTTACTTTTGGAATAGTTATAACTCTTAGGCAGAAATAAGACTTGAAACTGGACTTCTCCTCCCCTGCCCCCACTTAATTAACAGCGATGATTTATGGCACACCTACTCTGTGCCTGACAGCATCTTAGATACTAGACTTGTATAGTCTTCTCACAGAGTTGAAAATGAGGCCAGGGAGCTCATGCAATTCTCAGAACCCAAAGCAGAACTGGAGTTACTGACTCTCCCAGTGCCCCGTCCCTCATCCTGGGGCCTTGCCCACAGCATTCTCAGTAAACACCAGTTGGAGGGACCATCTGTGGTCAAAAGCATTTGAGAATGTCTACATGCTCTGTCCCCTTTGGTTTCAGAATGCTGTGAGCTGAAAGACACAGAACACTCATGAGCAAGGAAGAAAAAAGCCCAGAGAGTTAAAGAAACAGCTGAATTACACCAAGGATGGAGAACCTCTCTGGGTGGTCCAGGCCTTCCCCTCAAGATCCCAATCTGACTGCAACAGTTCCAAGCTCACATCTTCCTGTGCTAGTGTCAAAAGACAGAAGAGACAAGTACAGTCTTGTGTCTTGCTTTGAGAGGGAGGAACAACTTCCTGGGAGTCCAAAAGCCTGATTTGCCTGTGGGCAGAGCTGTACTACAAGCTCCTGCTTAATAAGGCAAACACCGCCCCCGGGAATGGTTCAAACCCACTGGCCTTCATCCTTAGGACTGGGGAGGAGCCCACAAAGTAAACAAGTATTTAACCAAAACACTTCAGGTTATCTGAGCAGAAAAGTGGGGGCCAGGATGAGTATTAAGTGGGAAATCAATAGCATCTTCCAAACCGCTCTTGGTGAGCCACACTGCACATATAGTTAAGGTTCTCAAACATACTTCTTTCTTAGATCAAGAAACCCACTTTATTTCTTTGAACCCAATGCTTTCCCAAACTTATTTTTCCTGAGAATTCTTATTCATTTCCTACAGGCATGCTGAGAAAAGCTGGACCCACCTTGCTGCTTGTCCTCAGTTAAATGACTGTCCTGAGTGCTCTGAGAGCAGCCTTGGGGCCAGGCAGCACTTCGTGCAAGGAGAAAGGCTCAGAAATTCAAAAGGGAGAGATTCCTTTGGCCTAATTAACAGGAAATAAAGGTAGGCATTTTTTATCTTTGGTGGGCTCCTTTTCTTTTTGGCTACTCCAAATTAATAGGTTTAAGACATTACTTTTAGTTGAATTTCTTTCCACTAAACTTGCCACCAGAAAGGGAGAAAATGATGGCTTTTAATAATGATTATAAAGGGACAGATGGTTAGGTCAAGCGAGGACTGCGACCGCACCAGCAAAGCCTGCAAGAACTCATTCCTTAGTCCTTCTTATGGCTGTCAGCTCTCTAGGTGGTCCCCTCCTCTCTAGCCCTCCTGTCCTCCCGTCCCCGCTTCTCCTTGGTGCCTCTTCCTCTGTTAGAAATTTCTAATGAGTTTTCAAAAAGGAGACCTTGAGGTTTCTTTGTCACTGATATTTGAGTGAAAGTAGAAACCCCACCACAGCCCTCTGCTTGGGAGAACAGCCGGATCCAGCCTCCTCGCGGTTGTTCAGAACCACAGAGAAGGGGCAGGGACCAGCAGACGGGAAGGCCACTCTTCACTCTGGAGATAACCTGAGGCTCAGGTTGATGTCACAGATAGAACCATTGTTCTCTTTCCTGTTCATTCCAGGCCCTCCTGTGGGCCCAACTTGTTCCCATTCTTGTACGTGGGTTTTAAGAGGCAGAGCCATCATGCTGGGTGTGCGAGGGAAGGACAGGTACCCTCAGCAGCCTCTGCTGGCTTCCTCAAGCAAGGCGTCCCACCAGCTGACAAGCCGAGGCCTCTGGGCTAGTGTCTCCTGGGAAAGATTGGGCGGGAGGGGTCCGTCTTGCTAGGAGGACTGAGAGGAGCTCAGCTCATTCTACCTGGTTCATCCAGATACAAGAACAAGGCAACTAACAAGTAGTGTCTGAAAAACTGAGATTCTGGGGATGCAGGATTGGGGCAGGTCTAGGGTGGACCCGGCACAGGCTTGTGTGGTGTTCCCTCTCCCACGGTGTGTGTCTTCCTTCTCTGTGGCTTCGACGGCTGCCTGGTCAAACCCTCCCACTCTGGACTCTTGTTTCCTCGATCACTTTGTTTCCTGTTTCTTTGCCACTGCCTCAAAAATGACTCGCATCCGTCCACTTCTCTCTGGTTCTACGGCCTCTGCCAGCATCCAGTCCCCATTGTCTCTTGCCTAAAGAGACCTTGTCTCAAGGTCAGCCACAATGCCACTCTTCACTCCACAGCCAGACTGACCTTCAAATGTCTCTCATCTGCTTGGAACCCTTTGGTGGGTTCTCACTGGTCAAAGGCCAGATTTCGCAATCTTTACAGTGACTCACAGGCCCTGACATTCTGTGGCCCCTGCCCCTCGTCTGCTGGCCCCTGCTCGCTGAGGTCGGTCATGCCGGCTGCTGCTCAGTTTTGAGCTGGGCTGGCTTCATGTGTCTGTGACCAGTGCAGCCATGCAGGGTCCTGCCCTCTGAAAGGGGGCCTCTGCTTGGGGTCTAATGCTCTGTGATTACCATCTTGCTGTTCTTAGTGATTATCTTTTTTGTAGGGGCCATGTCATAAAGCTTGTGGGATCTCAGTTCCCTGATCAGGGATTGAACCTGGGTTACGACAGTGAAACCCCGGAACCCTACTAGGCTACAAGGGAAGTCCCAGTAATTATCTTAGAATTTGTTTTATAAGTGAAGTTAGATGGGACAATGGAGCACACCATCTGCACTGGGCCTAGAGCCTCAGTTCTCTGGTCCTACTGCCTCCCTACTCCCTGGACCCCCCGTCTCACCTGGCCCCCTCCTTCCTCCCTGTGGCCACTGCCTCCCTCTGCCAGGAGCTGTGATCAGGCACACTGGCAGGCCCACATTCTGCTGTTGCCCTTCACCCTGGACAGAGCTGTAGGAGGGTTGGACAGACACCTGATGTGACGTCATTTCCGCCCAGGCTGGCAGCCCCGCAGCTCTTGAAATCATTGGATCCAGGCATCCATCATGTCCTGGGACAGAGGCTGCAGTTCTTTGGGGAGGCCCCCATCTTTGAGGGGGGCAGTGGGAGAGACTGCCTTACCCCTGGCTGGGGGCCTGCATTTTTGTCTGTTCTAGGTTTAGCAAATTACGTAGTCAGCCTGGCCTCTGAGAGTCTCTGGCCTCTGAGATTTGCCGCCCAGACTGCGCTTTCCATGGGTGGTTCTTTCTCATCCTTCAGGTCTCCGCTCACAGTCGCCTCCTCAGGTCATCCTGCCCTGCTCCTCCTGTCCAGAGGAGATCACACCTGCTGTCCTCTGCTGTCCTTCAAGTGTCCACATCACACTTGAAGAAACTGCTTGAGACACAGAGCTCACACATTTCTTAGCATAATCCATGCATGCTTTTAAATCACTCATGCGCACAGAGGGGACTCCAGGGAGGCAAGGTGAGTGGGAAAATGCTCATGGCTCTGAGCTGACTGGTGGACCTGGTTTTCCTCCCCGGCCTCTTACTTGCCATTGCCTCTTCTGCAGTCTCTGACTCCTCACATGGACATAAGGAAGGTTCTGGAAATCACTTATCTCAAGGGAAAAAAAAGTGATTCCCCTTCTCTGTTTCTATTCAGTCACCCTCTCTTCACCTGGGAAGAGAGCAGGAAGGACTTGAGAAAATGTACTAAGAAGTCCTTTGTTTTTAAAAATAGCAGAACATTGCTGCTCGATATTTCCCCCAATTTTTATTTATTAAAAATCTGACCCCAGCTCCTCTTGAGTTCAGTATGGACAATGGAAAGGCTTGGACTCGTCCTAGAATCTAGCATGCATCAAGCAGGAGGTCCTTTTGGAGCATGTCCGGGTGTAGCCTGGGTGCCGATTAACCAGGAAGTCACTGGTCCTAGTGCATAAGCAGGACGTGGAAGCCCCCTACTGCATGAGTTGATGCCTGCTTATTTGGTGTTATGAACCAAATGTCTGTGTTTCCCCAAAATTTATATGTTGAGGCCCTAACTTATTATGTGACGGTATTTGGAGATAGGACCTTTGGGAGGTAATTAGGGTTAGATGAGGACATGAGGGGGGCTTCCCAGGTGGGACTAGTGGTAAAGAACACGCCTGCCAGTGCAGGAGACATAAGATGCCAGTTCAGTCCTTAGGTTCGATTCCTGGGTCAGGAAGATCCCTTGGAGGAGGGTAACCCACTCCAGTATTCTAGCCTGGAGAATCCCCATGGACAGAGGAAACTGGTGGGCTACAGTCCACAGGGTCACAAAGAGTTGGACACGACTGAAGCGACTTAGCAGGCACGTGCTAGGACGTGAAGGTGGGGCCTTGGTCTGATGGAATTAGTGCTCTTCTAAGAAAAGACACTGGAGGAAATCCCCTGGTTGCCCAGTGGTTAGCACTCAGTACCTCCACTGCCATAGCCCTGGTTCCGTCCCGGGTTGGGGTTGGGGTTGAGGGTGGGGAAAGACCCTGGAGGATTCCCTCCCTCTTCCTCTTTCACTCCCTCGGTTCCTCTCTCTATGATGGGTGTGTGCGTGTGTAAGAAGGCAGCTTTCTGCAAGTCAGGAAGAGTGCCCTTTCCAGAGTCCCCCTCCAAGCACTGACATGGCCAGCGCTATGATATTGGACTTCTCAGTGCTCCAGAACCGCGAGAAAATTAATTTCTGTTCTTAGACCACCACGTTTATGGGATTTTGTGACGTCAGCCTGAACAGACTAAGGCTGTCAGGTATCTGGGAGGTGCCGTGGAGTGGTGGGACGAGGGTCCATGGGAACTTGGGGCAGCGGCTAGTCACTATTTGGTACAGAAATATTTCAGTCTATTTAACAGTTGGAACAAGGAGACTGTGATGGCCCAGTACTGCTCATGGAAATAACATTATAGAAGAGGCAGACAATATACAAAATAAGCAAAATTAGGGTTAGGGTTAGGGTTAGGTCAATGGTTTTATGTGCTGTGAAGAAAAAAAAAAAGGCAGAGGAGAGGGTTAGGAGACGCCATGGAAGAGGAAGGCGTAAAGAGAAGGACACAGCATGTTCCCTCCACTGAAGGGCGCTTTCCAGAATTTACATGCTACACTTAAAGCCTGTTGCTCAGAACTTAGTCACTCGGCCACACCGGGCTGCATGAGAAGATGGGAAATATAGACTTCATTCTGAAAAGCCATGTGCTCAGCCATTGTAGGAAGTGAGGTTCCAGGACTGAAGATGCAGAGACTGGATATCAGGGAACAACCAGCCACAGCATGGGAAAATCATGATTGTGTAGAAAGATAATTTTCACAGATGTGTCAGGAGACCACTCTCCCTGGGTCTCTCACATTTGTGGGTGTCCCATAAGCAGAGGCACCAGCTGCCTTCTTTCTGTACTCTCTTTGCAAGGATGTTTGTATAGAGAATAGTCTTAGAGAGAGACAGTGTCTCCCTGTGGAACAAAGTACAGGAGTGCTGAGTGTCCAGTATAATAAGAATAAGGTTTCCTCCTGCAGAAGAAGTCAGGACCTAGGGACCATCATAAAATACTTGGGTTCCCTAACCTCAGAGTTCCTCCCCTGTAACGCAACCCACTGCAGGGTCAGGAACCACCCACCCCTCTTTGCACTGACCTGTGGGAGGAACTGGGGATCAGGAAACCCCCACTAAGATGTGTATTTATTTAGTCATTCCCAAGAATAGAAGGGAAATGGTAGCTTTATAATAAAGAATCTGGCTGATACCACCTTTACAAGAGGATCAAATGATACAACCAATAATGGGACAACTTGACATTGTGTTCAGTTCAGTTCAGTCGCTCCATTGTGTCCAACTCTTTGCAACCTCATGGACTGCAGCACGCCAGGCTTCCCTGTCCATCACCAACTCCCAGAGCTTACTCAAAATCATGTCCAACGAGTTGGTTATGCCATCCAACTATCTCATCCAACCATCTCATCCTCATCCTTGCTTCCAATGAATATTCAGGACTGATTTTCTTTAGGATGCACTAGTTGGATCTCCTTGCAGTCCAAGGGACTCTCAAGAGTCTTCTCTAACACCACAGTTCAAAAGCGTGTCCTTAATGTAACACCCTGAGAAGAACAAAACTACAGCTTCTTTTCTTTTTTAAAAAAACATAGCTTGATTCTAATCATGAGGAAAAACTAATCCAAACCAAGGAATATGCCATAAGAATATTAGCATCATGAAATACAGAAAAGGGTGAGAGAATTCTTCTCAACCACAGAGGGTAGTTCACCACAGACTGGTGATAAAGACCCTGGCTGGTTGCGAAAGAGCAGAGGCTGGGAGCCATTAAAAGGCATTGCATCGGTGTTTCCGTTTAATGCCTCAGCCATCAATGGCTCCTCAGAGGCTGCTTCAGCTACCTGTTCCAACACATCCTGGGAGTTGCTGGGCAAATATGTGGACAGCATTTCAGTCCTAAACCTGCAGGGTCCCCCCACCTGCAGGGCCTCCTGCTCTCTATAGGCAATGGTTTCAGCCTCTCCTTCAAACCCAGTCTCAGCAGGGACCATTGAGTCACCCAAACCTCAAGTCTGGTTTTCGGGAAACAGCCAGCGGCCTAGAAATGTGTCACTGTGAGAAGGAAGGAAAGGGAAAGATAACTGAAGGCCCAGGGTACAGGCAGCCTCTGCTCTCTCTCTCCAGAAAACAGAGGGCCCCTTTCCTCACTCCAACCCTTTCTCACTCTTATTCTCCGTTCAGGAGAACCTGAGTCTGTGGCTAATCCTTAAGATCCAGAATGAGTCAGACATGGGTTTGGAGTCCGGATTCTCCATCTACCAAAGAAGAAGAAGAATACGCCTTCCTCCTGGGAGTGAGGGTCCATGGGATAACTCACAGCGGGGCACGAGGGAGCCGGAGGTGAGGATCCACTGTTCTCCCCAGGAACATCTGGACAAGGTCAGAGGTGGATGGCTCCATCCATGGTGCCTCTTGGACCACCCTGGGGAGGTTTCCAGTCACACGGCAGGAGAGATGGGCCTCCAATCAGATGCCCTGGGATGCTGTGGTGGAGGGGAGGGCAGGTGCAGGCTGAGGGAAGGGGGCTGGGTCTCCACTCGAATAAACTGCACACCTAAGATCAGTCCAGGCAGAAGACTCCAGGAGTTTCCTACCACCTTCACTGCAGATGTCCTATTTATAAAGCTGAGTCACAGCAGCCACTGTTTCACAGTCACTCAACATGTGGAGACAGGAAATGAGGGGCACACCCAGAAACAGGGCCTCACCCACCCACAGGCAGGGGATACCCTGGGTCCAGCCTGGCTGTCCCGCTCTGAGAAGCACCTTGACAGGCTCTGGGCATTTACGTTTCTGGACCAGCTTTCTCTCTCTTATCGCATTGACCCCCTTTCTGGCTTCTTTGCTCCAAAGTAGCCTGCTCTGTTTCAGGGTTATAAACTTCCACGGAAAGTCTGGCATCTTCATGGCTGGCTTACAAGCAGTGCCAGGCCCTTCTGGGGGGTGGGGGGCCCTCCATCTCCCTCTGAGACCCAAGGCATCGGGCATGTGAGCGGATCTAACAGCGTCCGTCTGCGTCTCTGCATGATCACATGGGCCTGAGTGCCTCTGCTCAACCCAGCCTCTGTGTGAAAAGAGCAAGTTCTCCTAGGAGTGGTTCCTTTAGTTCAGGGGTGTGGACAACTGGTGTACAGGCCTCATCAAAGGCAGCGAGGGAGCAAAAGGGAGCAGAGTTCAGCCAAGATCCAAGACCGGCAGCACTTGCCTGTCCATCAGCCCATCCTGGGGAAGCCCTGGAAGGAGGGGCTGGAGGGGTGCCCTCCTCACCTCCCCATGCTTCAGCCACTCCACCAGCAACTGAAATCAGGGGCACCGATCACAGCTGTGAACAAGGCCTGCCCATCCTGACCCCAGCAATCCCATCAAATGTTGGGCAAACCCACTTCCCCACCCCACAGGTGTGCAGAGAAGTTTCCAAACCAAAGCAACCTTCATAGTCAGCCACAGTTACTCATCAAACAGGCACACCATGCATGGTCAAAACATTCTCACCTCCTGACCATCCCTCAATAAACTTCTGCTCAGGACCAAGTGTGGGAACCCCCAGCTCAGTGAGCCTTGTGGATCCAGCTCTGACTCCTGGGAGTTCTGGGGATGCAGGAGGTTCAGACTTGGGGGTTCCCAAGCCCTGAGGCTTTGGGAGTTAGGGTCACAGCAGCGCAGGTGACCAGGGCTGCATGGGCTGCACTGGGAAGGTCCCGGGTGCCCACACTCGTCTCCCAGGTGCTCCAGCTCCTCCACTATCCCCATGTCGGGTGACCAAAGGACCCTAGGGTTTCTCTGGGTGGCCCAGCTGGATAGTGAGGCTGTATCCTCCAGCTCTTCCAGACCTGAAGCTTCTCTTACTGTCTACTGTCCCTGATACTTCTCCAGACCAACCCCTCACCCCATCAATGTCCCCTTCAAAACTCTTTCCCTTTTCTCTGTCTTCTTTCTCCTCCTCTCCAAATCCGTCCCTCTTTTTGATAGCATCCCCTCTCTTCCCCTTTCCTGTTACCAGAGAATGTTAAGCCACTCTTTCTCCCATCACAGTGGTCAGTGGCCTGACTACAAGTCTCTGAAGCCATGGAGACCCTGGATGTTCACATCACAGAGGCCTGGCCCCTGCCTGGAGGAGGAAGCATTTTCCACTCCTTCCTCTGAGTCACACCCACAACCCTCACGACCCACCTACCATAGAGATTAAATAGGGTGGGTGCTTCTTTACTGTAGCAATGGAAAAATTGAATGTCAACTTAGAAAAAAGAAAGGTTGAAACAAATGAGAGCTGACAGGTTTCAGTAAGTTTGCCAGGCACAAATCACCCTACACAAATTGACAGCATCTCTCCCCAC
Organism: Oryx dammah; assembly: GCF_014754425.2. Classification (NCBI taxonomy): domain Eukaryota; kingdom Metazoa; phylum Chordata; class Mammalia; order Artiodactyla; family Bovidae; genus Oryx; species Oryx dammah. The sequence goes on along the minus strand of NW_024070210.1, from coordinate 59,511,975 downwards.
CCACAGTAGCTGCTAGGAAATATTACTGAAAAGATACCATTCACCCCAGCAACGGGAATTATAAAATACATAGGGGTGAACCAAGAAAACACAAAACTTCTACACAAAAGTTTTTTTAAATTCTAATAAAGGAAACAGAAATCATCTAAATAGGAAGAGCATATTCCATGCTTTGGGGCTATATGGCCTAATAGAGGATGACTTATCTTGGATGACTCTGTAAAGTCCTAATTGAATTCATGATTAATCTATAAATTCAGCTCAATCTCACTCAAAGTTCCAGGTGGACTTCTTTTTGAGGAATAATAAATAAACAACTTTCAAAAAGACGGGTAAAGAAGAGAGACTTTCTTAATCAACCCCACTGCACATCCATAGAGATACGGCATGACATTGGCTCCGTGACAGAGAGGCCTGCGGGACAGAATGGGAAACGGCAATGTACCCGTGGACTGTGTGTGAATACATACACATCAAGCTTCCCTGGTGGCTCAGACAGTAAAGAATCTGCCTGCAATGTGGGAGGCCTGGGTTCGATCTCAGGGCTGGGAAGATCCCCTGGAGGAGAGCATGGCAACCCACTCCAATATTCTTGCCTGGAGAATCCCTGTGGACAGAGGAGCCTGGCGGGCTCCAGCCCATGGGGTCGCAAAAGAGTCGGACACGACGTAGCGACTAAAACAACTGTAGTAGTAGCAAACAAGTCCCAGTGTCCTTTATATCCTGATAATTGTTGAATCTAAAGTAATGGGTATAGCAGGTTCGACAATACTATCATCTCTGCTTTCATATGTTTGAAATTTTCCGTATTGAAAGTTTTCTTTTTTTAATCTCTATGGCTTCAAATAACAAAAATTTGTTTCTTGATCCTACTATGTGCCCATCATGGATCAGTCAGGTCTCTCCCCACTCTGTCCTCACTGAGAGGCACAGACTAGTGAGCGCCTGCTATCTGCTTCCACGACAGAGGAAAAGAACCGTGGGGGGCTGTGTGATGGTGCTTAAGGCTTTTGCCTGGAGGTGAAATGTATCTCACTATTGACGTTTCATTGATAAAACAAGTCACATGGCCACACCTAACTTTTGTGACTCAGGAAAATATGACCCACTTATAAGCTCAGTAGAAGGAGACCTGGAAATATTTGGCAAACAGCATAAATGATTACCATGGCTCTGCAGACATGAGTCTAGAAATTAAAGGCCAAAACGTACTGTGATACACAACAGTTTTTATCGAAGAATTTCAACACCCCCTACCCAAACGCTCAGCTTTCTCACTTGTGATAAAACGCTCAACATTATACCAGGATTGGGAGATCCACAATGGCAGGACAGTTTATCTGTCTTTACCTTTCTAACCCAGAGCACCTGTTTTGTCTTTACCAGGTGCTAAGTTCAGGTTTACTGAACTGAAGAGACCCTGGAGACAAGCAGTGTGAACTACCAGGCTTTCCCTTATGGAACCTATTTCTCATCTCACTTCTTACTTTTACAAATTCGGTTTTATGACATTCCCAGGCAGAACATGAGGGTGCTGCTGCTTTTCTAGGCCACTAGGGTGGTGGCTGCGATGATGAAATGAAAAGATGCTTGCTCTTTGGAAGGAAACAATGACAAACCTAGATAGTGACATCACTTTGCAAACAAAGGTTCACATAGTCAAAGCTATGGTTTTTCCAGTAGTCATGTACAGATGTGGGAGTTGGACCATAAAGAAGGTCGAGCACCAAAGAACTGATGCTTTTGAACTGTGGTGCTGGAGAAGATTCTTGAGGGACCCTTGGACAGCAAGGAGAACAAATCAGTCAATTCTAAAGGAAATCAGTGCTGAATATTCATTGGTAGGACTGATGCTGAAGCTGAAGCTCCAGTACTTTGGCCACCTGATGTGAGGAGCCGACTCATTGGAAATGACCCTAATGCTGGGAAAGACTGAAGGCAGGAGAAGGGGACAACAGAGAATAAGGTGGTTGGATGGCATCACTGACTCAATGGGCATGAGTTTGAACAAACTCCGGGAGACACTGAAGGACAGGGGAACCTGGTGTGCTGCAGTCCATGGGGTGGCAAAGAGACACGGCTAAGTGGCAGAACACCACCACCATGGTTGATCTCTCTTGGCCAAGAGCCCTGAGCTTGAACTCACTTATGCCAGGGACTCCAGAAAGGAACCTTGGGATCGTCCCACCCAAAGGCATGCATCTTACAGGTGAGGATACTGAACCTCAGGGAAAGTAACCTAAGTAAGGATTTCTATTTTCTGGAAGCGTCTATGGCCAGCAGTATGCCCTGCAGTTTGCCGCAGTTTGCTTCAAAAGTGTTCAGACGGAACAGAGCTAGGGATACCCCTTCTCCCAATCTCCAGCCTCCCTCTAACTTCTTTTTCAGTCAGCGCAACCTTTAGAACCAATCACTCAGACATCCTCTGCCCCTGGAGCAGCCAACACCTTTTTTTGAATTTAGCTCTTATTTCCACTCAACCATGAGCTCTCAGATTTGACAGAATTATTCCACAGAGGTGGAGGCTGCAGTCAACCACTGAATCAACATTCATCTGTGGGATTCCAGCACCTACCTTTTCCTGGGTGTCTGTTTCAACTGCAGTGATGTGATTCTCGAGGGCCTGGGCCACTTTTTCTGCAAACTGGCCAAGGAGAAGAGCGAGGTCCCTGAGCATCTCCTAAAGATGCAAAACCAGCACAGTGGTTGCACCATCTTCCAGGATATGCAGAAGCTGTTTCCAAGACGAGTGGGGGTAAAACCCTGGATGCTTGGAAGCCATCAAGCTCGTAGAGAAGAACCTGAACCAGGCGTTTTGGGTCTGCATGTCCTGGTCCTGACTGTGCAGACTCCCAGCTCTGACTTCCTGGAGAGCCACTGGCTAGATGAGCAAGTGAAACTCATCAAGCAGATGGGCAGCCACCTGACTAACCTCCCAGGCTGGCTGATCCTCAGGAGGGGCTGGGTGAGGACTTCTTCGAAAGGCTTGCCCTCAAGCATGACTAGGAGCCTCTGCAGCCCAGCGGCCTTTGAGGAGCCCCTCTGCATGCCCCTGGTATCAGGGTTTCTGCCTGAGTGTCTCTCTGTAGCCATGGGGCAGCTTTTTAACCACCCTGGAGCCCTCTCCCAAGTCCTGGGCTAAACAAAAATAAGTTTTTAAAAAGTCTGTGTGGCCTAAATCCCTTTGCCTTAGCATTCTTCAAAATGCTTGTGGCGGAACAGACTTTGCAACCCCAGCCTGGTGCTCTCCGTGCACCATACTGTATCCAGCCATCCTGTAAATTGCCACACGTTCAGCAAAAGTAAAATTAACAGAAAGAGTAGTTTATACACTGTAGGCAAGTCTGCCTGCTATTCCACTCCGTGAAGGGATATGAATCTGCTGTTCCAAGTGGGTCTTGGTTCCTGCCTCCTTCTCATCGTGTAAGAACTGGCCAGGTTTGGTGAAGCTCTAGCGCAGTCCTAGACACAGGCCAACCGTTCTCCCGGGGCTCCCCTGAAGAGACAACATTCTGTCCCAACACCTTAGTGAGGAATGGTGTCATGGTCTCTAATGCGGCACTTCTGATTGCTTTCCAAGGGTCATTTGGACCATCCTTCCGGTCTCTGACTTCCCTGGTGGCTCAGATGTCTGCCTACAATGCGCGAGACCCAGGTTCGATCCCTGGGTTGGGCAGATCCTCTGGAGAAGGAAATGGCAACCCACTCCAGTACTCTTGCCTGGAAAATCCCATGGATGGAGGAGCATGGTCGGCTACAGTCCATGGGGTCGCAAAGAGTCGGACACGACTGAGCGACTTCACTTCTTCCAGTGTTTAGAACCTGAGCCTGGGTGTGCTGTGCTCTGTGGTAATCACTGCCAGCACAGGGGACAGGCTGCCAGGAAAGAACGCATGCAGATCAGCACGTGTGTTCAACGACCCCCTCTTGCTGCGGCATCTTATGGGCAGGGGAGTGTGGAGAGAATGAAAACTTGAACAAACCTACACATCACTGGACTATAAAAAGTCATTAAAACATCGAGGGATTTGAAGGTTTAATGACCCAGCAAAGATGGAAGATACTTAAATGCAGATCTCAGTCATTAAAAACGCATTTTGCATGCCACATTTACCTCCCATGAAAATGGCGGGGTAGGGGTAGGGGGGCAGGAAGACACTTAGGGTGAGATTGCCACAGCTCCCCGAGAGGGCGGGTTAGAAAAGTGAGTCACAAATCTCACTGAGTGCCGAGTGGGGTCAAAGCTCTCAGGTGCTCGGGTGCTCGGGTGGTCTTTCCGTGGAGGCTGGTGCCTCTGTCACCATTTAAAGCTGCGGCCAATCCACCACTGCAGAGCCTTCTGAACTGTGCAAGATGCAGGAAGCTCTCTCCTGAGAAACCTCCCCTCACAGGGAAAGATGCCAGGAAGGTTCTGGCTTGGCAGAAACATCAGGAAGTAAGGCAGCTGGAGAAACGTATGTCACAAGAAACACGAGCAACTGGGAGCAAATTCCTAGAGAGAACAAGTTAGTCTCCGACCACAGCATGCTTTTTTCTGACCAGACCTTCCTTTCTGTGTTAGTTTGTTAGGGTTACTGTAAGAAAGCACCAGAGACTGGGTGGCTTAACCAAAAGAAATTTTATTTTCTCACTGTAATGGAGGCTAGAAGTCGAAGATCAAGGTGCTGGCAGGCTTGGCTTCCTCTGAGGCGTCTCTCCTTGGCTCGCAGACGGCCACCTTTTTCCTATGCCTTCACATCCTTTCCCTCCTCCTGTGTCCAGATCTCTTCTGACACAAGTCATTGCTGGATCAGGACCCACCCTAAAGACCTCATTTTAACTTAACTCCCTTTTTAAAGTCCAAGTTTCCAAATCGGTCACATTCTAAGGTACTGGGGTTTAGGACTTCAACATATAAATTTAGGGGGGCACAGAAGCCAAACCATGAGAGTTGTTAAATGATTATAACACCTTCAAAACGAGGCTTGCAGAGGGGCTGCTTTGTTTTGTAGAGAAAAGTAAACGTTCATAGTGTGTGGAGTGGCTTCTGGCTTTCTAAGTTTTTGACTCCAGTGAGAAAGTGTGAAAGTGTTAGCTGTTCAGTCGTGTCCGACTCTCTGCAACCCCACGGACTGTAGCCCACCAGGCTCCGCTGTCTATGGAATTCTCCAGGCAAGAACACTGGAGTGGGTTGCCATTCGTTTCTCCAGGGGATCTTCCTGACCCAGGGCTCAAACTCGGGTCTCCTGCATTGGTAGGGGTGTTAGCACCACCTGGGAAGCCCTCAGAACATACCGTTAAGTGAACAAAAGCAAGTGGACAAAAGTATATTGCCACTTAGAAAGGAGGAGGTGGGTAGATATGTATATTAAAAAAAAATTCTTGGAAGAATGAAAAACAAAACAGAGGGAGTCCTAAAGACCTCCTTTAATGCTAAAGATAGTGTGACTAAGATGTCAGGTCCTGTCCTCTGGTAGCGAAAGTGGGAGCAAAGGGACAAGCGCCCTGGCCTGTCCCTCCACCCAGTTCCGGTGAGTGTGAGGAGGAAGCCGCGGGAGTGTCTGTCCTGTATAGCACCCGAGATGGGTACTTCAAAGAGATTTTCTCCTTTAATCATTTATAGTTTTGCTTTGAGATAGGTATTTTTATTACCCTCATTTATAGATAAGGAAAGGAGAGCCAAGAGCAGTTAAGCAACTTGATCAAACTCATAAAGCAAGTTGCCAAAAACAGGGCTCAGGATCCCAGCCACTGCCTCCCTCTCTGGTTGGGTGCTGGCTGGAGCTCCTGGGCCATGGCCACAGGGAGGTCATGCTTCCTAGGGACCTGGTTTCTGCCTCCTTCACACGCTCCCAGAGTGGGGTACCAGGCCCAGCTGCAAGAGAGGGGGCCTCTCCCAGCCTCCCATCTTCTCTTCTGCCTGGGGAGGGAGTGCCTCTAAGCCACTGGTTTTCAATGTAATTGTGTATGAAAATTGCCTGAGGAGCTTTCAAAACTACTGATGCTCGGGTCCTACACTCAGAGATTGAATTTGCAGCCTAGGCATGGGGCTTTTAGACACCCCCCAGGTAATCGAATTGCAGGAGATGTGAGTTTGATCCCAGGGTTGAGAAGATGGCCTGGATAGGAAATGGGAACCCACTCCAGTATTCTGGCCTGGAAAAGTTCATGGACAGGGAAGCCTGGCGGGCTACAGTCCATGGGGTTGCAGTCAGACACGACTGAGCAACAAGCACACACACACAGAGGTAACCCTAACGTGCAGCAGTTTGAGAGCAGAGCTTTGAGCCCCTGCTGTTTTCACGTGTCCTCAGGTCAGGGATCATAGGTATCACTTGGGTGTTTGTTAGACCTGCGTGCTCTCTGGCCCTGCCCAGATATACTGAATCAGAAATTTGCATGAAGGCACAGTGAAGGGAAGGGGCTCCATGACTTCTCAAGCCTTCCTCGTGATTCTCTGTGCCCCAAAGCTTGAGAACTGCCACTTGGTGCAGCAAGCCAGAGACAGACCCTCTGGTGCTGTGGTTTGCTTCATCAACTGTCACAAAATTGCTGTGTTATTACCAAGGAAGATTAAGTTGATGGTCCTGGGGAATGAGACCGTCCAGGCCTTTCCCCCGAGAATAAGACTTCAAGGCCTGTGAGAATGTGTTTAAATGTGATTTGGAATCGACTGAAAGTCGGTGTAGCTTCTGAGAAGGGGAGTGACATCAAAACATGATGATGCTACTCAGCTACTGTGAACAAGAGCTGCTGAAGGGACCATCGGCAGCCGAGGGGGAACTATGCCCCTTGGGGACAGACAGGCTGGGGTGGGCAGCTGAGGTGACCCAGCACCTTGGCAACCTCACCTGCCAAGGCTTGTCCACTTGAATGGAGTATTAACCTCCTAGGGCAGCTGTAACACATTAATACATGTGATTGAAAACAACAGACACCTGTTCTTGCACTGCTCTGCAGGACAGGAGTTTGAACTCGGTTATCAGCCGGGTTGACTCCTCCCAGAAGGTCTGCGGGAGGAGAATCGGCTCCATGCTTCTCTCCTGGCTGCTCCAGGCTGCGGGCAACCCTCGGGGCTCCTTGGTTTGTAGAGCAACTGCTCCAGTCCCTGCCCCTGTCCTCACATGACCTTCCCCACTGTGTCTTGACTCTCCTTCTCCTTTCTCTTATTAGGACAGTCCCTGGATTTAGGGCCCACCCTAAATTTGTCATGTGGATCATGACAAACTGTGGAAAATTCTTAAAGAGTTGGGAATACCAATCCACCTTATCTGCCTCCTGAGAAATATGTATGCAGGTCAAGAAGCAAGCTAGAACCGGACATGGCACAATGGACTGGTTCCAAATTGGGAAAGGAGTTTGTCAAGGTTGTATATTGTCACCCTGCTTATTTAATTTATATGCAGAGTACATTATGCAAATTGCCAGGCTGGATGAAGCACAAGCTGGAGCCAAGATTGCCAGGAGAAACATCAATAACCATACTGAGCTTCATATTCATATTCAGCTTCAGCATCACTTCATGGCAAATAGATGGGGAAACAATGGAAACAGTGAGAGACTTTATTTTCTTGGGCTCCAAAATCACTGCAGCTGGTGACTGCCATGAAATTAAAAGACGCTTGTTTGCTCCTTGGGAGAAAAGCTATGACCAACCTAGACAGCATATTAAAAGGCAGTGACATTACTTTGCTGACAAAATCCATCTAGTCAAAGCTATGGTTTTTCTAATAGTCATGTATAGATGTGAGAGCTGGACCATAAAGAAGGCTGAGCACCGAAGAATTGATGCTTTTGAACTGTGCTGTTGGAGAAGACTCTTGAGAGTCCCTTGGACTGCAAGGAGATCCAACCAGTCCATTCTGAAGGAGAACAGCCCTGGGATTTCTTTGGAGGGAATTTCTTTGGATGCTAAAGCTGAAGCTCCAATACTTTGGCCACCTGATGCGAAGAACTGACTCACTGGAAAAGATTCTGATGCTGGGAGGGATTGGGGGCAGGAGAAGGGGACGACAGAGGATGAGATGGCTGGATGGCATTACCAACTCAATGGATATGAGTTTGAGTAGGCTCTGGGAGTTGGTGAGGGACAGGGAGGCCTGGCATGCTGCAGTTCATGGGGTCGCAGAATTGGACACAACTCAGCGGCTGAACTGAACTCACTCAATCTAGGATGATCTTATCTCAAGATCCTCCACTCACTCACAACTGCTAAGGTTCTATTTCCAAATAGGGTCACCCTCACAGGTGGTGGGGGAGGGGTTTAGACTTTTGAGTGTAACTTGGCGGGGGGGGGGCTGCCATTCAACCCACTACGAATGGGAAACAAATTCCACTTTCTCACAGCAGCCCTCTCTAATGCTGATTCTGGGCAGAGGGGTGACCTGAGGAACCTGCTTCTCTCAGGGCAAACACAATGGGCCTGGAATTCAGCACTGAAGACTGTGTTCATAGAGTATGCTTTCCCGAGAGCTCACTGAAGCCCTGCGGGAGAACTGAGCTCTCTTTGTGCTATTGGATTGATATAAAAGGAGAAACTGAGGCTTAAGGAGGGCTTCCCAGGTGGTGCTAGTGGTTAAGAACTGGCCTGTCAATGCAAGAGACATAAGAGATGCGGGTTTGATCCTTGGGTCAAGATGATCCCCTGGAGAAGGGCAGGGCAACCCACTCCAGTATTCTTGCCTGGAGAATCCCATGGAGAGAGGAGTCTTGTGGGCCACAGTCCATGGGGTCCTGAAGAGTCAGACACAACTTAGGGAGGTTGACTTGCTCAAGCTCCCAGAGTTAAGGGTGGTCCTCCCACTCTAACCGTGCTGCCCCTTCTGTTTGTATCACCTGCTTTCAGGAGTCATGACAGTCTGATTGTCTTCAAGAAAGGAGGGGGCTGGTGATCTCTCACCTGGGACCAGTGGTATAATCATCGTGCCAGCCAGGTTGTCGCCAAGAGGCTCCTGGGGACGATGGTCCGGTCACTTATTTCTCTGTATCCTGTGGCCTCTCTCAGTGCCACTTGTACACACACAGAGTGCTTTGTGCCTGCCAGGCACTTAGCCTCTGGGAAGAACTCAGTAAATGTCAATAGAATGATTGTTTTGTTTGCTTGTTTTTGGCCCCAGCTCAGCAGGAAACCCGTTTGATATACACAGTCAAATAAAATACATCTATTTCTGGGACTCAACAATCCAGGGGACCCACAGACACACTTCGATGTACAGTCAGAGTAGAAACAGTGGGTTCCGACACCAATCTCCTTGCTCTTGTCAACTCATAACTGTGACACGCTGTTAAGAAAGCAGCCAGGAGACTGGTGTGGGTGCGGTCACCTCCAGGTGGCTCTGTACGGTCCAGTCAGTGACGTGAGGTTGGTTTCATTTTTAGGGTCGTCATCACTGAGCCCAGTGGGCTCAGGTTTGTTTGCTCACCTCAGCCACAGCTGCTGCAGCTTCTAGGAATTCAGACTCACGTGTGGCTTGAACGACCCCAGTCTCCCATCCCAGGACTCCTGCCGCTCTCGTCTCTGTTGCCAGCTCTCAGCCCCTGGGTTTCTAGCTACCAGTCTATTTCACCATCACATCAACCAAAATTTAAAAAATCAACCTATCTTCCCCTATCAGAATTGTTCCCCTTTCTAACCTTTCCCATCTGCTTAATGGTACCACCTAGAGAGCTGATGTCAATGCTTGGCCCTCACCTTTCCTCTCTTCTCTACAGGCAACCTCTCACCTTTAGATAGAAGGTGGCGTGCAGATATGGGGAGATGAGGAAGGGAACCAACAGTTTTGAGCACTCACCACAGTGAGACAGACCAGAGGCTGATGCTAACTCCCTGATTTTCTCAATAATCCCAGGAGGTGAGGACAGGGTTACTGTCCTACTTTCAAACGTGAAAAACCAAGGCTCAGAATGACTGAGGTCTTGGGGCCATGCAGCCATGAGGTGGGGATCAGGACCCAGCCCGTGTTCTTTGCACCCGGCAGTGATGCTCAGCCTGGTGTATGCTTCCCTTGCTGATGCCCTAACTGCTGCTTCTCTCTCACTTTTGCTAGCGCTGCCTCATTCAGGCCTTTGCCATCTCCCTCCTGAACAGCGATAACGGCTTCCCAGCTACTCAGTGCTTCTACTCTTTTCTGCTGCAATTTGCCCATGTCCAACACTTTCTATTTCTTTTATGTCTCCCACAGTGTCTGGCCCAGGACTGGACACGGGGTAGAGACTCAGTATATCTTGTTAATGGAATGATATGGGCCTGGTACCTTGGGAGATTAATTTTCTAACATCTAAGTAAGAGTTTTGATTAGGCTAGGCATCATCTGATTTGCTGCCTTCCAAGGGTGGCAGGTACTCACTAGGTTAGGAGTATGGTTGACTTGTTACCATCCTTAGTGATGAAGGATGAGGATGGAACTTACGCAGGAAGTTCACAGCTAAGCGGTGACAATTCCTTCTTAAAGCCCTTAGCTTCGTCTTCACCACTGACAAATCTGTAGCCAGTCTGTTTGTCTACTGCTGCACAGCTTCAAGGGAAGTCAGACAGTCCCAGGGTATTCATTACCTACGCACCAGGAGCCACAAGTCCAAGGAACTGCTGGATTCTCAGGTGACTTTGATGAAGAAAGTCAAAGTAACTTTAGCTTAATCTGACCCAGGAAGGTCTGATACACATTTCATGCAAATCAAAACCATAATAAGGTATTACTTCACACACTACAGCATTAAGGACCAGAAGAGTCAGCTCCATATGTAATCCTGGAACAGCAATGTAATGAAAAGTATATGCTCGTGATGAATGTCAGAATAGTTCCTGGTCTCGGGTTTGGTACCTTGGGAGATCAAGGTGGTAGAGGACAGTGGATAGGAACAAGGCTCTGTAGTCACATTCCAAGATGTGGTCCTGGTGATGCCATTTATTAGTTATTTGACCATGAATAAATTACTCTCTGGTCTTAGTTTTCTCATCTATAAAATGGAGGTAATTCTAGCACCTATCTCCTAAGGTTGTAGTGATGATGAAAGAAATAAATACAGGCAAAATATATACCAAGTGCTTAACCAATGTTACTACAGCCTTAAAATCTAATCTATTTTTACAAAAATCATTATTTCTGCACAGTAAGCATTAAAAGCTTCAAACTTCTCACTGCCCCTCCCCTGTCCTAGCTTCCTGGGGCAGTGAATTAAAATAATAGACTTGATCTTTGTCTCTTAAATTCAACAGAGCGGTTATTCCTAACCAGTGTTGTCTATTGCAATGCAAATTAATGTAAACTATTCATTTTATCTCAAAATCATTTCAGACTCCCACAGTCATTAATTTCAAAACCAGACTTGCCTTTGTACACAATTATTAGTTCTCTCAGAGTTGGGAATGTAGCACTTTCATTCATTAACAAAAAAGTTTAGGAGCCCTCCTTGGTGGTGGTGGTGGTAGCCATGGGGGTAACTGAATGAGTCCAACAGAGCTCTGGAGTCAATGTGTTAGAAATTCCCATTTGCTGCTGGCAGAAAAGTTATACCATCTCAATGGGGTTTTTAGGCTGAAAGCATGGCAGTTTCTCTACCTTGTTAGCAAGATAGGGGGTTCCAGAAAGGAGGTGGCTATGGGATCCTAAGCAAGCCTTCACCTGTCTGTGTCTTTAGATATCTCTAAAACAAACAGGTATATTAAAAGGTGCAGTGGTTCTTTCCCTTCCAAAAGACCCTATGTAGATGTGAACCCTGTATCAGGAAGCTGGGCTCTTTTTTTAAAAACTATATTAAAATACTCCCCTCTGACCCCATCATTGCCACCACACACCTACACACACACAGTGAAATTATAAAACAGCACCCATTTATTAGTGCTAAGTGCCAAGTGCTTTACATCCATCATGACACTAAAGCTCACAATAAACTTCTGAGGCCGCTATTAAGTTTTCAGACACCCAGAGAGGCCACAGTGAAGGCCAAAGAGGGAGCCTAGATTCTTCCCTGTAAAACAGGAACCTGAGCCAGGTGACCAAGGCCCTCCAAGTGCTTGACCGTTCTATACATCCAGATTATTGCATTCCCAAGCCTTCACAGTCTGCCATGGTCCTGGGACTGGGCAATTCCTGTGGGACACTTCCTGACGTCTGAAGTGTGAAATGGCACTGTGTCCTTGGGGTTCTACTTTTCGAATCTGTTTTGGGTGGGCTGGTTTTATGAAGCAGTGCAACAAGAGTTCTCTTCAGGCTCTTGAGAGCCTCCAAAGCAGACAGACATTCTGTACTTTTGATTCCAAACTGCCTCCCTTCCTCTCAAAAACTCAAGGCGCTCGACAGTCTCACTGGGGAGAGACTCAGCTCCCTCCTGTGGCTTTTCAGTTTGTGTCAGGCTGCTGGGCAAGGCTGCAGTGATGTGACCTCACTTTCGGTGTCTGGTTTCAAAGCACGTATTTAAGTCTCCGATTCTACTGCAGCTGCACATTTTCTGAGCCTTTATCTTCTATCCCTGCCTTCAGAACTTCAGTCTGTGAGGCCAAGCTCCCTCCCTCTCTCACACACACATTCTCATTCATTCTCGATCTCTTTGAAAATATTTCACAGTGGAAAATTAACACATCGGAATTAACACGGTTCCCTGTGACAAGAAACCACACAGAAGTGAGAACCAGTATTCTTATAACCGCAGTCATAAGGAATGTCTTTGGAATCATTCTCCTCTTCACAGGGCTGAGAGCTCCAACAGAACTCAGCAGACTAAGACAGGCTTGGAATGAGAAACGCACACATTTATTACGAGCAGCTGCATTCATCTGAGTTCCTGGAGGGATGTGGGGCAAGACCGGCATTCATTCACTGCTCTGGAAAAGCCTGATGCCATCAGCACCCAAAGGAGCGAGTTCCGGGCGCCGTGTGGGGCATTCACCAGGCTGCAGCCCCTGCGAAGGTGGAGTCCAGGCTCTCCAGGGAGTTGAGGGCACAGGGTCTCCTTATCCCCACAGCTGGGGCACCAAGGGGCGGGGCCCAACCTGTAAGAGGTGGGCGGGGCCATGTGGGGGTACTTCTGAGCAGTTCCGCACACTGGCCCCCTTCCCCCACCCCAAACCTTCAAAGAAACCGTTCAAGGGTCGCAAGTCCGCGCCCTGCCCTGGGCGTTGCAGAGGGGCAGGGCCCAGCCAGGCACCTGCAGTCCCGTCGTTGGCCCCTCAGGGATCAAAATCCTGCCATCTGCGAAAGGAAGGCGCCGCTTTATTTCCGGTTGGTCCTTTCTTTGGGTGGGGATTTCTCTCTGGTTTTTAGCAAGAAGAAATACAGAACACTCAGCTTAATTTGAATTTCAGATAACAAATATGTTTTGGTATAAATATGTCCCCAATCCTGCAAGGGGCATGCTTATATTAAAACATTTTTTGTTATTTATCTGAAATTAAAACAGCACTGGGTGTCCTGTATTTTATCTGGCAACCATACCCCCTTACAGTCTTCCCTCCCGGAGGCCTTCCCAGGGAGTGCTTATCTTGCAATGTGCTCTCAAGCAGAAATTCGTCAGTTCTGATTCTCCTGGGATTCCTGGTGAAAAAGCAGACTTCAGGCCACATCTACTGAATATAATTTCCAGGGGTAGGACCCAGAAATATACATTTTATCAAGGTGGTTGTCTAGGTGATTCTGACACACATTTGTATTAGTTGTTTACTGCCTCCAAACAAATTCCCTAAAACACAGAGGATGAAAACAACCACATTATCTCACAGTTCATATGAGACAGGAATTTGGAATTGACTTAGCTTTGTGATTCTGGCTAAGCTTCTCTCATGGTGCTGCAATCAAGGGGCTGGTTCAGGCTGCAAACATCTCTAAAAACTGTTCTGTTGCTGGAGAACCTGCTTCCAAGCTCAGGTCCTTTTTGGCTATTGGGTGGAAATGTCCGTTCTTCAACACATGGGCTGACTGATGCCTTTTCCCAGAGTTAGGGATGACAGAGACAGAGACACACAGAGAGGGAGGGAGAGAAAGGGGAACTCTCCAAGACAAATCCACATCCAAGGGAAGAGAATTATGCAAGATCATCCATACCAAGAGGCAGAATCGTTGGAGGGTTGTCTTAAGAGGCTGTCCACCACCATATTCAAGTTCGAGAATTATGATAACAAGTTAGTCCTCAACGTACCACAACCAAAATCACATTTAAAAATTGGAAGTCAATGTCTTCCCTTACTCACTTTTTTTCCTGTTTGCACCCCTCCTCCCCATATAGCCCTTGGGGATTTAAGACAACATCAGGAAGAAAAATAGTCAGAATGACAATCTTAGGAGACTAGCAAAATGTTAAGAATTTTAAATGCCTGCAAATATTGAAGAGGAGAAAATTAAACACCAATCCCATGCATACATGGCTGTGTCCACCCAAAAAACCCTCAGCATTCAATGTGACTCTTGAAGAATCTATGAGGACTTCTGGAAATATAATATATAAGATGACCAGTTGTCCCAATTTGCCCAGGTTTCTCCCAGATCCTTGGAAACCCTTCAGTCTCAGGCAAATTGAGATGGTTGGCTATCTTCTAACATGGAGCCAATAAGAAATCAACCACTCTGCCCCTGTCTATAGATTAAGTGGGTCTATCTTGTGATGAAATGGAGAGTGTGGGCTTTGAGCTAGAAGCCCACCAATATGTGCCCTCAGCTGTGACTTAAGCTATCTCACACAGGCCCCATGATTCTGCTTTAGTGACGCTTAAGTATAACGATGCCCATGGAAGTACCTTGTCAACTGAGAGGTATTGCTTAGATGCTCTTTTCTACTCTTTTGAAGAGAAGACCCCGATCCTAACGTGAAAGGTGGGACCAAAGTCATCACCCATTTATACTTTTGCAACCAAATATGACATTGTCTCTTTCAATCAGGCAGATGTGCTGGTCTCCAGAAAAGTAAACACAGCCCACAAAAGCCTTATGACACACCTTTAATCTTCATTCAGTTTGCATTTTAATCCCTCAAATTGATTCACACTGTTCCCTCCAGAAACTGCTACACTACTGAAAAGGACAGTCATCTCTATTGTATCCTCAATGACAAGTTTCCCAGAAAATCTGTGCAAAGTCTTGATAGGAAAGACATGATTCACTTTTCACAGCTCTGAGGGTGTGATTCCCTCCTCTCGGGAGAAAACCTGTCACCAGCGGCACTCCATCCCTCACCCTCCTCTTCTATCCCTCCAGGCTTGGGAGGCTTTTTTTTTTTTTTTTTTTGCTACTGAGAAAGGCAGCAGTCTGTAAATCATGTTCAACTGTTCAAGGCAGGAGTCTGTAATCATGTTCAAGTGTTCATTCCTTCTCTTTTTTTCTTCTGCCTTTAGCAGTTCTGTGCAGGCCTGCCCAGTTATATTAATATGATGCCAAATCTCAAAATCAAAATAGGAAATGCCATTTTGAACAGACGCCAGTGATTTTTGAGGAGGGCCGGTTAGCAAGACCAGCCACGGCTTGTGTTTTGTCCACTCTCCTCCTCCACCCGCCCCTGTACCCTGGCCGTGTGTCCCAGGCACCCAACAAAGATGCCGGACTGATGACTGGATGCCGAAGAAAGCCCATCTGGTCTGGCCTGTTCCCTGCCACTCTGCCACCATATAAGCTAGGAGCTGTCCTGAGTCTCAATGGGAAGAATGATGTCTGGCCCTACTGCAGCATGGGGCAATGTGCAAGGATCAAATCAGATTCATGTAAATGAAAGATGTTTAAAAATCTTAGAGTGCCATAAAAATGTAAGGGGTTAGGTTTTATCAGAGTCCTTCCTTCAGCCTGCTTCAGGTATCTGCATAGCTGAGTACTCCTGTAGTAGTATAATCTGCACGGTTTACTAGATGAGAATTTCTACTTACTGACCTCAGCCAGCTTATCTCATAACTATAATCATCTTAACACAGCCACAAAGCTGTTGCCTTATGGTTTCTGTTTTACAGTTTTAATGCTTAAGAGGCTGATTTTTGGCCCTGCGTTAAATTAGACCAGTCTTCAAGGTGTGTCCTTTCCTTGATATGCAAGACGGTCATACCTCAGTTTATGAAGCAGTCTTTAGCTTTCTATTTTATAATATCTCTACATAAATATAGACTGTTTTAAAAATTTGTTTTTGAAGATTTTTCTACAATAAAACTAATTTTAAAAAACAGCAATGCTTAAGCTAAACTTAAATGAGTACCATAATTAAAGAAGGGATTATAAACACATTTCCTCTGTTCATTAAGTTGCGTGCAAGCTTGTATTTAATATATAATCAAAACATTCACAGCCATATCAAAAGAAATAACAGAAAGTATTCACTAATAACTCTACCTACCTGATACAAGTGACTAGTCTGAAAATGAAACCAAGTAAATTGTTTCACTATAGCATTTTTCTTCTGGAGGAGAAAGGATGGGAGAGTTGGGCTCAAAGACTCAACCTTATTCAGGGCACTTGGGGAGTAGGCCTAAGGGTGAATACCATGCACAAGCTCTCTCAGCACATCCTTGTTTTTTTCTGAGCAAAGACACTGTGAGATTAATTTTATGTGTCAACGTGGCTGGACCATGGAGCCTAGATTACTCATCAAATATTCTGGATGTTTCTGCGAGGGTCTTTTTGGTTGAGTTCAGTTCAGTTGCTCAGTCGTGTCCGACTCTTTTGCAACCCCACGAACTGCAGCACGCCAGGCCTCCCTGTCCTATCACCAACTCCCGGAGCCTACTCAAACTCATGTCCATTGAGTCGGTGATGCTATCCAACCATCTCATCCTCTGTCGTCCCCTTCTCCTCCTGCCCTCAATCTTTTCCAGCATCAGGGTCTTTTCAAATGAGTCAGCTCTTCGTATCAGGTGGCCAAAGTACTGGAGTTTCAGCTTCAACATCAGTCCTTCCAATGAACACCCAGGACTGATCTCTTTTAGGATGGACTGGTTAGATCTCCTTGCAGTCCAAGGCACTCTCAAGTCTTCTCCAACACCACAGTTCAGAAGCATCAATTCTTTGGCGCTCAGCTTTCTTTATAGTCCAACTTTCACATCCATACATGACCACTGGAAAAACCATAGCCTTGACTAGATGGACCTTTGTTGGCAAAGTAACGTCTGTGATTTTTAATATGCTGTCTAGGTTGGTCATAACTTTCCTTCCTAGAAGTAAGTGTCTTTTAATTTCATGGCTGCAATCACCATCTGCAGTGATTTTGGAGCCCAGAAAAATAAAGTCAGCCACTGTTTCCCCATCTATGTGCCATGAAGTGATGGGACCGGATGCCATGATCTCAGTTTTCTGAATGTTGAGCTTTAAGCCAACTTTTTCACTCTCCTCTTTCATCAAGAGGCTCTTTAGTTCTTCTTCACTTTCTGCCATAAGGGTGGTGTCTTCTGCATATCTGTGGTTATTGATATTTCTCCCGGCAATCTTGATTCCAGCTTGTGCTTCATCACGCCCAGTGTTTCTCATGATGTACTCTGCATGTAAGTTAAATAAGCAGGGTGACAATATACAGCCTTGATGTACTCCTTTTCCTACTTGGAACCAGTTTGTTGTTCCATGTCCAGTTCTAACTGTTGCTTCCTGACCTGCATACAGATTTCTCAAGAGGCAGGTCAGGTGGTCTGGTATTCCCATCTCTTTCAGAATTTTCCAGTTTGTTGTGATCCACACAGTCAAAGGCTTTGGCATAGTCAATAAAGCAGAAATAGATGTTTTTTTGGAGCTGTCTTGCTTTTTCGATGATCCAGTGGATGTTGGCAATTTGATCTCTGGTTCCTCTGTCTTTTCTAAAACCAGCTTAACATCTGGAAGTTCACGGTTCACATATTGCTGAAGCCTGGCTTTTTGGTCAAGGTTAACATTTAAATTGGTGAATTTTCAGTAAAACAGACTGTTCTCCCTTAAACAGGTGGGCTTCACCAATCAGGTGAAGGCCTAAATAGAATAAAGACTTGGGGGGGGGGTGTCTGAATGAGTCCCTCAACTTCTCTTAGGCTTGATTTCCTTGTCTGAAAAACTGAAAGCGCTTTGTAAACACTACTATATAATGTCTGGTGTTACATTTATTGTATTACCTAAACTCACAGTGGCAGCTAACACTTGAGGACATTGTATGTGCCAGGTTCTGTGCCACATACATATATTATCTCATTTACTCCATCCAACAACCTATGTGGGAAACAGCAGTACTGACCCCATTTTACAAATGAAGAGACTAAGGTATAGAGAAGTTAAGGTACTCGCCTTAGGTCATGCAGATGGGACGCAGCAGAGCTGGGACTTACACCGAGATCTATCAGAACTTGGGGAATGTTCTCCCTAATGATTAGCTCTGTGACCAGGGGGGAGTTATTTGACTATTCAAGTTCTGACATTCTTGTATGTAGTGTGGGATGCGTGTATGTCTCCCAATCCTGGTGTGAAAATTCAGGGGATCACATTCTAGCACAAAGGAGGCATCTAGCACAGTGTCTGGTGTGCGCTCAGAGTGCAACAAGACTTCCACTCCAGATAGCTGGGTCCCGCACTGCCAGTCCCTGTGTACAGAGGATGGCAGGTGGCCACAAGCCCAAAGGAGCCAGATTCACTGGACATCAAAGGCCACTCTGCCACACTTACTAACATCGTTTCAAGAAATGTTCTTCCTGAGAAAAGTCAATGAATTTGAACAATTTTTTTTTCTTATATGTTAAGACTTAAGTATGTTACGAATATCTTCTTCTTAAATATATTTATGAGAAGGCTAATTTACTCTATAACTCAAACCTTTTGGCAAATCAAACATTCCTTAAAATACTAATGAAATACATCCCATATTTAAAAATACAGCTATGAGATTATTGTGTTAGTTTGCTCAGGCAGCCATAACAAAGTCCCAGAGACTAGCTAAAACAACAGAAATTTATATTCTCACAGTAATGGGGGCTAGAGGTCCAAGATCAAGGTGCCAGCAGGGTTGGTTTCTTTTGAGGCCTCTCTCCTTGGCTTGCCAACAGTAGCCTCCTCCTTGTCTTCACATCTTCCCTCGTTATTCATCTGAGTCCTAATCTCCTCTTCTTGTAAGGAAACCAGTCATATTTGGTTATGGTCCACCCTAATGGGGCTTCCCTGGTGGTGCCAGCGGTAAAGAACCTGCCTGCCAACACAGGAGATGTATTTGATCTCTGGGTCAGGAAGATTCCCTGGAGGGCATGGCAACCCACTCTAGTATTCTTGCTGGAAGAATCCCGTGGACAGAGGTGCATGGTGGGCTACAGTCTAGATGGTTGCAAAGAATTCGACACAACTGATGCGACTTAGCACGCAGTATAATAATGGCCTCATTTCAACTTAATTACCTCTTTAAAGGTCTATCTCCAAATACAGTCACCTTCTGAGGTACTACAAGCCAGGACTTCAACATGTGAATTCTCAAGGTACACAATTTAGCCCAAAACAAATATATATTTATTAATTATATTTACATTAAAATAAATTCCTATTTAATGGACCTCTTCAGAATCACTGAATATGCACGAAGAATACATTCACTGACTATATTTGAGAAAATATATGCATGAATATATTCATACAGAGACTCCTGAAACAAGCTTTCAGTAAACTGGTTATTTCGGTAAACCTGACAAGTTGGCCATATGGTGAAATGACACTTGTTCAGTCGTCTCTCTGAGAATCAACAATTGGGCATATTGATCCAGAGCTGATGAAAACCTGCATGAACCACAATCCAACAGGACCTCCCCACCCCCAAGAGTATCACACTGCTCCCTGAGAGAGAAAGGCACCAAAAGCCATGATCGACTGTGGAAACAAGGGCAGCAGGTGGTTGCCAGGAGGCCAGGAAGAGGTGCTGAGGGAAGAAGGCGTGGGGGAACCTCCGAATCTGAAGTAGGTCAGCTCAGCAGAGTGCTCCCAGGGAGCCCCCAGATCCTGGATCAGGGGACGGGCTGGGGAGAGAGCAGGGTGCGCCTGGAGATAACTCCTGTTTCCGCGTTTCTTTTTCCCTTCCCCAGGTTGCCCCAGTCAGGCCACACGGGCAGTTCTGTGCCACAGCTGCTACTTGCTAGTCTCCCCACTAGTGAACCCTTTAGCAGCTTGAGCTCCCTCATGTCGAGGCCCAAGTCCCCTCTTTCATTCATTTAAGAGTGAAAACCCAGGGTCTTGGTGATAAACCCCTTTCCCCCTAGGTGCAAGCGTGCATGCTAAGTTGCTAAGTTGTGTCTGACTCTTTGAGACCCCATGGACTGTGGCCTGCCAGGTTCCTGTCCTTGGGATTTTCCAGGCAAGAATACTGGAGTGGGTAGCCATCCTCTCCATCAGGGGATCTTCCCGACCCAGGGATCAAACCTGAATCGCTTATGTCTTCTGCATCGGCAGGCAGGTTCTTTACCACTAGCGCCACCCGGGAAGCCCTTTCCCCCTACATCCCCGTCCACATTTAGCTACATCTTCCTCCCTCCCCCCTTTTCTTCCTTCCTTCCCTCTGCTTTCCCTCCCTTCTTCCCATCAGTCCTCTAAAAGAGATGACCCTCTTCCTTCCAGAATCAGTTTACCTGCTCTGGATCTGACTCCTCTACTCTGGGCTCCTCTACAACCCCCCTCCCCTCATGCCCCCTCTTTATCTTCAGCCACACTCTCTTCTCTTCCATCCTTTAGTACAAGCCTTCTTTCAACTAAACTCTATGAAATAAGCTACTGCTTTCACTTTCTCCACTCTACTGCCTCACTTTTCAGTCATATTTCATTTTTGTATTCTCTCCAGGACCTACCACAAGCATCACAGGCACTCAAGAAAAGTTGGTTGGATTAATTACTGGGGAATAGAGTATTCCTCAAGCGAGATGTGCAAGGATCATGCAGGGTGCAAGGACTCTGTTCTTGACTTTAAGGAGGGGGCAGAAAAGTCAGGGAGACAAGGTAGAAACATGGGAAAACAATGTTACTAGAGCCAAACTGGAAACAAACATTAGAGAATCTTTAAAATGGAAGCATGGGGAGATGGCCGCCCAGGGCTTCCGTGAGTGCCAATCAGTGAAATCATGGTGAGTGGCAAGTACCATGATGATTGTGCCACAGCAGGGGGCACAGAGAATGAAGGCGCATCATAAGGATGGGGGATATTCCAGTTGGGAAGAACGGTGTCCCTGGCAGGAGAAAAGCAGTGGAGAACGCATGGAATCTGGGCATAGGCCAGCTCTGGGGACCCAAATGGCAGATTTCCCATGGCTAGGCGTCTTTAAATCAGACCTCGGAGCCCTGCAGGCCAAGCAGCGTTTACAGCCTCCCCTGGACAGACCTGCTACCCTGGATTTTTTCAAGAACAAGGAAATAAGACCATGTTGAGTTGAGGAGGCCTTTCATATGACAGGTTGAGGAATCAAGGAAAACACATTTGCAAAACCAGTCTAATCACCTTTGCTCCCACAGTAAGAGTAAGAATAACAAGAAGATAACGACACATCAGTAAAATGCTCAGCATGTCTTGGGCCCTGTCCTAGCGTGCTCACTCCTTTTAGGAGCCACCTCCTTTCCATAGCGAGCAACTCACAACCCATGGGTGTCCCATAAGCCTGGCCCACTGAACACAAATGAGGAGAGATGGTGACTGTCTCTCTTCTGTGACAAGAAAGAGTGAAGGTACCTATTGATAAGATCTGGGCCAAGGTCAACTAGAGTCCAAAAAGAAGACAGACTGAGGAGACCAAGGGGAACTGAGCCACCGTCTGTCCCTCCTTCCTTCTGTGGACCTTTGGCTAAGGCCCCCTGCTCATTAGAGATGAAGCAGATACCCTGTTTCGTTTTGAATGGCACATACTTGGCTGGGAAGGGGAAGCATCATCCAGCCTTTTGTCGGATGTCAGCACCAAGCGCAGTAACTCGCATCTCCATCCAGCTTTCAAGCTGACACTGGGCTCTCCCATCCATTTTCCTGTTTGAGCATCCTAAGGACTCTGTGGGTGGGCAAAACAAATGTCACTATCACCACCACCATCCCCATCTGATTGAGGGATCTGCCAGAGGACTCACAGCTAGTCAGCAGAGGCAGGAGGTCAGCCTTCACCCTCTGGCTCCAGTCATGCCAGGAAATCTCCATCAAATGCTGCTGAGGCATATCTTTAATCAGGAGGCCAGGGTAACCTGAGGGGCGTCAGCTAATCACAGTCAATACCTGGCACTGAGTGTTTGGAAAGATGACAGCTAGGTACCTGGGAACTCACAGAGGAGTCCAGAGAGTTGTGGGAACTCTCTTGTGCTCGGAGAAGTATTTCTGTGGAGATTTGCTGGTTGGAGCTACTTTGTCCCCAGGGGAGGCTGAGGAGGCCAGAGTCCTGGGCTCTTAAGAGAAGCCCACTCTCCCTGCCAGGATCCTCGTGGAAGGACAGCAAACAACACCGTTCTTTTTGTTGAAGAATAATGGTCAGTTTTTCTAGGCTACCCAGCAAGTTCAGAGACATTGGTAAGAAAAATAAAGCCTCCAATCTTTTATCATTAATCACAACCCCATCCCCACCCCTCCCACTCCAAAACACACTCATTATCATACTCTCTGCTCTCTACTCACATTTCACAGGCCTGGGCACAGATCTTTATCTAAAGCAAGGCCAAGTGGCATCTTAGCTATTAGCTTGGGTCTTATGTTAGCCCTGATCACATTAAGCATGATCACATAAAGTAGAACTTACATCAAATCTGACAGTCTTGAGCCCATCCACACAGAACACCAACATCTAATCTGGTTTCCTATTGTTTGGGAATTTAATTCTCCTACCACTGCAGTCAATCACCTGTCAATCATCAGAGCTGCCTTTAAAACTAACCCAGACCTCTATTGTGAATGGTTGTCTTGTCTTTCATCAATCAGTCCTTGTGAAAGTCAGGGATCATTCTGGAAACTTAAAATTCATGGTTAGATTTTTTTTTTTCTTGACTTGGTTTCAAGATGCCATATAGTCATAACATAAGGCCCTCAGGTATCTCACACAAGAAATTACAATTAATTTTTAAAACTAGCTTACCAATATATTTGGAATAAAATGCTGCTGCTAAGTCACTTCAGTCGTGTCCGACTCTGTGCGATCCCATAGACTGCAGCCCACCAGGCTCCCCCATCCCTGGGATTCTCCAGGCAAGAACACTGAAGTGGGTTGCCATTTCCTTCTCCAATGCATGAAAGTAAAAAGTGAAAGGGAAGTCGCTCAGTCATATCTGACTCTTCGAGACCCCATGGACTGCAGCCCACCAACATGATATGAATATAAATTCTAGTTAAAGTTTCATATCTGGTGATACAAAAAAAAACATCAGGTTCACTTCAATGTTTCCAAATACCTTGATATTCATGACAATTACATTTAAAGTTCAGCAAAATATGTACTGCATGTAACATCTCTAACCCAAGGGTCAGCTTTGCCTCCATTCCAAAGCCCTCCTCTGGCATACACTGGGAAGGGGAGGTTTTCTTTTCCATCACTCTCGGTGGCCCCTGCAGTGCTGAGACCCTCCGGGGCTCTCTCTTCCTCCCAGAATTTATACTCCTATCATGTTATTCCAAACAGATTGGTAAGGCAGTTTCTAAAACTTACTCTTCACTTTCTGCTACCACATGGAGTCAGACTTTTAGGAAAGCTGTGGAACTAAACGGAATTGAAATAAAGTAAAAAAAATGAAAACTTCACAATAAATGCAGGTTTTCTTCTATAACCCAAGGAAGCTTTCCAACCTTTCTTAGCTGACACCCTCTGTGTCTGGTCTTGCTCTCCAGATCTTGGACCTCACCTAATACCTGCTGTAATTCTCCCTCCACTTTTCACACTCAGCCCTACGCAGATCCACTTGCTCTCTGAAGCAATTCATTCTCTCAGTGCTAAACAACAAGTCCATGATGGGGATGGAGAGAGGGAGGCTTGAATATTTTCTGGATGCAAAGGTGATGGGTATGCTCTTTGGTAACGCAGGAAAACCACTCCCACAATGGGTTTTTATTTCTTCACTTTTGCTGAGTAGTTTATGACATTTACTTTTGTAGTTTGATAGGTTAAGATACTGATCACCTGCAGTATGATCAATAACTGACACTATTTTAGGAAATCTATAAATCAATGGCTAAGATGATTAGGCTGGAATTATGCACAAAATGAAGACTTAAAAAGCAGATTACTTCTTGGGAAAAGTACTGGTTGGGAAGGATTGTAAGATAGGGGTAGAATTCGAAAGGCAGAAATGTTTGAAGGGTCTAGTTAGGACCTGCTCCATGGCAGGGAAGAGAAATCCAACCTCAAACCAGCAGAACAAAGTTAACTTGGTTATACAACTGGGAGTCTAGGTGGTAGAGCTGGCTTCAGAGTCTCAAACCGAATAATCAGGACAGTCTTCTGATTTCTCTCTCTGAATCTAGATTCTGCTTTTGTCTGTGTTGATTTTTCTTTGGGGGAAGCTAGTCTTATTTTTATCCTTAGCATTAGCTACCTTGGAAAAGAGGAAGTGCCTCTTATCCAGGAGGGCTCTGTGGGGCTGGCATCGGTCATGTGATACCCATCCTTTAACTGTGGGGGTGGGGGGGAAGTGAGTCTGTTTGGCTGGGCTTGGTCATGGGGCAGGCAGAGGGTCAGTTCTTAAGAGATTTGGTCTTCACAGGTCAGCTGGGAGAAGGCTGATGGAAAAGATCACGAGCAAAGATAGAAGCCATGAGGCACACTGTGTACACATCCAAGAGAAGTCCATTTTGAGAGGATAGCAAGAAGGAAGCAAAAGGACATACACCAAAGCGCGGACTGAAGACCTCATGTGGGACTTTCTAGCTTTGGGAGGTTTTTGAGTAGGATGCTGAACAGTCTGGAACTCCCTGTCAGGGGAGTACACTAGCGCCACTATTTGCACAGTGTGTGGAGAGATGCTACAAGTGGGAGACATACAGGGGCATGGATTAGCGGCAGTGAGCCCTGGTCTCAGGTGACAGCAGCAACAGGAAGGGGAGGAAGATGGGACACACTGAAGGCAGCTGAAGAGGTGACGCCAGGGCTCAGAGGAAGGGTCAGGAGCGGGGGCAAAGAGGGGGAATCTACAGTTGGCTTGTGGGTGGGAGCAAGAGAATGGCCAGGTCTCCCCTGTGACTTCTTACTCCCTTCTTGTGATGAAGGTGGAGCCTAAAGAGAAAGTGAAGAAGTCAGGGTGCAAGTAAATGACAGACAGGCTGCTACACTGGGAATCCCACCTTTCTGACAATAAAGGCTTGTGTTTTTTGGACCAAGCTGTGTTGCTTCCATGGGATAACTTCTCTCCAGTTTGCAAGAATTTACGAGTCTGAACCCTCAGAGCAGATAACTGAGGCTTATGCTGGAGAGACGCCTTCTTCCCTATCCTTGTCCACATATATTATCTAGTCTAACCATCACCACTGTGCTATCAGGTAGATGTCACTCTCACTTTACAGAGACGGACACTAACATTCAGAGAACTTAACTTGCCCAAGGACATACAGCTAGATTAGATGGTAGTCAAGTGAGCCATTTTCTCCTTAGGAAAAGAACAGAATGTATAAGCTTGGGCACATAAAGGGACAGTGAGTGGATTTAGAACAGACCTAGGGTTGTCTTTGGAGCTAATTTGGACTTTCATTCCTTTTGGCCACAATGAACCTTCACTCCTCTCTTCCTTGGAATCTCAGGTTAACAACCAGACACTTATTTCAGACAGAGAGTAGCAGACTGAATGTGGATGTCACAGATATGCTAGAGTGAAAAGAGAGCTCTGAAAGACAGAATTTTAAAAAAAAATCCTTGTGACAAGATTTAGAAAGACAATAGCTATTTTAAAAGTACACTGTACCTATGTTCATAAATGTCACCGAAACCCAAAGGCATTCTCTGGTTAAACATTTATTATTTGTGGGAGTGTGAAACTTGTTTTTCCTGTTTTTAAGTTTCAAGAAGCCAGGTGTATGTTCAAATGTCCATTATATGCCATGAGATTATTCTTTACACTCATTTGGAATGAAAATATCAAGCTTCTCATCTTAGCTTTGGATAAAACATGCTATTTGTTGTATCCCAATATGCAACTGTACTGTGCTCGCAGTACAAGCCAGTTTTCAGGACACATTCCTAAAAGAACAAGGTCAGGTAATGAATGGAGATACATGCGATTGTTTGTACTATATACAATGATTTGTCAAAGCACCGATGAGCCAACAAATGAATCTGGACCTCAGACTGTTAAATGCTTGGACTTCAATAGATTAACAACTTAGAATAAAAGTTAACTTTAAAAAAATTACTCAAGAGTGTTTAAAAGCACTGACCTGTTTTAACAGACTGCCAGTGATGATTCATGAGAGCTAATGACATGAAGGAAATCTGTTAAGTACTCAATATGGCATCTAGAACAGCTCTTTCAAAAGCCTTAACTTTGTTTTGCAAAGCAGCAGCATCATTGTTTCTAACCTTGTGAATAGTAAAAAGTGTGAATTTACCCTTCATCAAAGTAAGTTAGTGTGTCATAGCTAATAGATGTTTCTAAAAATTAAGACCAGCTATCTAGTATTCATAATCATCTTTTCCATCAACTGCAAACAAAAAAGGCTTGAAAGTTTAACATAATGCAGTTAAGCACTTGTGTTATTTTACACTGGCTTATGGAGAAGTAGATACAGTTCATGGTTCTGGCTCTCATTCTTGTCTGCTGGTACACACAGAATCAGCCTGAAGTTAAATGAAGTTCCTGATTCTCATCATATATACTGATCACAGGGTAAAAGATGGTTTACCCAGGAGGCAAGAGCTGCAGAGTATTTTATAGTCACTTTGTTCTTTTAGAATGAACACATCTAAATTCTGATAGTATGAGCCCCAGACTTCAGAAAAATGACCTGGTGCCACTTATCTGGTCTCAGTTTAACATAGAGAAGAACCACACAGGGAAGAATTGGGTAAGGTTCAGGATGGTGGGATCCTGGAGCTTCAGCCAACAAGCCCAAGCTCTGGTATTTGGAAATGAGGATCTCCTCTGTTTTTCTGGCCTCTTAATGCTCATGGCACTTAGCTTTAGAACTGTAAAAATGAACAGCAAACAAAGGTTTTCTTTTCATCACATTCTATTCTTCTAAAATTGCTTACCTGTTCAACTTACTGTGGAACACTGTTCTCAGACTCCTCCCACACAAAAGCCATTCCCACCGTGATGGGGTAGTGATGTTCATGAGCTCGATACTCTCAAAAAGATGCCCAGATTTCACACCACAACACAGACTTGCATTAATTACATTTCCCCAGGACCCTCACGTAAAGTAATTCCAAGCCTGCTATAACCACAACATTTATCGAAGGCTTACTGTATGCTGTGTATTTTATGTATTAAACAGAATTAATCCCTATGTCAAACTATGAGGCAATCCATCATGGTTTTACCTCATATAGGAGGAAACTGAGGCACACAGATTCATACAGCTAAGTAAATGAAGAACTGAGGTTTAAATCCAGGTAATCTGGCTTCAAGGCTTGTGAGCTAACAGTTTTCAGGATGGTCATGAGAGAAAACAAAAATCATAGAGATAACTTGTTCTAACATAGTTCTTTGAAAACTTTGCTATTAATAATGAATTACATAAGATATATCTCACAATTGATATGACCTGAAATACGTAACAGCTTTCACCCAACTGGTGAAAATGATTTCAGAATTTGTTTTCCTACCCCAAATCATTTAAAGCGAAAACTTAGTTTCCCATTACTTGATTAATTTTCAGTAAAATTTTGTTGCCACAAACTTTTTCTAATTCAAATAAGGCTTAAAGATCTTTATGTTATAAAAACTGAATATTATTTTTTTTAATGTTTATTATCACTGAATCAAAAATTTCAAATCCTGATGTTCCTTGAGGAAAAATTAAAACTGAAAGTCAAACAGGCAGCCTAAGTTTACAGAACTGTGATACAACCAAAGGCAGAGCTTTAGTCTTTTGATGTAAAAGCTACTTATTACTCTAGTGAAGAAGGCATACTGGTTTGAAAACTAATTAAAATTAATTAGAAGCTTCAAGTACCTCAGATGTAAAATCATGCATTATATAAAAAGTACTTTCAAGGTGAATTTCATTTTTAGAACTTGAACTAATTTAGCCTTTGAAGTATCTGTCATAGAAAATACCAACAGTAGAGAAATGATTTATGAATTGTAATTTATGTAGCTATATGAACAACATTCAAAAATTCAAAAGGCATATCAAAATGCAACAGAAAATAAATACAGATTTACAAGGAAAAAAAAACCCTGTTTCACCTACCCTACTGTTATGGTCTGGATGCTTACACCACTCCCCTCCCCACCCATTCATACTCTGAAATCTATTCCTTGGAGGTGGGGCATTTGGGAGGTGAGCAGGTCATGAGGGTGAAGCTCTCTATAAATGGGATTTGTGCCTAGTAAAAGAGATCCCAGGGAGTGCCTTGTCCCTTCTGCCCCGTGAGGACAGCTGCCTATGGACATCTTGATCTTGGACTGCCCAGATTCCCAGAACTGTGAGATATAAATTTCTGTCATTTGTAAGTTACCTAGGCTACGGTATTTTGTGATACCAACCCAAACGAACTAAGACAACCACATTATATTCTGAAAGCAACTCATAACAGGTAGGTTTATTCTTTAAAATCTAATGTACTTCACTTTCAAAATGCAAGTGTGAATCCATTTAAAACATTCTATTTTAACAATTCCTGTCTATAAACTGTTTAAAGACCAAGTAAGCAACGCCATCTACAGGGAACCTTAGGAACAACAGTCATAGTTCTATGACCCACATTTTTTTTTTTTTATGTTTTATTTATTTATTGGACATGCAGCATGTGGGATCTTAGTTCCCTAACCAGGGATTGAACCCATGCCCCCTCCATTGGAAGCTCAGTCTTAACCCCTGGACCACCAGGGAAGTCCCCCACACTTTTCTTTGGGGCTTTTCCTGGTGGCTCAGACCGTACAGAATTTGCCTGCAATGCAGGAGACTTGGGTTTGATTCTGGGGTCGGGAAGATCCCCTGGAGGAGGAAATGGCAACCCACTCGAGTATTCTTGCCTAGAGAATCCCATGGATGAGAGCCTGGGGGCTACAGTCCACGGGGTCACACAGTCAGACACAACTGAGCGACCAACACTTTCACACTTTCCTTTAAATAAAGTTGTCTGTACTCTGAATTGACATCATTTAACAAGGAAACTGGCCACACTGTGTAAAAAGTCCCACTAAAAATCATTCTGGATTGTTAATACTTCCTAATAATCAACCTTTACTTCCAAATTCACCAAACATGACCCATGGACCCTAGGTTATGAACTGTAGCAGGTTAAGATTTAAAACTATGTAACCTTAAAGACCTTGATAGCTATAGTCTATACAGGGAGGAAACAAGTCATTGGAGGTTACACCTATAATAATTTTCTTTTCCTAGCTCTTGAATCCTCCCCCTTCTTTTTTGGGGTGGCTACCCTGTGCTGCAGGTGAGATCTTCAGTTCCCCTGCAGTGGAAGTGGAGTCTTAACCACTGGACCTTTACGGAAGTCCCTCCCCTTTATTCTTGAGGAGTATCACCTTTACCTTCTTGGCCAAACTTTCTAAATTTTCACGTATTTAGTTCCTAAAACTCAGCCCTGTTTATTTTAAAACATCCTATTTCATAGAAAATTCCACATCAGATTCAAAGCTCTTTCCTCCCTTTACAGTACTGATCTAATCATGATTTGTTTTTATGTATCTCTTTCCTTTTCTTCGAACTCTTCTTGGGAAGTAGCTGCTAGAAGAGGCTTCTTCATTGCATTCTCAATCTAGGCACTTTAACAAATTTAACTCTGGTTTAACTGGACTGGGATGGAGACTAAACACAGTTTTTGTTTGCTTTTAATCTTCCAAGTACATCTAGTCTGAGCAGCACTGCCTTACTGGGTGGCTGGGTGGGGTGTGTGGCTCTCTAACTGGCTATAGCTGCACTGTGGTAAGTGGCTTATAGGTTTCACTGTGCACAGTGACAAGCCCCACTTGGGCTAATTCCTGAGCGGTTCCTCCTGGCCCTGGCAGTCCCTTGAGATTTGAGCATTGTCTATATTCTAACTCCCAGCTAATGGCATCACACCTCACTCGTCTGCTGCACCTGCCTTTTAACCACCCCATGTTGCTGCAGAAGTCCTAATGCCTTCAGCTCACATATCAACTCTCAACTGCCTGAGATCCATCTTTAACGCCTCTCTGCCTGACAGTCCAAAACTGCCATGCTCCGAAATTAAACAGATGTATTCATCTGCAGGATAAAGACAAATCCAACCAGGTGGGAAAATGCTAGTCTAACCTTCTTGGAGGCATCCTGGATCTTGAATTTCTCCCCAGGTCTCCCTCCTGTGGCTTCTGAGTACAGATATGCTCTGTTCCCTCTCTCATGAGAGCTCAAAGGACTAAATCCCTTTCCTCAACACTGCACTTCCTCCAAAAGAAGACCTTTCCCAGGTCTCCACAGCTGTGTGTGGATGGCAGTTAGTGACAGAGCTTGCTACATGACCTGGCAACCCTCAGGAAGCCCGGCAGTGCTTACTAATCACTATGGTTCTCTGATCTTAGAACATGGGGATTGGTACCTTTTAAACTCTGCTTTGGCCTTATTCCAGAATAAGAAAAACAATCTCACTTCACTTTCTGTTACAAAGTACTTAATCCTGTAGTCAGTACCTTGTATCAGTTCCCCAGAAACAGATGGTAATCAATGTATGACGGTGGTTTAGTCTCTAAGTCATGTCTGACTCTTATGACCCCATGGACTGTAACCCGCCAGGCTCCTCTGTCCATGGGATTTTCTAGGTAAGAATACTGGAGTGTGTTGCCATTTCCTTGACTTATTAAGCAGTAAGAAAGAAGGAGTGGAAATAGGACATGGAAGAAGCAGCAGCACACATAAGCAAGGGGGTGATTCCGGCAAAGCTGCCAAGAGGCCGATCTCATCCCAACCCCTCCAGGAAGTTTTGGTGTAAGGTCCCCTGTCGGAAGTAAAGGAGCTGGGCTTTCATTACAGGAATGTCAAGGAGGACTTCAGCTGAACACCCACAGCTACTCTATTTTAGAAGTGCAGTCTTAAGGGGAGGAGGGTGAAAGGGACCTGAGGAATTGGAGTGGACTACTAGGGCTGGTCATTGTTAATAAACTCATTTCTACAAGTTTTATAATGTTACGAAACAAGCCAGAAAGTGATCATTTGTTCTAAGACTTCACTAATAAAATACCTGGTATTATCTGTAACTAGAAAAATATCATACACTTAGGTTACACTAGCTGCTTAGTAAGCTGATTAATGAAATGCTAAGAGCAGTTTCAGAGAAGGCAGTGGCACCCCACTCCAGTACTCTTGCATGGAAAATCCCATGGACGGAGGAGCCTGGTAGGCTGCAGTCCATGGGGTCACGAAGAGTTGGACACGACTGAGTGACTTCAGTTTCACTTTTCACTTTCATGCATTGGAGAAGAAAATGGCAACCCACTCCAGTGTTCTTGCCTGGAGAATCCCAGGGATAGGGGAGCCTGGTGGGCTGCTGTCTATGGGGTCGCACAGAGTCGGACACGACTGAAGCGACTTGGCAGCAGTAGCAGCAGCAAGGGCAGTTTGGGAAGAAAAACAAACAGCAGAACAAAAGTTAAAGACTGAAGAAAGCCTGAAGGAAAAAAATTTTCTCTTGATGTTAATCTTTAATTTATCTAGGGTTGCTTTTGCTCTTTCTGGAAAGCAGTCACCTGCTTTAAACGTTTATTTTCTCTAAAGCTATTTCTGAAACATTCGCAAAGTCACAGGATCTCAAAAACAATGTTTATTTTAACACATAAAATGTGCCACCTAGCACCAATGCCTGTTAAGTACCAGCATTCCATCTGGTTACTATTACGCTTTGGAACCAGTGCGACTGGGAAGTCCTGACAGATCAGTCTGCGAACAGATGATTATCATAACATAAAACAGAGACCACACAGAAAAAAAATCATTTGGTAAATGTACACAGAACTACACTTGTAGTTATTTAAATAGCTTTCTGTTTCATATAAACAAGTTATCACCAGTGATTTTAGCCACATTTTCCTGGAAGCTACACATGAGGAAAAGTGCACAAGCCACATAAATTCACGAGCCTGAAGCTGGGCCTTTTATTCTCACTCCATTCTCAAATAAAAAATTTTTACAGATATCTTTCCCTCCCTTGCACTCTGACTTCTGACTTTTCATCTTTATTAACCGACCACAGTATAATTTATTATGTAATTCACAGGGTAAATTATACTATAATCAGTACGATGAAGGAAAAGCACAGAACTTTGGTCACAAAACAGTCTTAACCCTCTCTTAAATTTATCTTGATGACAAATTAAACTTTACTGATTTGAATTTAAACATTATTAAAGAGTAACTATATCTCTCTTTAGAAACTGGATTAACTTACCTCTATTTTCCTAAAAACACACCAAGCCAACCATGCTACTTCATTATTTTTGGCAGACTTTAGGCTAACCTCAGTACCTATTTTTATTGGAGGAGTGACTGACACAATGTTTCTTTTAAGCAGAACTTGATGTGGAGCTAAAAGTAAACTAAGTTGGATTTCAGGCCCATTGGCAGGTAGGCAGTCAATCAAGTCATTTTTCATATTGCAGGCAGCCGGTGGTCTATAGATCGGATCCCTAAAGACATGCTGAAAAAATCTGTGAACACAATCTTCCCATGCTGTATTCACATGCTTCATTCACGTTATTAGCTTACCCATGTTGTTAGAGGCTTGGGTAAGATGACTAAAGATTTCACGATGGGAATTTCTATAAGAAAAAAAACGGAAACCTTAAAAGACTGATTTCTTATTATATATTAAATATTTACTGGGCATTTAATACTAGGTATTATGCTTGCTGACAGCTAAATGCAATTCAAATGAATAGCTATATATAATGCTTTGCTTGGAGATGGTCTTTGTTAATGGCTAAAGTACAAGCAACCAAAGAAAGAACAGATATACTAGACATCATCAAAATTAAAAACCTCTGTGTTTCAAAGGACATACTATCAAGAAAAGAAAAGGACAACCCACAGAATGGGAAGAAAATATTTGGAAGTCATAAATCTCGTATGAGTCTGGTATCCAGGATATATAAAGAATGTTTACAACTCAACAGTGAAGACAACTCAATTTTAAAATAAGCAAAAGATTTCTACAAACATGTAAAAAGGCCAGTAAGTACACAAAAAAGATACTCAACATCATTAGTCATTAGGGAAATAAACACCACAATGTGATTACCACTTCATACCTACTGAGATGACTACAATAAAAAAGATTAACAACAATAAATGTTAAGGAGGATACGGAGAAACTGGAAAATGCAGATAGTGCTGATGAGAAAGGAAAATAGTATAGCAGCTTTGGAATAGTTTGGCAAATCCTCAAAAAGCTCAACATAGAGTTCCTGTGTGCCCTAACAATTCCACTATGGGTATACACACCCTCAAGAGATTAGGAAACATGCCACACAATAGTTTCACATGAATATTCACAACAGGATTATTCAGTAGAGCCCAAAGTGGAAGAAATGCTCATCAACTGATGAATGCGTGGATAACGTGTGGTATATCCATACAAAGGACTACTATTCAAGTGTAAAAAGAAGTGAAGTGCTGATGCAAGCTACAACATGGATGCACCCTTGAAAACACTGCTGAATGAAAGAAGCCAGATATAAGAAGCACACATCATGTGTGATTCCATCTGTATGGAATGTTCAGAATAGGCAAATCCACAGAGATAGACTGGTGGTTGCTAGGGGTTGGGGAAGGCAGGAATAAGGTGTAACTGCTAAAAGGTATGGGGTTCCTTTTTGGGGTAATGAAAATGTTTAAAATTAAAACGTGGTGATGGTCGTCCAATTAGGTAAATATACTAAAAATGGTTTAAGTGTAAACTTTATTGTATATAAATTATATCAAGTTAAAAAAACAAATGACTCTCTGCCCGCCCCCCACCCCTCCAAACAAGCCTTTATATTTAGGAAACACAAAATGTTTAAGCCTCAAAACAAACAAACAAACAAACAAAAACAAAAAAAACAAAAAAAAACCCACCCTACTTTTAAAATTATATAACAGCTTTGGCTAAAACTGGATCCTTTAAGGCATAAAATATTTTTAATTCATTGTTTTATCTCTAGAACCATGCCATATAATAATTGATCTGAATTACTAATCCCACTGTTCTTCTTTCTTTGTATTCAAACACCTACTCCTGATTCCAAAAAATGCACATTATCTGCTTTTGGCTAGAATGCACATAAATCAAAAAACTTCACCACAAATCCAAAGGAAAGATAATAGAAACAAATGGAACTAAATTAAGTTTAGCACCCTCAATTCATAAAAGTGATCTTGTTCTTGCCTTATACCAGTCACACACACACAAGGTGCTGGGGTGCACAGGTAGATGGGACACAATTCTTCCCCTCTACACATTCAAATACGAGGCACTGTATAAAATGTACTGATGGTTAAAGGAGGCAATCTAAAAGGGGAACATAAAAATTCTATTTAATTGAGTGCATTTTTCTTTATTGGACAGACCAATAAATAAAAACATATAACTGTTATAGTTGGACTAGTAAAAAAAAAAATTTGAATGGTTGGAGAGAGTTCACAAAGGTCAGAAGTGGCATTTAAAAACTTCTAAGAGATAACAGCAATTTATAAATAGCTAAGTTACTTGACTGAGGTAATGCCCAATTATAAAGCTATATAATTTGCAGCTAGAAATGACCTTTACAAAAAAGTCTGCCTTTTAGAGAACATACCTGAGGCCCAGTAAGTTAGGCAATCTTAACACTGAGCATTAGCACCCTAGTCCTGTTGTTAATCATTATAGCCATTTCCCCACATGAAAATTAATATCTACATCATACTCAAGCTCAGAGACAGTGTCCAGCTAGTGAAATCACTTCAGAGAATGATAAGGCAAACATGTATTTACCGATTTTTTCTTTCTGATGTATAAAATGTGAATATCTTCACTTCGATATTCTTCATCATGTTTTTCCAAAGGAATTTTTTCAAAGTCAAAGTCTAGTTGAAGGAGCTATAAATTTAAAAAAGATGCTGTTCAAATTCAATAATATGAACTATTCATTGATGACAGAAATCAGAACGGTGGTTACCTTTGGAATACTGACTGGGAGGGGTATGTGCAAAGCTGAGCTAAGCACTTGATATATATGCATTTGATATGTTTTAACTCAACTGAATACTGATTAATGACATCAAATTTTCAAGTATACATTATTTCAAAAGTTCATTAAAGTTCTTCACAGTCAAGAAAAACATAAAAGTAAAAAACCATTTCACCATATATCTGAGGCAGAGTCATGAAGAGTCACTTTACCCAAAGTAACCCTTTCAGAAGATAAAACTGAAGAGCCATAAAGATGTTTCCTTAAGAGGAACCACTTGTAATATGATGGATCTTTACCCATAAGAAGCATTTGGGTGACCACTGGAGGAAGATGGGTGAAAGACAAATGGGATTCTAAGTACTACTTCTGCAGCTTCCTGTGGGTCATTAATTCTTGCAAAAGAAAAAAAAAAGAAAAAGAAAAAAAAAAGAAAAAGAAAAGAACAACTTCAAAATAGGTACGATACATTGGCCAAAGCTACCATAAAAATACAGTGGAAAATACTGAAATGAAAACATATCACATATCATGTTTCTATGATGTATTCTCCAAAAAATATATACATCTTTAATATGTTCCTAAAAGCCAGCAACTTGTCTGATAAACACTGAAAACTTTCTCAGGAAATACAAGGGTGTCACATTATTATTTTACATGGCTTTACAAATACTAGATCAACAAGTCAGAAAAAAAAAATAAAGGGTCAGAATGCGGGTACTGGGAGGCTGGAGGCAGTTGTTAGAATGGTGCACTCTAAAGAATTCTCTCCTTGAGTTCATTCAAGCAGAATGTTTTCCCTACTCAAAATTACCACAATATACTGGAACACAAAGTCACACACAGCATCTCTGAAGGGTAATCCCTACAAAGGTAGATCTAATAGAGTACTCACCTCAAAATATTTTTTCTCGATTTCTGGATTTTTTCCCATTGTTCGCTGTTCATAACAACATATAATACAAGTCTCAGACCCACTGAGATCTTTTAGGGTTTTCAACAGTGGCTCCAAAGACTGTTCAAAAAGGAATATGATTTTGGTTAATGACTTTTAAAAACACATCTGTTTACTATAAAAGGGGCTGGGGAGGCAGAGGAGATAATTATAACTCTCTTAGAATTCACACATCTTTGAATCAATCTAACCCAGTAAACACAGTTACAGCTCTGTAACCAATGATTTGGTAAACTCTTAACTAATCAACCACTGTATTAATTTCAGCTTCCAGAGAATGGATTCAAGTGACTGCATTTTGGAGTACCCATGGGTAAAAATGGAATTGACAGCATTCTTAAAGCTTACTCTAACAGGATTTAAACAATCAACAATTTACTTACAAAAGAAAGCCCAACTTTAACTTGAACATAAGTTGGTTCAATGTTCATTATTGTAAAAAAAAAATGATTGATGCTTACACTATACAAACTGATATTCTAAAAGAAAAAAAATTCTATAAATATAATAAATCTTGCTCCAAAACAATGAATCCTTTAGGATGCAACTTACAGCTAACTTTAAAAAAAAAAGAAATCTTAGCCTTTTACAGGAGATCCAGAAGAAAAAATCCTTTAAAAATTTTAAGGAAGCCTCTCCTAAAATGCTCATAACACTTTTCTCAATAAGCTTCAGGGACCTCTATGTTAATCATGAGCACATATACGTACTTCCTGGTGACCTTTTTTTTCTCTTTGTTCATCAACTATGGAACATATATCCTGCATTCAGAGATGTTAAAATGCTAAGTAATGCGTGCTCCAGAATCCTCAAAATACAGTTTAAGTCTTCTAAAGGAAGAGACTCCACTCATCAAATACTCACCTCTTCGTAGTATATGCAGTCAGCCATCAGTATATAGTCTGGCGGAGAAGGAAAGTCTTCTAATTCTTCCCCCCTTAAAAACGTCAACCACATATTTTAAACTGTTGCTTTACTAATTTAAAATAGTCTTGTTTTATAAAAAGACCCAGAAATCTCCACTCGTATTAATCATGCTTTCAGTGAAACGCAATTTAAAGCCAACTACAAATTGTTATCTTAAAACAAGCTGAAAGGCCATACAAACCATTTCAGTACCTTGGCTTGAACAGAACCAGTGACAAGATGCTTGTTCATATTAATATTCATCTTCAGCAAGTCTTGCAATTCCTCAAGATCGGTGACTATGACATCTGCCCTATAAAATAACGTTGATTTAGGTGTAGGCACAAGAGTGGGAAGCCAGTAATCGGGGTTCCCGAACAAAGCGGCGTACCCTCCCGCCAGGTCTTACCCGAGGGTAGCGGCCATGAGCCCCACAGCCCCGGTGCCTGAGCCCAGCTCTAGCACCGACCGCCGGCTCAGCGCGTGGGCCCCATCGCCGGAAAATCCGGGCGTTTCCAGGTATTTAGAAAGGACAATGGCGGCATCCCAAACAACGCAACCCACGCCACCGGAGCCATACTGCTGCAGTCGTAACACCGTGCCATCTCGCTTCTCCAAAACTCGCACAAAGTTCCGCAGTGGATCCTCCCCAGAGGACTCCAGAGAAGCCGCCATCGCTGCCCGGCAACAAGATGCGTCGCACGCAGCGACGTCACATTCACGCGCACTATTCAGGGCCCCGCCTTGCCAGGGCCCCGGCGCGTCCCGGTGGTGGAGTTGGGGCTACGGCGCGTGCGCGAAGGCACAAAGCCCGGAAGGCAGCATTCTTCCAGCGTGGCCCAACGGTGGGTCGAGGCACCCCTACGCCCGAGACCGTCTCATTCTCCCCTAAATTACAAGTGTGGCTTAACGAACGGGCAGTTTAAATCACTTTTCCAGACAACGCCAACCTGAGCGTTTTTACCTGGCTGGAGACTGATTCACAGAGTCTTTTTTTTTTTTTTAAATTACTGGCTTTAGATCAAGGCAGCTTCCAAGATACTACCAAGGGTGGCTATAGTCTGCTTATCTCGAGTTACTAATAGGCTCCTAAATTTTCATCTAAATGCATAAAACGGTTGCAGGAAGCTTGTGATTGCGTTTAACAGTGAAGACAGTTTCCCCTCTTCCCTCTAAAGTTTACATCACTTAAATTCTTTGGGATTATGGAATTTAAATTGCACAAAATAACTGAAAATAATGTGTGTATATGTATTACTTGTAGAGAAGTCGACAGTCTTACCCCCTTGTTCCTTATAATGAAAACACATTTTAAAAGTCTTTTAAAAATTAAGACTGGGGTGATTTATTAATCTTGTTAGGAACTCTGATACAAAGCACAGTAAAAGGCCACAGACCAGTAAATAAACAATGTGGCTTTTGGCTACTTTACAACTGCTGCTAGCACTAAGAGCAAAACACGCTTTTTCATCACTTTGAACAGAGGAGTACAAATGGCAAATAAAAGTTTTAATCACTTCTCTGATTAAAAAGTTTAATAAAGCTTTAACTGCTGGTTTAAATATTACCAATCTAAAAAAATACTTTAAAAAATTTTAGTTAACACGAGATTTATAGAGAAAGTTACTTGGTTTTGAAGGCAATGCAGTTGGTTCCTATGCCATAAGAAAATTATCCTCCGGATTTATGAATTAGTAAAGTAGCAGATTGTATTATAGGCCTTGAGTCACATAAATTTATATAGGTTATTAGCATTACTTTTAAATATACAATATAAACAAAACTGTACATATATGGCATATTAACTTTGTTTTCCAAAACAATAGGCAACTCGTTAGCTAAAGACACCATAGTCTGCAAAAACAAAAAGGCACATCTGTACAAGACATATGCCCTTTTTCCCTCTATGACTGAGTTAGGTAGTCTTTACATTTTGACAAAATAATAAACACAGTGCATTCTATTATTTTCATTCTATTTTTCACTTTTGTCTTCAGCAGCAAATTCTGGCATTTAAGACATGGCATTGAAGAGTTTAAGAATAGTGGGTGTTATTCACAATTTTCGGTTAAAAACTAGATGTAAAAGATGGTCAAAGAGGCTTAAAAATCAGTTATCACCACACACCCCCTGTATGTGTGTAAATTCACTGCCTTAAATAGTCATCTGTTACTCAAATTTGAAAAATTCCACAAATGCACCATCCCCTTTCAGTGCAATCAACTTCACTTTAAACCATATTTAGCAGAGTCTACAGTGCAAATATGAATTCCTTATACTGGCCTTTTGGCAGCACTGAGGATCCAAGACAAGGCAATGCTACTGATCACCTGAGGATAATGGTAAGTGACTTCTGTATTTTTATTTTTCCAATTCTGAAAGCTTATTTGATCAGTAGCATTTTTGTAAGAGCATTATTTTTTAAAAAGTACTAAAATACTATGCCTTTTTTGAATAAATTAAAAAAAAAAGGAAATTTTACAAATACCATTCCAGTGTCAATGACTACATATGGCTAGGGTCATTGAGGAGTTTCTGCATTTTCTAACAATGGCAGTCTATACATTGGGGGGTGTGAAAGCTCCCGTTTGTAAGTCTTTGGTGGCAGTTTTGGTAGATGAGGGCTTGAATTCTGCCTTGGTGGAACAGGGGGAGCTTGAGGATGAGCAAGATTATTTTGACTAGAACTGAGCACATAGCATCGACGAGGTACCCTTGGAGAGGGTGTGCTAGGAGGAGTGTTCGGAGAATTTGGACACGTACTAACGTCTCTGAACCAGTCTGGATCTCTGTGAAGATGTCCCAGTGGAGGTGGCTGAAGAGTAAACGGACAGTTTATAAAGTGTTCTGGAGGCCGAAGTGGAACCGGTGGAGGGGTATCAGGAAGAGGATCTCTCGGCGGTGGTGGAGGTGGACTATGCAGAGGCCCGTCAAATGGACCACTAGGAGCAGGAACTCTGGGTTTTACCTTTGGAGGAGGAGGTTGTCTTGGTGGAATAGCAGGGGGGTCATCATCAGATTTCATAGTTCCCTCAAAAACAAAAAAATTAAATTATACCTCTGTTCTCTTGAAACATCTATAAGAAAAAGTTTTAAAAAAGTCTGAAAAATTCTTATGTGTTAAGTTAAATCCAGAGACACAAAATAGGTTAATCTGGTTTAATGATCAGATTTATGAATAAATTACTCCCAGTTTCACTCAGGGCTCCGTTTAATATTTTTATATATGAGATGTTTTAATTGAAATCTTATAAAGCCTCAGATTATCTTGCTTTGTAGACAGTTTATAAATTTATGCATTTTAATTATAATAATGGGCAAGTAAGTAAAAAGAATATTTAGTTTTGTAGACATGAATGCTGAAGCTGAAGCTCCAATACTTTGGCCACCTGATGGATGAGAAGAGCCAACTCACTGGAAAAGACCATGATGCTAGGAAAGAATGAGGGCAAGAAAAGGGGGCAGCAGAGGATGAGATGGTTGGATGGCATCACCAGCTAAATGGACATGAGTCTGAGCAAACTCCAGGAGATAATGAAGGACAGGGAAGCCTGGTGTGATGCAGTCCATGGGGTATCAAAGAGGTGGACATGACTTAGTGAATCAACAAGAAGACATGAAAGAACATGATGTTAAGAGGACTTAATATCCAGCTTCTGCTTTTTGGCCATTTACTTCTACTATCCCCAGTGAAGTTCAAAGTGGTGGTTCTCCAAAGTTTGACCCAGGATCAGCAGCATCAGCACTATTGAAAGTGAAAGTGTTACTCAGTTGAGTCCGACTCTTTGTGACCCCATGGGGTGTAGCCTGCCAGGCTCCCCATTCCATGGAATTCTCCAGGCAAGGATATTGGAGTGGGTAGCCATTCCCTCCTCCAGGGATCTTCCTGACCCAAGGATTGAAACCGGGTCTCCTGCATTGCAGGCAGATTCTTTACTGTCTGAGCCACCAGGGAAGCCTTAGTAGGGATTTGTTATAAATGAAAATTCTTGGGCCCTGCCCCAGACCAACTGAATCAGAAATTCTGGCCATCTGGTTTTAACAAACCTTTCAGATGCTTCTAATGCAGCCTGAAGTTTGAGAAGCACCAGCTGAAAGTCTGGAGAATGCTTTGAATACTACAGTTTTTCCCATCTCTACCCGAAAGAAAATGTACTTCTGAGTATCTATGAATCTGCCCAGCCTCTTTCTTTTTTTAGAAAAAGTATTATGTGGGTTAAACAATTATTTAAGGTATATTCTAAATAAAACAACCTAAGTATTTAAAAAACATAAAAGGTAACCAAATTATAATTGACAGACTCTTTTTAAGAATAAGCACTGTTTTGAAGATTCACAACTTGGAATAAGTTGAGGCAAACCCAAGTCCTGTTGACTACCTTGGATTTTTGTTGTTGCTCTTGTTGGCCGCAAGGCACAGCATGTGGGATCTATAGTTCCCTGACCAAGGATCAAACTTGTGCCTCCTGTAATGGAAAAACAGCACCCTAACCACTGGACCATTGGGGAAATTCCCTACCTTGGAATTTGAAGCATCCTGATCAAATTTTTTTCGAGGTGGAAGTGGAGGAGGAATCAGTGGCTCTTCACTTAGCTTATGTAAACTACCACACGAACTGAAGAAAGACTCTGGGGGTAAAAAAGATTAGTTTAACCACAACTCATAATGCAATCATAAGACAAAACTTTATTTCAGTCTGTGATCACCTCTCCTATGGCATCCATCAGACTGTACGGTAGCTGACTGTTGGTTTAGCTATCCTCTCCATCAAGGTGTAAGCTTTTTGAGGGCAGTATTTATTTTCATATCTATAGCATGTAACACACTGATAGTGCCTGCCACATGCTACATACTACTGCTAAATGAAAACAGAGTATCCAATTAAGATTAATAAGGAGATTCTGCTCCCTGAAAAGTCTTTTGTTTGTATAACTGTACCTATTTCCAAAGAAAGAGCATCCATAAACAGAGACCATGCATTTTTGAGAAAGTTACTATGGGATACATTTCTACATAGGTAATAAAACCTCCATTTAGGAGATGATAGGGTATGGTTGCATCACAGAACCGTTCTCTATACAAATTTCCTATTGATAATGGACACATTACATAACCACATTAATGGAAATTTACAAAATAATAAAGTATTAGAGGAAAAATTATCCCTAGACATAGAACAGTTTTCACGTTCATTTATTTCTTTTATCTTTTTCATATGGTTATAATATCTGTCATTATGGACCTGTATAAAGGCATTGATCAAGTCTTATTTATCATTATACTGAGATTGGGTTTAAAGGAGCTTGTTGGGAAAGAAGCTGATGAGTTTAATTTTAAACACACTGAGTTTGTGTGAACTGCTTATGGGATATCCAAGTAAAGATGTCACTCATTACTCCATGTCAAAAATTGCTATCCTGATCATATCACTCTGCAGTCACCCCAGGGGGTCCTGCTGGCTCAGAGTGCCAGCAGCAGAAGCGAACAGTGTCCCTATGTGGTGTTGGCAGATGGTGCGAGGAGGTCAGGTAGAACACCATCCGCTGTCAGTACGTTCCTTTTGCTTGCCCCGCACTCTGCCCTGTCTTTGTCTCTAGGTGATGGTGAATCTATTCCATATGGTTTAGTCAGCCAATTCTGCCGAGGGCGCCCCAATTCCAGTCAAGAAGTGGACAAAGGACTCATTTTCTTGACAAGATCAGATCTGTAGCTACCTCTTTTTTATGCACGCAGCCATGTGCTTCAGTGAAATCTGACCTCACCCCTTGGCTCCAAAGATGGGGCCTGCTTAGACCATTCCCTCAGCCAGAGTAACTGGTTTAGCTGTTGGCACAGGACCCAATTCAGACTACTGAAATCTGAAAGGAGTTATGTGAGAGGCTACTGAAAAGGAAGTTTCTTGTTCTTTTGGAAAAGCAGTCTGTCATCTGTACCTCTTTTTCACTTGACTGAGCAAGGACACACATAACCTTTTTACTGCTCCTGCCACCCCTCTTTCGACTTTGAGGAAAAACAGCCTTAGATAAAGCTGATAATCTGGACAAAACAACGAACAGTCAAAAAGAAACCTGGTCTTTGATAATATCACTGAAACACTGAATCAACCAGCCTTAAAGCAACCGTCCTCCAGATTTTCAGCTAATGAGTCAGAATGTTTCCTTACTGTTTAAGGCAGACTTAGTTGAGTCTTCTCTTCCTCACAGAAACACACATGCTTATGGAAGAAAAAAATATCTTAATGATGATGAGACATTTAAGTTTTTGAAACTGAGTCTGACTCGACAGTCAGACCACTTAACCACTATGACAGGAAGTACTTAGTAACCCGTGCTGAAGTCTCAACTTCAATTTTATTTCCATTAAGAGCACTTCCCCACAGATTATTCAGGTTTTGTGAGCTTTTAAAATAACTTCATTATTCTATACTAGTGAATGTAGGATAATTTACTAAACAATTTCTGTAATGTTAGTTAGCTATGTTAAGTTACTTCCAATTTTTTATCATTCACGCATCCATCCATGCAGCAAATATTTATTGGGTATCTGCTATAGTGCCAGCACTCTTCTAGGCACTGGCAATATAGCAGTGAACAGGAAGCAAAAATTCATGTCTTTATGAAGCTTACATTCTAGGTTGATAAGAAAGAATAAACATGATGATTAAGTAAAAGTATAACAGCTCTAAGTTAAAAGAAGAAATGTTAGATAAGGAATGGGGAGCAAGTTCAAACAGGGTGATCAGGGAAGACCTCCTTCAGGAAACACTGAGAAAAAAGGCTGAAGGAGGCAACGGAGCTTGCCATTAGGCCAGACGGGTGAACAGCACTCTAAGCAGAGGGAATCGGAAGAACAGAAGTCCTTACGTGGGATTATGTCCAGGGTGCAGAGTGCCTAGAGCAGAGTAGGTGATAGGAGAGAACAGCAGGTGATGAAGTCTGACTGATCAGAGGTCAGATTTCACAGGACCTTATGGGTCCTTTTTGAAGAAACTGAAACGGTGTCTTTTACTCTAAGATGGAAGGCCATGGGCTTTAAGTAGTGATGAGTCAAGTCTAACCTACATTCTAAAAGGACCCATCTGCTGTACTGAAAACTGAAGTATG
The DNA here is from genome assembly GCF_014754425.2 of Oryx dammah. Taxonomy (NCBI): domain Eukaryota; kingdom Metazoa; phylum Chordata; class Mammalia; order Artiodactyla; family Bovidae; genus Oryx; species Oryx dammah. Next base: position 59,467,863 of record NW_024070210.1, on the reverse strand, counting down.
GAAGGTGGGAAGTGAGGATGCTACTATAATAAACCAGGTAAGTGATTGTGGTCACTTGGACCAGGGTAGCAGTAGTAAAGAAGTCAAGAAATGGTTAGATCCTGGATATATTTTGAGAGTAAATAAAACTTGTTGATGGATCACACTTTGGGTATGGGAAAAAGAAACAGGTAAATGATAGCTCTTAATATTTTCAGCCTCAGCAATTAGACAAATGTGATTATAACTGGGAAGAGGTGGCAATGGAAAGAACGACTTTAGAGGGTATGATATTCAAATACAGACATCGAACAGGACACTGATTATACGAGGCTAAAGGTCAAGAGAGAAGTTCTGGGTAGACAAAAAAATTGGGGAATTATCATCTTAAAGATGATATAACACTGAATGAGACACCAAGTGAGTGAGAAGAAAAGAGATTCAGAGACTTAGGACATTCCATTTTTAAGAGGTTGGGAAAATGCAGAGAAACCAGCAAGAGAGAGTAAGGAGCTAAAAGTAAAGTAGAAAAACGAAGAGAATGAGTGGGATGAGCAACGTGATCTTCATGTATGTGCCTTCTTCACAAAAATTTTTTGGTATTCAGTATTAATGAAGGCAGAGACTTTTTCTTGTTTGCTACTGAATCCTTAGTAGTTGGCAGAGTAGCTGGTCCAAAGTACTCAACTTTCTATTGAATGAATAAGACCAAAAGGTGTGAACATTTTTTTGGTTTGATACATTGTTTTCAAATTTCTCTCCAAAAGGATCATACTAATATATCAACTCACAAGGGTAAGTGATATATGAGTACCTTTTAAAATGGGCTTGCTCATTCTTTGATGTAAACTGTCTATTCATGTCCATTGTTTCTTGCTGTTTTTCTCACTGTACATGAGCACTTTTTGTACTTTTATTTCTTTTAGGACCTTAAGACACTCAGAATTTTAATTGCAGTTATTCTCAATGTTTTCTATTAAAATTCAAAACATGATTTTATTTATGATATGGAAAGTCTATTTTACTATCACTCAAAATAATGTCTAAAACTCCTTGTTCTAAAATGACATAGTACTATAAATTGAACTGTGTCCCTTCCCTCCATAAAAGTTATGTTGAAGTCCTAGCCTCAGTACCAATAAATATGACGCTATTGGGAAATATAGACTTTACAGCTCTGAAATCAAGTTAGGATGAAAGTGAACCCTATTTCTGTCTGTGTGCTGTGTGCTCAGTCGTATCCAACTCTTTGCGACCCATCAACAGTGGGTCATAAAGAGTGGGCCGCCAGGCTCCTCTGTCCATGGGGCTTCACAGGCAAGAATACTGGAGTGGGTTGCCATTACTTCCTCCAGGGGATCTTCCCAACCCAGGGATCGAACGCGCATCTCCTGCTTCTCTTGCGTTGGCAGGCAGATTCTTTACCACTGTGCCACCTGGGAAGTCCTAACTCTGTGTGACTGGTATCTTTATAAAAACAGTTGAAGAGAAAACGAGATACAAGGAGAAGCTGGCCATGTGACAACAGAGGCAGAGGTTAAAGTGATCTATCTACAAACCAAAGGATGCCAAGGATTACCAGCAAAGGTAGAAGCCGGCAAAGCCAAGGAAAGATCCTTCCTTACGGAGGGCGCACAGCCCTGCCATCTTGATTTTTCAGACTTTCAGCCTCAGAAGTGGACTTGAAGTCACTCAGTTTGTGGTACTCTGTTACTGAAGCACTAGAAACTAATATATGTAGTAAAAACATTTCCACTGTTGAACAATAAGGAAAATAAGAAACATATACAAACTTCAGTGAAACCAGGAAACATCTGAATCCTGAAGCTTCAACCTATAAAGGTGGACTACAGTGTGTATGAAGGAGACAAATGGAGGAAGACGAAACCCAACTGTCTATACTGAATGAGACTGACAAACAGCAGCAAAACTGCCCCCACAGAACCAAAGGAGGGCTCAGGAATTAAAGGCACTTAGTATAATAGAAGGCACAGACAGAGGACTTGAGTAAGTCTATATAAGGGACAACGAGAACCCTAAAGCCCTATTCTGCACTTAATGAGGCCAGGAAATTACCACATTTCCACCACTGGCAGGAGCCTGAGGGTTTTATTCACTGGAGAATCTAAATATCAGACGTGGGGACACTAGTCTGTGCTGAAAACAGATTTTCATACTAAGTGCAAAGATCACGCAGGGAGAAGATTCGAAGATCTTTCTTTGGAGAAACTAAATACTCTTAGAGAAAAGGCCTCACAGATTCTGAAATATGAGGATTTCCTAATTTAAAAAATTCTCATCACTCTATCACCCTACAGTGAAACCCACAAGTCAACGAGTTTTACCCATGGATACAGGTCTTCCCATCAACTTATACTGTCTCACTTTAAAACATGAACAGAAAGCTAAGGATATAAGATAAGAAAGAAAAGCCTCCAGTATAAAAGACCACAGACCACAACAAATAGAAGAAAGAAACTCAGGAAAAAAAAAAAATACCAGAAACAAAATCTTTCAAAAATTAAAAAAATTAAGCCAGAAGAGAAAAATATAAAAATGGCATGCTGAGAGGGAATTTAGAAAGAATTCTGAGAAATTCAAAATCATGATAGATGAAAAAAATAGAAAAGCTGGGTGATTAAAGTAAGGCGATCTCCCAGAAAACAGAACATAAAAACAAAGAAATGGACAAGAGGAGATAAAAGAAAACTGAATCATGAATCTAGGATGTACAATATGGAAAATAAGCTCCAAAAAGGGACCCAGAGAACATGGAAGCGAAGAAAGTATTAACAAAATGATATATGGAAAATTTTCTAGAAATCAAAGACATAAATCTCTAAATTTAAATGGCTCATTAAATACACAGCAAAATGAAAAAAAAAAAAAAAGACCCACATCAAAGCAGATCACTGGGAATGTACTGATCATTAGGAATAAATAGAAGATCCTAAAAGCTTCTTGAATTTAATGTGGCCACCTCTGAGCCACTAGGGAAGCCCCATTTTAATGTGGCAGAGACTCCTAACTGTCCCCGCAGGGCACCTTTCCCTTTCTTCCTTTTAGTAATAGTATCTGCCTAGTTAGAGAGAACATTTCTTACAGCTGTGTCCATGTGACTAAGTTTTGGCCAATGAGATGAGAGCAGGAGTGATGTGTGCAACTCCCAGACCATGTTTTTGTAAACAAAGTTCCTTGCCCTCCAAGTTACTACTGGCAGAAAAATGGCAACAACTCAAATCAGTTGCTCAAACACATTTTGAGAATCCTGGATTGCCCTGCTAGTTTGAAAGCCTAGTAGAGCAGAGTTGTTTACTTACTCTGGCTATTTTGAGAAACAAACTTCCACTTCATTTAAGGCACTGCATTTTTGGGTCTCTTTGTTATTACAGCAAGTAAACTGCAGTTTTCAAAAAAAAGTATTAAGAATGTAGGGTCACTGACAGAAGGAGTTTTGTCTATTTTGTTCAGTGCCACTTCTCTTGTACCGGCAATAGGGCCTACATGTAACAGGCATTTAAAAATTATGCATGAATAATTTATGAGTGAGTGATACTCGACTTCTAAACAGCAAGTATGAAAGCTAAAACACAGTGGGAAACTGTCTTCCAGATTCTGACTGAAAATGACTTAAATTTCTCTACCTAGCCAAACTTTTTTTGGGGGGGATTTGGGGGGGCAGTTTGTACCATGTGGGCTTGGAGAAGGAAATGGCAACTCACCCCAGTATTCTGGCCTGGAAAATTCCCTGGACAGAGGAGCCTGGTGGGCTATAGCCAAAGGGGTCACAAAGAATCGGACACGACTGAGTGACTGAGCATGAGCGTGCAGGCTTGTGGAATATCAGTTCCCTGATCAGGAAACGAACCCAGGCCCTTGGCAGCAAAAGTGCACAGTCCTAACCACTGGACTGCCATGGAATTCTCCTGGCTAAACTATTAACAATGAAATGTATAATAAATACATTTTTTAAAATGCAAGAACTTAAAAGTTTATATCCTATGTATCCTTTCTCAGGTAGCTACTACAGAATGTACCCCTATCAAAATAAGGCAGCATATCAAGAAAGAACACAAGGAATCCAAAAATCAAGAATACAATACATGAGAGATGAAGGGAATTTCCAGTATGACAGCAGAAGAAAGTTCTAGGATTTCAGCTAAGTCAGAGGCCGAGACAGCAACTAGTCCCAAATGGAGCAGGAGGACAAAAGATCATAAGTAAGGAAGTTTCCCGTGAAAAAGCATACATGAAAACCCTCAAAACCAAAAACACCTTGGTAATTTCCCGAAATGGTCTGACTTTAAGGAAAACTGTGGTGTTAAAGGGTGTGGGAAGACTTAGCAATAGACGTTTGAAAAACAAAAAAACAAAAATCCTAAACATTAACGAAGCAATTATTAACTTCAGGAAACAGCATACAAGAAAGGAAGCATAATCACAGTATATACTCCTTGACTTAGCAGTGAATAATATTTTCCCCAAATGCAGGAAGTTTATTAGGTAAAGAGGGAAATCCTCATTTACCTTGTCTTTTAAACACTGTGTAAAAGTAATGGTTCAAAAGAGAGAAAATATAAAACATTACTTAGAAAGGTAGAAGAATCACTGCAAAACAAGGGGTGGGGAGTCATGAGGGAGAATACTGTTGTTAATTTCACCCTAAGTGTTTTAAGCACTATTTGCCTTTTGACACTATGCATATATAACCTTGACAAAAACTGTGAAATTAAAGTACAGAATTAAATATTTAAAAGAATAAACTTACTTTTCTCACAAGACAGGGATTCTCTTGTTACTATCTATATGATCTACATTTTACTATCATAGAAGCAGAAGTCCTCTAGATTGGGAGAATTATTCCTGAAGCTGCTGTGTCCCTTTGGGTTATTCTGTTTTAAACAAACGACCACAGAAAGGTAGGTGACAGTATTTATGTCATACTATGATATAATTAAGGATGACAGAATAGTATTTTACTTAAAATGCTACTTTAACTAAATAAGTGCATGAGAAGAAATAAGTCATCAAGGCTAGCCTAGGAACCTGATAAACATTTAATATTATTCCTGTAGAAAAATGAATTGGCAATAGCAGGGAATAGGAAAGACAACCGATATGAAATCACTGTTTCTTCTGTGCCAAGCAATGTGCTAGGAGCTCTATATAGTTATCTCATTTGACCCTTAATAAATTGGAGATGCTAAGTAATTTGTTCAGCACCATGCAGTCCCTAAAACATATACAGTAAAATGATGAAAATAAACTGTAGTAAAGTGTAAATAGTACCCAATTGTAAAAAAATAATTCCATCCATTTGTAAGAATTTCATTTAGTAAAATCTTTAAATGTTGCTAAAATTCAAAATATTCACATACAAAGTTCATCAATGCAATTATTATCTTTATAATCATTTCATTAGAATGAAGTTAAATTTTTACTTACTTGAATGAGGCAAGAGGACTGGAGCAAAGATGCTGTTGCTTCCTATTAGAAGGAGAAAAATCAATTTGAAAAGGAAGGTAATATGTATGATTTTATTTTAAAGATATGTTTGCATAATGTAGCATACATAATAACATGCACAGAGTTCAGAACTTTATCATCATCTTTTGCCATGTTAGTTTTTAAAGAATGAATATGGTATTCTTTGTACTTGGAATTTTTTTCCTTTCTTAGCATAAATAGTTCCCTCTCTATCAGTCTCTTTAAATTTCCTTCACAGAACTTATCTGCTTTGTTTTCTTTTTCATTGGCTATTGCTCCCTTTAGAGTAGTATTGGGGCTCAAAAGGTCCTGAATAAATCTTTGTTGAATGAATAAACTAGAAAATAACATGCAGAAAGTGAAAGTGAAGTTGCTTAGTCATGTCCGACTCTTTGCGACCCTGTGGACTGTAGCCCACCAGGCTCCTCCGTCCACGGGATTCTCCTGGTAAGAGTACTGGAATGGGTTGCCATTTCCTTTTCCAGGGGCTCTTCCCCACCCAGGGATCGAACCCAGGTCTCCCGCATTGCAGGCAGACGCTTTAACCTCTGAGCCACCAGGGAAGCCTGCAGACTGCAATGAATCTCTTAGGTCGAGAAATTAAGCCATTAAGTTCATACAAAATTTTCAATGCATAATCATCAAACCATTGTCCCTCTAATTTTACAGGAACCATCAAATATGGTGGTTGCTTCAATCATCACAGCCTTATAATTACTATAATCATTCCCATCAACACAATATGCAGAAGCAATGCACAAATACTGCTTTCCTCCCCTGTGTTACAATCACTATTTTCACATATAGATGTCATTTTTCACACTAATATAGTCTGTAAAGGATTCTACAGTTTCCTAACTAAAATGATGAGAATTAACTAAAACACAAGATTCCCTTTTTTGCCAAACAATTTACATCAAATACATACCACAGGAACTGTTGAGATCCACATCTAAAAACACACTAAGGTCTGAAGAAGCAGATACTGGTGGGGTAGATGGTGTATTTGGAGAGGTTGGTGCTGACACTGTTGATTCAAGCTCCGTTTCAGCAATCCGACTAAAGCTTATTTTACACGGTTCTCTTTCTAATGGTGTTGGGTGACCTCGCAAAGTACCTGAGGTAGAGCCATGTCGGCCTGTATTAGGCCTTATTCCAGGAGATTTTAAGGAGAAAGCTGATTTCCTAGGCTAGGAAAAGCAAATGTAATTATCATTACTAACTTGTGTGTACTTTATTTATTAAATAAAGTACATTATGTAAAGTATTATGGCTTAGCATATTAGTAGTATACAGTTGAAAGAGTACAATAAATCCAAACCTGCAAGGACAGTCTGTAACATTCCAGCAGAATACTTTGAGATTTGATTGGCTTAATTTTAAGGTGGACTTGAATAATGTATAAGTAAACCTCTTTTCATAATTCAGAAATAAAATACTGCAAAATTCATGTGAAAACAACTGTTTGCTCCCAAGACACTTGAATCTAAATTTCTTCAAATTATTGATATCGATTTTATAAATATTTACTGTAGATATAATTCAGTTCAGTTCAGTCACTCAGTCATGTCCGACTCTTTGCGACCCCATGAATCACAGCACGCCAGGCCTCCCTGTTCATCACCATCTCTAGTTGCTATAGTAAAAAGAGACATCCTCTCCCCAACTCCACAAAATAATAAATGACTAACCTCTGCAATGATACTCTAAGAGTCTTTGGGGAAAATTGCTATCATTGTCTCTCACCTTCATCCTCCACTTTAAAAAATTCCCACAGTGGTAACTTAATGAAAAATATGAACTCAGATTCAGATAATCTGAATTAAAACCTCAAGTGTGCCCATATCTAGCTATGCAGCGTTGAAAAGGTTATTTATCTCCTTTGAGCCTCAGCCTTTATGTCTGTAAAATGAGACCACGGTCAATATCATACAACTGTTGTGGAGATGAGGTAACATGAAACTTTCTGGCCCGAAGTTCATGTATTACAAATGCTTTTTACTTCCTTCCACATCTTGTTTCACTTTCAGCTACTTATAATTGGTTTCCTGCTACTTCTGTGTCACTGTAAACCCCAGGAATAAATAGTAGCAAATTTTAGCAAGTGAGGTGGGTTCCAGTGGTAACTGAGGACAGTGGTGCTCTTATGGCAGAAATCATGGTTAAGTCAGAAGAACCACGATGTATCTCCTTACTCTTTCCCAAGTCTCTTCATTCCCTGTCCTATTTATTACCTACCTGTCATTAGGTTCTCACTTTCTCATAGCTTTCCCCCTTATGCTAGGAAGGATCAGAAATGGATGGGTAAGTAAGTGGTTTAAGAGAGAGGATACATCAGGTTTTATCTAACTGCTAACTTTCCCCCTACAGGATATATAATTTTAGAAATAGTTTAATACTGCAAAACAGGCATTCAAGCAAAGTATGATTTTAATGGAAACAGTCTGCTGAACATTAAAGACACTATTGTTTTAAAAAACAAAATTTTCCAAAATTGTAATGGACTTACAAATCGAGGTGGCTGTTTGCAGTTTCGGGGTTCAATTTCTAGTGACTTGTTGAACAAATAATCTGTAAACTCTTTTTCAGAAGCACATCCCATGGGGTTAAGGTTTTCAAAGAATCTCTGGAATTAAATATCCATAAGTACATATTTTAGATTTTATTAAAATGTTTACTTCATCGCTTTAATATCAAAAAAAATATCAACAAATTAATAGATCCTAATGTCTGAAAAGTCCTCAAGGATTGCTGATTCCAATCTCTCTATTTTGGGATAAAATTATAAAGTTTTTATGGAAGTTTTATACTCCAGTCTTAAAGTTCTATTAAGAAGATGACCAGACTTTCACTTATTATCATCTTAATAGCTTGGTATCCCTCAGTTAACATTCCTACTGATTACACAACAAAATGATCATCAGTAATAAGTCAAAAGTGTTTAAAACAGAATTATAGTTATAATCCACAATAAAACTTTGATGATAAGGAAAAAAGTAGAGATAAATTGGATTAAAGTCTATTCAAAAATAATTTCAAGGACAATAATATATTTTAACATATCTGTGCTCACATCTAACAAAATAACTTTTCTGTCTTTAATGAAAAAGTATTTCCTAAACTTAAACATAGGTTTTTAAGTAGAAAGTTTAGATGATTTAACAAAGTGCAAAAAGAAAAACAGTAATCTCACAATGAGAGATTGCACTGTCCATGTTTTACTGTTGGGATAGTCTTCCAGTGTTTTAACTATGTGTGTGAACATATGCACATATACATTATTATAATTTTTTGCCTGCAAAATTGGGGTCACAACATAGGTATTTTTAGCCTTTTGAAAATATTAATTTTTTTTCTGTATGGTTTACTTTAAATAATACAAATGTTAGCTATATTGTACTTCATCAGATGAAATGTTCCAGAATTTATTTCACCAATTTCCATATAGGTAGTAACGTACATAGGTGGTTTCTAATTTTTTGCTATTATAATTACCGTTATTATCAACTCCTCATGCATAAATTTTTCTGTGCATTTCTGATGACTTCCTTATAAGCAAATGATTGTATTTAGTTTAATTTTGAAGCGGCTTAGAAACATATGTAAATATAAGTTCTGAGTTTTAGCTTTACCAGCAGGCAAAATGAGCTTTAGAATTTCTAGTATAAACTTCTTCCGTTTTTTTTCTGCCAATTTCAAGAAAATTGCATTACTACTTTAACAATACTGAAATAATTTATTCTTATATTCAGGTCAGCTAAATTAAATCATATGGACCAACAGTAATTTAAAGACTTTTATAAAGTTATAATTGTGATTTTCTCATTTGTTACTCTACTTTTAAATACTATTTAGTTTGGTTAACTATGCTTTGAAAGTGAATGGCTACTTTATCTTTATTTTAAGCTTACTTTGAGTCAATCGTAAAAAAAGCATTCTCTGCTCCTTACCCGTAAAAGAATGCTTTAAATGATGGCGGGATGTCTAGATCATATGCAGAAACCTATCAGGAATTATTGAGATACGAATGCTAAAAGCACTATTTTAATTAGACCCAACTAAAATGCAACATTATTTCTGTGACGAAATACAGTATGAATTCTAATTTGGGCTTCAAGAACATTTCTTTTTTCTTTTGGCTCCATCACACAGCTTGTGGGATCTTAGTTCCCTGAACGGGGATTGAACCTGGGCCCTTGGCACTGGATCTCCAGGGAATTCCGTCAAGAACATCTCTTTACCCCTATGGAGCACCAAATCACAGAGGGTTGGCTAAATGCTGAGAGAAGGGGATGGAACAAATGACCATTTTCTTTAAAGCAAGTATCTGTTCATATTTTCATAATGGTGTACACTTCAAGTCAATTTTTCTTAGGACTTTAGGGTTCTTTGTTTTGAACTTGGAACAAAGAATAGTTACCATCTTACAATTTAGGAGGATGGGAATGATGGTGACCATTTTCACTCAATATGCTCAACCTGCAGACTATATCTGAAAGTGTAGCACAATTTTTAATGTGAAAGGTAAACCTATTCTCTTATCATATGTTCTGAATTTCAAATAAACATAACGCAATAATATCTACTTACTATAGACATAATACCATAGTATTTATTCTAATTTAGAAGATATTCACACCTTATAGTACCACAGTATCAATATTATGAACTATTGCTCAAAACAGAGTATCAAGTGATAAAATACTTTTTTAAAAATCATTTTTTTGCTATGCATATATACATATCACTCTCCCAACCCCTTCCCCTACTTAAATGCAGTGTTCTTATAAAGGTATTAATTACTTAATGTTATACTGGCACATGTAAAATATCTAAAATGTCTATTAATTAATGATAGTACTGGTAGTGGATTTTCTTTTAACTGCGTGGACATCAGAAAGCATCTTTCATTCCATTTTGTCATTCATTTTTTTGAAAGTGTTACTTAAACCTGTGGCACAAAGAAGCAATAACTGTCAAGACAAAGTGCCTAGTAATGTTATTAACAGCAGATTGTTAGTGGTGAATATCTAATATTCACCACTTCTATCTACTGATTCATTAATGCATATTATTTTCATAGCAAAATAAAGATCATAATGTATGGCTATGGAATTTCTTAGAGAGGGCAGAGGACTTAACATGTTCTCTTTTAAAGATAAGCAAAAAAAATATTTACCCTCATTTCTGGTTCTATCCGTAAACAGTAAGGTTGATTTTGATACTGCTGAATTTCTCCAGTAATTTCAGCTACTTTCCTCCTCTTACTGAAATTGATTAAATCTTTCCCTTTCTTTTTTAAAAAATCATTATTCCCTTCTTCAGTCTTCAGTATATTTGTTAAATATATTCCTAGTAAAAAAAGTATTTGAAGAAAAGTTTTAAAATTGGTTACTTAACCATTTGGGAAAACAATTGATCTAGTAAAGTTGAAAGACATCCTATAATACAGCAGGTCTTACTAGTGAAATCTCTGATATATTTAATAATCAACTCTACATGAAGAATTTTTTACATGGATGGAAATAATTTAAAGTTGAAAGAAAATTAGGGTTTGGGCTTAATTTGCCATTTCTTAGTCTAATAGCCTAAAATAAAAGGGAGGATTCATTCACAGTCTAAATTATGTGTTAAATCTACTCTAACCATTTTAATATTTACTTATAAATATTTAACGGCAATGATCTTAAATGATTATTGATAAAATATTTAATACCAATGATCTTAAGTGATTACTGACCAACAAATTAATTTTAAGCCAATTCTGGTTAATAAGACTACAGATTTGTAAACTAATTCTGCTTTCCCAAAGCCTGTAATTTAGACACAAAAGAATTATTCTTCAGTTTTGGACCGGAAGAAAGTTTTCAGTTTCTCTTTCACACATAATTAGATTCATTTACATCAGTGGCTCTCAACTGGGGACAATTCTGTCCCCCAGAGGACAGGTATCTGGGAATGTCTGGAGACATTTTTTGGTGTGTGCTATAATTTGAATGGTCGAATGTTCAAAATTCATTATGGTGAAATCCTGATGCCAATGTGACAGAATGAGGTGGTGAGGACTTTGAGAGGTGCTAAACTTATATGAGGTTGGAGCCCTCATGAATGAAACTACTGGTCTTATAGAAGAGAGTCCACAGGACTCCTTACAACTCTATGAGATAATCAGCAGAATTACAAGTTTTATAGATAAGAGTCTACATATAGAGTTTAGGTTTTATTTATCAATATAGACAGCTAATAAAAGTAGATGTGCTCAGATATAAAATCAGGACTATCTGCTTCTAAAGGCTGGTCTCTTTTTGCTATATAACAAACTCTCCCTCAAAATATAAATCGATATTTTGTAACTTACCAAAAAAAGGCACACAGGGTGGATTGATTGACTTAAGTTTCACTAGATATTTTTTAAAATGATCTTGACTTAATTCCACAGCTTCATCCAAAATTTTCCTTTTTCTTTCCTGCAATGCCTTTAAAATATATAAATGGAGTATAATTTGTTTTTTTTTTAAAAAAAACAACTCAGTCATATTTTTTAGGTGCAGAGCTTTCAATTTTAATATTGTACAAATGTTTGAAAAAAAAAGCTTTTAAATTAAGAGATCAGTAGTATTCTTATCTCTACTTGCTGGAAATAACTTATCTATAAATATAGAACTTTAAAACTTAGTTTTTTTCTAATATAAATTAGAGGATTAAACAATAAAATAATCTTCCTTAAGACATTACTAGTTATAATGCTGATTAGCTGGAGTTTCAAGTTATAGCTAGGGGAGAAAAATATAATCCCATGGCATTCAAGTATTTTTCTACTGGAAAGTCTTTTGGGACTAAGGGTAATAAGATTTTGGTAAAGAGGAGGCCAGGGGAGGGAGACAAGAATTGAACAAAAATTTATTAAACCAAGTAAGCAGTCATTTATTTTATTAAACCAAGTAAGCAGTCATTTATTTTATATTTCATTATTACATTTTATAATTAAAAGTCAGTTATTTTATTTTTAACCTGATACATACACACACACACACACACACACACAAATTGACAGCAAACATACTTGATGAAAAACCACTCAACTCATTTCCTTTAACTTAAGGAAAAGCAAAGGTGACTGCACTGTAACTTTTATTCAGTACTCTACAGAAGTTCTAACTAGAATGGACAAGAAAAATAAATAAATAAATAAAAGACTAGCTACTGAGAAGAAAAATTGCCAGTATTCACAGAGGAAACGATTATGTAAAGAAATGTAATAAATCTACATATAGAATGTTAATGAAAGAATTTAGCAATATTGCTGGATATAGAACCAATAGGCAAAAATCAACTGCATTTTTAGATATCATCAATAAAGAAAACAAAATTTAAAATATTCTAATATAAATCTAACAAAACAGTTGTGAGGTCTTCATCAATAAAACCATAAAACTTTATTAAATAAATAAATGGAGAGATACACTATGTTCGTAGTTGGGAGGATTCATTATTGTAAAAATGTCAGTTCTTCATAATTGATTTATAGAACCTATACAATTCTTATCAAAATCGCAACCTTTCAGATGATTCTACAATTACATAATAGCAAAGGGTCAAGAATAAGTCACTCTTGGGAATTCCCTGACAGTCCAGTGGTTAGCACTCAGTGCTTTCACTGCTGGAGTCCAGGTTCAATCCCTGCTTGGGAACTAAACAAAAAGAGTAAATCACTCTTGAAAAAGGAAGCTTGGTGGGGACTTGGCCTACTATAGTGTATCAAGAACCAGTATAAAATTCTGACAATTTAAACATGCAGCACTAGCACAGGAATAATGGAATACATTAAAGGAATAGAACAGAGGAGCCAGAACAGGGCCACACATTAATGGATACTCAATCCATGACATAGCTGGCACCTAGAGATCAATGAGGAAAGAATGCACTTTTAATAAACGTGTGGGGTCATCTGGCTAGCCAAATGGAACACAAAATGAAATTAGACTCCATACTCAAAACTTAGTTTCCAGCTAGATTAAGGACTTAATGAGACAGATAAAACATTAAGATAACAGAGGAGGATCTATTATACAAGACACCAACAACCACAAATTACAAAGGAAAAAATAAATGTGACATTAATAATTTTTGTTCACCAAAAGACATAATAAAAATGGTGAAAACAGAAGCTTTGATCTGGAAAAAAGGTATTTAAAACAAATATAACTGACAAAGGATTAAAATATAGTATATGAGAGAACTCATACAAATTCATGAGAAAAACTCAAGCAAGAAAAGTAAAAAAATTTCCACAATACAAAGAGCCAATAAACATCTTAAAAGAGGTTCAAACTCAATAGAAATCAAGAAATTATAAACCCAAACCACAAGACTGGAAAAATTAAAAGAACTGACAATATCAAGTGTCAGTGAGAATGTGGAACAACCAGAGTTCGTATGTTTCCAGTGGGAGTATAAACTGGTACAGTAATTTGAGAAAACAACTGGACATTATCTATTCTATCATCCAATAATTCTACTTCTAGGTATGTGAGAGAAATTTGTATATGTATGCACCAGGACACAGGTAGAAAATGTTTATGACAATAACAGCATCAAACTAGAAACAATATGAATGACCATTAACTAATAAATAAATAAGCAAATAAATAAATTTTAGTAAAGTTATTTCTATAATTTTCTTGATGAGATCTCTAGTTTTTCCCGTTCTATTGTTTTTCCTCTATTTCTTTTTGCATTGATCACTTAGCAAGGGTTCTTATCTCTCCTTGCTATTCTTTGGAACTCTGCATTCAAATGGATATATCTTTCCTTTTCTCCTTTGTCTTTCGATTCTCTTCTTTTCTCAGCTATTTGTAAGCCCTCCTCAGATAACCATTTTGCTTTTCTGCATTTCTTTCTCTTGGGGATGGTTCTGATTGTCACCTCCTGTACAGTGTGTGAACCTCCGTCCATAGTTCTTCAGGCACTCTGTCTATCAGATCTAATCCCTTGAATCTATTTCTATAATACGACACAACTATAAAAAAGAATGGCCTATAATTATAAGAAACAATATGGATGAATTTTAGGAAAATAATACTGAGTGAAAAAAGTCTTGGAAGAATTATATTCACATATAATTGAGAAAGAGGAAAAACAGAACAACGTTGTTTAGCGCTACAAATAGTAAAACTATAGAAAAAAGCAAAAGAATGATAAGCACAAGATTTAGCACAGTAGTTGGCTCTGAAGGGACAAAGGAGATGGAACTGGGAAAGGTTTTTAAACTGGATGCCAGGTAAACAGGCTTTTTTTGGTATTTTTATTCCTTATACCATATACCTATTTTAAGAAATATTGTTAAGGTGAAGTCGCTCAGTCGTGTCCGACTCTTTGCGACCCCATGGACTGTAGTCTACCAGGCTCCTCCGTCCATGGGATTCTCCAGGCAAGAATACTGGAGTGGGTTGCCATTTCCTTCTCCAGGGGATCTTCCCGACCCAGGGATCGAACCCAGGTCTCCCGCATTGGAGGCAGACGCTTTAACCTCTGAGCCGCCAGGGAAGTAAGAAATATTGTTGAACATTTAATATTTTAAGAAACTAAGGCTTAACCTCTCAAAATGAATATATTTCTTTAGAGTTTACAAAATGAGAACTGAAGTTATTAGTCTCTTAGATTAATATTTGGCAATATTTGACTACTAACATCTTTAATATATAATATGTCCAGACAAATCAATAACATGCAAACACTCAAATAGAAAAACACACAAATGAAAGCAGTTTAACCCTATACTCCCCTCTAATCACAACCCACTGTAAGAATGAATGCTAAGTGAAGAGTACATATCCTTCCACACTCTTCTCAATGCTTGTGCAAGTCCACTTACATGTTTCGAGTTTGTTCTGTTCTATCAAAATGAAATCATATTATATTAATTTTTCTAAAGATTTTTGAAATGGCTTTTCCCCTGAATGTCACACTATTCTTTTAAGACATACACATAGATTCTAGTCACTTTTTTCCCCTAGCCAACCAATACTCCACATGATAGGGATAGGATAACATAATCATTCTCCTATTGATGGACATACAGGTTGGATCTAGCTTTCTGCTACTGTTAGTACAATTAATGCTGCAGAAACTAGATCTTAATTTGTACCTTAATTTTATAGTCCTGAGCCTTTTATTCTGTGTCCAAAAGTATGTGTATTTTAACATCAGATTAAATGTTGTCAGATTACTTTCCAGTAACACTATAAAAGTTCACATTCTTAAAGGCAAATATACTTACATGGCTGAGTCTCTAAATTTTCTATACTTTCTATATCTTCCAAATTTTTAATGATAAACATGAAAACATATACCGTGTTTACACAATTATTTTTTATAATTTAAAAAAACATTTAAGTTTTAGAAAGCATTCTCTCCATGTTACTTGACTATATACTACAGGTAATTAAAGTAATTTGTATGTTTATATTTATAAAATATATTTAGTCATTTATTTGAAACTGTCAGTCAATGTACTACTGAAAAATACATTTGGAACTTTATACATCTGAAAGTGAACGTGTCAGTCGCTCAGTTGAGTCCAACTGGTTGTGACCCCATGCGCTATAGCCCACTAGGTGCCTGTGTCTGTGGAACTGTCCAGGTAAGAATACAGGAATGGGTAGCCATTGCCTTCTCCAGGAGATCTTCCCTGGGTTCAATCCCTGGGTCTCCTGTGTTGCAGGCAGAATACTTACCATCGGAATCATTAGGGAAGCATTTAGGTAAGCACATTAAACAGTCACAGAACACATATTCTTTGATGAATTCTAGCCTTACTAGCATATATTGATGTATTTTCTAATATTGAGATACTGTGCTTCAGGAGTAAGATAGATTATTTGTAAAGGATTTACTCAAAAAAGATTGGTAGTAGAAGGAATCTCCTTTACATTAATTTTATCTCCTCTCAAAAGATAAACTATTTAAGCTTAAAACTTACCTCAAAGGTATGATCTAGTCTATAGACTGATACTGAATTTACTGCACTGACGATCTCCAATACACCATTGAAATTATTCAAATCTTGAAAAACTTGCAGAATTTCTATAATTCTACTCAGTATTGCCACCCGTTCCTCAAAATTTTCTGCCTCCACAATGCATCTAACAACAACAACAAAAAAAAACCATGGCTTAGAAAGCAAGAAGCAAGTGCCTTGTTTCATACAGAAAAGATATACATTTTCAGCCAGAATGTTTGCTTATATGTGACTTAATGTTATATTAAGAAGTAATAATACAAAGTAAGTAAAAACTTACTTTTCAAACCAGAGGGTGAGATTTGTGGTGTGGCGAATCATTTTTAATAAATTTGGAGAATTTATTTCTTTATCTTCTTTGGTCCATACACTCCCTACAAGTTCAGAAGGTTGAACTTTCCTGTGGAACCAAAAATCCATGCACTTAATCTACAAGGGATCAGTATCAAAATTATTTAAAGGCCTCCAAAAGCTTAATAAGAAAAAGATAACTAGTTTAAAAGATAAGTGAACAAACATACAAGGAGATAATTTACAGAGAAACAGAACTGAATAGCTATGGACATGAAAGAATATTTTAACTCTTACTCAGAGAAAAGAACATTAAACCACAATGAAATCCCACTTTATTGCTATCACTATAAAAGAAGTTTAACACCAAATGGATAAAAATGTTGAAAAAAGAGAACTCCCCATCACTGATGTACAAGTAAAAATAGATATAACCACTTTTCAAAAAATTTCACAATATCTCATAACATTGAAGATATACATACTAGATCATTTAGCATTTCTAAGAACGTTCAGTCAGGCAAAATTTGCAAGAGTGAAAAATCCCAAACAACCTAAATGCTCATCATCAAGAGAATGGATAAACTGTGGAGTATTCATACAATGGAATACAATACAGCAGTTAAAATAACCAGACTGGAGCGATACTCAGCAACCTGAACAAATGGCAGAAATGACTTAAGTAAAAAAACAAGTTACAGAATGACACACAGGTAGAAACAGACTTAAAATGTGTAAAATAATGCTACGTGTTATGAATGGTTGTATGTATATAAATTATAAAGACACACATAGCAGTAGATGCCAAATATAAGATAGCAATTATCCTTTGGGAGAAAGAAGAGGAACGGGATTGGAGAGAATTACCCAGAGGATTTCACTTTTATTTGTAATGCTTTTGTTGTTGAGCCCTTACTGTATTATCATCTATATTTTTTAATAAAAAACAATCAGTTGAAAAAGCAGATAAAATCACTGTATATAGTGATTCAGGATTATATGATTTTTAAAATATTGACCAATGGCATTGCCATCACTGTCCGATAGATGTGGCTATTATAATAATAAAAAAATTCAGTAGATTTGAGTACAAAAGGGTACTTTGAACAGTCTTGGAAATAAATTTTCTTAATTGGTTCTATTATTTCACCAGAAATTTAGTTTACAGAGTGTCAATGTTTTACATATGGTATCCTTCTTCCATAATACACATATCACTTAACAAAGGTATTTCTATGTTTTGAAAGTAGGTCCACATAGAGCTCAGTGCTTTTTTATTCCTGATGTCCATTCATGTAACACTGTAAGGGAAAATCTAATTTCATACTATTTGCTTTGTTATCTAAGTAATAAGTCTCTTCATTCCCACCTATCACAAATCCCACAGTAAAGAAACAACTTAAGTGCCCATGAACCTAGAGGGTATTATGTGACATGAAATAAGTCAAGCAAAGTAAGAGAACACGTTATCACATATATATGGAATCTAAAACATATAACCAACAAATGAATATAACAAACTCATAGATACAGAGAACAAACTAGTGGTTATAGGTAAGGAAGAAGAAGGGGGAGGAGCAACTGGGGTAGATAATTAAGATGTAATAAAGTACTATGAACAAAACAAGTAAGCTACAAGGATATATCGTATAGTACAGGGAATACGGCCAAAATTTTATAATAACTTTAAATAAAATAGCCACAAAAATATTGAGTCACTATAATGTACACGTGAAACTAATACAATATTGTGTATCAACTATAATTTCAATTTAAAAAACTTTTTTCCTTAAAAAAATCCTATAATTCAAACAAAAACCACTTGAACTCCAAATTATTTAAAATATAACATGACACTCTGAATCAGATGGTAACAACCTCTGATGTGTGTGCTAGTCTGAACAGAACAACCAGGGCAAATCAGAAACCCAGTTCTAAAGGTTAAGTTTTATATCTGGTATCTTTCTACACTCTCCACTAACATTAAACTTTATATATTCTCTCTTTTCCCTGTGTAATCTCAGTTTAAAAAAACAATGGCTGCTAATTAGGATAATTTCTTAAGGATGTTTGTATTTCGAAAGCAGCTCCTGAATGCAGAAGTTTTTGATACAACCATAGTGGTACAGGTTAGTGGGTGGTGATTACCTACAAGGCCTATATTTTTTTTTTTGCAAGGCCTCTACTCTTCACAGGAACCTGGGTTGTAAACAAAAGAAGAAAGCTTATATTATGAGGGAGGAGAAGACAGAAAGAAGCTAACGCACTGGGAAAAGATAGGGGTTTAAAAAAAAAAAAAAACCTGACCAAGAAGTTGATAAAGCAAGTTGAAAAGAGAGAATGAGATACATGAGTTAGTAATTTGGGAATAAAATTTGAAATAAATAATATGACAAAGGGAAGTGTCCGATTTGGAGTAGATAGTGACCCTGGAAATGCCATAGCCATGATACTAAAAAGTTAGGTTGTAAATGGGTGATATGTGTGGATACAGGATGATGGCAGGAACTGCTTTATATATAAGACAAATGATGGGATACAGATAAAAATAGTCTAGCATATTTCTAGCAATCCTTATAAACAAAAGAAAATGATTTACAAGTTTTAAGTATGGTTCATCATCTACTTCAAAAATCCTTAAAGTCAATACTAATTTCAAATAGCTAAAGTATTTGAGACTCCTTAAAAGAAGTGAAGAAATCTTTATTCTACTAAGAACTGTTATTCATTTGCCTTGCAAAGCTAATCCAGTCAAGTCCCAAGTCAAAGTTTTTATTACAGAGTATTTGGAAAAAAAAAAAAAGAAGAAAGTTTATCTCACTCAATAGTCTATGGACTGAGCTGCCCAGAGCCTAGCATCTATACTGAGTGTCTTTTTTAACTGAACCAAGTTAAACTAAAGCAATATGAGAAAGCATCAGGAATAGGAGCTGGGTGATAGTCTAAAGTGCCTGCTTATTCTATTGCATTAGTCTTCTCTTTGCCACTTCTCTTGTGAAGGATTGCTAGTACCTAATCTAGGCCTAAAGAGCAATAATTTATAAGACTTTCACTTGCAGAACAGATAATTAAAAAATTGCTATGAACTTTCTTCCTAGTCCATAAGAATAGACAAGGTATTTTTAAGTACACATGAATAATTTTCAGAAAGTTCTGAAAATAGATAGAAATGTTCAATGTTCTTGAAAACACAGCAGCAAATTAATGTTAATTGTCTACCTGTAGAGATCAGATTCCAAAAGGGTCAGCTGACGTGCAATTTCTATTGGATGAAGTGTCATGAGATCAAATGTTTCAAACTGTCCTGGTCTGCTGATATGCCATTCAATTGGTGGAGGTGGACTTTCAAAAGTAATATTATGGCTTATACCATTTGCCTGAGCTTGTTTTTTCCTCTTGATGATCTTAGCAATTGACTCTACCCATTTCTTCATTGCTTTCCCTAGAAAAAGAACACAAACAAAAAAAGCCCTTTATTTGACAAACATTAACTGAAAATATTCATATAATTTGTAACTTTCATCTACTTTCAACAATTATCAACTCACGGCCACTGTTTTACCTAATATCACTCATGTCCTCCCTCTACTCCTTATATTATTTCAAAGCAAACTGAAGGTATAATATAATTTCATTCATATTTAAGTATGTATCTGAAAGTTAAGACTTTAAAAAAAACACAGTACCATTATCACATATAAAAATGACAGTATCTTCTTCATATCATCAAATATTTAGTTAGTATTCACATTTCTCTGATTGTCTCAGGGAACCAACTGTCTTCCTACAGTTGGTTTGTAGAAAATAGGATTCAAACAAGATGTACACATTGCACTGAGTCAGTATATCTCAAGACTCCATTAATCAACAGGTTCCTCTCTTATCTCTCATTTCTTCAGACAATTTATTTGTTGAAATTCAGTCACTTGTGGTGTTTCTCAAGTCTAAATTTTGCCAATTCAATCTTTGTGGCATCATCAGCCCTATTTCTCTGTCTCTGTATTTTCTGTAGGTCAACACATACAGATTGATCTGGTCCAGGACAAACTTTAAACATGAATACTTGCAAGAATATTTCTGACAGGAGGCATAAAATGTCTTTATGATGTTACTGTGAGTTTGAAAAATGGTCATACTCTAATTCTGTCATTCCTTCTTCACTTATTAGGTGCAATGCTTCTACAAAACCTTTCCCTCTTATGACCCAGCAATTACCACTCCTAGGCATATACCCTGAGGAAACCAAAACTGAAAAAGACACATGCACCCCCATGTTCGCTGCAGCACTCTGCAACAGCTAGACATGAAAGCAATCTAGATGTCCGTCAACAGATGACTGGATAAAGAAGCCGCGGTACATATATACAGTGGAATACTACTCAGCCATAAAAAGGAACACATTTGAGTCAGTTCTCCAGATCCTATTATATAGAGTGAAGGAAGTCAGAAAGAGAAAAATAAATATTGTGTATTAACGCACATATATGGAATCGATAGAGAGAGTAATGATGAACCTATTTGCAGGGCAGCAATGGAGACACAGACAGAGACAAGACTTATGGACAAGGACAGCAGGAGAGTGGAAGGAGAGGGTGAGATGAATGGAGAGAGTCACACAGAAGTATATACACTACATATGCAAAATAGGCAGCCAATGGAAATTTGCTGTATGACTCAAGGAACTCAAACTGGGGCTCTGCAGTAACCTAGAGGGGTGGGATGGGGAGGGAGATGGGAAGGTTAAAGAGGGAGGGGACATACATACACCTATGGTTAATTAATGTTGATGTATGACAGAGATCAAGCCAATATTATAAAGTAATCATCAATCAATTAAAAACAAATAAATATGATTATTAAAAAAAAATCTTCAAAAAAAAAACTTTCCCTCATCAACTACTGAGTTATCTTGAGGAATAACTTGTATTGGAAAGGCCTTTAAACAAAACTATTTAATTGTTTTATTCTAATATGTGTATTTTAGAAGCTTCTTATAGCAAATAAAATCTAGTGTCTTCATTAAGAACATTAAATTAAAAATTAACTTAGTACTATAAAGCACACATGATAAAAATGTGTTTTAAACATCTCAAAATTGAAACAAATCACATTCTCTATTTTAAGTAAAATTCACCTTAAAGAATAAGTAGGAGATGAAAGAAGCTATATTTAATTTACAGTATTCCAATATTTTTAAGGCAGTGGCACCCCACTCCAGTACTCCTGCCTGGAAAATCCCATGGATGCCTGGTAGGCTGCAGTCCATGGGGTTGCTGAGGGTCGGACACGACTGAGTGACTTCACTTTCACTTTCACTTTTCACTACCAGGGAAAACATGAGTTTTCTGGATTCAATAGCATATATCTGATATGTTGCACATTTTGATACATACATTTGTTTGATGCTCACTGCCTAGAGTTTCATCTGATGGACTGTGCTCTGCAACTTCAGGTAGGAAACCCCTACCTTTTAGGTGCTAAAAATATACCAAAAACTTTTCCAGGGGAAATAGATATTATTTAAGAAGCTGTTAGGGCTTCCCTCATAGCTCAGTTGGTGAAGATTATATGCCTGCAATGCATAAGACCTGGGTTCAATTCCTAGGTCAGGAAGATCCCCTGGAGAAGGAAATGGCAACCAACTCCAGTATTCTTGCCTGGAGAATCCATGGTTAGAGGAGTCTGACACACTACAGTCCATGGGGTCACAAGAGTTGGACATAACTTAGTGACTAAACGGCCAATACCAAGAAGCTGTTAACCATTCAAAACTGAAGAATAAGATAAAGGAAAATAAACAGGTTAAATTACAGAAATATTTAATTAGTTAAAGGAGTGGCAGCAATGAGATGAGATAAAGTTTTAAATTTACTAAAGAGGACATCTGACTTCTTTAAAAAAAAAAAAAGATTTTCCTAAAAACCTTTAACACTTCAGGTGGTTCTAAACATATGTGAGAGCCTTCAAGTCTATAAAAATTATTCCAAATCTTAGTTCTTTTTTAAAATGAAAAATAGTTTATCTTCTTAAATTGAAAGTCACATAAATTAAAAAAAAAAACACAAAACCTCATGTGCAACAGAAGAGTCAATCAAATCTTTAAATAATATACCTCTTACACTTGAAATGAAGAATTCTAGTCTTTCAAGCAGCTCCAAGTCTCTTTCAAAGTCATAAAAATGGTGTTCAACCCAGTGCCGAAACACATTTAAGACCCTGACAAAATGAAAAGAAACACATTTTAGTAAAACCCAAGCATTCAATTATACTTCTTTCACTTCTCTAATGCCATGGTGATACTTTTATACACTAGGGCCAATATAAAACCCAAGAGTTTAATTTTATAAGCATGGAAAAGTACCTTTTCTTTTTTTATATGTAGAAAATGTATTCTCTGTAATTACAAAAGATACTTTTAAGTTCTTCAATTGTAAAAGGATTTCTTTGAAAGATCTAAAATTTGAAAACCAACTAAGATTTAGTGTATTTGGTTCTAAATGTAAGTACTATCATCAAATTATCTGTATTTGCAGGTAGGCTCACATTCTTTTATTTCAAAAGACAAAAGTATTTCTGACAGAGCTATTTTGTTTTACGCTGCTGCTGCTTAATCACTTCAGTTTTGTCCAACTCTGTGCAGCCCTATGGACTGCACCCTGCAAGGCTCCTCTATCCATGGGATTCTCTAGACAAGAGTACTGGAGGGAGTTGCCATGCTCTCCTCCAGGAGATCTTCCCAATCCAGGGATCGAACCCAAGTCTCTTACATCTACCTGCACTGGCAGGCAGGTTCTTTACCACCAAGCACCACCTGGGAAGCCCATTTTGTTTTATAGTACCTCAAAAATAATTACTTACACCTTGCAAATAAAGATGTAAACAATTAACACAAATATAACATTCCATTCTCCATCACAAAGATACAGTTAGTATATATTAATTTCATTAGCATTTTTCCTTCATTATATCAATGAATGACTATTTCTAGGTTATCTTCCCACCTATACCATCCACAACCACCCAGCAGTTGTCAGGCAATAGTTTTTTCCCCAGACTAGGAAAATACTCTAAATTTCTAATGCTATCTGGAATAAGTGCCTGGTTAGCTCAGTGGCTTAATGCACTATCTTCTTACACAAAGAATGACATACTAAAAGTTTTGGCTAAAAGATATATAGTTGGAAGCATCATCACGCCTCCAAAACTGCATTTATTTGTGGCAATTATCCTTGAAAATAAACATTTAATATACTTAGTTTTAAATTTTCAGTTTACTGGTTAGCCTTAATCAAGGAACCTTAACATTTATAGGAGAAATATTTAATCATATATAACTAATAAGATATCTCAGTTTTCCCATGGAAAAGGTTAGGTAAAAGTTTTGATTTTCACTTGCACTATAAATAGGCCTAATCAAAGGCGCTTTCACTTTTCAATGCTCACTGAACACTGAAACAAACAAACAAGCACTGGCTCAGGCAGCCAGATATAAGTTTGAACCCTGTCCTGTCACTCCTTTTATACGACCTATCTCAAATTACTTGATCCTGTTAACTTTCAATTTTCTTTTAAACAAAGTGAAAATAGTAACTGTGAGGACAAAATAAAAAAGATAAAGCACTTAGGCACACAGAGTAACATAACAACTGGCAGATGCTGTTACTAAATACATTTTTAGAAATTACTACATAGATAACCAACAAGGACCAACTGTATAGCACTGGGAACTATGCTCATTATCTTGTAATAACCTATAATGGAAAACAATCTAAAAAAGATAAAAAGTATATATAAAACTGAATCACTTTGCTGTACATCTGAAACACAAGATTATAAATCAACTGTACTTCAATAAATTTTTTTTTCAAAGTCATAAAAAAACAATTACTGAAATGACACTGTTTAGGTAAGTAACAGAGAAGGCAGTGGCACCCCACTCCAGTACTCTTGCCTGGGGAATCCCATGGATGGAGGAGCCTGGTAGGCTGCAGTCCATGGGGTCGCTAAGAGTCAGACACGACTGAGCGACTTCACTTTCACTTTTCACTTTCATGCATTGGAGAAGGAAATGGCAACCCACTCCAGTGTTCTTGCCTGGAGAATACCAGGAACAGGGGAGCCTGGTGGGCTGCCATCTATGCGGTCACACAGAGTCGGACACGACTGACGCGACTTAGCAGCAGCAGCAGCAGGTAAGTAACATATATCGATAGATCTTGTGGGAAAAGAGTGGGGAAAGAACTAGAACTTTCATAAATATTATAAACAGAAAAAAGTCCAGGATTACTAAATGATCACACTGAGACAAAAACGAAATCAAAAGTGTAGAGAGGACTGACAGTAGGCAAAATTCACATAAAATTAAAATATTTTTACTTATTAGGTACCCTAGCCTGTAAGCCATAACATATTGCCTGTGAGAGATATCTGATGCATATAACACAGTATATTTTAATAATTAAATTTCTTCAGGGAATTAAGAGTAGCTTCACATAGAAAGAACTTGAAAGTTTAACTGCTATGCAATTAATAAAATAACCTACATCTGAATTAAGAGGTAAAAATTTTTGTGCTAACTATATACTGAAAATTGAATGACACATAAAAAATACAATATTCAGGCCAAACCTAAGTTGTACTGGTTGGACGTATTCCTTGCGAAACCTTTTAAGGTCTGTACTGATGGGCTGCTCGCCTTTTTCTAATGCCAATTTATCTGCTTCAGTAGGTTCTGGCTCTGGAATTTCAAATCTAAGAAGAAAAGCAAAATGAGAGAAATTTTTTGTTGTTCATACAGAAATGAGGGTTTCAAATATAGCAGGAAAGATATTTTAACTAATAAGCAAACTTCTTTCCTACCTTTTATGTGAAAAGTGAAACTGATAAACTTCTCTTAAAGTACTACATACTACAAAAACTGCCCTTTAGCTATATAGTACTGAATATCTATATTCTTACTTTTATCAAAAGTTTAATAACTAGCACTGACCAACGTAGAAAAGGTGAATGGAAAAGATCCAAGAAGACAATCAATAGAGTATGACCTCTTTAAAAACATAACAGAAATACCTTATCTAATTCTATCTTTAATATGGAAGTAAATGTAAGTTTCCTTAAATAAATGAATATTAATCCAAAGGAAGTCCTACACTGAATTTTAAATAGTATTTAAAAAACATAACTAAGTGGAAAAAAAATCAAAGTTAAAAAAAATACCTTCCCCAACCACAGGAAATGTAGCTAAAATATAATAATGGGGCTTCCCTGGTGGCTCAGACAGTGGTGAATCAGCCTGCAATGCAGGAGGCCAGGGTTTGATCCCTGGGTCAGGAAGATCCTCTGGAGAAGTTAATAGCAACCCCAATATTCTTGCCTGGAGAATTCCATGGACAGAGGAGCCTGGTGGGTTACAGTCCGTGGAGTCACAAAGAGTCAAACACAACTGAGTGACTAACACTTTCACATAAATAATAGTAATAAATAA
Source organism: Oryx dammah (assembly GCF_014754425.2). Taxonomy (NCBI): domain Eukaryota; kingdom Metazoa; phylum Chordata; class Mammalia; order Artiodactyla; family Bovidae; genus Oryx; species Oryx dammah. Next base: position 59,441,602 of record NW_024070210.1, on the reverse strand, counting down.
ATATATAGAACATATGTGCCTTCCTTATTTTGAACATGAAAAGGCAACCAAGTAAATCTTCATAGCACATTATACTGACTCAGTCTGGTATAGTTAGCTTCATGGAATAACATAATGATAGAGGTCCAGATAAAAATCTGGTTAAGTTTTAAAATATAAAACAAAATTATGTTGAAGCTCAAATACTACAGTTTAACCTATAAAGCATTTTAAAGTACCACTAACATAATCAGTAAAAAAGGAAAAAGTCAATTCAAAACTTAATTTTTAAAAATTACTCAAGAAAGGAAATCTTAATTTTTTAGGTCTAATAATGATAGTGATTATGCTTTTAATAAGAATACTTATCTTTTAGAAATACTAATGGAAATAATACAGACAAATATGTTGCCAAGGATTTACTTCAAAATAATCCTGGGACGAGGGTATTCAAATCAACAGGGAAACAGATGAAATACAAGGAGATAATTATTGAAGTTGGATGATTGATAAATGGGATTTATTAACAGAATATATTTTCTCTTGCATGTTTAAAAATTTTTCACAATAAAAAGTTTGTTTTAAAAGTGAAAAGCTTCTTTCAAGGAAGCATTGTTTTATTGCATAGAAAAAATTTCATTAAAATTCATATTTTTTATCCTATAAAAATGAGTCTTTCTGATTACCACTGGGTAATCTGTTATAAACAGGGATTTCAGTAAGTATGCTACTTGAAGAGAATAATAATACTGTAAATTTAATGTTGAATAAATTATGTTCAAAAACTACCTGAGTACATACTAGGTACCTAGCACTTTGCAAGGTAAAACAGTTAACTTTTAAAAAAATGTAAAAGTAAGTAAAATAAATATTTTTCTTACCGTTCAGTCAGTAAGCTGAGTAATTCCTGTGGTTTACAAAATGAACGATATGTAGTAAGAAAGGTACGAACAAAATTGGGATCTGAAAAGGTAGAGCACATATTCAATTTATTCATATTCAATTTATTCAGCTTAATTAATTCAAAGCAGCATATTTTGGAGGCCTTCCTTTCTTTCTCTTTTTTTTTGGTTCCTCCCACTGTTGCTTTTCCTGCCAATTGTGGTATCTCTCGATAAAAGGATTGCTTCTTGATAAAGGGATGTTTTCAAATTCAAGATTCATGACCATAACATTTTGATGAATGTTTATTAATGAAGTTAACACTATACAGACATTTAATTAGGTATCTATTCCTATTGATTCTGCAGTATTCCTTTTAAATTTTAGAGGCAGTCCATTTTCTTCCTAGGCCCTAAGTGTTTCTGGACAATCTTGAAAAGGTTTTGGATCTTCTGCCCTATATAACCACTTGTAAAGAGCTTCACATACCTGCGTACATATGATATGTTAGCCTTTCAATTAATTTCACCACAGTTCCTCCTTTAATAATGGGGATTCCACTTCTACTCTGCAAGTTGTCTTCAAAAACAATGTTTTCCTCAGAGTCTTTTACCACAAAACGATACACTTCAGGACTCGGTAATCTCAGTGGTTGTTCATTTTCTTCCTTCAATAACACCGAGTCTAGCATGCGATCCAGAGTGCTACGATACTGAAGGGAAATAAGCGCTGCCATCCAGTTATTTTTCTCTTCAGCAGACTTAGCAGCATATATGGTGCTGTTTTCATCTTTGGATACTAACTCAAAAGCATGCTTGCACTCACAAGTATCTTCTCTATCGCATATCTGTATCTTCCTCATGACAAATTTCTCTTTTAGTCTGTACTCTGCACTGCTGCATCCTGGGAGGCGTGACTGGCTGTGGTTGGGTTTGCAGCTGATCATTAAGCCATCAAAGAGAAAAACATGCCGTTCATGCTTAGCACCAATTCTTGTCAATGGGCCTTCCATAATAAATTCATTACAACACTGTCCAATGTCTTTGCCTTCCCATCCATCTATGTTTTTCTGAATTTCATTCATTTTTTTAATAGCCAGGTGCTTGCTTCTTAATTGACGATTATAAAAAGGGCAAACAGGATCCCTAAAAAAAAAAAACAAAAACACACAAAAAACAAGATAAATTTAGCTTACTCAATGGCTAAGCAACCTTAATTGCCTGAAGTACAAACTACTTTAAATCAAATGACAAAAATATTAAATAACTAAACACTAAATTTTGCATACAGCATTTACTTTCTCCTAACGAAGATCATGGCATCTGGTCCCTTCACTTTATGGGAAATAGATGGGGAAACAGGGGAAACAGTGTCAGACTTTATTTTGGGGGGCTCCAAAATCACTGCAGATGGTGACTGCAGCCATGAAATTAAAAGACGCTTATTTCTTGGAAGAAAAGTTATGACCAACCTACATAGCATATTGAAAAGCAGAGACATTACATTGCCTACAAAGGTCCGTCTAGTCAAGGCTATGGTTTTTCCTGTGGTCATGTATGGATGTGAGAGTTGGACTGTGAAGAAAGCTGAGTGCCGAAGAATTGATGCTTTTGAACTGTGGTGTTGGAGAAGACTCTTGAGAGTCCCTTGGACTGCAAGGAGATCCAACCAGTCCATTCTGAAGGAGATCAGCCCTAGGATTTTTTTGGAGGGAATGATGCTGAAGCTGAAACTCCAGTACTTTGGCCACCTCATGTGAAGAGCTGACTCACTGGAAAAGACTCTGATGCTGGGAGGGAATGGAGACAGGAGGAGAAGGGGATGACAGAGGATGAGATGGCTGGATGGCATCACTGACTCGATGGATGTGAGTCTGAATGAACTCCCAGAGATGGTGATGGACAGGGAGGCCTGGCGTGCTGCAATTCACGGGGTCGCAAAGAGTCGGACACGACTGAGTGACTGAACTGAACTGAACTTTGCCATTAAATAATACATGCTTCAATTTCATTATTCGGAAAGAGAAATAGTAGAGACTTGACATGATTCCTGAGGTCCTAAGAATTAAAATGAAAATAATACTAAATTTCTTATATAAATAATATGTTATTAAATATATCTTTTAAAAATTTATTAAATATATCTTAACAATATGACAACACCAATTTTAAAAGGCTAAAGGGCAAAAGAAAAATGTAAAACAAAAGTATAACTCTCAAGAATGCAACTATCACTGTAAGTAACACTTCAGAAAACCAGACATCAGATTTAAGTGAAATACTGCATAAGCATTCATATTTTCAACAGTGTGGAATTACCCAGGTCGGCGTCTAGGTGAGTACTGCTTGTAAATTCGGTCCATACTACCTTGGAGATTCATGAGAGCAGTAATAGCTTGGTTCAAACATTCTCTGTCTTCATGCTCTTCACTACATATTTTCAATTGCTAAGAAAAACCAAACAGAAAAATTAAACCTGCATTGTTCAATTCTTTCCCTTTCTCATACTTAGAGGAAACAGCAACAAACATTATGAACTCTAAAAGAATTTTAAGTATACTTAATAAAAACAATTATAATTTTATATAATTAAGTATACCTCCTGATCCTTCAAAACAGCCCTCTTTCTACATATGCAAATACAATACAGATATAAAGTACTATAACCACTACAATCATAAAAAACAAAAAGTAAATTTCCAGGTTATTTCCAGAAAATGTCTTGAAAAAGACATTTTTCCAGACATATAAAAATAGTTTAAAATATGCAAAACATGAGGCTTACAAGTTACTTTTATTTGTAACTATGAATAGAGAAAAGATAAACATATACTATTTCACATTCTCTAATGATTAAATTCTTAACTTTTAGAGATTTCTAAGAGCTTGCATATTTTTGTTACACAATAAAATCAAGTATGCTAATTTTAGCAATTCAATCTTTCATAAACTTTTCTACAAACAGCATCACAAAAAGATCCAACTGACATTTTTTACAACATAAAATTCAACTATTCTAGTAAGCATCAAGAATCCATGAAAATTAATATCCTATCTTACTAATCCTTAGAAATGACATTTATAATAACAAATTACATTATTAATCTTAACAACTCTGGCTTTATTTCATTTAAGCAAAAACTTCTCTAATAGCTCAGTCTCAAAATGGAAGAAAATTCACCTTATAATAAATAATTCAGACTGGATGATGTGTCAGTGCTTTGATAGAAGAACTCCAAGAGGAGCATTATACAGAGATTATGTAGATATAAATACACATTTATATGAGAATATGGAAAAATTAAAATTGCTTCAGAAAAATTTTAAAAGTTTAAGTCTATTTCATGATCTTAAACTACCTTACTAGAAATTTTGTGATAAATTTTCCTTAGAACAATCCAAGAACAATCTGAAAACCATTCAGCAATGGCTCTTTTTCCTCAGCAAGGAACTGAATGGATGCTGTTTAAGTACTAGGTCCATTACCTTTCACATATACATCTAGAAATTATTCTCTATATGCGGCAGAGACCCATTAGATATTTTTCAAGATACATATAGAAATCTTGCTATCAAAGATTTGCAATATAAATAATTTAAGTGACTATCATCATCTCCAGATTTAAGAAATAAATTGAAAAGATGAAGGGAAAAAGACTTTAAAAATAACCCACAGGTTTTAAAAGTGATTAGCACTTGATCACTTTGACTTCTAAAGGTGAAAATTACTACCAAAGCACTTCATTTTTCTGTTTGAAAGCTTCTTACAAAAAGATTCTTTTCAGCTACACTCTAAAATATTTCCCTAATAAAGACACTGATGATACAAAATGCTTGACTACAGATTTTTTATTTTTACTGCTTCTGTTGATCCAAATTTCCAAATTATCACTAATAATGAGGTTCTACCAAAATGAGAACTGCTTTTCAATTTAGATGTATGAGGACACTAAATTTCTATTGTAAATTTCATTGTAAGGTTGCTCAAACTCTTCCACGCAAGTGGCCTTATCATTTCTACATATCCATGAATAATTTCAGGCTATCAAAGAGAAATAAAACTTCAGGATGTTTAAAGCACAGGATTTCCCAGTGATATAAGTATACAAAACAATGGCTTTCTTTGGCATAAACACAGTCCAACAATTTGCTAAATAAACATTTCTTGAATTTGGGCAGTAAGATTCAATAAACATCAGATTAATGAAAACCCAAGCTAATTCTCTATAGATATTTGAGAGAATATATTCTTACCATGATGTAGAAATTACCATACTGAATTACCTTGCATGTAAGTCATGCACTTTCACATTGATAGTGCTTTCTGCATATCTGTCTGTGCTTCTCTTATCTACCTGGTGAATTTAGCCTCTATGATTACAATTCAAATGCCTCCTCCTTAGGAAGCTCTTTCCTTTTTCCTCCCCCTTGAATTTTTTCCTTTGAAATAATATCAGATTTGTAGAAAAGTTATAAAAATAATGTAAGCAACTCTTGTTACTCGGAGTCACCAGTTTTTAACACTTACAAGAATCTACCTGCATATACCAGAGACCTGGGTTCGATCCATGGGTGGGGAAGATCCCCTGGAGATCATGTCAACCCACTCCAGTATTCTTGCCTGGAGAATCCCATGGACAGAGGAACTTGGCAAGCTACAGTTCATGGGGTCACAAAGAGAAGAACGTGACTGCGCGACTAACACTACTACTACTGCCACAAAAGCTATCCCATTCTGTGCGTGAGTGTATGTGGCATTCTCCCCCTGAACCATCTGAGAGTAGTCTGTGACACAATTCTCTCAGTTCCTTGTTGAGGAAGGTGCTGTGCTTGCTGTGCTTGGTTGCTCAGTTGTGTCCGACTCCTTGTGACCCCGTGGATTGTAGCCTGCCAGGCTCCTCTGTCTATGGGGATTCTCCAGGCAAGAATACTGGAGTGAGTAGCCATGACCTCCTCCAGGGGATCTTTCCAACCCAGGGATCAAACTCAGGTCTCCCGCCATTGCTAAATGGCTCTGAGATTGTTTCTGGAACATCAGGGAAACTCAAATACATCACAAACTATTCTCAAATAGTGTCATTTCCCTTATTCTTTTGATATTTCAGCGTGTCTTAGAACAAAAATTCTTTTATGGTATAGTGATAACTTCAGGAAACTTTTGCTTAATGTCCCAATCCTGTTCTTAGAGCAATCCCACCCACCCCCTCCCCACCCCAATACAGGATCCAGTCAGTTTGTACTTAGTCGTCATGTTTCTATTATCTCTTTTAATCTGTAATAGTCCCTCAGCATTTACCTTTTATGGCTCCCTCAATTTAATAACACCAACATACCAGAACAGGATGATAAATTCCAGCATACCCAACACTCATATACATCTTTTTCTAACTTTCCTAGACAGAGTTGGTAATTCCTGCCTCACTATCCCATAGAATTACTTCTATTAGGCACTTACTATATTGTAATTATTTGTCTGACATTTATCTTCTTTACTAAAACATGAACTCTTTAGCTTGGGGATATATTTTATTCATTTTTGGTACAGTACCCACAAATGGTAGGTACCCAAGAAAGTAATGAGAATGAGTGACTGTTGTATAAATACTTAGAATCTTGTTAAGTGTTTAGACAAATAACAACAATGAACATTTATTAAGCTCTTGATAAAAAGCATTCTGTGCATGCTCTTTTATGCATTAGCTTATTTAATGCTTGTTACAACTCTGTAAGATAAGTACTATCATCATACACGGCACAGATGAAGAAACTGAGGCACCCAAGATAAACCAAGGAACTCAGATTCCAGGGTCCATCCTTTTTGCATGCCTCTCTCCAATGACACCAAACACAATTACGCAAAAAACTGGACTATGCCAAACTCTGGTGAATGAATTGAAGGGGATTCCCCTTTATCTTAACAATAAACTGGACAATTACACAGTTTAAGAAATAAAATGAAGTGTGCTTTGGGAAAGAGGTCAAAGAGAATAAAAGTGAAAGTGAAAGAAAGTGAAGTCTCTCAGTCGTGTCGGACTCTGCGTCCATGGACGCCTACCAGGCTCCTCTGTCCATGGGATTTTCCAGGTAAGAATACTGGAGTGGGTTGCCATTTCCTTCTCCCAAAGAGAATAAATGCCCTTGTAATTTATGCTTAAACTAAGTAATAAAGGGGAAATAATCTTTCATTAATGTGTAGTACCTTATGAATTTGACTGAAGAATATATTCTTTGCTTACCTGATAAACACTATTCTCCTTAGTAGCATATATGTGCATCTTGCCTAAGATTTTATTCTTTATGTAAGTTTTTTCTTAACTCTAAGACTTCACTGAAACTCTTGAATTTCTATAAGCTGCTGTATCAATTCGGGATATGAATTCATTTATGTTCAACTCTTTGTGACCCCATGGACTGTACGATTTTCCAGGAAAGAATACTGGAGTGGGTTGCCATTTCCTCCTCCAGGGATCCAACCTGCGTCTCCTGCACTGGCAGGTGAATTCTTACCACCGAGCCATCTGGGAAGCCCATCTATTACAGATATATGTGCCTAAGACAGGAGAAATTGTATTAAATTATGAATTTATCTCTAATTTATTATGCTGGGAGTTCAGTTTAGATGTGAAATAATATATGTGATCAATTCTCTTTCGGTAATAATAAACTTCTCTCTAGATTTTCATAAAAATAGGATTTTAGAAATTTGGTGGGAAATTCAACTCAATAAAACCTGTTACTTCTCTTTATGTGCTTTTTAAAAATGTGCATTATCTTCCTTCAGATATCTTTGAGTGTACTGAAAAAGTAAATATTACATAGTAAAATATTCTCACATATTTTTTTCAAGAGTCAGAACATTTCTTTTAATAGACATTATCTCAACTTCTTGATGTGATAAATACATTTACATACACACATAGGAATGCTTTATTGTCACTTTCTCTGTAGGTGACAAAGTAATTGTTACATAATGTTAACAATTAGAGAATCTAGATGAAGGGAGCATACTATTTTTGTAACTTTTTCCCTATATTTTCAAAGTAAAAGGTTAAAAAAAATATTACCCAAAGAAACATTTTCAATTGTTTCACTGAAATATTGGCTTATCTTTCCCAATGAACTTCATTAAAGTTATTAATAATAGGTATTCCTATTAAGCTTCAAAGTAACATAGATTAAGTTCTCTTCAGAGGAAAATATTTATTCTTTCCATTACTAAATTTCCAGGGAATGACCAGAGTAAGAGAGTAGAAGAATGTTACTTGGATTTGAAAAAATCAATTCTGAACTGAGAGTTGATATGTTCCTAGTAACAGAAGGATAAACAGATTTTTTTTCTTAGAATATAAGAAGTATATTATAAAGATGCTTATAAATCAGGAAATGAATTTGTGATTTCTGTTTCCTCTTACATAAAGGTTGGAATATATTAAGGAAAAAAAAAACTAAAATTTATCTGAGAAAAATAAAGAAAATGAAAGTAGTTTATGATTAACCCCAGAGGGGCTTAAATTGGAAAAGAACAAAAAAAGAATCATATTACCTATACCATGAACTTGAAAGTATTGCTAAAAGTAATAATAATCCAACAACAAAATACTATTTTACAAGTGTAAAATAATTTTAGGAAAACTATATATGATATCCTATAATTTCTCATTATGTAGTTGTTTTTCTGTCTTGTTTACCATAAATTCTGACTCTGAGAAGTAAAACTCAAATATTTAAACATTATGTCCATAAATAAATCTTCCTTAGTACATGACCAAGGCAAATATTTCAAATTAAAACTGGCCTAAAACTGCTCCAGGACAGTGTTTTTTATTCCCAAAGGAACATGACAGCCTTAAGATACACTGGTCGAGCCTTCTTTCCTATGGGTCTCATCCCAAAGTAAGCTCAATATGAAATGAAATTTCTTTTGGATGAGTGCTTGAGCTCAAACAGTATCACAAAAAGACAGTCATCAGAATGGGAGACAGTACTGGAAATGACACATCCAAAAAGGTTTAATATTAATATTCAGAATATATAAAGAACTCCTATAAAACCATCACCTTTACAAATAACCCAAATAAAAAGTGGGCAAAGGACTTGAATAGACATTTCTCCAAAGAAGATACAGAAATGGTCAAAAAGCAAATAAAAGGATGCTCACTATCACAAATAGGGAAATACAAGTCAAAACCATGAGATACCATCTCACATCCATCGGCAAGGCTATTATCAAAAAATAAAAATATAGAAAATAACAAGTGCTGGCAAGGAAGTGGAGAAACTGTAAACAGTGTGTGCTGTTGGTGGAAATGTAAAATAGTATAAAGTTACTACAGAATCTTATACAGTGCTTCCTCAAAAAATTAAAACAGTATCACCCTATGATGCAGCAATTTCACTTCTGGCTATATATCCAAAGAACTGAAAACAGTCTTGATGATGTATTTGTTCACAGCAATATTATTTACAATAGCGAAAAAGCAGAAGCGATCCACGTGTCCAACAGCACTGGGTGTATAACAATATACTTAACACTACTGAACTGTACGCTCGAAATGGTTAAGACAGTAAATTTCATGTTTGACCACAACTAAAAAATAGTAAAATATTAGTAAAAGGAACAGTATCACAGAACAGATATAAAAGTAAAAAGTAATTTCTTATCTGATCATGTGATAATTCTCTTTGCTTATGTCTAGAATTAGTCCTTATTTCAGTTTTTCAAAATATATGTCATAATATACTGAATTATGAAATGAATACATCCTTTTTTAAAAAAAGAAACAGAATAGAATAACAGAATATAGGGTAGGAATATATTGGATGAAATGCTGAGTAGCATTTCAAAAACCTCTTTGCTTTGTGTGTGTGTGTTCATATAGCATTATCATGATGTTAAATGTATTTCTTACTATGGATCATTCCCACTGTATAACATACAGACTGATTCCCACAGGACAATAATGCTATAAATAAATGGGTCACTTTCTAGAATACCTAGGCCCTTGTGATCCCACTAACTTAGTCATATAATTACCAAGAATCAGTAGTAAATGTTTCCAAATATGAATGACAGTTGGGCTTATGTTGTAATTATATAATTCAATAACTATATAAGCTAAAGAAATATGACTATAAAAATATTTATATGAAAACTCAAATCAATAACTTTAAAGGCAAGTCATTTTTAAAAGATATAGGGAAGACAAATCATAAAAGATTTGGAAAAATTATAAAAATTTAGATTTCTGCAATCAGATTGCTTTACAAGGATCTTAAAGGTAATGTACCATCTAAAATAAATGGAAAGTAGAAATCATAGAGATACTTTTTGTGACTTAAGCAAGATTCATACTTAAAGAAAAGCTTTTACCCTAAGTCAACAGATTAGCATATAAATATATACAAATGTTCATCTCTAGGGGTTTTGTGTGTGTTTATTAAAATGATTATGACTGATAATTAAAATGATTTATGATTCTTCAGTTCATTTTCAATTAATTGACCAACTACTAGTCCCAATCACATTGGCTAAAAATACTTGGAGTCCAGTAATTAATTGGTAGTAAAAGTAGCTGTGGCATTAGGATGAAGAGTTAGTGTCTGTTTTTAGATTCAGACCTCAGAGATTTTAAAACTAATCATCTAGACAGGGGAAAAAAAGTAAGCTTCTATTATACCTAACTTCTACTATAGTTAGGTCCATGAATCAAGGCAAATTGGAAGTGGTCAAACAGGAGATGGCAAGAGTGAACGTCGACATTCTAGGAATCAGTGAACTAAAATGGATTGGAATGGGTGAATTTAACTCAGATGACCATTATATCTACTACTGCGGGCAGCAATCCCTTAGAAGAAATGGAGTAGCCATCAAGGTCAACAAAAGAGTCCGAAATGCAGTACTTGGGTGCAATCTCAAAAACGACAGAATGATCTCTGTTCGTTTCCAAGGCAAACCATTCAATATCACAGTAATCCAAGTCTATGCACCAACCAGTAACACTGAAGAAGCTGAAGTTGAACGGTTCTATGAAGACCTACAAGACCTTTTAGAACTAACACCTAAAAAAGATGTCCTTTTCATTATAGGGGCCTGGAATGCAAAAGTAGGAAGTCAAGAAACACCTGGAATAACAGGCAAATTTGGCCTTGGAATGCGGAATGAAGCAGGGCAAAGGCTAATAGAGTTTTGCCAAGAGAACGCACTGGTCATAGCAAACATCCTCTTCCAACAACACAAGAGAAGACTCTACACATGGACATCACCAGATGGACAACACTGAAATCAGATTGATTATATTCTTTGCAGCCAAAGATGGAGAAGCTCTATACAGTCAGCAAAAACAAGAGCGGGAGCTGACTGTGGCTCAGATCATGAGCTCCTTATTGCCAAATTCAGACTTAAATTGAAGAGAGTATGGAAAACCACTAGACCATTCAGGTATGACCTAAATCAAATCCCTTATGATTATACAGTGGAAGTGAGAAATAGATTTAGGGACTAGATCTGATAGACAGTGTCTGATGAACTATGGACGGAGGTTCATGACATTGTACAGGAGACAGGGAGCAAGACGATCCCCATGGAAAAGAAATGCAAAAAAATGGCTGTCTGGGGAGGCCTTACAAATAGCTGTGAAAAGAAGAGAAGTGAAAAGCAAAGGAGAAAAGGAAAGATATAAGCATCTGAACGCAGAGTTCCACAGAATAGCAAGAAGAGATAAGAAAGCCTTCTTCAGCGATCAGTGCAAAGAAATAGAGGAAAATAACAGAATGGGAAAGACTAGAGATCTCTTCAAGAAAATTAGAGATACCAAGGGACCATTTCATGCAAAGATGGGCTCAAGAAAGGACAGAAATGGTATGGACCTAACAGAAGCAGAAGATATTAACAAGAGGTGGCAAGAATACACAGAAGAACTGTACAAAAAAGATCTTCACGACCCAGATAATCACGATGGTGTGATCACTCACCTAGAGCCAGACATCCTGGAACGTGAAGTCAAGTGGGCCTTAGAAAGCATCACTACAAACAAAGCTAGTGGAGGTGATGGAATTCCAGTTGAGCTATTTCAAATCCTGAGAGATGATGCTTGCTGTGAAAATGCTGCACTCAATATGCCAGGAAATCTGGAAAACTCAGCAGTGGCCACAGGACTGGAAAAGGTCAGTGTTCATTCCAATCCCAAAGAAAGGCAATGCCAAAGAATGCTCAAACTACTGCACAATTGCACTCATCTCACATGCTAGTAAAGTAATGCTCAAAATTCTCCAAGCTAGGCTTCAGCAATACGTGAACCGTGAACTTCCAGATGTTCAAGCTGGTTTTAGAAAAGGCAGAGGAACCAGAGATCAAATTGCCAACATCCACTGGATCATAGAAAAAGCAAGAGAGTTCCAGAAAAGCATCTATTTCTGCTTTATTGACTATGCCAAAGCCTTTGACTGTGTGGATCACAATAAACTGTGGAAAATTCTGAAAGAGACGGGAATACCAGACCACCTGACTTGCCTCTTGAGAAACCTATATGCAGGTCAGGAAGCAACGGTTAGAACTGGACATGGAACAACAGCCTGGTTCCAAATAGGAAAAGGAGTATGTCAAGGCTGTATATTGTCACCCTGCTTATTTAACTTATATGCAGAGTACATCATAAGAAACGCTGGGCTAGAAGACGCACAAGCTGGAATCAAGACTGCCAGGAGAAATATCAGTAACCTCAGATATGCAGATGACACCACCCTTATGGCAGAAAGTGAAAAGGAGCTAAAAAGCCTCTTGATGAAAGTGAAACAGGTGGATGAAAAAGTTGGCTTAATGCTCAACATTCAGAAAACTAAGATCATGGCATCTGGTCCCATCACTTCATGGGAAATAGATGGGGAAACAGTGGAAACAGTGTCAGACTTTATTTTGGGGGGCTCCAAAACCACTGCAGATGGTGACTGCAGCCATGAAATTAAAAGACACTTACTCCTTGGAAGAAAAGTTATGACATAGCATATTCAAAAGAAAAGACATTACTTTGCCAACAAAGGTCCGTCTAGTCAAGGCTATGGTTTTTCCAGTGGTCATGTATGGATGTGAGAGTTGGACTGTGAAGAAGGCTGAGCACTGAAGAATTGATGCTTTTGAACTGTGGTGTTGGAGAAGACTCTTGAGAGTCCCTTGGACTACAAGGAGATCCAACCAGTCCATTCTGAAGGAGATCAACCCTGGGTGTTCTTTGGAAGGAATGATGCTAAAGCTGAAGCTCCAGTACTTTGGCCACCTCATGCGAAGAGTTGACTCACTGGAAAAGACTCTGATGCTGGGCGGGATTGGGGGCAGGAGGAGAAGGGGACGACAGAGGATGAGATGGCTGGATGGCATCACCGACTCGATGGATGTGAGTTTGAGTGAACTCCAGGAGTTGGTGATGGACAGGGAGGCCTGGCGTGCTGTGATTCATGGGGTCGCAAAGAGTCGGACATGACTGAGCGACTGAACTGAACTTAACTGATTATAGTTAAGTTGGGATTTTTAAATGTTGGCAAATACTAGAAGGCAACTATAAAACTAATGATGGGACTTCCAATTAGACATGAACATTCTCTTAAAACTTTTAGGAATCTAAGTGTACATCTGTGGCTGCTGATATATTATTCATGTGAAGCCTACAATCCTTTCTATGAGTTCTTTATGGATGCATTACTCTCCATGGAGATACACAAAATCAAGGTGCTCATCTATTTGTGTACAAAAGCTAGCGAGCTCCAGTATCACACATTATGGGTAGTAAGACTCCATAATAAAAGAATTCTTGAGGTAGGTATTCATTATTGTCGTTGTTTAGTCGCTAAGTCCTGTCTGACTTTTGCAACCCTATGGACTATAGCCCGCCAGGCTCCACTGTGCATGGAATTTCCCAGGCAAGAATACTGGGGTGGGTTGTCATTTCCTTCTCCAGGGGATCTTCCTCTTGAAGGGATCAAACCTACATCTCCTGCCTTAGCAGGTGGGTTCTTTACCACTGAGCTACCAGGGAAGCCAAGATATTCATTAGAAATCATCTAAAGATTTCTTTGCCTAGATGTCTACTAAGTTCAGTTATTCTGGCTTTTATTTTAAATATTACTAATGAGTTATATGGAAAAGTTAGAACAGGTTGTCTAAACCAACAACTTGATATAGATACAGTGTCTATATATAGACAAAGATAGTATACTCTATATACACAGAGATATAATATCTATATAAATAATGAATAATAAAGAAAAACCACACATGATCTCATTAGTGAAACTAAACTCTTAGAAATATGGAATATATTCAGCTTTAGTTGATGCACAACAGTAAGAAAAACAATCAGAAAAACTCCAAAGACAAGACCCAGAAGATATTTACAATGGCAAAAGACTTGAATGATACTATAAAAAGTTATTCAAAAGGCCAATCAACATATGTACAAGCACATTAATAATCAAGAAAATATAAAATAAAACATTAGTTACCATTATAAATAGATATGATAGAAAATCTTAAATCTGAAAAATGCATAAAGAGAGACGTCATGCATTCTGGTAGGAGTATAAACTGTACTTTGGAAAACTTTCCACTTTGGAAAACTGCCTGACCTCATCTATTAAATTTGAAAACATACACACCTTATGACCAAGCAATTCTAACGCTGAGTACATACTCTAGAGAAACAAAATGCATGTACCTGTGTATCAAGAGACAGAAAAAAGAGTACCAATAGAAGTGTTATCAGTAATAGCAAGAAAACTGTTGTTCAGCCAGAGAACAATAAATAAATCATGGTTTATTCAAACAATGGAAAAAATTAAATTAGAAAAACATAAAATAACATCAGTGAATCTTATGTTGTATGTTAGCGCTCAGTCATGTACAACTCTTTGTGACCCCATGAACTGCAGCCCATGAGGCTCTGTTGTCCATGGGATCAATGAATCTTACAAATATCAATGTAACTTTGAGAGAAGATAAAAGACACAAAATACTATAATAATTTGATCTAATTGATAAAAAGCTCAGAAACAGGCTACATATATTTTTACTGAATATACATAGGTGGTCAAACTGTAAAGAAAAGCAAAAAAGTAACTGCCATTAAAGTCAGAGCAATGACTTACCTCTGGTGTGCTTATACATTACATTTATTTATTATAAAGCATGTTTACATTTTTCTCTAAGTATACACCATAAAGTTTATACTACATATTAGACCCTTAGAAATTCAGTATATTTTTATGTGTACTGATTTAAAAACGAGTTCAAGTTTTATCACAATTTTAATTTTTAATTTATTACTTGGGTTCTACCTACTACATTGCATGGGGAAAAGGTATCAACTTTAAACGTGTTTTTCTTGACAAGTTATATATGACAGAAGTTTAGAACAATGTTATACATAAAAGTTATTAATTACCTTTATAAAATATGAAGTTAAACCATTGTTGCTGTGTGTCTCCAAAAATTAATTTTTAAAAAGTCAACTTTTTCATGTTATTACTTTGAGAATTTATATTATCGAGTGATAGATAAAGTAACATTTTCCTCTATCTACAACTTGGAAATTATATGAATATAAAAAATAAAGGCATTTCTCTATGGTTCATGCGAAGTAGGAAAACATTTAAGATACTTTCTTTTCAGGAATAAAAACTATTAAAACTAACATCAGATAAAAAGTTTTTAAGTCTCATAAATCTAAGTATTTCTTTTTGTTAAAAAATTTTTATCTTACCTTTAATAATTCAAAATAGTGCCAACAATGATATACTGGCACCAGCATAAGGCGTGGAAGGACATAACGAACTGCCTCTTTAAAACCATCAGCAATGGACTGCAAAGTGAAAAGACAAAATAATATATCTCTGATATAAAGGTTACGTAAACAGCAGTGCCTAACAGAAGTAGTTTTTAAGAATACAAGATACAGGAAACACTCTGGCAGTCCAGTGGTTAGGACTCGCCACTTTAACTGCTGGAGCCTTGGTTTCAATCTCTGGTGGGAGAACTAAGATCCCACAAGCTGCTAGGATCCCAGCAGCTGCACACAACTTAGCAACAACAATAACAACTTAGACTAAACAACAATAATAACAACTTAGACTAAACAACAGCAACATAAGGGTACAGATATCTTTAATGGAACTAGTTTCTAGTCTAACCTCATTTGTGTTTTGGGCATGACTTAAAAAAAAAAAAAAACAAGATAGAGATGTATCAAAACTATAATGAAAGCATTCTATATTGAAATTGAGTGCTATAAATCAAGTTTTTTCCTTAAGTTATCAGCTAATTAAAAATATACATTTCATCTTTCATGGCTAATATAACTTTAACAACAGTCTTCTCAGCTTTTTTTCCTAAAGTTTTGGGTTCCACATACCATAAAGGAATGCTGAAAAGCTATACACATCTTCTCACAGATTTCTATGTCACTTTTACTCAAAATGTTTTAAGTTTAAGTAGTTACAAAGAATGTGTTTGGGGGGATATGGTACATTGCAGATGTGATTTAAACCTATTTCACCAAACAACAATCAAATAAATTTCAGATTTAGCTCATTTAACTTAAGAAAAATGCTGTCATATAACTTAATTGATACAGCCAATCTTCACTGTCAAAATAAACAGCCAGATCAGACTAAATTTCCACAACAGGTCTGACTTCACTCTTAAATTGAAATACACATGTTAATACACAGTCTTAAGTACAGGAAGCATCTGAAAGAAACTATAACTGCTTCTAACATAGCATGTTCAAGTATGAGAGCTTTACAAGCCTCCCCTCTCCTTTATCATAATGGAATCAGTGGATAAAAATGGATGGGAATGGGTGAATTTAATTCAGATGACCATTATATCTACTACTGTGGGCAAGAATCCCTTAGAAGAAATGGAATAGCCATCACAGTCAACAAGAGTCCAAAATGCAGTTCTTGGCTGCAACCTTAAAAACAACAGAATGATCTCAGTTTGTTTCCAAGGCAAACCATTCAACATTCCAGCAATCCAAGTCTATGCCCCAGCCACCAACACCGAAGAAGCTGAAGGTGATCAGAAGACCTAGAAGACCTCCTAGAACTAACACGAAAAACAGATGTCCTTTTCATCATAAGGGACTGGAATGCAAAAGTAGGAAGTCAAGAGATACCTGGAGTAACAGGCAAGTTTGGCCTTGGAGTACAAAATGAAGCAGGGCAAAAACACTAACAGATATCTGCCAGGACAACTCACTGGTCATAGCAAACACCCTTTTTCAACAACATAAGAGAACACTTTACACATGGACATCACCAAATGGTCAATACTGAAATCAGATTGATTACAGTGTAGCCAAAGATGGAAAAGCTGTATACAGTCAGCAAAAACAAGACTGAGAGCTGACTGTGGCTCAGATCATCAGCTCCTCATAGCAAAATTCAGGCTTAAACTAAAGAAAGCAGAGTAAACCACTAGGCCAGTCAGGTCTGACTTAAATAAAATCCTCTATGAATATACAGGGGAGGTGATGAAAAGAGATTCATGGTATTAGATCTAGATATCAAGGGAACATTTCATGCAAAGATGAGCACAATAAAGGACAGAAATGGTATGGACCTAATAGAAGCAGAAGATATTAACAAGAGGTGGCAAGAATACACAGAAGAACTATACAAAAAAGATCTTCATGACCCAGATAACCACGATGGTGTGATCACTCACCTAAAGACAGACACCCTGGAATGCGAAGTCAAGTGGGCCTTAGGAAGCATTGCTATGAACAAACCTAGAGGAGGTGATGGCATTCCAGTTGAGCTATTTCAAATCCTGAGAGATGATGCTGTGAAAGTGCTGCACTCAATATGCAAACTGAAATATGCAATATGAAATCTGGAAAACTCAGCAGTGGCCACAGGACTGGAAAAGGTCAGTTTTCATTTCAATCCCAAAGAAAGGCAATGCCAAAGAATGTTCAAAGAATGTTCAAACTGTACCACACAATTGTACTCATCTCACATGCTAGCAAAGTAATGCTCAAAATTCTCCAAGCCAGGCTTCAACAGTATGTGAACTGTGAACTTCCAGATGTTCAAGCTGGATTTAGAAAAGGCAGAGGAACCAGAGATCAAATTGTCAACATCTGCTCGATCATCAAAAAAGCAAGAGAGTTCCAGAAAAACATCTACTTTTGCTTTATTGACTATGCCAAAGCCTTTGATGGGATCAAAACAAACTGGAAAATTCTGAAAGAGATGGGAATACCAGACCACCTTACCTGCCTCCTGAGAAATATGTACACAGATCAAGAAGCAACAATTAGAACTGGACATGGAATAACAGACTGGTTCCAAATTGGGAAAGGAGTACATCAAGGCTGTATATTGTCACCCTGCTTATTTAACTTATATGCAGAGTACATCATGCAAAATGCCAGGCTGGAAGAAGCACAAGCTGGAATCAAGATTGCCGGGAGAAATATCAGTAACCTCAGATATGCAGATGACACCACCCTTATGGCAGAAAGCAAAGAAGAACTAAAGAACCTCTTGATGAAACTGAAAGAGGAGAGTGAAAAAGTTGGTTTAAAACTCAACATTCAGAAAACTAAGATCATGGTGTCCAGTCCCATCACTTCATGGCAAATAGATGGCGAAACAATGGAAACAGTGACAGACTTTATTTTTGGGGGGCTCCAAAATCACTGCAGATTGTGACTGTAGCCATGAAATTAAAAGACACTTGCTCCCTGGAAGAAAAGCCATGACCAACCTAGACAGCATATGAGAAAGCAGAGACATTACTTTATCAACAAAGGTCCATCTAGTCAAAGCTATGGTTTTTCCAGTAGGCATGTATGGATATGAGAGTTGGACTATAAAGGAAGCTGCACACTGAAGAATTGATGCTTTTGAACTGCGGTGTTGGAGAAGACTCTTCAGAGTCCCTAGGACTGCAAGGTAATCCAACCAGTCCTTTCTAAAGGAAATCAGTCCTGAATATTCATTGGAAGGACTGATGCTAAAGCTGAAACTCCAAACTTTGGCCACCTGATACAAAGAACTGACTCACTGGAAAAGACCCTGATGCGAGGAAAGACTGAAGGCAGGAGAAGTGGACGACAGAGGATGAGATGGTTGGATGGCATCACCAACGTGATAGACATGAGTTTGAGTAGGCTCTGGGAGTTGGTGATGGACAGGGAAGCCTGGCATGCTGCAGTTCATGGTGTTGCAAAGAGTTGGACACAACTGAGCGACTGAACTGAATTGATTAGATCTAGTAAAGAGAATGCCTGAACAACTATGGACAGAGGTCCTGAATATTCTACAGGAGGCAGTGAACAAAACCAAAGAAAAAGAAATGCAAGAAGGCAAAGTGGTTTCCTGAGGAGGCTTTACAAATAGCTGAAGAAAGAAGTGCAAAGCAAGGGAAAAAGGGAAAGGTACACCCAACTAAAAGCAGAGTCCCAGAGAATAGCAAGGAGAGCAAAGGCGGCCTTCTTCAATGAACAGTACGAAGAAATAGAGGAAGACAGCAGCGAAGGTAAGACAAGAGATCTCCTCAAAAAAGTGGAAATATTAAACAACACCTTATCCAAAGATGGGCACAGCAGAGGACAGAAATGATGAAGACCTAATAGAAACAGAAGAGATCAAGAAGGGATGGGAAGAATACACAGAAGACCCGCACAAAAAAGATATTAACCACCCAGATAACCGTGATGCTGTAGTCTCTCACTCAGAGCCAAGCATTCTGCAGTGTGAAGTCAGATGGGCCTTAGGAAGCACTGCCAATTAATGCTGGGATTAATGCTGCCAATAAAGCCAGTGGCAGTGATGGAATTCCTGCAGAGCTATTTAAAATCCTAAAAGATGATACCATTAAAGTGCTGCATTCAATATGTCAGCAAACTTGGAAAACTGAGAAGTGGCCACAGGACTGGAAAAGGTCAATCCTTATCCCAATTCCAAAGAAGGGCACTACTAAAAAAAGCTCAAACCACCAGACAGTTGCACTCATCTCCCATGCTAGTAAGGTTATGCTCAAAATCCTCCAAGCCAGGCTTCAGCAGTACATGAACCAAGAACCTGCAGAAGTTCAAGGTGGGTTTAGGAAAGGCACAGGAACTAGAGTACAAATTACCAACATTTGCTGAATCATAGAGAAAGCAAGGGGTTTCAGAAAAACATCTACCTCTGTTTTGTTAACTATGATAAAGTCTGACTGCGTGGATCATAACAAACTGTGAAACACTCTTAAAGAGACGGGAATACCAGACAGTCTTACCTGTTTCTTGAGAAACCTGTATGTAGGTCAAGAAGTAATAGTTAAATCCCTGTATGGAACAACTGGTTCAGGATTAAGAAAGGAGTATGATAAGGCTATTTAAATTTAACTTATATGCAGAGCGTGTCATGTGAAATGCTGGGCTGGATGAGCTACAAGCTCTGGAATCAAGATTGCTGGGAGAAATATCAACCTCAGATACGGCAGGTGACACTACTCTAATGGCAGAAAGTGAAGAGGAACTAAAGAGCTTCTTGATGAGGTTGGAAGAAGAGAGTGAAAAAGCTGGCTTAAAACTCAAAAAAACTAAGATGATGGCATCTGGTCCCATCATTTTATGGTAAATAGGAGGGAAAGAGGTGGAAGCAGTGACAGATTTCCTTTTCTTGCATTCTAAAATCACTGCAGATGGTGACCGCAGCCATGAAAGTGGAAGATGACTGCTTCTTGGCAGGAAAGCTAGGACAAACCTAGACAGAGTGTTAGAAAGCAAAGACATTACTTTGCCGATAAAGGTCTGTATAATCAAGGCTATGGTCTTCCTGGTATGGATGTACAGATGGGAGAGCTGGACAATAAAGAAAGCTGAGCTCCAAAGAACTGATGCTTTCAAATTGTGGTGCTGGAGAAGACTCCTGAGAGTCCCATGGAAAGTAAGGAGATCAAACCAGTCAATGTTAAAGGAAATCAACCCCGAATACTCCTTGGAAGGACTGATGCTGAAGCTGGCCACCTGATGCAAACAGCTAACTCACTGGAAAAGACCCTGATGCTGGGAAACACTGAAGGCAGAAGGAGAAGAGGGTAACAGAGGATGAGATGGTTGGATGGTATCACCAATTCGCTGGAGATGAACTTGGGGAAACTCTGGGAGATGGTGAGGGACAGGGAAGTCTGGTAGACCACAGTCCACGGGGTTACAAAGAATAGGACACAATTTGATGACTGAACAACAACAATAACAATAAACTCTTCTTCAGGAGCAATCTTTTTTTTTTTTTTTTTCTGATTGGTACCCTGGAGATTTTTACACCTTGGATTAATGCATGATAGGAGACGCCATAGTATAATAAGTAACGTGTAGGAAAAATTGGAAGAGAATGCAAAAAACATAAAGTAAGATTAGAAACAAATTCTCTTCAAGATACTTATACTGGTAAGTTGTTGTTGTTTAGTCTAAGTTGTTTTTGCTAAGCTGTGTCCAACTCTTTTGCAATTTCATGGACTGTAGCCAGCTAGGCTCCTCTGTTTGTGGGATTTCCCAGGCAAAAATACTGGAGTAGGTTGCCATTTCCTTCCCCCAGAGGATCTTCCAGACCTGGGGACCAAACTCACATCTCCTGCATTGCAGGTGGATTCTTTACTGCTGAGCCACCAGGGAAGCCCCCCGTACCCTTGTATCACCTGGAAAATCAACAGCAGCAGCAGCAGGTATATCCCAGTTTTGAAAACTAATAGTCTGAAGAATAAATGATTTTCTAAAGTTTATGAGGCATTTAAAAGTCACTCATGTTGATTTTAAATGTCATATATTTATTTAAAGAAGCAATATACAATGTGAAGAAAGAGTTCAAGATGCTGTTTTTAAAATATATCTTCATAGGTAAACACAACCATAATTCTCACCTATTGTTAACTGAAGTAAACTATAATTTGTTCAACAGACTTTTACCAGAATATGCAGAGATTAATTTCTTTTATCATTTAATTAAGACAGTGATACAGATTATGCTGGATATAGGTTTATGTATTTTATATACAATGCTTTAACTAGAAGCAAGATGAAACTTTAAATTTAGTCTAAAATTGTCATTTACATTGTTAATTAGCACTGAAATGGCTACTAAAGTGTCTTCTAAAATATTAATGCAATGTATGTTTATAGTGAAAGGAGGCCTGTAAAGACAATATACACTAATGTTTGCATGTTTAGTATGTGCCAAATGTGCTTAGTGTATTCTTGTTTAATTTTCATAACCATAGAGATGTACATTATCATTATCATTTTACAAATAAGTAAACTGATTCTCAGAGATTAAGTGATTTGTTCAAGGTAAGATAACTGGCTCAAAGCCAGAAGTTCTGACTCCAAAGCTCATATTCTTAAAGTGTGCCTACATCTAAAGATTTGTTGTGTTTCTTAATAAAGCATTACTTTTTCATCTTACAAATGAAAAATTTGTTTTATGTTAATAGAGTACAAGTGAGTCTGGCCTGAAAAAGGGTGTTATCTAACTCTGAATTTCACTGAGTATCTGCAATAACAGCTTAAATAATTGGGTCAGAAACATTAAAATCTCATAGTAAGAATTACTGGGTGCTTCCCAGATGGCACTAGTGGTAAAGAACCTGCCTGCAAATGCAGGAGACATAAGAGACGTGGGTTTGATCCCTGGGTTGGGAAGATCCCCTGGAGGAGGGCATGGCAACCCACTCCAGTATTCCTGCCTGGAGAATCCCATGAACAGAGTCTGGTGGGCTATTTATAGTTCATGGGGTGGCAAAGAGTCAGACATAACTGAAGCGACCTAGGAGCAGCAGCAGTAGTAAGAATAACTAATAAAATAAGGATGAAACAATCGTTGTACTTTTAATGAGCATGCAAAGATCTTATAAGCATACTGTTCCATTTAACTAATGCTTAATTTATGGTTTATATGAATATCTAAGATTTAGCTTAAAAATTATTTCTTCAATTAAGTAAATTTTGAGAATTAACTGTAAGTTTTATTCCAAATTGACAAGTTTTTGAGGAATAGATGATAATAATGGGAATTCACAGTAAAGGAGGCAGGGAGAAGACAATACGTTCAGTTTTATTTATTTATATTTCAAGTCCTTGTGGGATATTCAAGTGAATTAGTTCAAAAGGTTGCTGGTTATATGAAGGTGTATACACACACACACACACACACACACACACACACACAGTGTTCAAAAGAAAGTTATGGGTTAAAAACACAAATAAGGAAGTCACCAGCATACAGATGAAAGCAAAGGGTATGGATAAAGTCTTCAAGGACAGCACAAAGGAACAGAACAGCAGAAGCTGATATAAGAAGTTGGGTAACACAGGCAACTAAGGAAACTGAGAAGAAGAAATCAGAGAAGATAAAAATTATGTAAAAGTAGTATCATAGAAGTAAAAAAGAGCAAGAGGAATAGTCATAAATACTACAGACATAAACGTGAAATCAAAATAAGCACGAGATTTGGTGGTTAAGTTCATTGTCCAAGGCAGGTTTTAGTGTTATAGCCTGGTTAGAGCACAGATGGTAGCAGTCTGATAGAGAATGATAAAAAGTAATATAAGATAATTGGTTACAAATGGAAAAAAACAAAAGGGGTAAGAGTAACAGTGACAAAGATTTGTTCATTTATTCACTTGTTTTAGGACAATAAGGATTTGACCATATTCATATGCTAAGGGAGAAGAGCCTGTCTAAATGCAGGAAGCTTCTATAGCAGCAGGTAGTCAAGGATCATCGATGCCAATTTAGCCTTCATTAAGTGTTGAGAGAGTAAAATGAAATTTTGTCTCTCTCCACTTACTCTCATTTTTTCTAACTGCATTACAGAACCAATTAACTTGCATAATCTCCATTAATATACCTATCTCCTTTAAATGACAGCCCTAATCGGAAAATAGTATGAGTATACATGAGGATATTCTCCACTCTTTATTATTTCAGTTCTGTCTCTCGTAGGGAAACAGATCCTGAAATAGCTCTCCATAATCATCTCTACATCTCAGATCTAGAGTGTACCAGATTTTTCTAGTCACACAGTATTTGTGATGGTATTCTATAAAAGATTTCCACATTAAGGACAAATTGAAAGAACTCAAGACAGAAAACAAAAGACAACCTATAGTAGGCTTACAATTAACAGATTTTGAAGGACTGGTGAAATATTCCTTTAGTTTATTAAAAAAAAAACAGCATTCAATTTAAGTTTACCTGAAAGTGTAGAGCCACTGCAGGTCTGGCCATCAACTTACTAAAATGTTCATTAAACTTTGGTGAAAGAATATCCTGGGATAATGTTTCATAAGGATCAAATGCTTGCTCCTATTTTTTTTTTTAAAAAAAGAACAATATGTTAGGTTTAAAAGAAAATATTTTCTACTATCATGGCACAGATTATTTAATAGCAAATTTTTAGTTAAGCCCTCCATTAGGTTTCAGAACATTTTTTTATTCTGGGGACAAATAATAACTATGAACTATAACTTGGAAATTTTTTAAAAATGTAAGTAATGACTTTAGGCAGTAGATGACAAGAAGCTACTAGTCTTAAAATAGATCACTGATTTGTGATCACAAGTATCAAACTATTAAATGCGTATGCACATTTATCCCAGCTAAACAAAAACTGTATTATTAGTAAAATAAGGCTGGGATTTGAAATTTCAGTTAGGTTTGCTGCTGCTGCTAAGTCGCTTCAGTCGTGTCAGACTCTGTGTGACTCCATTGACGGCAGCCCACCAGGCTCCCCTGTCCCTGGGATTCTCCAGGCAAGAACACTGGAGTGGGTTGCCATGTCCTTCTCCAATGCATAAAAGTGAAAAGTGAAAGTGAAGTCACTCAGTCGTATCCGACTCCTAGCGACCCCATGGACTGCAGCCTACCAGGCTCCTCCATCCATGGGATTTCCCAGGCAAGAGTACTGGAGTGGGTTGCCACTGCCTTCTCCGTCAGTTAGGTTTACCTAGGCTAAAAGTCTAGATGGTTGGATGGCATCACTGACTTTATGGACGTGAGTGTGAGTAAGCTCCAGGAGTTGGTGAAGGACAGGGAAGCCTGCCTAGCATGCTGCAGTCCATGGGGTCGCAAAGAGTCGGACACGACTGAGTCACTGAACTGAACTGAACTGAGACTAAAAGCAGCTTACACTGAGGATATTTTCAAAAGAAGCAAGAAGTGATACTTCTGCTGTTTTATACCACACTTTTTCAAAATTAGAAAAAGAAACCAAAGACTAACATACAGTAAAATAACAAAACAGAAACTGCCCATATTTTGTCCATGTTTATATATTTTTTAATTCCTATTATTTTATAATAATCAGTATCTGCAAAGTTTAGTTAGAACTAAGACTTGTTTCATTTTCATATGTTAAAAATACGGTATGTTTTCCAGAAAATAACAAGTGTTGTCAAGGATGCAAAGACACTGGAACCTTTGTCCACTGACACTTGGAATGCAAAATGGTATAGCTCCTGTGGATAAGTTTGACAATTCCTCAGAAAGCTAAACAAAGAACTACGATATGACCCAGCAATTCTACTCCTAGGTATATATCCAAAAGAACCAAAAAAATGTGACTCAGATACGCATATGCCAATGTTTACTGTAGCATTATTCACAATAGCCAAAAAGTGGAAAAAGCATAAGGGTCTATCCACAAATAAATGGATAAACAAAATGTGGTATATACACAGAGGAGAACATTGTTCAGTCATAGAGAAGGAATTCTGATAACATGCTATTACATGGATGAACCCTGAAACATTATGCTAAGTGAAATATGCAAAGGAGAACACTATAATAATTCTACCTTTATCAAATATCTAGAATCAGCAAGTTCATAGAGACAGAAATAGATTAAAGGTTACCAGCGTTTGTGTGGGAGAGTACAAGGAATCTATTCAGGGTGGTTAAAAGGTTTCAGAAATGGATAGTTATAATGATAGTATATTACTATGAGTTTCATTTATCCCGTAAACTGTACACTTAAAATTGCTAAAATGGCAAATTATGTTTTACCATAAAAACAAAATAAAAATTAGAAAATACATTTTTGAATACATGTTTTTGACTCACGATATCTTTAAGAGTACAAGCAACCAGATTACAAAGTAATAATCTAAGATATCACAATATTAAAAAAAGCTTTCTAATAAGAGCAAGCCTAAGTATCTTGGTTAGGCATCAGTAACTGAGTACTTCTATACTATCAGTTCCATTGTCTACACAATGGATGTAATAAAAGTGATGCATATTTTCATAAAAATTAAAAAGAGATTATAAAATTATGAAATTTACATAATTAAAGAAAGAACTTTTAACATCTGTTTTCCAAAAGAAATAAAACTAACCAATGATATGAAAAGGTGTTCAACATCATTAAAGAATAATGAAATACTGTTTTTCTTTCACTAGACTAGCAAAATTTAATGGGATAACAACCAGGTCTGAAGATGTGGGGAAAAAAGAGGGCCTGCATATACTGGAACTTATCTGGAAGTAAATTTGTAAAAATGCTTCAAGGTTCTAAAAATGTACCATAATTCTACTTCTAGGACTGCATCTTAAAATTATTAATGGATTATAAAGGCATTATATAAATGTTTGTTATAGTGTTGTTTATAATAACAAAAAGAACTAAGACAACCTACTCGCTTAATAATAACAGATAATTTGAATAGTATCTCCATAGTACATGGTACTTTCAGACTTTAAAAGCTATAAAGTATATTTATTAACATGGAAAATGTTCATGATATTGAGTGAAAAAAAAGCAGGTTGTAAAATAGTAAGATCCTATTTTTGTAACTACACATAGGTTTGTTTAAACATGTAGACAAATATTCACAAGCATAAATAAATCTTATAAAACAATTAATCTCTAGGTTTTGCAAAACAGTGATTTTTGTCTTATATTTACCTACATTTTTCTGAACATTTTCACAATGAGTTATGTTGATTTTATAATCATGTGAAGTACAAAAATATGATTTTCACTTTGAGGAAAAAATATATAAATTTCCTTTTTCGTTTTTGGAAATTAAGACTAAAATCCAGAAAAGTTAAACTTTTAGCTTGGTCAGTAAAATTTCTATGGTCAATAAAAGCAATGATCAACAAAATTTCTTTTCTTTCCACCTTAAGTGCACTTACCGTCAAAAAAGAAAGGTCTTAAACATTACTAGTCTATCAGCTTTTGATATAAATATTAGCATAAATACACCATAAAGTGCCACTATAAAGACAATGTAATTTTAGTTTGCTACTGGTTAAATCTTAAACATTTTTTATAGCAGGCAGCAGTGTCTTCTAATTTTCACAAAGAAATACAGCACTTAGGACTTTAAAAGGAAAACAGTTTTGTAAATTTACCTCTGCCAGATCTTCAAAACAGCTGCCAGCTAAGGGATGAGGGCTACTTTCATCAGTCATTTCAACTGTGTCTTCAATTAAACCTAAAAGTTTCACAGTCAACTCATGTATATCTAAAATGTTACTGAAAATCTTTTCAATATCCTAAAAAAAAAAAAAGAAAAGGAAGGTTAAGACATGTCAGGTTGAAAATTTCATTAAAGAATTATCAAATATAAGTAATATAAGTGCTAAGGGTATATTTTCATCCAATTACATACCAGTATATTTCAAGACATAATATATATTCCAACTCATAGCAAAAGTCAATCATGAATAAGGAAGGGAAATAAACCTCTTGGAATAGATTTAGAATTATTGATCAAAACTGTATAGAATCTATATTTTCCAGTAAATGTGCTGTAAATCTCATATGGTGGATGATTCTAAGCAACTTTTTAAATAAAGAATTCTGGCATTCGAGTATTTTTAAATTGGGTAGGTGCTAAAAGTCTTGATCAAAGTCTCAGAGTTGGTTAATGACAAAAGCTGGGATCAAAATGAAGATCTGACTCCTAACTGAGACACAAAGTAGTTCCACAGTATGTGACCTGTCTCTTAAATTTGAGGAGGAATCAAAGATTTCAGTCAAGCTCTTCAGTGTGAATTTTATCTGGGTTAAAACCTGTTAAATACTCTGGAAACAAGAAGACCACATGACTGATTATCCAGGTTATAGACAACTATTATTCATTCTGCATCTGGTAATGGAAACATGGATTAAGGAACCTAACAGACTTGAGTTTGGATCCTTGTCCCACTACTTGCTAGGTGAATGATCCTGGATTAGGACAAAAATAACAGCTAACATTTCTCGGTCACTTACTATGTTCCAGGCACTACTATAAGTACCTGACATGTAAGTTCATAACAGATTAGCTACTATCATCATCTTCATTTTACGAACGAGAAAACAGAGGCACAGAGCAATTATGTAATTTGTCCAGGGTCACACAGCTGGTATATTAAGACCTACATCATAAGGTTTTTAAGAGAATGAAATGAGATGATTTCTAAAAAATGCTCCTGGTATATATTAGGCCTTCCGCAAATGTGAGTTTTCTGAAGACACAGGGGTAGGGGTACACCCCAAAGGAGTAAATTAAGATTAACAGTCATTCATTCTTTTATCAAATATTACTGAATTCTATGCTCTGATCTTAGATGGTCTTTATTTCAAAAGTTTACAGTCTCATCTATGTTGTAAAAATATAATATAGAGATAAAGGGATTCACTCTTTCTCTTGGCTCTTTAATATTTAATAAAAAATTTCTGTCAAATCAGTACAAATTCAGTGAAAAAAGAACCATAAAAATTAATTCTTGAGGAATGAAAACTGATGGGATGAATAAAAGGTAAAGAGGGTAATAGTTCCAGCAATTGTTATTAGCTAACAGCATTTGTTAAGTTTTTAATTCTTCATACACTTTAGACAAAACCCAATTGTGGTATAAAAAAATCAAGTTCAACCTCCATAAGTAACTTATCATGTCATAACTATTTTGTGTCTATTTCCTCACCAGTAAAGTCGAGATGATAATACCTGTCCTACCTATCTCAGAGAATTTTTAAGGGTCACACAAAATAGGACAGTACTTTGAAAAACATAAAAATGTTAACTATTTAAGGCACTGTGTCCAGTAGAAGTTATTATCAAATGTTAAACTAAACATGCATTTTTTTAAAAAAAGGATAAAAGCCAATTAAAACACCTTACATTTTCATTAATAACCTCAGATATGCAGATGACACCACCACCCTAGTGGCAGAAAGTGAAGAGGAACTAAAGAGTCTCTTGATGAAGGTGAGAGAGGAGAGTGAAAAAGCTGGCTTAAAATTCAACATTCAAAAAACAAAGATCATAGCATCCAGTCCCATCACTTCATGGCAAATAGATGAGGAAAAAATAGAAACAGTGACAGACTTTATTTTTTAGGGCTCCAAAATCACTGTGGACAGTGACTCTAGCCATGAAATTAAAAAACACTTATTCCTTGGCAAGAAAGTTATATGACAAACCTAGACAGTGTATTAAAAAGAAAAGACATCCCTTTGCCAACAAAGGTCCATATAATCAAAGCTATGAATTTTCCAGTAGTCATGTGCAGATGTGAGGGTTGGACCATAAAGAAGGCTGAGCACCAAAAAATTGATGGTTTTGAATTGTGGTGCTGGAGAAGACTCGAGAGTCCCTTGGACAGTCCCAAGGAGATTAAACCAGTCAATCCTAAAAGAAATCAACCCTGAATATTCACTGGAAGGATTGATGCTGAAGCTCCAATATTTTGGCCATCTGATGCAAAGAACCAACTCATGGGAAAAGACCCTGATGCTGGGAAAGATTGAGGGCAGGAGGAGAGGGGACAAGGTAAGATGAGAGGGTTGGATGGCATCACCGACTGGATGGACATGGGTTTGAACAAACTCTGGGAGATAGTGAAGGACAGAGAAGCCTGGTGTGCTGCAGTCCATGGGATTAAAAAGAATTGGACACAATTTAGGGACTGAACGCATACACTTACACACACAATAGTTATTTGGGAGAGGAAGTCAGGAGGTAAGAGAAAAGCTAAGAATTTAAAGTGAAAGACACTCAGACATCCAAGGAAAAATAGATCATGTAAGAAAGGAAGGAAAGAAAAAGAAATCTAAATTAAAGAAACAAACACAGTATCTGTCTAGATAGATTCCTTAGAAAACTACAGAGGTAAGAAAAACATGGACAAGACTCTCTTGGATCCTCATCATAATTCATCCCATTACTACCCAGCAGAGTAGAACTCTGCCGCTCTGCCTTTGTTTATGAGACATTCTGCATAAACTTTTATTCTTAAAAAGTCTCACCATTAAAATTTTATACTACCCTAAAGTATTTACCAAAAGATAGGAAAAAATGTATATCTTTCTTTTCTAGACCATACATTTCTTTCACCATCTTCAAATGAATAACTATAAATCTCAAATACTGCACAGTAGAAAGAGATTTTATTCCAGTGTAATTCCCCTAATTTTGTGTCTAATTTTCATTGTCACTGAACATATTAGTCTAACAATTCATGTACTAAAAAACCCACAACATGATTTTGTCACAGATATATGGGCAAAGCTCTGTAAGAAATCAATTGATTAAAGTTGATAACTTTCTTTCAAAAAAAAAAACTCTCACAACATCCCCAGTGTTCATAGCAGCATTATTTACAATTACCAAGATATGGAAGAAACCTAAGTGTCCCTCAACAGATGAATGGATAAAGAAGTGGTATATATACACAATGGAATGCTATGCAGCCATAAAAAGATGAAATTTTGCCATTTGCAGCAACATGGATGGACTTGGGAGGGCTAAGTGAATTAAATTAGACAGGGAAAGACAAGTATCAATTATACGTGGAATCTAAAAAATACAATAAGCTAGTGACTATAACAAAAAAGAAGCAGACTCACAGATATAGAGGACAAACTAGTGGTTACTATTGTGGGGGAAGAGAGGCAGTATCGGGATGGGGAAGTGGTTGGTAAAAACTATCGAGTGTAAGATTGGCTACCAGGATGTATTGTACAACATGAGGAATATAGCCAATAACTTATACTAACAATAAATGGAGTATAAACTTTAAAACTTGTGAATCACTATGCTATATAGCTACAACTCATTTGGGAATGTGTATCAGTTATATTTCAATAAAAAACTGAAAAAATTTAAATAAAGCCAAACAATACCACAGTGCTATATAAAACCATACTTTTGTTTTACATACTCATTAAGTTTATAAAGTTACTATTTATGATTTTTAAGCTACTATCTGACATTTGGGGGTAGACAGACTTTCAGACTCAAAAAGGTACTTACAGAAGGTTTAAACAGCTTTCTGTCAGAAAGAAAAGCTTCTCGAAATACTTTTATGATCATGTTTAGTTCCCGTAGATACTGTCTTTCTTCTGCAATTTCAGTTCTAACAAGGTCATAGTAGTTTAATTCGCCTGAAGAACTAGGTTCATCTTCACAAAGAGAAACCAAGCCTATGTCATCCTGATCAAACATGTCCATCAAAACCTAAGAAATATAAATCAGTAATGAATAAACTTATCTTACTTACTGTTATAGGACCATTTCAAAGTACTTGGAATTAAAATATTATTAAACAATGAGAGCTATGTGTATTATAGGCCAAATTTATAAAAGAAAACTAAAGAGAAATATGAAAAGCTGGAGTGAGATATATGTTCAAATAAAACTGGATACAGAAAAATAAATATTTATGAAAATAAATCTAATAGTGAAATACATATATACACACATTATATACACAAAACATGTGTGTCTGTGTGTATATAGATATATATACATACATGTAAACACAAAATATACAATAGCAAAAAGAGCACACGTTTGGAGAACAATAATCTGAGCCAAAAATCACAGTTCTATCATTTACCTGTGATTATAGACAATATAATATTTTCGAATATTCATTCGAAAGTCAGATCCCTTACATGTATGTAATTGATGAAAGAATTCAATGAGGTAAAGGACATAAAATGCATACTATTATGACTAGCAAATAATAGGCATTAAAAATAGTAGTTATTTATCCTACTGTAAGAATGCCTAGGTGCACTTAAGTGGAGTTTAAAGGAGAAAAATGAAACAAGACACAAAATATAGTAATAGCATGATGCTTATCTGATGCATATTTACTACATTAACAACTGCTATAGAAAGTTCATTTGTTAAAATCAAGCATCCCACAGATGCTTAAATTGCTATAGTGATAATTTCCCTTTTCAGGAAAGAATAAAGATTGGTACTATGGACTTGAGTCAAGCAACACGCAGTAGCTAGCTGTATATTAAAATCAATAGGAAAAAGGTGACCATACTTTTTAGAATTAAAAATATTGATAGTTTTTAAAAAAAGGAAAATTGGACCTACTTAATTATATATGCATGACTAACTGAAAACTACTTTCTTAGAATTTAAGAGAAAAAAAAAAAAAAGCACACTTCCAAAAAGGAAGCCCCAAAAGTAAAACGATTCAGAGAATGAGCAAATTCTGACAATATGAGATATTCATTCATTCTCAAAAATATCTACTGATCACCAGAAATTGTGCCAGATATTGGTAAGATATAGCAATAAGCAAAATAAACATGAATTCTGCTTTCCTGATCTTTTAAATCTAACTCAAAAATATTTCTTAAACCTGGTCAGTTCTCTCCATTACCCTCCAAGCTTCAAATCAGACTATTAAGCAGCCATATCACCTCTTAGAGGGTCTTGCAATATGAGCTCCTTGCCACAGGTTTCTTCCCAACCCCAGTTCCAAAATTATGTTCCTAAAACCAAATTGTGTCACATCTTACATAAACATGATACTGGATATCATTGCTTTCAGTATACAATTCTAATTTCATGAAGATAAAGCCACTTACAATTTAACCCTGGCCTACCTCCCCAGCCTCAGATCCTGTGATACTCTAAAATCCCTCTTCTCTTCCTTGCCCCCTCCATCTGAACATCATCGCCTCCCATTCTCAGCCACTCAAGACCTTTGAAGAAACCACTGGGGCTTCACAGGGAATTAGAAAATGAAATCTGATTTTAGGCAGACACACAAAAGAATGGAAAGTATGACACAGAACTGTCTTCTCTTCCCCACTAGAGATATTTTTAAAGTAGTCTGTACTTGGTATCTCTAATTTCTTAGTTCTCAAGCTCACCACTCTGCTGAAACTCACTAATAATGTCTGAATATCTTTTTGTTTTCTCTAGTTATTAACACAGCTAACCAGAACTTCTTAAAACTTTCTCACCCCTTGGCTTCTCATACACCATTCTATCAGTGAGGCCTCCTTCTCTACTGCTTACCTTCCCTGCCACCCACTGAAGGGTCCCATTTTTGAAACTGTTTTGGCCACACGACTCCCAAAATCCTGAATGTAAATGCTACAGGAGTCAGGCAGATGATACATCATATTAACACCTGAGAGGTGACAGGCAGTGTGGCAAACTAGAAGGTGCATGGACCTAAACAGGAAAGTGTGCTCAATGGTAGCTATTTTATCAGGCATTTTGATTTTCTTTTTCAAGAAGAGTCTGAAATCTAGATTTTATGTAGAATTTTCATTATTTGTAAATATAAACAGACTGCAAATAATTCAAAATTTAAAAAAATAAACTTGGAGCCCCTATTCACTAGGTGGAGAACCCCTATTCATTAGCAGGCCATCAGTCTGAAACATGTACTATATTTTCTTCTGAGTGAGCTCACCTTCTTAGATGATTATCAATCACTACATAATGACTCCCTAAATATTTATGTCAGAAACTCTCTGGAATCTAGACGAGTGCTATGAAAGGCTTGCTAGGTATCTCTCTGTCTGACAAACCCATACATGTACACTTCACTTCAGAATCACTAATCAAACATCATCTACTTCATAGCTAGAAAACTTGTCCTTACCCTAGACTTAACACTTCTCAACTTTCAACCAAATCAGTCCCCAAATCCTTTAAACTCCAACTCACAAACAGTTCTTAAAACTGGTCAGGTCCTTCTATTCTCCTGTCTAGAACACCTTCTCTTACTTCTCTTTCCTTCCAATTCTCACCTTTATTCACCTGACAAATCCTTAGTAATTTTCATCACTTAGCTCAAATGTAATTGTCTTTGTATAGCTTTTCCCAACTCTTCATGAACTCCTTCATTAAAATCTTTTCCCTGGCTTCAGTCCTCCATAAACATCCTCTCTCTTTTCTATATAAGCACCTAAATTATACTGACATTTCTACAGATAAGAGCCATAATTTCATCTTAAAATCCACAGCATTTGATGCACAGTAAATGCACAAAAGACACCTGCTTAAAGAGCATACATATATTGTATGTTTGCAAACTGCTAAGAAGCACAAGCTGGAATCAAGATTGTCGGGAGAAATATCAATAACCTCAGATATGCAGATGACACCACCCTTATGGCAGAAAGTGAAGAGGAGCTAAAAAGCCTCTTGATGAAAGTCAAACAGGAGAGTGAAAAAGTTGGCTTAAAGCTCAACATTCAGAAGACTAACATCATGGCATCTGGTCCCATCACTTCATGGGAAATAGATGGGGAAACAGTGGAAACAGTGTCAGACTTTATTTTGGGGGGCTCCAAAACCACTGCAGATGGTGACTGCAGCTGTGAAATTAAAAGACACTTACTCCTTGGAAGGAAGGTTATAACCAACCTGGATAGCATATTCAAAAGCAGAAACATTACTTTGCCAACAAAGGTCCATCTAGTCAAGGCTATGGTTGTTCTAGTGGTCATGTATGGATGTTGAGAGTTGGACTGTGAAGAAAGCTGAGTGCTGAAGAATTGATGCTTTTGAACTGTGGTGTCGGAGAAGACTCTTGAGAGTCCCTTGGACTGCAAGGAGATCCAACCAGTCCATCCTAAAGGAGATCAGTCCTGGGTGTTCACTGGAAGGACTGATGCTAAAGCTGAAATTCCAATACTTTGCGAGTTGGAGCTGAAACTCCAATACTTTCCACCTCGTGCGAAGAGTTGACTCATTGGAAAAGACCCTGATGCTGGGAGGGATTGGGGGCAGGAGGAGAAGGGGACAACAGGATGAGATGGCTGGATGGCATCACTGACTCAATGGACGTGAGTCTGAGTAAACTCCGGAAGTTGGGGATGGACAGGGAGGCCTGGCGTGCTGCGATTCATGGGGTTGCAAAGAGTCGGACACGACCAAGCGACTGGACTGAACTGAACTGAACTGAACTTGCTAAGACTGGTAAGGGCTTCCCTGGTGGCTCAGACGGTAACGCATCTGCCTGGAATGCGGGAGACCTGGGTTCGATTCCTGGGTCGGGAAGATCCCCTGGAGAAGGAAATGGTAATCCACTCCAGCATTCTTGCCTGGAAAATCCCATGGACGGAGGAGCCTGATAGGTTATAGTCCATGGGCTTGCAAAGAGTCAGACACAACTGAGCGACGACTTGCAATAGCCTTCCAGGTGGCTCAGGAGTGAAGAATCCACCTGCTAATGGAGGAACCACATTGGAGACAGGGGTTTGATCTCTGGATAGGGAAGATATCTTGGGGGAGGAAATGGCAACCCACTCCAGTATTCTTGCTGGGATAATCCCATGGACAGAGGAGCCTGGTGGGCTATAGTCCATGGGACTGCAAAGAGTCAGACACAACTGAGTGACTGAGCAGACACAGGACTTGTAATGAATGGCTAAAGACTAACTGAATTAAGGATCAGAATAAATGTTAGGACAATAAAAGCACTTCTTGGTCATGTTCACAAGAAGAGTAAAGGAGAATCAGTTCTTGAAACAGATGGAGTAATATTACAACAAAAGAAAAAATACAGAAGAATTCAACTCCTATTACATCTGGGTCCACAGAAATAATCTTCAGAACAGCTCTGTGCTCTTACTCTCTCTAGCCTTGCTTCAGTTCAGTTTAGTTGCTCAGTCGTGTCCGACTCTTTGCAACCCCATGAATCACAGCCTGCCAGGCCTCCCTGTCCATCACCATCTCCCAGAGTTCACTCAAACTCATGTCCATCGAGTTGGTGATGGCATCCAGCCATCTCATCCTGTTGTCCCCTTCTCCTCCTGCCCCCAATCCCTCCCAGCATCAGAATTTTTTCCAATGAGTCAACTCTTTGCATTAGGTGGCCAAAGTATTGGAGTTTCAGCTTTAGCATCAGTCCTTCTAATGAACATCCAGGACTGATCTCCTTTAGGATGGACTGGTTGGATCTCCTTGCAGTCCAAGGGACTCTCAAGAGTCTTCTCCAACACCACAGTTCAAAAGCATCAATTCTTCAGCACTCAGCTTTCTTCACAGTCCAACTCTCACAACCACACGTGACCACTGGAAAAACCATAGCCTTGATTAGATGGACCTTTGTTGGCAAAGTAATGTCTCTGCTTTCCAATACGCTATCCAGGTTGGTCAAAACCTTCCTTCCAAGGAGTAAGTGTCTTTTAATTTCACAGCTGCAGTCACCATCTGCAGTGGTTTTGGAGCCCCCAAAATAAAGTCCAACACTGTTTCCACTGTTTCCCCATCTATTTCCCATGAAGTGATGGGACCAGATGCCATGATGTTAGTCTTCTGAATGTTGAGCTTTAAGCCAACTTTTTCACTCTCCTGTTTGACTTTCATCAAGAGGCTTTTTAGCTCCTCTTCACTTTCTGCCATAAGGGTGGTGTCATCTGCATATCTGAGGTTATTGATATTTCTCCCGGCAATCTTGATTCCAGCTTGTGCTTTTTCCAGCCCAGCATTTCTCATGATGTACTCTGCATATAAGTTAAATAAGCAGGGTGACAATATACAGCCTTGACTTACTCCTTTTCCTATTTGGAACCAGTCTGTTGTTCCATGTTCAGTTTTAACTGTTGCTTCCTGATCTGCATATAGGTTTCTCAAGAGGCAGGTCAGGTGGTCTGGTATTCTCATCTCTTTCAGAATTTTCCATAGTTTATTGTGATCCACACAGCCAAAGGCTTTGCCTTGCTTAAACATCAAATTTCCTCCTAAGCATATATTTTCTATTTTTCCAATCTGAATATTATTTTCCTTAATAGTGAAAATATATGATGGGTTAAGCTTTAAAATTCCTTCCTATGATCATCTAAGTATTCTCAGGAATCTCTGATGGGTCAGAATACATCATATACTCAAATGCTGCTTTTTTTAAATGCAGAAAAAAACTTGATTCTCAAGTTCTCTGTCAAATTATATGACCTTGTCTGGGAAACTAGAGACCTCTAGAAAGCACTTATTTGAACAGTTTATTAAACAGATGGCTTGTAAGTTCCTGAAACAGTGCTCACAGGAAATCAGTTTAGATTTACTAAGATCACACCATATCACACTAGTCTCATTACTCCATTCACATGACTAGTCCCACAAATAAAGTCATTTGGATCTTTCCTATACATACAACAGTCTCTTGTGACAAATTTGGAATCATAGGAGTAAAGGATGGGCAAACTATAGCCCACAGTCTACAATGAGCCTACTGCCTTTTGTATAAATAAAGTTTTACTAGAACACAGCCTAAACTCATTGTTTTATGGCTGCTTTCCTGCCACAAAAGCAAAGATGAGTGGTTCAAAGAAAGGCAAATATATATATAACAGCCCACAAAACCTAAAATATTCATCTACCTATCTGGTCCTTTACAGATAAAGCCTGCTGATTCCCAAATTAGACAAAGGGGTGAAATGGCAGCTGACTAAAAGGCCATAGTG
Organism: Oryx dammah; assembly: GCF_014754425.2. Taxonomy (NCBI): domain Eukaryota; kingdom Metazoa; phylum Chordata; class Mammalia; order Artiodactyla; family Bovidae; genus Oryx; species Oryx dammah. The sequence continues at coordinate 59,404,030 of NW_024070210.1, read as the reverse complement.
AAAAAATGTGGTAATTTATTAATCTAGAAGGATGCCTCTAATAACATTGTGAGGAATATCACCTATTATACCTTTTCTAATATTTTTAATAAATAATTCAAACTGAAACAAACTAAGTTTCTTAGACTGGCATATATTACAAAAAGCTAGTAGGATATCTACAACTATGAATGACAAAATCAGATTTTTATAATATCTTGATATGCTGGACACAGTCTCAATAACAGTATTGAGTTTTAGAGATAAATTTGAATTCAAACTTGGAGGAAAAAAAAAATACCAACAGCACACTTTTCGTGTGAAAAGGCCTAGGGAGTTGAGACATATAACATGCTAGCACCTCACGTGAAAAGTCCTAGAGAGTTGAGACATATACTAGCACCTCCAGTGAAAAGACCTAGGGAGTTGAGACATCTGTGAACTCATTAAGTAAACAGAACAACATGTGCGCTCCAAAAAGTTAATAGTAAAATTATAAAAGAACATCATACCAAATAAAAGAAGTAGGCATTTCATTGCACTTTGTGTGGTCAGAACAAATCTAGACTGTTGTCTTTATTTTTGAAATCACAGTCTAAGAGCAATTCAAAGAAAATCTGAAAATCATGTCAAAAAGATTGGTTTGTGAAGTCTCAAAAGGTGAAAATTTAGTACATGGGAAAATGCTTTAAATAACAGAATGACTTATTCTGAAAAACAGTTTCATCTTATCTAACGTAGTCCAGAAGAACGATGAGAATTAGGGAATCAAAGTTAATGGGAAAGTCAGATGAAAACTGACTTTTTATATATAGGATGGATAAATAATAAGGTCCTATTGTATAGTAGAAACTATATATATAAGAAACTATATTCAATATCCTATGATAAATTGTAATAGAAAGGAGTATGAAAAAAGTGTATATATATATATGTGTGTGTGTATATATATATATAACTAAGTCACTTTGCTGTACAATATAAATGTAAATCAATTATATTTCAGTAAAAATTTTTTAATGCATGCCATACTTGATATTTATAGTTCTACTACAGGTGTGTACCCTAAAAGTGCACTGAATTTTAATAAATTCTCTTTTGGATAATTCTATCCAAAAATTTTTTTAAAAAGCATGGTGTGTTTAAAATTGTACATATTGAATTATCAAGTATATTCTTGCTAATAAAAGACAGCTAGTCTAGAAAAAAGTTAATAGGAAAGTTAATTTTAACTCTCTATGAGGAAGACATTTCACTAACTAGAAGTCTATAAAAATGAATAGACAGTTTTATGAGCAAAAAGCTCCCCAGTGCTCAAACAGATGCTATGTGACTACCACCTGTCAGTTTTCGTATAGATCTGGTCTCTTATAATTCTGAGACTGTGTAATTCTCTAAGAATTTAGCTACTTTTGCTTTTAAAAAGAGTCATAGCAAAGTTATGAATAGAATAAAGTCTCCCCTTCCCACAGTCTGTCAATAATCCCATGCAAGGCCACTCTTCAGGGCAGGGAGAGTGGAGGAATGGGGCAAATAAAGGAGGAATCCCTGCATGAGGGTGTGGAGAAAAGTTGCAGAGCCCCATCTCAGTGTGCTAGTTCCTGAGAGGAGTAGGGAGGGTGTTTACAGGAGTGGAGGGTGGTGGGCACAAGATGTTAAGAGATCAATCAGAGTACACAGACTATCCATATAATAGGGCAGCTTGATGCAGGGTGCTGGAGCCCTAGTGGGTAAGGAGGGTATTTGCACAGGAAGTTGGTCCAGCAGCAGTGGACCAAGATGGGACTGTCAGAATTTGAGGAGGGTTAGGAGAAAGTATACAAAGAAGGAGAAGGGTTTCTATGCCAAAATAGGATGTCTACACCAGTGTGGGGAGATAGGCCTGCTGGGAGACTGGTCACATACAGAAGAGTTGATCAAACAAATAAATATATTAAGAAAAACAGGAGCCAGGTTTCTCACTATCAGATAACAAAATTACAAATGTAAAAAACGGGAGGGGAAAATGAAGTCTGTGGTAATGAATGTGGGTTGAAGAGAACTCATCTAAAGACACATAAAATATAAATATAGATGTATATGTATGTGTTGTTATTGTTGTCTCAGTCACCAAGTTTTGTCTGACACTTTCGTGACCCCATGGACTGTAGTCCACCAGGCTCCTCTGTCCACGGGATTTCTCAGGCGAGAATACTGGAGTGGGTTGCCATTTCCTTCTCCATGGGATCTACCCAATTCAGGGATCAAACCCACATCTCCTGCTTTGGCAGGCAGATTCTTTACCACTGAGCCACCAGGGAAGCCCATGTATCTACACACACACACACACACAGGGAAGCCCATGTATGTACACACACACACACACACACACGTACTCCACACACACACAGGGAAGCCCATGTATGTACACACACACACACACACACACACACACAGGTACTCCCTAATTTTGACCTTAAAGAGATCAGAGGAGTAACACTCCATTATCAATGAGCTCATCGAGCACCAAGATCATGGTTTCTAAATACCATTCTGCACTAAAAGGAACCAGGAATTTTTAGAAAACTAATTCCAGGCTTGAGTAGCCAGGTAAAGAACAAATTGAACCTGGAGCATTTTATGTCAAAAGAGAGAGAGGGACAGAGAAGCAAACTGAAGGGGCTCCCACTGGTCAACTTGAGATAATCTGAATATCAAAATAACTAATAAAGTAACAAGTTATGTTCCACTAAATAAAATAAGAATCAATGAGTCCATATTAAAATAAATCGTAGCTCAGTTGGTAAAGAATCTGCCTGCAATGCAGGAGACCTGGGTTCGATCCCTGGCTTGGGAAGATCCTCTGGAGAAGGAAATGGCAACCCACTCCAGTATTCTTGTCTGCAGAATCCCATGGACAGAGCAGCTTGGCAGGCTACAGTGCACTGGGTAGCAAGAGTTGGACACGACTTAGGGACTAAACTACCACACAGTGTGATGAGGAACAAGATATTTACATAGCCTTAAGATACTCCACAAAATATTCATTAATTACCAAAGGGTAAGGAGTCCTTGAAAGTAGAGAAATCTAGGAGACAAACCCTTAATCAAGGGATTGAAGTGACCATCACCAAAAGTGGGACACATCAAAACTGTTGTCATGTGAGAAAGTACAATGAAAACTTCTATGGCATTTCTGCCACAGCTCCATACATAACCTGAAACTTATCAAGAGAAAATGTCAGAAAAAACTGAAGAGCATTTTAAACATTAATAAGCATAATCCTTAAAAACGTCAAGGTCATAAAAGTTAGAGGAAGAATGAACTGTTCCAGAGTGAACAAGGAGAAAAAAAAGATACATGACAACTAAACATAACACGTGATTCTGAACAGGATCATTCTGCTATAAAAGACGTCATTGGGACAACTGGCAAAACCTGAATGGGGTCTGAGGATTACATAATATAATGTATCAGCATTTATTTCCTGGATTTTGACTGTCACAGTGTGATTATACAGGAAAATGTTTTTGTTCATATGATACACTAAACTATGTCAATAGCCTACTCTCAAGTGGTTTAGGGTACAAGGGAGTATCTTTTTTTGTACATGCAACTTTTCTAAATGTAAGCTAGAAACTAAGTTTAAAAAAACATATAATCATTGTTTTTCATTTTTTGAGAAGTCAAACAGAAATAAGGAATTTCTATAATAAAATTTAGGTGAAAAATCATTTTTGAGACTATGGCATAGTACAATGGCTCTCAATTGTTAACTGTGCATCAGAATCACTTGTGAGCCTAAAGGCCAATCCCAGGCCAAGTAAATAAGAACCTCTAGAGGTAAGATGCAGACAGACATCAGTATTCTTTTAAAGAATACTGGTAATTTTGATGTGCAAGGTGAAGAACCAGTGTCCTAGGCCAGACCCTGGGGGTAATTCACACCTAGAGGTCTAGCTTAGGCACTTATCTATGAAGTGTTTCTGGTCTTCCCTATCCAGAGTTCATCACTTTCTCCACTGCACCTTTGATTCATTTGTATAATAGTACTTTTAATTATCTTATACTGCAATTATTCACTTATAATACTTTATTACCCACTAAAATAAATTCCTTCTAACACAGGGACTGCTGATATGTTCAGTGTTGTACATTGCTCAGGGCAGTATCTGACACATAACAGGCATTCAAAAATGTTGATTTCAAAAGAAAGAAAAAAAAAAAAGGAGAAAAGTAGAAAGGGAAGAAAAGGAGGAGAGAGGAAAATAAGACTCAATTTCTTTCCTCAGTAGCTTACAGAGAGGAAGAATGAAGTAACAAAAAAAATGATCAGAAGAAAGTAACTCTGGCATTGTAAAATCTTCTTCTCTTTCCTCATGCCCCACTGAATTATGCTACAAAATCGAAGTATGTTTTTCAAAATTACTTCTTAAACTTAAAAGTATCTGAATATTCTGGATTTTTTCTCTTTCTAAAAATACAAAACTCAAACTACTTTTTTAAAACTTGTTTGAGGTTTTGGATGTTTTTTTCTCTGCATGTAAAGAATTTTCGATGGAAAAAAAGAGATTCTCATCCCACCATATGCTGAAAAATCTGAAAATATCATTGTTATTAGTCTGTAAGGCCACCATTTTTCTGTCTTGTAATACTAGGAATTATAAAAATCACTAATATAACCCTGTATTAAAAAACAGAGATAGAAATGACATATAATCACTAGCATTGTAGCTAAATTTAAATACTTTTTAATACTTACCTTATCTGCACACATTGACACTTTAATATCTTGTTGAGATATTTCATAATGTCGGATATTAAAAACATAATTACCAGCCAATTTCAAAATATCAGCTGAGATATACTCTAGCACAGCCACAATATACAGGGATACATGGTAGTCCACTTTGTACCCTAAAACTTCCTGTGGAAAAAATAAACAATTTAATTCCCCCAAATGGCAGCACTGTCAAGTAGCAGGTAAAACGCACTTAAAATTTTGTTTAACATTCTTGCTTATAAACAACTTTCCAGAAACCAAATGTCTAAATTCAAAGGTACCACAGGATGTAAAATGAGCTGTTGGCTCAGTATCAGGGTTTTGGTTTTGATTTTTTAAATCTAACAAATCTGCCTTTAATATCAAACAAGAAGAGATAGTTGATTCTAAGACAGAAATCTTAGACTGGACTTCACTGAAAACCTCTTGATATATGATCCAAAACCCATCTGACAAATATTTGCATTTTTTAAATTAATATTCCCAAATTACAACAGTTTCTACTGATGAGAGGACATATATGTAGGGGGTTCTGAAACTGCTACCAAGGGATATTCAAATCCAGGAACACCAGCTACTCTGTACAGACTAAATAATATTTCCTACCCAACACCCAACTTTACCAATGTATATAAAAATATCTATAACAGATACAAATGAATTTAAAAACAGTTCTGAACTCACAGTAGCTTTTGCATTATACACAACAAAAAGCTGAAAGTTAATTAGGGTAGCAGTCATCAGAAGATGCCAAAAAGATGCATTATTTCTTATCATTAACTTTTAATACTATTTGAAAAGCAACTGATTTTATCAGAGTATATTCCTTTTTGCCTTTTGCAAATATTAAAGAACATCTATATGTATTATGCATGTGTGTATGTGTATATACAAGTATATACATATTCAACCACACATACACAGTCACACAGACCACATATATAAATACATAAATATATTTATAGACCATGTATATAGATACATAAATACTACATAAAGGACTATTTGCTAAAAACAACTTCTCTCAATGGTTTTTTGTGTGTCTTGTTATTGTATGTTTGCTCGTTTGCTTTTACCTTCAATGAAGGATGGATTTTGTCCACAGGCAGTAAGAGAGGATTTCTTCTTTTTCGTTTCTCTATGGCAGACTGTGCATCAGCAATAGCCCATTTATCAATTGGATGAGGAAAGGTCTTTTGAACTCGTTCCTGTTCAGATCATAGCAGAACTATCATTAACAGAAGTGCTCATAAACAGAAAGTTCATACAAAACTAACTTCATCATCATCCTCATGCCAACAGTTAATAGCAACATAACCTGTTCTGATTCCTGCAATAAATGAACGGTTTTCGTTTAAAAAAAAACTCAAAGCACTATCAAGATTTTTCCACATAATTCCCACAGGTAAATAAAAAGGTGACGTTTAAACAGAAAGCTTTAAGTGTAAGCATAACTAAGATAAAATTGGAAAAAAAAGAAAGAGTAATAATGTTAGAGATTAAAGCAAACATAAAATATGCTAAGTCAGTGATTCTAAGGTCAAAGTTTCTAGGGTTAAAATTGTTTACCCGGCAGAAGTTGTTAACTTGTTATTAATAATTATTAAGCAGTCATTCTCCTTCTGCTAATCTCAGAGCTTTATAGAGAAAAATTTTAAAAAGGAGAAATATCATGTACCTCTTAAAGAATCAAGTGTGTGGCAGAGCTCAGAATAGTTTAAAGAAATGTATTGCTTGGCAAAAACAATACAAACCTTTTATATCATCTAATCTTATTAATAAATGTTACCAGTAATTGGCAGGAATAATGAGAAGTGATGATAACTGAATCAAATTCCAATTCAGCAGAATTTCCTGTTTTTTAAATTACATTCTCAGCTTCTAGCATATTTAGCTTCTGAAAAGTATGCTTTTCTTATATTTAGTTATGTCCAATTCTTACAGCAAAGAATAGGGAAACAAACGCACTAATTACCAGAGTCTCTGAAAATCTTAATAGATCTATTGTTGTTACTGTTAGTTGCTAAGTCGTGTCTGACTCTTTGTGACCTCATGAACTGCAGCACACCAGGCTTCCCTGCCCTTCACTATCTCCCAGAGTTTGCTCAAACTCATCTCCACTGAGTCAGTGATGCCATCTAGTCACCTCATCCTCTGTCGTCCCCTTCTACTCCTGTTCTCAATCTTTCCCAGCATCAGGGTCTTTTCCAATACGAGTCATCTCTTTGCATCAGGTGGCCAAAGTATTAGAGTTTCAGCTTTAGCATCAGTCTTTCCAATGAGTACTCAGGGCTGATTTCCTTTAGGACTGACAGATATGATCTCCTTGCAGTCCAAGGGTCTCTCAAGAAATCTTTTCCAGCACCACAATTCAAAAGCATCAATTCTTTGGCACTCAGCCTTCTTTATGGTCTAGCTCTCACATCTGCCATGACTATTGGAAAAACTATAGCTTTGATTATACGGACTTTGGTCAGCAAAGTGGTATCTTTGCTTTTTAATACGCTGTCTAAATTTGTCATAGCTTTTCCTCCAAGGAGCAAGTCTTTTAATTTCGTGGCTGCAGTCAATGTCCACAGTGACTTTAGAGCCCAAGAAAATAAAGTCTGTTACTGTTTCTATTTTTTCCCCATATTTGCCATGAAGTGATGGGACCGGATACTTCATTTTCTGAATGTTGAGTTTTAAGCCAACTTTTACACTCTCCTCTTTCACCCTCATCAAGAGTTTCTTTAGTTCCTCTTCACTTTCTGCCATTAGAGTGATATCATCTGTACAGCTACGGTTGTTGATATTTCTCCCAGCAATTTTGATTCCAGCTTGTGAGTCATCCAGCCCGGCATTTCACATGATGTACTCTGCACAGAAGTTAAATATGCAGGGTAACAGTACACAGCCTTGATGTACTCCTTTCCAAATTCTGAACCAGTCTGTTGTTCCACGTCTGGTTCTAACTGTTGCTTCTTGACCTGTATACAGGTTTCTCATGAGGCAGAAAGGAGGTCTATTACTCCAAAATAAGATTATCCTTTAACCTGGAAGTTGTTGCCTTGTTAGAAAATAATTTTCAAAGAAAGGTGACATAAGCAATATAATGCCAAAGTAACTTTTAAAAACTATACTGACAGATATTTCTAAAAATTTAGAAATACTCACATGTAACTGAGCCAAAACAGTATTTCAGCACTAAATTACACATGATCTTTTAGGCAGACACACACATGCTTCCCTTGTAGCTCAGACAGTAAAGAATCCACCCGCAATGTGGGAGACCTGGCTTTGATCCCTGGGTTGGAAAGATCCCCTGGAGAAGAAAATGGCTACCCACTCCAGTATTCTTGCCTGGAGAATTCCACAGACAGAGAAGCCTGGCAGGCTACAGTCCATGGGGTTGCAAAGAGTCAGACATGACTGAACAACTTTCACATTCATTCATTCATATATATATATATATATATATATATGTGTGTGTGTGTGTATATTTAATCGATGAGTAAATATCTTTATTCTATGCTAGTCCTTTATTGAACCTAATATTTGTATGCAGTAAAATGCACAGATCTTAAGTGTATAATTAGATACGTTTTGAAAAATGTTTATACCTGTGTAACCATCTCACTAATCAAGATTACAGAAAATTTCTATCATCTTAACCTCAGCTTCATAGGCAGCCACCACTCTGATTTCTATCACCATTACTTTCAGCTATTTCTGATTTTCATGTAATTGGAATCAATAAATATATACTCTCTGGGGTCTGGCTTATATTTTGCTCCACGTGATAACTGTAGATTATAGCTATGTTATTGCATGTATCAATAGTTTATTCCTTCATTTTACTACTGAGTAGCATTCTATTTTATGAATCTATCACAATTTGTTTTCCCATTTTCCTATAGATGGAAATTTTAGCTGTTTTCAATTTTTGCTTGTTATGAATAAAACTGCTTAGACATTCTTATATAAGTCTTTTGTGAAGGTATATTTTCATTTCTTTAGGATTAAATACCCAGCAATAAAACTGCAAGGTCATAGGTTAGGTATTTAGTTAACCATAAGAAACTGCAAAACAATTTTCCAAAGTAGTTTTGCCATTTTATACTTCTACTAGCAGTGTTTAAGAGTTCCAGTTGCTCTACATTCCACCAGTATTCCATGTTATCAGTCTAATTTTATCCCTTTTAGTGGGTGTGAAATATCCCCTTTTAGTTTAAATTTCTATTTCCCTGATGAATTATGAGTTTGAATACTTTTCATATGCTCTTTTATGAACTGTCTATTCAAGACTTTTGCTCATTTGGGTGAACAAAGAATCTTTTTATTATGGATTTGTAATTGTTTCTCTTTTTAACATATTCTGGATACAAGCCCTTTGTAAGGAATACATACTGAAAGCATTTTCACCTAGTCTGTGACTTGTATCGTTTTTTTCTTCACATCAGTTTTATTATTTTGATATTTATGGTATTTTGAGTCCTCTGTAAAAAAAAATTTAACATCATCTTATAAAGATATTCTCCTGCATTTTCTTCTAGAAACTTCATAGTTCCAGCTATTATTTTTAAGATTATGATATATCTTAAATTTCTGAGATTGGTTTCAAGGGTTTTTTCCCACCAAAAATTTATCCAGTTGTTTAAACACTTATTTTGGCTGAATAATTTTACTCTCCTCATTGAATTGCCTTGACATCTTTGACAAAAATGAATTGATCATACATCCCCCATATGATTTCAATGGTTTTAGTTTCCATGATAATTTTAAATGATACTGATGTAGATATAAAAATTAATTTATACAGTGGTTCAATGACTTTTTGAAATAATAGAATAATTTTTACCTCCACATCTTGAACAGTCCTTGGTTGGGCCATGCATAATTTATTAAGCAGCTGAAAAATCAGCTCTTCAATATAATAGAGAGACTCTTCATTAGCTGAGAGATTGGGATGTACTTGCTCCTGAACCTTAAAAAAAAAAGTTCTCAATTTAAGTATAAGCAAAATGATACTTATTAAACAAAAGCCTGAGAATCTTATGTATAATTAATAGTACTTTATCAGAATGGTTATTCAAATACTGACATAAAACACACCAAAAAATGGGGGGAAAAAACTGTTGGTTTCTGTAAACTTTTCTTAACTCATATATGTCATTCTTAATCTTTTTTAGACTATGGGGTTGGAGACTGAACAGCAAGCAGATCAAACCACTCAATCCTAAAGGAAATCAGTCCTGAATATTCATTGGAAGGACTAATGCCAAAGCTGAAACTCCAACACTTTGGGCACCTGATACAAACAACCGACTCATTGGAAAATACCCAGATACTGGGAAAGACTGAAGGCAAAAGGACAAGGGGGTGGCAGAGGATGAGAGAGAGGATAGATAGCATCACCAACTTAATGCACATGAATTTGCGCAAACTCTGGGAGGCAGTGAAGGAAAGAGGAACCTCGCATGCTGCATGCAGTCCATGGGGTTGCAGAGAGTTGGACATGCCTTACTGACTAAAAAACTTGATTTTCTATGAAAATCAACTGAAAGCCACTGGTCTGTCTTACCACCAAAAAACCATATACACATAAAATATTCTATACAACTTGAGAGGAAGCATAGATACCCTGAAGTTAATTAATAAACCTACTTGTACAAGGATCCTATTAGGAATGATATCAGTCACTCTCACAAAAGTCCTGAGGCTGTAAATTTCTGTGATAAGAGGAGAGGCAGCCATCTATCTGCGTACAGAAACATGTACATAACTTTGTACATGCTTTGGGTTTTGCCCTTCCTGTGACAATTATAATCCTAATGTCTTTTCTTTCCCCTTTGAGTAGAGCTATTGCAGTGCCTCAGAGGTTTGTCTATATGCTTTGGTGGATTGCATGTGAGTGTAAAGCCCAGTTGTTGGGGGTGGAGGTGGGGGAGGAGGAAGTTTGGCTAAATGTAGGCCAATGGTGGAGCTGAGGCACTATCAGCCCCACAGAGGTGGGTCAGAGCTGTCTCTCTATTACATTGAAGAGCTGCATTTTCCCCTTACCCAGAAACAACACCATTCTTGCTCCCATTCCTACACACCCAACTCTGCCTCAGATGAAAGCCACACCATTCTGCTTACAGATAACAAGTTCAGGTGCTTTGGGTCATTGGTCTTCAATCTACCCTGTTTTTTTAGAGTTGCGATCCAACTCCAGAGGCATTTTCTGAGAAAAGTGGTTGAGGTCTGCGGTCATGACTAAAAAGTGATACCAATACTGCACCACGTGAGTCAGATGCTTCTCTTCAGTTTCAGCATGACTACTACCAACCCTCACTCTCCCAGGGAGGCAACGGGCAGGACCCTTTTCACTTAGGCCTCACTCTCCCAGGGAGGCAACGGGCAGGACCCTTTTCACTTAGGCTGCTGACTCTATTACAAAACTATTTCCTACAGTTCAAAAGAAAGAGAACATTTTGCATTAGACCTGGCCTATATGCAGAATCAAAACTGGCTGTGAGTTAGAAGAGACACCATTAAATTTGAGGCCCAGAACACCCAGGGAGTCTGTATAGTGTGTAGTAAGGGTCTTCAGTGTATTTGGGCCCACCTCACAACTTCTGGGCCAGCCTGACTGCTGATATCCACATTAGCACATACTTGAACTTCTCTGAACTAATGTAGTTCAGATGTTTGACCCCTGAGTTTGAGAAGAGAAAACTGGGTAGCCTAGCTAGTCAAAACAGACCAGATATCCCTCAAAAAAGCATAGGTTCCTGGCTAAGGACCCAAGGAAGGTGAATCAAACCTTTTTCCTTTGGCTTTTCTTTCCAACTTTATTTGCTTTTAAAAACTATAAACTCTGGCTATTGTTTCCTACGTCCTCAGGGCCCCCTGGGTACACCTATAAAGCTTGATGATTTCAGAGCAGATGTAAGCCAAGAAACCACGGCACTGAATGTGCTGAGTTCAGACAAATGATATTTATATACACACTCAAATTTGAAGATAATGTGTAGTTCTTTACATTTCAAACACTGTAATTAGATATAAAGCAAAAATTAAAACGTGTTGCAAAGTTAAAAAATAAATAAAACAAACCTACTAGAAGTCTATGAACACTAGGTCATAAACCCCAGCAATAGAAGTATCTCTGAATGACCGTACGATTTTATAAATTATAGAAGTGCCCTATGAAGTGCACCCAGGAGAAGGCAATGGCAACCCACTCCAGTACTCTTGCCTGGAAAATCCCATGGATGGAGGAGCCTGGTGGACTGCAGTCCATGGGGTCACTAAGAGTCAGACACGACTGAGCAACTTCACTTTCACTTTTCACTTTCATGCACTGGAGAAGGCAATGGCAACCCACTCCAGTGTTCTTGCCTGGAGAATCTCAGGGACGATGGAGCCTGGTGGGCTGCTGTCTATGCGTTCACGCCAAGTTGGACACGACTGAAGCGACTTAGCAGCAGCATGAAGTGCACCCTACTTCATAGGGCACCGCTATACCATCCCCAAGAAAAAGAAACGCAGAAAGGCAAAATGGTTGTATGAGGAGGCCTCTCAAATACATGAGAAAAGAAGAGAGGTAAAAGCCAAAGGAGAAAGGATATACCCATCTGAATGCAGAGTTCCAAAGAATAGCAAGGAGAGATAAGAAAACCTTCTTAAGACCAGTGCAAAGAAACAGAGGAAAATAATAGAATGGGAAAGACTAGAAATCTCTTCAAGAAAATTAGAGATACCAAGGAAATATTTTATGCAAAGATGGGCACAATAAAGGACAGAAATGGTACGGACCTAACAGAAGCAGAAAATATTAAGAAGAGGTGGCAAGAATACACAGAAGAACTGTACAAAAAAGATCGTAAAGACCTGATAACCATGATGGTGTGATCACTCACCCAGAGCCAGACATGCTGCACTGTCCAAATGGGCCTTAGGAAGCATCATTAGGAACAAAATTAGTGGAGATAATGGAATTCCAGCTGAGCTATTTCAAATCTTAAAAAATAATGCTGTGAAAGAGCTGCACTCAATATGCCAGCAGATTTGGAAAACTCAGTAGTGGCCACAGGACTGGAAAAGGTCAGTTTTCATTCTGGTACCAAAAAGGGGCAATGCCAAAGAATGTTCAAATTACTGCACAATTACACTCCTTTCATATGCGAACAAGATAATGCTCAAAATCCTTCAAGCTAGGCTGTAACAGTATGTGAACTGAGAACATGAACATGTACAAGCTGGATTTAGAAAAGGCAGAGGAACCAGAGACCAAATTGCAACATCCGTTGGATCATAGAGAAAGCAAGAGAATTCCAGAAAAATATCTACTTCTGCTTCACTGACTATGTTAGAGTCTTTGACTGTGTGGATCACAACAAACTGAAAAAATCTCAAAGAAATGAGAATACCAGACCACCTTTCCTGTCTCCTGAGAAACCTGTATGCAGGTCAAGAAGCAACAGTTAGAATCGGACATGGAACAAAGAACTGGTTCAAAATTGGGAAAGGAGTACATCAAGGCTGTATATTGTCACTCGGCGTATTTCCATTGTTTCCCCATCTATTTGCTTTGAAGTGATGGGACCGGATGCCATGATCTTAATTTTTTGAATGTTGAGTTTTAAGCCTGCTTTTACACTCTTCTCTTTCAATAGATGGGGTAAAATTATAAACAGTGACAGACTTTATTTTTGTGGGCTCCAAAATCACTGCAGACAGTGACTGCAGCCATGAAATTAAAAGACATTTGCTTCTTGGAAGAAAAGCTATGACCAACCTGCTGCTGCTGCTGCTAAGTCGCTTCAGTCGTGTCCGACTCTGTGCGACCCCATGGACAGCAGCCCACCAGGCTCCCTCATCCCTGGGATTCTCCAGGCAAGAACACTGGAGTGGGTTGCAATTTCCTTCTCCAATGCATGAAAGTGAAAAGTGAAAGTGAAGTCGCTCAGTCGTGTCCGACTAGTAGTGACCCCATGGACTGCAGCCTACCAGGCTCCTCTGTCCATGGGATTTTCCAGGCAAGAGTACTGGAGTGGGGTGCCATTGCCTTCTCCAATGACCAACCTAGATGGCGTATTTAAAAGCAGAGACATTACTTTGCCAACAAAGGTCCATATAGTCAAAGCTATGGTTTTTCCAGTAGTCACGTACGGATGTGAGAGTCGGAAAATAAAAAAGGTTGAGCACCAAAGAACTAATGACTTTGAACTGTGGTGTTGGAGAAGACTCTTGAGAGTCCCCTGGACTGCAAGAAGATCAAACCAGTCAATCCTAAAGGAAATCAACCCTGAATACTCATTGGAAGAACTGATACTGAAGCTGAAGCTCCAATACTCTGGCCACCTGATGCTAAGAGCGGACTTACTAGAAAAGACCCTGATGGTGGGAACGATTGAGGGCAGGAGAAGGTGGTGACAGGGTGAGATGGTTGGATGGCATCACTGACTCAATGGACATGAGTTTGAGCAAACTCCAGGAAACAGTAAAGGACAGGGAAGCTTGGCGTGCTGCAGTCCATGGTTGCAGAGTCGGACACAACTGAGCAGCTGAACAACAACAAATAGGATTTAAGAATGTTGATATAACGATAGAGAAACAGATGAATGGAACAGAACAGACAGTACAGAAACAAGTCTACAGATATGTAGACCCTAGATGTACAACAGAGGTGGCACAATGGGTAGGGGGAGAATTGCTGAGGAAAGGTGGGGCAAGTGGATGAATAATGAACAACTGGACACTCATACAGAAAAGAATGAAATCAACTCCTATTCATGCTTAATACAAAGATCAATTTTAGTTGGATTTTAGATTAAATAAAAAGACCTAATAAAGTTCTGATAATATAAAATAATAGATAACAATCTCATGACCTCAGGACAGAAAAGGAGTTACTAAAAAGGACACAAAAATTACTATCCATAAAGGAAAGGATTTACAAACTTATCAACATTAAAATTTAAAACAAGTTCAGCAAAAGACATCTTTAAGAAAGTGAAAAGGCAAGTTACAGAGTTGAAGATCTATGTTAACACATAACACAAAAGGGCTCACATCCAGAATATATTATAAAGAACTTCTAAAAATTCAACAGGGAATAAATGATGAAAATCCTAACAGAAAAAAATTGGCAAAAAAATTTTAAACCAGTACTTCACAGAAGAAGAAATTCAAATGGTCAATTAATGTGAAAATGTGCTCCAGCTCTTTAGCCATCAGGGAAGTGCAAATTAAACCACAGTGAAATCTGTCACCCACTTACCAGACAAGAAAGTGAAAAAATATGGTAATATCAAGTGTTGGTAATTATGCAGAAAAATGGGAACTCACACACACTGGCACTGGGGTGCAAAATGGCTCTATCACTTTGGAAAACTTTGCTGTCATCTACTACAGTTCAAGATATGATACCCTATAATCCGGCAATTCTACTGTTCAATATATTTATATCTTTTAAAGCTCTATAGTCCAATACAGGAGACACTAGCCTCATGTGGCTAGTATGAGCACCTGAAATGTAGCTCGACCAAACTGAGATGGGCTATAAAATACATACCAGATGTCAAAGATCTAGAATACAAAAAGAATGTCAAATATCTCAATAATTTTTTTTGTTGGCTAAATGCTGAAATGACTACATTCATTGGGTTAAATATGTTATTTAGATAAACTTGATCTGTGTCTTCTTATATTTTTAATGTGGCTATGCACACATGTGGAGAAGGCAATGGCGACCCACTCCAGTACTCTTGCCTGGAAAATCCCATGGACGGAGGAGCCTGGTAGGCTGCAGTCCATGGGGTCACTGAGGGTCGGACACAACTGAGCTACTTCACTTTCACTTTTCACTTCATGCATTGGAGAAGGCAATGGCAACCCACTCTAGTGTTCTTGCCTGGAGAATCCCAGGGATGGGGGAGCCTGGTGGGCTGCCGTCTATGGGGTCACACGGAGTTGGACACGACTGAAGCAACTTAGCAGCATGCATGCATGTACATGCGTGCTCAGTTGCTAAGTCATGTCCAACTCTTTGCGACCCCATGGAATGCAGGCTACCAGGCTCTTCTGTTCATGGGATTTTCCAGGCAAGAATACTGGAGTGGATTACTATTTTCTTCTCCAGGGGATCTTCCCGATCCAAGGACTGAACCCTCATCTCCTGCACTGGCAGGCAGATTCTTTACCACTGCACCACCTGAGAAGCCCTAACATGACTATGAGAAAACTTTAAATTACATATGTGGCTAATATTATATTTCATTTGGACAGCACTATTCTAGAGAAATAAGCACAAACATTTACAGAATATATGAACAAAAAGGTTCAGAAAAAACGTTATTGGTATACCTTCAAATTAGAAAGGCAAATTCAAATACCTATCTAGAGTATGTAGATAAATTGTGGCATATTCATACAATGGAATGTATATACAGCAAAAAATAAAACATGAGTAAAGACAGCTCCACAAAATGTGGCTATATCTTTAAAATAATGTTGGCAGAAAGAAGACAGATAAAAAGAACAGAAACAAATTTCATTCACAAAGTTCAAGATCAGATAAAATTAAGCTGCGGTGTTTAAGAACACATGCTTAGATGATGAAACTATAAAGGAAAGTAGTGATGACTACTGGTTACTTTCTGGAGAGTTCTCTTGAGAAAAATGTTTAAAATGTGCTATTTTCTCACCTGGGTGATGGTTAAGTAAGAGTTCATTAAATTGTATATTTATGTTTTATGCATTTTCTAGCTGTACGTTACATTTCACCATAGATAAAGTTTTGAAAAGAAAATCACCACCAAGCAAACAGAAAATCAAGGGGTGAAATTATCAATATATAAAATCATTAAGGGCCCTCCTAGTTCCCATCTCAATGAAAGAAATGAAAATGTCAGAATGCCTGGAGATATAGAGAATATCTTACAAGTTCAGAGAAGAGGGAGAAAACATGTCATGCACAAAGTAGACAACATTAAATCTGCTCCAGATTTCAACAATAATACTAGAAGTTGGAAGGCAATAACTTCCAACCTTTAATAAGATCTTAACAAATTATCAATCAACTGTTAAGGTATAATGAAGACATGCTTGGATCTAACATGGCCAAAAATTTTACTCTCACATACTCTTTTTCGTTGAGCTTTATAGTTTGTACCACAATAAAACAAGCATACAAATCAAGACAGAGAAAAATATGGGATATAAGAAACAAAGGAACCGATGCAAGAGAAAAGCCAAAGGAATGCCTAGGATGAAGTGAAGAAAAATTATGAGATCTGTAAAACGAGCATAAAGGTCACCAGTCCAATCAGAGCAGACCAGGAGGCTGTGAAAGAAACTATCTCAAGAAGACGAAATTAACAGAGTATCTGATGGATCTAAAACTCTCGAGAGAATATTTAGACAACTGGTAGGGAGTTTGAGCTTAAATTGATAAATACATAGAAAATACACAAACAAGAACACAAGATAATTATTAACTTCAATAAAACGTTAAGTAGGAAAGAAAAAGGGGTTTAACTATAAATAACATATAGTATATGATCATTACGTACAGTAATAATACTATAAACTCTGAATATTGATCCAACCAACATTAAGATAGAAGCGTGGAGGGGGAGGGGAGACAGGAAGTATGTACATGTGGTAAATCTATGTGTGTGTGTACAAAAGATATTAGAACCTTACCTTCCATAGTAGGAAGCCAACAGATACTGCCCAAAACAGAAAGGTCAATAGAGCAGAAGCACTTTTTTTTTCCTTAGAGATACAGAATACTGAAATAAATCACTTTGAAAAATTAAAGGGACTGCATCTAGGAAGCAAAAACTGTTGTGAATAGTGAGGAGATACTGCTATTTTTCCTAACAAGCCTTATAGAGCTAGTTATCTTTTCATTTCCAAGAGTAATTTTGATAAAAACAAACTTACAAAGAAACATAATTTGAAGTGGGGAAGTGAGAGAGAGAAAGGACACCCGAAGCTGGAGACAATAACCAATAACGAAGTCTGGATGAGAAGAGCTTAACTAAGGCAGCCGGAAATCCATATAGGACTAACATCCAAAAAACCTGGCATTACGTTTTTTTTTGGAAATTCAAAATAGATGGGAGAATAAATATTTCCTGTTACATGCCAAAAGGAAACTTAATTACACTCCACCATATATTTCTATTATATCAACAGAACAGATATTTAAAATATATGTATAAATACATATAAATATATGTATAAAATAAACATTTATATTGGAAGTTTAGCTTTAAAAAGTCCATAAGACTGTTTCTTATTAACATTCTTCCACAAAAGCCAACAGCCCCACTCAGTACAAATGACTACGCATGAGAATTAAGATAATGTCTAACTGGGATACAGATTTTTTCCATGATTATCATTTCAGTAAGTAACCTGAAAAGCAACCTTAACACTGAGCATCTGAGTTTCTTATGCTAAACTCACTAAACTGCAAAGATGAAAAGTCATAAAAACAAATATAAAATCTTAAAATCCTAGCTATAAATACTAAAAAGGACATCAAAACGACAACAAAAGATAACCGTACTTTGCAATACCACAGTATTTACTATCTCAGCACCCTGAGACAGTAAATATAAAATTACCACATCAGAACTCACTCAAACTCACTTTTCATATTTTTCTGAAAGACTAGGCAGAAAAAAGAGCAATTAAAATAATTTTCAGTCTTTAACAGTAGATTAACAAGTCAGACCTGTATTTCCGTTACACCATATTTTCAAATTGCCCAAAGGTCTTTCCTTACACATACACTGTAAACAGAAAAATCATACTGCTAGATTTCTGTGTAGACACATATAAAAGCATTAAACTTAATTTTTTAAATTGATAAACCCTAGATCTGACAAATTTCAGAAATGTTATTTCCTAATACATATATATTTTCAGTTTCCCATACTCAGAATCAAATAAAAAAATTTGCTAGTGCAAATTGTTCAATCAACTAACATTTGCGTTTAGGGTATGGCAGAAAGTGAAGAGGAACTAAAAAGCCTCTTGATGAAAGTGAAAGAGGAGAGTGAACAAGTTGGCTTAAAGCTCAACATTCAGAAAACTAAGATCATGGCATCTGGTCCCATCACTTCATGGGAAATAGATGGAGAAACAGTGGAAACAGTGTCAGACTTTATTTTGGGAGGATCCAAAATCACTGCAGATGGTGACTGCAGCCATGAAATTAAAAGACGCTTACTCCTTGGAAGAAAAGTTGTGACCAACCTAGATAGCATATTCAAAAGCAGAGACATTACTTTGCCAACCAAGGTCCATCTAGTCAAGGCTATGGTTTTTCCAGTAGTCATGTATAGATGTGAGAGTTGGACTGTGAAGAAAGCTGAGCACCGAAGAATTGATGCTTTTGAACTGTGGTGTTGGAGAAGACTCTTGAGAGTCCCTTGGACTGCAAGGAGATCCAACCAGTCCATTCAAAAGGAGATCAGTCCTGGGTGTTCATTGGAAGGAGTGATGCTAAAGCTGAAACTCCAGTACTTTGGCCACCTCATGCGAAGAGTTGACTCATTGGAAAAGACCCTGATGCTGAGAGGGATTAGGGGCAGGAGGAGAAGGGGATGACAGAGGATGAGATGGCTGGACGGCATCACGACTTGACTGATATGGGTCTGAGTGAACTCCGGGAGTTGGTGATGGACAGGGAGGCCTGGCGTGCTGCGATTCATGGTGTTGCAGAGTCAGACATGACTGAACGACTGAACTGAACAATATAAAAATAAATCCCTTGGATACACAGTCTGTGTATTTATTCATGCCAAATTCTTTATTTCATTGTCAAAATTTCTGCAAGGACACAGTGGCTCAAACATCAATTAAAAATACTGAAAGTTATAAGAGTTAAAATTCAATTTAAAAAGAAAAAGCAGAAGATTTTACCCTAAAGATGTACATTAACTACAAAATATTGCTGATACAAATGTTTAAAAATCTAAATAAATCAAAATACAAACTTTGTGGGTTCAAAGACTCAATACTGTTAATATTTCAATTTTCTTAAAAAAAATCTATAAATTCAACATAATCCCAATCAAAATTCCAGCAAGGTATTTTTTTTTTGGGGGGAGGGGTAGAAATTGACAGGCTAATTTTAAATTTTCTATGGAAATGCAAAGGTCCTAGAATAACCAAAACAACTGTGGGAAAAAAAAGTCGGAAGGCTAAACCTACCTGATTCCAAAAATTTTTTATAAAGGTGTAATAATTAAATAGTGTGGTAGACTGATGTAAAGATAGGAAAAAAGGGATTTCCCTGGAGGTCAAGTGGTTAGGCTCTGTGTTTCCATTACAGGGGACTCTGGTTCAACCCCTGGTTGGGGAACTAAGATCCCACACGCTGATGGCCAAATAAATAAATAGAATTTTCTAAAAAAAAGAAAACAGATCAATGGTACAGAACAGAAAAACCTCCCTGTAAAACCTCTCTATCTCTTGTTCATTTAGTTTACAAACTTACACTATTCGTTAGCAAATAAACTGCAGCAGGTACCACAGAATTAAGAAAAACTTAGAAAAAAAATAAAATTAATACTGGCTCTTTTTCCTGTGGCCTGGGGAAAAGGTCACTAAGTATATTTTATTCAGTCAAACTTTAAGACTCCCTGGGTCAAATGCTCATATCCTTCAGCATCCCACCAAAACTACCATATGCACTCTTTCTTAAAGAAGATCTGCCTGCAAGGTGCCTGCACTCAAGGAGTAAATAATGCAGATTCTCCTTTCCCATCTCTCCACAACTGCCTTCCTCCCACTTAACTGAAGAAGGGCAGATCTCTTATCTTGAATGTCGTTATTCCTCTGCAGAGCAATAAATAATAAATTCTATGACACAAAACAAAGAGATGGTGATAAATACTTCTCATTTAAATGATAAATATTTCTCATTTAATCTTGCTTCTTTCATCCCCTAGCCTAGAGTAAAAAAAATACACTATAAACGAGGAGACTCATGAGAACAAAGAAAAGAAAGCATCTTTAAAAAAATACTAAATACAGCCAACATCATCTTATTTCAGTAAGGAGAAACAATTTAAAGCAAGTTTTCACACCTTATCTTTCTATCTTACAATTAGAATTCAGAAGTGAAATGACTGGCACATAACAAGTATTAACACATTCATCTGAATTGAAAAATTAAGTCAGACTTGGTCTGAAAGAAGATAAATATGATAGGCAGATTGGCTTGACAACTAAACTGACCTTTCCAATTGGGTTAGGGGGGATATTTTCCGTAAGATGAATGAGTATGGTAGGCAGAATTCTAAGGTATCTGGCTCCCAAGATTCCAATCCCTGGTTTACACACCCTGTACACCCCTCTCACCTTGAATATGGGCAGGACCTGTGAATATGATGACATACCACTCCTGTGCTATTACTGTATATAGCAAAGGTTGGTAATTAAGTTGACTTTGAGTTAATCGGAAGAGATTATCCTAGGTGGGCCTGACCTAAATCAGGTGAGTCCTTTTAAAAAAGGGTCCAGAGACAAGAAACAGCAGCAGATGCAGTCCTGTTTGCCTTGAAGCAGTAAATTGAGTTATTACAGGCAGGACCATGGAGAAGAAATGGCAGCAACCTCTGGGAGCTGAGGCCCTCAGACAGGCAACTGAAGGAAATGAATTCTGCCAATAACCACATAAACTTGGAAGAGGATCTCAACCTCAGATGAGTCTGCAGCTAAAGCCCAAACCTTGATTTCAGCCTATAGACCCAAAATAGAGAATCCAGCCAGGCCATGTCTGGACTTCTGACAGTAACTGTAGGATAATAAACATGTGTGGTATTAAGCCACCAAGTATTTGAAAATTTGTTATGTGGAAATAGAAGGGCATGGCAACCCACTCCAGTATTCTCGCCTGGAGAATCCCATGGACAGAGAAGCCTGGAATGTTACAGTCCATAGGGTCGAAAAGAGTCAGACACAACTGAAGCAACTTAGCACACACACAACAGAAATTCGAAACGTTTATGTTCTTTTGAGCAACTATGTACTACTAAAGTAAGTGCTCAGTCTCTAAGTCATGTCTGATTCTTTGTAACCGCATGGACTGTAGCCCACAGACTCTTCTGTCCATGAAATTTTCCAGGCAAGAATACTGGAGTGGGTTGCCGTTGCCTCTCCAGGGGATCTTCCCGACCCAGGGATGGAAGCTGCATCTTTTGCATTGGCAGGCTGATTCTTCATCACTGAGCCACATGGGAAAGCCAATAACAACCTAAAAGAAAGCACGTTGTCATACACATATACTAAAAGGATGAATGGTGTGCATCAAATTTTATGGTACTTAGGTTTCATTGGGTATTAAAACACTAATGTAAATGTTTTATTTTATTTTTTATTATTATTTTTTAAATGTTTTATTTTAAAACATCTGTACTTAGAAAACAAACCACTGAGTTGGCCAAAAAATTCCTTTGGTTTTAAAATAAAAAGACACATCTTTCATTTTCACCAAGAATTTATTAAGCAATGTATTCAACCATTCTGTTTCACAAACTTCGGCCATTTTTCAGGCAACTTCATAATTCCATCCACCCAAAACATTTTATCTTTTTGAGCAAAAAACTCATTTCAGGTGCCTTTTACAGTTTTCCAGGGAACTGAAATTTATTTCCATTAGGAGAATTTTATAAAGACTAAAATAAATGGAAATCTGATGGTGCAATATCTGATGAATATGGAGCATGTATCAGGAATAGCTAGTCAAGCTGTAACAGCTTTTGCCTGGTCATCATAGAAACATGTGGTCTTGTGTTATCTTGTTGGAAGATCATACATTTTCTGTTGACTAATTTCAGACACTTTTCATCCAGTGCTGCTTTCAGTTGGCCTCACTGGAAGCAGTGCTTGGAATTAACCGTTTGGTTTTCCAGAAGGAGCTCATAATAGAGGACTCTCACCAATCCTACCATATACACAACATCACCTTCTTTGAGTCAAGACCAGCCTTTGGTGTGGTTGGCAGTGGTTCATTTCACTTGCGCCATGATCTGTTCCATTGTTCATTATCGCTCAGTAGCCACTTTTCATTGCCTGTCATGATTTGTTTTAAAAACGGAATATCTTCATTATGTTTAAGTAAAGAATCATATGCAGAAATATGGTTGAGAAGGTTTTTGCTTAACTTATGTGGAACCCAAACATAAACGTGATGAACATAACCAAGCTGGTACAAATGATTTTCAATGCTTGATTTGGATATTTTTAGTATGTCAGCTATCTCCTGCATGGTATAATGTTGACTGTTCTCAGTTAATGTCTTGACTTGATCACTATCAACTCCAACTGGTCTACCCAACCATGGAGCATCGTCCTGTGAGAAACCTCCAACATGAAATTTCACTAACCACTTCTGACACATTCAATCAGTCACAGCCCCTTCTTCATGTAACACAAATCTATTTTTGTGTTCCAATTGTGTTTTTACCTTTCTTGAAACGAAGTGAAAGTACCTCAGTCATGTCCGATTCTTTGCGACCCCATGGACTGTAGCCTGCCAGGCTCTTCTGTCCATGGAATTTTTCAGGCCTGAATACTGGGGTGGGTACTGTTCCCTTCTTCAGGGGATCTTCCCAACCCAGAGATTGAACCCAGGTCTCCTGCACTGCAGGCAGATTCGTCACCATCTGAGCCATCAGGGAAGCCCTTTCTTGAAATAGTAAAGTATGACAAAATGTTGCTTTTTCTTCCACCTTCAACACTAAGTGAAAGTCGCTCAGTCATGTCTGACTCTTTGCGACTCCATGGACTGTAGCCCTCCAGGCTCCTCTGTCCATGGAATTCTCCAGGCAGGAATACTGGAGTGGGTAGCTGTTCCCTTCTCCAGGGTGTCTTCCCAAACAGGGATCAAATCAAGGTCTCCAGCATTGCAGGCGGATTCTCTACTATCTGTGCCACCAGGAAAGCCTTGAACACTGAACACTAAAATGGCTACACAAAAATTCTCTGGTTTGGTAAGTTTTTAAAATGCACACTGATATGACAGCTGTCAAAAAACTGTGTCAACTGAAGTTACAGACAACTAAGCACGCTACTAAAGCCACCAGATCTTCCTGAGTGGTTCAGCAGTAAAGAATCTGCCTGTGGGTCCGATCCCTGGGTCGGGAAAGAGTCAGATGTTAGACAAGAGTTAACAACCGAACAACAACAAGGTCAACTTACAGAAAACCAGATGAACTTTTTAGCCAACTCAATATATCCTCTGAAACTAAGCTTAAAGATGAACATTTTTAGATGTCAACATAAAAATGTACAAAATTTTCAAAATTCTTTTGGAATACATAGTAAAAAAAAAAGTTAGAAAGCTCCTTTTAGGAGAAAAGAATCAAGACTGGGTGTTGATTAGACATGAACCTGGAGATGAAAGAACAGATGACGACTAGGCTTCTAGCCTGAGAAATGAGTGCAAGATCATTTAAACTGGGGACATTGGTTTATGGAAGATGATAGTAAGCTTGAACTGGGACACACTGTTAACATTTACATAGGAATTTCCAGTAAACAGGAGTTGCAGAAGTTTAGACAGGCTCCAAGAGAAGGACTCTTCAAGATCTTTGTCTGAAGACTTATCGGAGGTAAAAGGGCCACTCATGTTTTTATCTGCAGGAAGGTTGTTCCAGGCAGAAGAAACACCCAGTACAAAGCCCTGAGACTAGAACATGTCTGTGAGTTGGAGATACCAGGAAGCCAATGTGCGGCAGGAACAGAGCAAAAAAAGGACAGTAGTAAATGAGATCAGTGAGGTTAAGAGGGAAGTGGGGCAATACCAGACTGTAGAGGGCATAGCAGGCGGAGAGGACTTTGACTTTTATTCTGAGAAGCACTGAACAAGTTTTGAACAAAGGAATGACATGATCCCACTTACCTCTATGTGCTGAGAAAAGACTATGTGTTGGGATAAGGGGAGAAGAGAGGAGACCAGTTAAGAGGCTACTTTAATAGTCCTAGAGTGTTCCCAGAAGGTAGAAGTGGAAGAGTAAGAAATGGTGACTGAATATTGGTACAGTGTGAAGTAGAGCTAAAAAGATTTGCTGACACATAAAAAAACACAGAATTCAAGAATAACTCAGTATTTTGAACAACTAGAATGAGGAAGCAGCCATTTACTAATGTGGGAAATATTACAAAAGGAGCAAATTTTCAGGGGAAGAGAAGGAGCTCAGTATCAGTTGAGATGCCTATCACACATCTTCATGGAAGTGTTAAGAAACTAGATATCCAAGATCAGGAGGGAGCTCTGAGCCAGAAATATATATTGGAACCCATCAGATAGAGATGATATGTGAAGCAATGAGGCTGGGTGGGATCTCAAGAAATCTATTGTAAATAGAAACAGAAATTCAAAGACTAAGCTCCAGGGAGGTCAGGATGATGCATTATAGTAGGGAAGATGAGGAGATAAACAATGGTGAAGAACTAGGAGGAATATAGTCAGAGAGGGAGAAAACCATCAGAGGTTGGTGTCCGGGAAGACAAATGAGGAAAAGAAGGAGAAAAAGATCAACCGTGAAATGTTGCTAATGGGTCATTTAAGAAAAAATTACAAAGTGCTACGTAAGTAAGAGGTAGTATTTGAGTTTATAAAGTGTTTTTATTTAGAAAACTGGGTAATGAAAACTTTACTTGGAGATAATACTAATGCTCTCATCTTGATTTTGATGTTATTTTCATTGTGTTGCTTCCTCTCTAAATATTAAAATGTGAAGTATATAACACTTTACACATTTAAAAAGTTTCTACTTACTATGTGCTCTTATGTAAAAAAAAGAAGAGAATTTTAGGTTGTTAATTTTTAACGTGACTACATGAGATAACGCTAAATCCATTAGTTCCATTAAAATTCCTTCCTGATTCAAATATGCAGGCTAACAGAGGATATAATCAAACCACTGCTCCGTTGAAAGAAAGGCCCTGATTAATATAAAAGATATAGATTTGATTTATGTCAAGTGGTAACACAGGTAATGCTTTGGATACTCAGCATAAAACACTTTAATGGAATATTATTGCTCCAAATATACCATACCAAAATTAAACTGAAAACAGAAGACTACTAAATCATGGCTGACAGGAAGCTAAATGCAGCAAGCTAAAATGCATTCCTAATGCTCATCCAGTTCTGGCTGAACCCCTTGGGTCAGTTTGGGTCATTATTAGTTTGGAATAATTCCAAATGACTCCCTAGAGTTACATTCACTGTTATACTCAGTGGCTTTAGGAAATCCCAAATAGGCCTCATGTCACAAAATCATAGTTTCTCCTATTCCTTTTAGCTGGAGTGATCTCTTCAAAAAAGCAAGTTTGATCAAGTTAATCTAATTAATTTGTTACATAAATAACCCTACAGGATTTTCTATTCTCAGGAAAGACCTTAACCTGAGTCTATGTAAGAGTCTCCCAACTTGCTCAACTCCTTTTCACTTGATCTCAGTTCCTAAAGTCATGGTCCTACCTTACCCTACAGCTCCAATCTTTCCTCTCCCTTTCTTTGTTAATTCCTATTGACTTTTCAAATAATTGTTTACCTCTTTACTGTCTCTCTCCCCAGGCCTCTCTGCTACAGTCATTTATTAAGAGAATAGATGTTTTTAATGAGAGCAGGGCCTTACTACAACCTCAGTATCAAGGATATTGCCTGGCACGTATGAGGCACTCAACAAATATTTAAATATATTCTCCAGAAGTCAGCACTAATGTTACTTCCTTAAAGAAGCCTTCCTTGACCTTCTGTCAATGATACCAATTTCATTTTCTCAAAGAACTCCCATGCTTTTCTTCTGGGTCCCAGGAAAGATCCAGTGCAATCTTCTAAAACAGTTCCAAGAGATATTAGTACAAAGGCATTTCTGAATCAAAACCTTCAACCTTCTCTTCCACCCCCAACCCCCAGCATTGAGTGCCATTAATTAACTCAAACATTCTCTCACATCTCCTGAATTTTAACAGATATCCAAGAGTAAACTATAATGGTTGAGGCAGAAGGTCAATATTAAACCTGAATTAAGTTAGACTCAGGAACAAGGTAAGTTTACTGATTCTTTCTAGCTTTCGGTGACATTTGTAATGACAGATAATAAGAAAATTTTCTTCTCCATGGCTAGCCTGGTGAATAATATTCTACAGAAAAGGCATCTACAGGGAAATATCAGAGACTAAAAAATCTGCTAAAATGATTTTAAGGCATGTTTCCCCATATGTAGAATGTTTACACTGACTTTTCTTAGCATACGATTCAAATAGCACATGCACAAAGTACCACAGGCATTTCAAAGACACAGGTAATAAGATGCATTTACAAATATATCCCACACTCTTTTTCCCCCCAAGTAATATGATAGCTTCAATGTTCTCGAGGAGTAGTAATGAGAGCAATTACGTCTCTGGCTCTTTTTAGGTAAGATACATAATTCAGCAGTAATGTTAACAATGCACATATTATCCATTAGTAGTGTCATATTGCTCTACCCTCTGTAGTTCTCTATGTATTTAAATGCCCTAAGTGAAGTTCTTTTTTAATAGGTAAAGAACAAAAGCACAATAAAACAAAGAGTTAAAGAACACCACATTTCTATTTCCAAAATTATTTTTCCTTAAATCTATTTCTCAATGTTCATGTTTCTCCATAGTGAAATGAATATTTAATGTTGGTTTAAAGGAATCTCTTCCATTTTCAAAGTCAGTATAGTAACTTTATCAAATATATGTATGATTTTCAGAAAAATCAGGAAAACTTGAAAATAAGCAAAAGAGATAACTTACTGTTCTTCAGTCCAACACTATGCTTGATTACTACTGACTGGGCTATTTTACAAACGGGTAAGATTAACTTAAAGAGATTTTTGTCCGGCAAAGATGCAAAATCTAATCAGCAGGAAGATAACCCCAAACTTACTGCTTATGTTCCTGTAGGATATTAACTATTTTTGTGTCCAATCCAACAATCTTACCTTGAGATTCTTTTAAGTTTCCTATAAATACTAAACCTCCTCCAGTTTTCATATGAAGTGGCTTTTAGCATATCATAAGTCATAAATTAAGTAATAATTGAATCAAAATCACTGATACATGTTCATTCATACTGGCATGACAGTTTTGATTTTACCTTTCAGAAAATTATATTTTAACTGTTTTGAAGGTTCCATCAAGATGCACAAGTGAACTAACAGAACTAATTAAACCACCTGTTCTTTTCACACACACAGATATTTCTTACAGAACTTTTGAGTTCTACATAAACCAAAACCTCAAAGTTTAGAATTTTTAGTCTGTGTGGTAAACATTTTAGAGCAAGGCATCTTGGTTTTATTCATGTTTGTATCCTTAGGATCCAGTTTGGGGCCAAGTACCTACAATGTGTTCAACAAATGTTAATGAAACTAGCCCCCACATGTTTGATGGCAACATCCACCAGAGGAGAAAAGTCTGAGTAGTCTAATACTATTGCTGCTTTTACTATTAGTATTAATCCTAGTAGTGTTTGCAATAATCTGGTCAGCTGGAAGAAGGAAGCCATGTTCTAGATACCTTGAATGTGAAGACAGAGCCTCTGCCTAAGTGGCAGGAATTCTCACTGTACAAGAACACGTGTGGTAAGTACAGACCAGAATTTAACTCATCCTGCAAAGAGTGAACCTTGAACTCCTCAAGAACTACAAACCTAGCAAGCACTATAAACCTACGTGCTGCACAACCACAAAACTGGATATAACCTGGAATTACAAACATCAAAAAATTTGCAAAAACATAAAAAAAAAAAAATGTGTTCCATGGGAATATACCTCAATTCTAGAAAAGCAGTAATGTAATAAGTTAAATAAAAATTGTTTTTTTAATTCACCTCAAAAGGCCAGATTTCCTTAGCTGTATATATTCCATAAGCAAAGGACATACAAGAACTGTGGAATAAGGCAAGAGAGAGCTACAAGGCATCTGAGATCCAAGAAAACAAGCACAACATATAAATGCAAAATAACAGACTCAAAGCAATTAACTAGGATCGGATGCTATCCTGGGTTTATTTCCAGACTAACCTGAAGATATAAATCTGTATCTGTGCATGAAGGATTATTAGGGTCAAAGCTACCTACTGAATAAGTTATGCAACACATACTCAAATTCTATTTGCTACCAGAAAATACTAGTAAGAGACCTATACTGCCAACAACATAGGCCTACCTGATAACTGCATTCACATTTCTATGTGGTAGAAGGTTCAATCACTATCTAAGCATTTCCCTCTTTGCTTTTAACTCAGGCCAGTGTTCATTATCACCACTCACCACACTTGCCATTTCCTTCCCTCTCCTTATAGAATCGGGTTGCCCACGGAAGGAAGGTCAATGTAATACTTTAACACCTAAAATACCTGTGAAATGATAACTGTCTAGCTGCTCTTAACCGCCTCCACCAAATTCTTTAAAAAATATTACATGATGTTTGGCCCAAGGAAGGCAATACCTCTTCCTAAGAATCGTGAAAAAACGGCAAATCTGAAACTTGAATACGTGAGAGAATGTTTTTTACTTCAAAATACTACTACTTCTTTTCACTTAGAGAAATTTAATGTATGAAGATTTATTTTCCGGAGTAGTATTTTAAATTAACATTTATTCTTTATTATTTTAAAATTTATATTTGGTTATTTTGCACAAAAGGTAATAGGGACTACATCTGTATCAATGGCAAGGAAAGCCCATGCTCAGTATGTTTATCTTCTTCTGCCCCCATTTACACTCTTTAAAAGTCTTGACCTTACAAAAGGCTTTACTATAAAAACCTATGATTATTACATATTAAAAAAATGGTACGATTATTAACTAAATTCAGAAGAAAACTGACATCATCTACAGGACAGACGCACCCTAGCGATGTACCCAAACTAAAAAGATTTTTTATGAGCTGAGCCTTTTTCATCCCCTTAAAATGATTCTAAATAATAAATTGCACTCAGTGAAGAAAATGACCAAATTTTACAGGGGAAATCTCTCCTAAACAGGCGGACGCCTATGGCAGGAAGGGTGGAGGCACTTTAAATTGACCTCAAGAATTGTAAAATCAATATTATGGCTCACTGACATTTCTCAATCGAGAAATACCTCCATCACCAAAAAAAAAAAAAAAATTACCTCTTAAGTGAGTGGACACCCTTCACCCTTCAAACTGCCTAAGGGAACAGCCCCAAAGAATTTAATTAAAAGTGATTACTCGGCCTAGAAACGTGCTTTTGTTTTAGAAACTGTCTAAATACCAGCGGGACTTTCTCTTGCCCGAATCCAGCCCGAGGACAACAAATTGGTCAACGGCGGAAGTCGCCTGACGAAACGACTGCAACATGAAATCCAGTTTTATGATCATAACAAAACCTTCCTTCCGGGGCCAGGCAATAACTTGAGAAAACGTCCTTTGGGACGCAAAGGCAATCACAAGCCCCTAGTCGCCGGCCGGAGAGAAAGCGCTGGGCCCTCCGGCGCCGAGCGCGGGGAAGGCGTGCAGCTCCCCCGTTAGAGCGTCCGAGGGGCCGCGGCTCGGGCCGTGGCTCGCGCCCCGCCCGCCTGCCTCGGCCCCGGCACCTCCCTCGGGCCCCGAGGCCGCCCGGGCACCAGCACTGACCTTCCGCAGGGCCGAGACCAACAGTCCCCGCCATTTCGGACTGTTCTCTTCGCTGTAGAACTCGTAAGGCTGCGGCGCCTGCTGCATGGCCCCGGCGGCAGCGCCTCCGCATCGGGGGCGGCCCGCGGGCCGAAACGGGCCGGGCCGGTGATCTGACAGGCAGGGCGCGGGCCGCCTAGCCTCACCGGCCGCCGCCGCCTCCCGCCCGGGCCGCGGCTACGGCCGAGGCGGCTCGGAGGCGGCGCCGGCGGGCGGGCGGGGGCTCCGGGAGCGGCTTCCTCGGCCCCGAGACCTCGCCTCGCGCAGCGTCCTCAGGGGAAGCGCGGCGGCCCGTGAGCCCGAGCGGCCCTCGGCTGCGACTAAAGCGGCGGCCTCCTTTCCCGGTGGCGCTGGCCCGCTTCTCAGGCTGCTGCTCCTCCTTTGTCTGGGTTCGCAGCCCGGCCGGGGGTACAGCTGGCCTCGTCCCCGCCCGGACTCCCGCTACGGCCGTAGTAGGCGGACAGAGGCGGCGGCAGCTTGTGTCCTCATCGCCTCCTCTCCGCCCTCCCAACCGGCAACGCTGCCCTGCCTGGGCGGCCCGAGTCACCTCCAGAGGCCCTGGGGACCGACCGGGCGTGCGCGTCGGGCGAGCAAGCCACACTCCTGCGTGCACAGTGCCGGCCGCCGCCGCCGCCCCTTCAGCAGCCGCGCACAGCGCCCCAGGGCCACCGCCAAGCTCAGGTCCCAGCAGCCGCGGCTCGGCCCGCCCCCTCCGCCGCGCGCTCATTAACCAGAGTAGCCGGAGCAGCCCCTCACGGAGCATGCGCGCCGCAGAGCTGGCCGAGGCGCCGGCTGGGCGCGGGGGCCTTCCCTCGGGAGTGCGCGTCTCCTGGGCGCTCTCTGCGAGCCAGTTTGAGAAACACTCCCTAGCTCCCTGACTGCGTTTTACACACTCTTTCCCGCGACAATCCTGACTCGATGCCATTCCTCAAGCCTCAGAACTCCCGTCGTGGGAAGCAATATAGGGAGTTAGAAAGAAAGGGGTTTTCAGGCCGGACACGATGTTTAATGTATTTGTGTTCTACATGACTCTTCTGTATATGTATTTCATAGCGTAGTGTTGTGGGGACTGAAGAAGGTGAGGAGTGGAATGTCCTTGGCGCACAGTAGGGCCAAAAAAGGCAGACGGCAGCGTTATTCAAGCTTGAACTTAAAAGTCCTTCACTTACACGAGGCCTTATGTGTTCACAGAAATTTCATACCGTTTTGGTAAAACTTTCTATATTTTTGCATTGTTTTCTTAATGGTGTTCTCCAAATTGTGGCGGTGTGGAGGTGCCAGGTCCCACAAAACCTGGATCCGCCCTTGGGGCCAGCCCTACTCACTAGCAACCCCCAAAAGATCCCTAGACCTTAACCCCTCCTGAACTGAAGACTCTGGAAACTTTAAACCCGGTTAGCATAAATTTCATCCCATTAAAGATGCTGAGCACATACATAAATTACAATAGATTGTTGCCAGCCAACATCCCGGAGGAAGGGAAAGGAAGAACAAGGTACAAAAAAACAGTGCCACACTTCAAAATCGGTTCAAAATCAGTAGCAGAGCAGTTAAAACAAGCATCATTTTGTCATTTTGGCAAAATCATAATGGCAGAGTTGGAAAACTTAGATCATTTTTCTAATCCAAGTATCCACTGAATCAACCTTTTCAAATAGATAAGTAACAAGGATATGTTGTACAGCAAGGAAATATAGCTATTGTTTTGTAATAAGTTCAAGAGCAAAATATATTTTAAAAATTGAATTATGTTGTACACCTGAAACTACTGTAAATAAGAAATACTTCCTTTAAAAAGGAATGGCCACATCCACATCCCCATGTAATTAGGATAAAAGGTAGAATAATGAAATGCTTGTATTTCTCCAAAGAATCTTTCCATAAGTGAGGGCAAAGGCCTTGGCTAATCTAGACCTCTTTACTTTTCTCTCTTCTTGAACTTCAGCTGCAAACTGCTAGGCTGTCTAGCTATTAGACTGGGGTTGTATTTTCTTATAGGAAAATGAAGCTGGGAAGTTTCATTCTTGGCTAAGGAGATTAGGAGCCTTCTTTGAGTCAAATCAGGTCTTAAGACACATTTTGTTCAACCAGAACTGTATTTACCTTTTTAAACCTGATATTAATATTTTTAAATTAAGAGATTTCATGTAAAAAATCTGGATTTCCAGCTTCTCTTGACAAAGATCTGGCAATACTGGGCCCTGCTCCCTGCAAGGGAATATCAGTAGGCAGGGGGTAGTGGCTGCCTCTTTAGAAAAGTATGCCATCCCATTTGAAGCTGGCTAGCCTCCCCACCTGGCACTCTTCACTCTTTTATGTAACCTGCCTCGTCTCTACAAGCATCTGAGCTATGATCTCTGGGCTAGACAAACAGAAATGTGATCCACGTGCGTGTGGAAGATAATCCAAGAATGACACCAGTAAGAAGTTACCCAACCAAATGGGCCATCCAGGAAAATGTGTTGGATCCATACCCTATACTGTACACTAGGCTAACCCCCAGATGTGTCAAAAATTTAAATATAAAAAATAAAACCATAAAATAATGTTTATAATTTCAGAGTACAAAGACCTTTCTACTATGACATAAAATGTAGCTTGATAAGTTCTATTTTTGAAAATGTATACCAAAGAAAAACATAAGTAAAGCCAAAAGGCAAACGACAAACTGGAAAAAATATTTACAACTTATTTCCTACAGTTAATCTCCCTAATATCTAAAGGAGGTCCTATAAATTTATGACTAAAATGTAATAATAAGGATATGAAAAGGAAATGTAAAATGCCTCAAACTTATTAAAGATGCACAACTTTCTCATATTATAAAAAATGCAAATTTAAGTTATCATTTTTTACCTATTAGAATAGCACAAATCAGACAGTTTGATTATATACTGTGTTGGTGAGAATATGGGGAAACAGGTATTCTGATATATTGTTGGTGAGACTGGTAACTCCATCAGAAGCACTGTGACAATATCCTAACTGCAAAGCACAAACCCTTCAGTTCAGTTCAGTCACTCAGTTGTATCTGACTCTTTGCAAACCCATGAATTGCAGCATGCCAGGCTTCCATGTCCATCACCAACTCCTGGAGCCCTCTCAAACTCATGCCCATTGCATTGGTGATACCATCCAACCATCTCATCCTCTGTCGTCCCCTTCTCCTCCCACCTTCAATCTTTCCCAGAATCAGGGTATTTTCAAATGAGTCAGTTCTTTGCATCAGGTGGCCAAAGTGTTGGAGTTTTAGCTTCAGCATCAGTCCTTCCGATGAATATTCAGGACTGATCTCCTTTAGGACTGGCTTGATTTCATTGCAGTCCAAGGGACTCTCAAGAGTCTTCTCCAACACCACAGTTCAAAACCATCAATTCTTTGGCACTCAGCTTTCTTTATAGTCCAACTCTCACATCCATACATGACCACTGGAAAAACCATAGCTTTGACTAGACAGACCTTTGTTGGCAAAGTAATATCTCTGCTTTTTAATATGCTGTCTAGGTTGGTCATAACTTTTCTTCCAAGGAACAAGCGCCCTTTAATTTCATGGCTGTGGTCACCATCTGCAGTGATTTTCGAGCCTCAAAAAATAGTCACTTACTGTCTCCATTGTTTCCCCATCTATTTGGCATGAAGTGATGGGACCAGAGGTCATGATCTTCATTTTCTGAATGCTGAGTTTTAAGCCGTTTTTCACCCTCTTCTTTCACTTTCATCAAGATGCTCTTTGGTTCTTCTTCGCTTTTTGCCATAAGGGTGGTGTCACTTACCTATCTGAGGTTAGTGACATTTCTCCCGGCAGTCTTGACTCCAGCTTGTGCTTCATCCAGCCCGGCATTTCACATGTTGTACTCTGCATAGAAGTTAAATAAGCTTAGGGTGACAATATACAGCCTTGACATACTCCTTTCCTGATTTGGAACCAGTCTGTTGTTCCATGTCCAGTTCTAACTGTTGCTTCCTGACCTGCATACAGATTTCTCAGGAGGCAGGTAAGGTGGTTTGGTATTTCCATCTCTTTCAGAATTTTCCAGTTTGTTGTGATCCATGCAGTCAAAGGCTTTGGCATTGTCAATAAAGCAAAAGTAGATGTTTTTCTGGAACTCTCTTGCTTTTTTCGATAATCCAACACATGTTGACAATTTGATCTCTGGTTCCTCTGCCTTTTCTAAATCCAGCTTGAACATCTGGAAGTTCACAGTTCAGGGACTGTTGAAGCCCGGCTTGGAGAATTTTGAGCATTACTTTGCTAGCATGTGAGATAAGTGCAATACTTTGAACATTCTTTGGCATTGCCTTTCTTTGGGATTGGAATGAAAACTGACCTTTTCCAGTCCTATGGCCAATACTGAGTTTCCCAGATTTCCTGGCATACTGAGTGCAGCACTTTCACAGCATCATCTTTTAGGATTTGAAATAGCTCAATTTTAATTCCATCACCATCTGCATTCAAATGTGCATATCTTTCCTTTTCTCCTTTGCCTTTAGCGTCTCTTCTTCTCTAAGCTATTTGTAAGGCTTCCTCAGAGAAACATTTTGCCTTTTTGCATTTCTTTTTCTTGGAGATGGTCTTAATCACTGCCTTCTGTACAATGTCATGAACTTCCATCCACAGGCCCACTTGACTTTGCATTCTAAGATGTCTGGCTCTAGGTGAGTGATCACACCATTGTGGTTATCTTCACTGTGGTCATTGTGATCTTCATTGTGGTCATGAAGATCTTTTTTTGTATAGTTCTTCTGTATATTCTTGCCATCTCTTAATATCTTCTGCTTCTGTTAGGTCTGTACCACTTCTGTCCTTTATTGTGCCCATCTTTGCATGAAATGTTCCTCTGGTATCTCTAATTTTCTTGAAGAGATCTCTAGTCCTTCCCATTCTATTGTTTTCCTCTATTTCTTTGCACTGATCGCTGAAAGCTTTTTTTTTTTTCTCTCTCCTTGCTATTCTTTGGAAATCTGCATTCAAATGTGCATATCTTTCCTTTTCTCCTTTGCCTTTAGCTTCTCTTCTTCTCTAAGCTATTTGTAAGGTTTCCTCAGAGAAACATTTTGCCTTTTTGCATTTCTTTTTCTTGGAGATGGTCTTAATCACTGCCTTCTGTACAATGTCATGAACTTCCGTCCACAGTTCTTCAGGCACGTTATCAGATCTAATCCCTTGAATCTGTCACTTCCATTGTATAATCGTAAGGGATTTGATTTCAGTCATACCTGAATGGTCTAGTGGTTTTCCCTACTTTCTTTAAGTCTGAATTTGGCAATAAGGAGTTCATGATCTGAGCCACAGTCAGTTCCTGGTCTTGTTTTTGCTGACTATATAGAGCTTCTCCATCTTTGGCTGCAAAGAATATAATCAATCTGATTTTGGTATTGACCATATGGTGATGTCCATGTGTAGAGTCTTCTCTTGTGTTGTTGGAAGAGGGTGTTTGCTATGACCAGTGCATTCTCTTGACAAAAGTCTGTTAGCCTTTGACCTGCTTCGTTTTATACTCAAAGCCAAATTTGCCTGTTACTCCAGGTATCTCTTGACTTCCTACTTTTGCATTCCAGTCACCTGTAATGAAGAGGACATCTTTTTTGGGTGTTCGTTCTAGAAGGTCTTGTAGGTCTTCATAGAACCGTTCAACTTCAGCTTCTTCAGCATTACTGGTTGGGGCATAGACTTGGATTGCTGTGATACTGAATGGTTTGCCTTGGAAACAAACAGAGATCATTCTGTCATTTTTGAGACTGCAAACCCTTGGACCTAATAAATTCTAGGATTATGTCCTATAGGTATGTGAAAGTCATATGTGAAATGACTTTGTACAAGATTATTCATCCCAGTACTGTTTGTTACAGCAAAACAAGGAAAAACACAGTAGAAATAAACAATTCAAATAATCATCAGTAGGAATAAGGGGCTGGTTCAACAAATAGTAAATCAGAGAATGGAACCTATAAAGTCATTTAAAAATACTAGGCCACTGTGTTCAAGCCACTTGAACATTCTCCAAGAAACGCTGCAAAGTGAAAAGAGCAGGGTGTATATAATACAGTATGCAGAATACGCTACCACTTGTATTTAAAAAATGGAGACAATGTTTTATTATATATATTTCTGAAAGGCTGCACAAGATATTGACAATTTTCATTGCCTCAGGGGTGGAACTGGGTGGCCAGAGAGGGACTTTCCACTGTGTCCCTGTTTATGACTTGAATTTTCAACTATATGAATGTTGTACTTATTCAAAACATTAATTAAAAGCTTCTTTTTTTAAATGAATAATTCCAACCTCACTAGAAATACCTCCTTCAAGTGTTAAAAAATAGAAGTTTTAAAGACTAATACCATAAGAGGGAGAACCTGTGGATATGTAACAAAAACTTTATCATAAATTTGAGTTAAAATTAATATACTATCATAATAACTTGATAGTACTTTTACTTGGTTTTAGAATTTACTTTATGTAAAATTTTTTAATAGTTAATTTACAATATCATGTAAGTTTCAGCTGTGCAACATGGCAATTTAGTTATACACACACACGTGTGTGTGTATATATTTTTTCAGATCCTTTCCCCTTATAAGTTATTACATGAGTATAGCTGCTTATGCTATACAGTAGGTCTTTGTAGGTTATCTATCTTATACGTAGTACTATGTATATATTAATCACAGCCTCCTAATTTATCACTAGCCTCACTCCTCCTTTCCCCTTTAGTAACCATAAGTTTGTTTTCTGTGTCTGTCTGTTTCCGTTTTGGAAATAAGTTCTTTGTGTCTTTTTTTCCCCTTTTGGATTCCACATAAAAGTGATGGTATTTGTCTTTTTGTCTGACTTGGTTCACTTAGTGTAATAATCTCTAAGTCCATCCATGTTGCTACAAATGGTATTAGTTCATTCTTTTTTTATAGCTGAGTAATATTCCCTTGTGTATATATACCACATCTTTATCCATCTTTCTGCTGACAGATATTTAGGTTGCTTCCATGTCTTGGCTATTGTAAACAGTGTTGCAGTGAACATTGGGATGCATGTAATTTTCAAGTTATGTTTTTTTTTTTGATATATACCCAGGAGTAGGATTTCTGGGCCATATGGTAGCTCTATTTTTAATTTTTTAAGGAACCATACTGTTCTCCATAGTGGCTGCAACAATTTACATCCTCACCAACAGTGTAGGAGAGCTCCTATTTCTCCATACTGTTTCCAAAATTTATTATTTGCAGACTTTTTGATGGTGGCCATTCTAGCAGCTGTGAGGTGACACTTCATTGTAATTTTACTTGTCTTTCTAGAATTTAGAATGGTTTTAATGCAATAACTTGAATGACCCAGTCATTTGACAACTCAAATTTTAACATCTTAAATTTTAAAAGGCAGTAAAAATTTTACCACTAATATTCTCCCACTGAAAAACATTTTCAAGAAGGGCTTACTCAACATTTCTCCCATTTACTCTCTTCTACTTCTTCAATTTATTTAAAGCTACAAGAACTGCCAGTAGCAAACCAAAGCTATGCCACAAGAAACAATAAAGGTACTAGTCACTCACTTTCATGGTCCATTGCTAGAGCTAACTCTGGTCTTCTTACAGTCCACCTGCTGGAAAGAAGTTGGAGCAGGCACTCAAGACAGATCATTTGCCCTATAACCACTATGGGGGTCTCATGACCAGAACCTCAATCCCCTGTAAGAGATAGCATACCAAAAATGTCTTCTCAAGAGGAACAATACTTTAGTATAAAATCCCAAGATGATTTATTTATTGCCCCCTTCCCCATGGAGAAAGCACTATAATGTTCCCTGGGACTCTTGTGTATGAAGATGATACTGATGTCAGCTTGATATTGCCACCAGTACCAAATGGAAAGCCATTTTTGTACTCGACTGAAGCAACTTAGCACAGCACAGCATGGTAGGAAAGTACTCCACTTTTTACCCCAAATACAAACTACTCTACCTCATTTTTATGTTATACACAAGGACAAGCTTTTTCTTTTTTTTATTGACTATCTAAATCCTACAATAGTTCATGGTTCAAACATAAAGTTTATATGAATCAGAATTTTAAAAAAAATTTTATTTCTCCATGTCCTGTGTCATATTCACCACCATTCAGTACCCATGTTAAATGGATGATGCACTAAAGGTTATCTTCAGTATTAGATAAACACAAACCACTGGACCCCTAGAAAATGTCATTGAGGGATCTCTATCATTAAAACAGAAAAAAAAAAAAAAAAACAGGGGAAAAAGTGAACACAGTCCCCCACTACCACAAATTATGCAGCAAAGTTTCCCACATTTGGGGAAATGGCAAGGGTCAGCATATCCGGAGTACAACAGATGATCTGTACACTGGAAAAACCACCTTCATGTAGGTGTCTCCCCTGCCAGGCAAGTATTGAATCAAGAGTTTTATGAAACTAAAAGTTATGTTCACAAAACCAACGCTCATTAAAATATTTTAAATATTAACATACATTTCTGTCTTAGAAATACAAAAACCTTTAAAATATTATAGCATTATTCCACAACAAGACTCTATTGACAAATACAAAATGTTTTACAAATAGAATAATCTACACATTCAAAACACTTTCAATAGTTTTTTCACAATTTTTTGGAAACATAGTAAAGATCCAAATGGAATGAGCACTGCTTTAATTAGGATAGTTATTTTTATAATTTCAATCTTTCACAGCTTAGTGTATATACAATCTTACTGTCAATAAAATAGAGAACTGAATATTTTCCATCTCCAAATAGTCTTGTAATGCAACAGAAAATACCCTGTGTGTTACATTTCTTGGAGGAACCAGTTGTTATAAAGAATCATTAGGGCTTGTTTCCTCTGTGAATACTTTCCAACTGCTTTCAGTATGTACGCTCATCCCAAGTGTTAAATAACCGCCTAATCAATTTACCTGGATGTGCTATTCTGGAACATGAGCTGACGATGTGTAGCCATTCAAATTAATTAATGAGGTAGCTCAATCAATGTAATCATTGTCTTGAAGTGAAAAGGAAAAAAACAGATAAGTTTTCCTATCCACCAAAATGCTCATTTTTCTAACTCATCCATCACACAGTTTTAGAGATGAGTGGAAAGAAAAAATTAAGACTAGAATATTAATCCAGAGAGAATATATGTGAGGGAATGGATGAAAATTTCTCACCTAACTGATGGTTCTGTAATAAAAGATTCCTTATATTCTACTACATTTCCATTTATATTTCTAACATTCTGAACTATAAGAATCATTTCAATAGATACCACACACACATATAATATATAGTACACAGTAGACAATATGGCACTGCGCAACAATTAAAAATACTCATGAAATACACATGATTGTAAGGCACTTTTGCGGTTTACAAAAGTGAATGCCTCAAAATTAGGTACTTCCTTAAAATGAAGAAATATCCTCATAAAGGTTTATAGGGTTCCAGAAAAGTCAAGTATGCATGACTCATTAGTGATCTGGGTCAACATTTGAGAACCTTGGTATAGCTGAAGACTAGAGATATAAGAGGTAACTACTATTTTAAATTACAAAGTTCTGCATGTCCGTGTCAGGACTCTAAGTTCTTCTGGGTTTTCGACCACAGAAGACTGAAGAATAAACAAAACGTTCACAGTGGACTGTTGGTAAGATTTGTGGAGGACCCAAATCAAGTCAATTGTAAGAAACTGAGAAGAATAAATACTTAGAATTTCTTTTGCAAAGTTATTTTTTACAAATATAGATTAGATACAATCTTACTCAAATTCCTTCAAAATGTGAAATTTCATGTATTTTTAATCAATAATTTAAAATTCCCAATTACTGTTGCTCTAAATAATGTGAGCTTTTTAATGACTCTTTGAAATTAAAAGGAGGTTTGCAATCTACAATATATTTTCTTGTCTAGGCAAGACAAAAGAAGCTTAGATATTATAAAGCCAAAAAGTTAAGGGAATAATCACTTTTCATGCTACAGTTCCCAGAAATTCCAAAAAAGCCAAATCTCATGAGGACAGATCATTAACAAAGTCAGAAAGAAAGATACAATTGTACCTTTTTAAAGAGCACAGACTTAGAAAATATATTATTTCCATGTTACCTAGTTTTAAAAATTCAGTGGTTATCTAAATGGTATACCTAAAAATGACATTTTAAACCAATTTTCTTAAAGAATGCAGTTAGTAAATTCTTGTTGCTGAACGTGGAGATCACAATTTAAATCTTTGTTGCACTTCATCTGCAATCATTCCAGAAATTGCAAGGGAAGAAGTGGCAGCAGGGGAAGGTGCATTCCTCACATGAAGAATGCGATTTCCAATATCCCCAATGCCTCCATCAAACACAAAATCTTCTATGAGATTCCCATCCCTATCCAGGGCTTGGGCTCTTACTCCAGCGGGGCCTCTGCAAAAGCAAGAGTGGCAGTCATCTGACTAGGAGAGATAGGACACTTCATATATGTGTCAGTGGTTTCAAAGTATTCTTAAAGCGATAAAGTCTTTACTCTTTTAAGTGTACAATTATGTGAAAACCAAACGGGTTTGTAGTCAGTCAAAGGCTGTCAGTTGTAGCCTGTCAAACATACATCCTTAGCCTAAAATACACAAATGGGTTCTTTACAAAAGTAGCAGATAAACCCATACTTAATTAGTGTAGATGTATTTTTATTTGAATTTACAAAATGAATTTATTATAAAATCAGTTGTTAGAATATAAGGCTCTTCTGATTGATACAAAGCAAAGCAAGAATTATATGTGTCAGCTACATTCCTACAGCTGCTACAAATTTCTATGTATTTTTGTATTTTGTTTTGGTTGAATACTATTAAAATTTATGGAGAAAAATATTTGTGAATGGCAGCAAATTCTTGTTTTGTAGTTTGTTTTTATTTTTAACAGTTTAGCCTTTAATATCAGGATAACCTTCAATCAAAGAGAAATGACCTGGAGAAGGAAATGGCAACCCACTCCAGCATTCTTGCCTGTAAAATCCCATGGACAGAGGAGCCTAGCAGGCTACAGTCCATGGAGTTGAAAGAGTCGGACAAGACTTGGCGACCTTGCCTAGTACAGTAAGACCCTTTAATACTAAAAGTTCTGCGTTATAACACTTGAGTTTACAAGTTAGATTTTTTTTCTTTTTAGTTTTTTAAAAAAGTTACAGATAAAACCTGAATAAAATATTTTTGGAGTCCAAAAGTACCTCCACTGAAACCATGTAAGAAAACCCAGTTGAAAACAGTTGCCTAGACTCAAGAAATCAGGCAACAATATTAAACAATTTTGAATGATTCTGGGCCAACGCAGATAAGCACATGAGGAAGATACAAAGAACAATATGAGAGTACTACCCTCTAAGACCTCAGACTAACTAAGGAAAGATCATGATAATAATAGCTTTTTTTGTTTTTTTTTTTTTCCAAGTGTTTAATCCATGCAAGCATACTGTTTAATCCATCCATCCATTAAATTCTCTCATTTAATCCTCACAGCTCTAAGAAGCTGATATAGTTTACATTTAACAGCAAAGAAAATAGAGAGATTAAGTAACTTGCCTGAAGTTACACAGCTAAAAAGTTCATTTGTAGAGAGATAAGTAAGAATTACAACAATGAGGGTGAAAAATTCTATAATAAAAGTAAGTAATTTGTAATACTGAAGCCTTCAAGGAATCTGGACAGGAGATTTCTGAGCTGTAAAGATTTCCAGGTAAGAATCAGATACATCACTACAACACAAAAAGACAGAATGGGATGGAAGCTGAATTTTCTTAGGGTAAGGATACATACAGCCTATTGGCCAGGATATGGTCCATTTAGGTATATTCTGTGTTTATAAATTCTCTCAACTCATCAAAACAGCATCTCTCCTCTCTCTTTTCTTGGATAACACTCCTGTTGCTGTTGTGAGCATCTCTATGAGTTTTCCGGTCCCTCTCCTTTTATCCCACAGAAGGCCAAATGAGGGGACACACTGTGGCATGACCAGCTACTGATGGTGAGTGTTCAAAAAGCTCTCCTCTCCATGAAGGTTTAGTTATTATATTCTCCTTACTCCTTCTAAGCAAAGAGAAGTTAATGTTAATTAACTAGTTAAAATGTGTCTATACTTATTTATTCCTCTTACAAACATCAACTATTTTATCAACATCCCCTACATTCCTGCCCAAGTATTCAAAATCTATAATTCAAACTGTAAAAAACAATATATAAGATAAAGTTTTTTTAAGGAACTTAATGTAGGTTGAACTAAAGTAACTATTTCATATGAAATGTTTAAATTATCAAATTCTTCATGTGTTCATGTTCCCTATTCAGCACTTAATGAAACTCCAGGGTTTTTCTTTGCATGATTCCATATAGGCCAGAATTGAATCTTGCACAACACTCCTATTTCTGCCCTGGTGTCTAGATTTGCGTACATAGGAAGTATTCAACAGAGGCTTCCCAGGTGGCGCAAAGACTCCACCTACCAATTCAGGAGACACAGGTTCGATCCCTGGGTTGGGAAGATGCCCTGGAGGAAGAAATGGCAATCCACTCCAGTATGCTTGCCTGGAGAATCCCATGGACAGGGGGAGCCTGGTGGGCCATAGTCCATGGGGTCACAGTCCGACATGACTGAGCATACAAGCAGCTGCTCTCTAGGAAATTTTAATTGTTTAACTTTTACTTCTATTTTAATAGCTGAAAGAACAAATGATTCAGCAAATATAATATTTGCAAAGTTAGCTATATTTAACTATTTAATGTTATTTCTAGCAACATATTTTGCCCTATTTGTAACTAAATTTAATACGAATGTAAGCCTTAGACCCTTAAGTATGTCTAGAAACAACAGGTGAATCTGTAACTAATGGCATTCATTCTTCTGAGAAGTGTTGCATTTATTGCTTTA
Source organism: Oryx dammah (assembly GCF_014754425.2). Taxonomy (NCBI): domain Eukaryota; kingdom Metazoa; phylum Chordata; class Mammalia; order Artiodactyla; family Bovidae; genus Oryx; species Oryx dammah. The sequence goes on along the minus strand of NW_024070210.1, from coordinate 59,360,704 downwards.
TTATTCTGTGGCAGGCATAATGCTGTGGGCTAGAAAACAGCTACAACAGGCGACTACTGGCATCTTTGTTGCTTAGTTGCTAAGTTGTGTCAGACTCTTTTGCAACCCCATGGATGATAGCCCACCAGGCTCTTGTGTCCATGGGATCTACCAGGCAAGAATCCTGGAGTGGGTGGCCATTTCCTTCTCCAGGAGATCTTCCTGACCCAGGGATTGAACCCATGTCTCCTTCATTAACAGGCTGATTCTCTACCACTGAGCCACCAGGGAAGCCCACTAACATTTTTGGCCAGTTTAGTATTTTATAAAACTTACCATGGGATCTACTGCTAACCTAAAAATAGAAGTTCACATGAGCATTTTTAAACTGGGAGTGGTGATACAGGGCAAGTCAACCATTCCATCTTAATTTCCAAACTCGATGGAAGGGTATAGGGTATTTTTATTATTAATATTCAACCAAACTGGGCTGCAACAAAAGGACATGTAAATGTTTTGTGAGGACTTAAATAACATGAGTACTCTGTAATGAGGGTGAAGGAGTTCTATGAATCCATTAAATAAAGCGTTTAATGTTTTTTTTAAGTTTCTAGTTGTTGGTTATCCATTTTGATTATAGCAGTGTGTACATGACCTTCCCAAACTCCCCAACTATCCCTCCCCCACTCTCCAGCAACCATAAGTTCATTTTCTAATTTGCACACGATGCATTTTTAGCTTGCAACACTGTTCTCTCAATTTTTTAGATTTACCTTCCAATTAACTAATTTTCTCTTATGGGAGGTCTAAGCAGCTGTCTAACTTAATCATTTGAGTTTTAAAATTTAAGAACTATATTTTTCATTCCTAGAAATTCTGATTATTTGGTTTCTAACTTTGCCTAGGGTATTTTTTATATTATTATTCTTTTTTCAGTTTACTTCATTTGCTTTTTTAATTCACTGGCATATACTTACTTTATGGTTTCTAATATTACTATTACCCTAAATTGTTAGGGTCTAATTCTAGTATTTATTCTATCTGCTTACTCTCACTATGGTGCTTTGTAACTTTGCTGGTGAGTTCCTATTCAGCAGGATTTTATCTGGGGGAATAGTGTGGGGGCTGCGTTGAAGTTATGTCCCTCTACAGAAGGTTTTATATTTTTTTTATTGGTAAAAATAAATATACTGACTTATATTTGCTTTTATCAGTATAAATAAATACATTGATATATATTAATATAAATAAAATGAACAGTATAATGAACTCCCATTTTATCAGAAGCTTCACATTACCATTCTGGGAACACCCTTTTTTTTTTAATGGGAAATCTTAAACATGTACAAAAGTAAAATGGACAGTATAGTGAACTCCCATGTATGTATTACCCAGTTTCAATAACCAACACACAGGCAATTTTGTTTCATCTGTACCCCACTCTCTGTCTACCTCTCTCCACTGGATTATTTTAAAACAAACCCTAGAGTGCATATCATCCTGCTTCAATGTATATTTATCTTAAAAGGATTCCTAATAGTAAGACAAAACTACTAATTGCTTCTTGATAAAAGTGAAAAAGGAGAGTGAAAAAGCTGGCTTAAAACTCAACATTCAAAAAACTAAGATCATGGTATCCAGTCCCATCACTTCATGGTAAATAGATGGGGAAACAATGGAAACAGTGAGTGACTTTATTTTCTTGGGCCCCAAAATCACTGCAGATGGTGACCGCAGCCATGAAATTAAAAGACGCTTACTCCTTGGAAGACTAGCTATGACCAACCTAGACATCATATTAAAAAGCAGAGACATTACTTTGCCAACAAAGGTCCGTCTAGTCAAAGCTATGGTTTTTCCAGTAGTCATGTATGGATGTGAGAGTTGGACTATAAAGAAAGCTGAGCACCGAAGAATTGATGCTTTTGAATTGTGGTGTTGGAGAAAACTCTTAAGAGTCCCTTGGACAGCAAGGAGATCCAACAGTCCATCCTAAAGAAAATCAGTCCTGAATATTCATTGGAAGGACTGATGCTGAAGCTGAAACTCCAATACTTTGGCCACCTGATGCAAAGAACCGACTCATTTGAAAATACCCTGATGCTGGGCAAGATTGAAGGCAGGAGGAGAAGGGGCCGACAGAGGATGAGATGGTTGGATGGCATCACTGACTCAATGGACATGAGTTTGAGTGGGCTCCAGGAATTGGTGATGGACAGGGAGGCCTGGTGTGCTGCAGTCATGGGGTCGCAGAGTAGGACACGACTGAGTGACTGAACTGAACTGAACGTGTATGGGTGTGAAAGCTGGACTATAAAGAAAGCTGAGCACTGAAGAAAATTGATGCTTTTGAACTATGGTGTTGGAGAATACTCTTGAGAGTCCCTTGGACTGCAAGGAGATCCAACCAGTCAGTCCTGAATATTCACTGGAAGGACTGATGCTGAAGCTGAAACTCCAATACTTTGGCCACCTGATGGGAAGAACTGACTCATGTGAAAAGACCCTGATGCTGGGAAAGATTGAAGGCAGGAGAAGAAGGGGATGACAGAGGATGAGATGAATAGATGGCATCACCGCCAAGATGGACGTGAGTTTGAGAGAGCTCTGGGAGTTGGTAATGAACAGGGAAGCATGGCATGCTGCAGTCCATGGGGTCGCAAAGAGTCGGACACAACTAAGTGACTGAACTAATTGCTTACTATCAACAATATTCAGCTTGTGGTCAAATAACCCTGATTTTCACTCATTCTAATCTGTTTAAAGTGAGAGAGTGAGAGGGAAAAGTATTAGTTTGAAGCAAGATCCAAACTAGACTGGATCTACACTTAGCTTACATTTCCTAGATCAAAATGGTGGTACAAATTGAAACTTCAAGTGTTTGTGAGTGCAGGCCCAGGGTTCTAGATTTTTACAGATTTTTTTTTCTAGACTTCCTTCTCACTGAGAGTATAGCCCTTTCAGAGTCCCTGGCTTTACAAAGGGATCTCATTTCCAACTTTTCACCTTTTACGGACCCAAGGCTTTCTTTCCAGCGCTTGAATGGCAATTAAAATATAAGTCCTATGTATCTTGATTTGGGTGGTAGATATGAGTTTATATAATTCCAAAGTTCATTGAGCACTTAAGATCTGCATATTTTATTGTAAGTGAATCATATATCAATTAAAAACGAAACTCAAGTTAGATTGACATCAAAATCAGAAAATGCTCCCTATCCTTCCAGGTCAGCATTAGCATTCCTCTTAATTCTTGGGTTTTCAATTTCCTCTTTGTTTTCATCTCTGGGATGCCCTTATTTCCTTGTACTCTCAGCAATAAATATTTCAAAGTGTTTTTTATTATATTTTCTCCAGACTCTCATAGTGTTTTGTAATGTGAAGGCTACCACATTCTCTAGACTAGTGCTCAATCAGGGGAGATTTTGCCCCCTAGAGGACATCTGGCAACGTCTGGAGACATTTCGGTTGTCATACCAGGGAAGTACTGCTGGCATCTAGTAGGTAGAGGCCTGGGATGCTGCTAAACATCCTACAATGAATTGGACAGTCCCCCCACAGTAAGAGTTATCTGGCCCAAATGTCAATGGTACCAAGAATGAGAAACCATTTTTTGCAAAAGGGTCTGATCACCTTTATTACAGAATTTCTGGCTTTTACCCCTGCATTTCACAATGATATTATGTAGTCTTTAGCTATCACTTATGATGAAAACATCCTGCCTGAAAATTTACTTGCCTGAAAAATACCTCCCAAGAAGGTATTTTCAAAATGAAGAATGGAAAAAAGAGGGGATCTTGGCAAATATGTTTTCATGTTTTATGTCCTTACAATGCTAACACATACAAACTAGTTAGATTACCACATCAAAATTAATCACAGAACAAATTAAAGGGCTTTAAAGCTTAAATTACAAATCTTAGAGATCATCATTTAATAATGAGAAGTTTATATACCTAATGCATATATTTGACAGGCTATCACTTTATATTTCAGTCTAATGTTCACCAGTAAGTTACTGACCAAGATGCTCTGGCTAGGCAATGAGAAGTCAAGCTGTATCCCCTTTGGAGGCTACTGCAACTAAAGGACACCATCTTGAGCTAAAAATCCCACTAAAAGTGCTGCTTTGGTTCTTTTTTACTATCCAGAACTGCCTTATATGCTTCCACCTCAATATTAATGATAGATCATTTATGGTGTCACATGGGTTGCAAGATAAGCAGGACTTGGGCTGCAGATGGTGATTGCAGCCATGAAATTAAAAGACGCTTACTCCTTGGAAGGAAAGTTATGACCAACCTAGATAGTATATTCAAAAGCACAGACATTACTTTGCCAACAAAGGTCCGTCTAGTCAAGGCTATGGTTTTTCCAGTAGTTATGTATGGATGTGAGAGTTGGACTGTGAAGAAAGCTGAGAACCGAAGAATTGATGCTTTTGAACTGTGGTGTTGGAGAAGACTCTTGAGAGTCCCTTGGACTGCAAGGAGATCCAACCAGTCTATTCTAAAGATCGGTCCTGGATGTTCTTTGGAAGAACTGATGCTAAAGCTGAAACTCCAGTACTTTGGCCACCTCATGCGAAGAGTTGACTCATTGGAAAAGACTCTGATGCTGGGTGGGATTGGGGGCAGGAGGAGAAGGGGATGACAGAGGATGAGATGGCTGGATGGCATCACCGACTTGATGGATGTGAGTCTGAGTGAACTCCAGGAGTTGGTGATGGACAGGGAGGCCTGGAGTGCTGCAATTCATGGGGTCACAGAGTCGGACATGACTGAGCGACTGAACTGAACTGGGCTTCAAAATGTGGGAAAACCTAATTATATCATTTATTATGATGATGATTATTATTTAAGATTCTAAGCATGTAAGGTGTGGAGAATAACATAATGACCACCAATCTTTTAATCAAACAGCTTAAGAAATAAAGCATTATAGATATGGCAGGAGCATCCTGTCAAACTCTCTGGATCCCATTCTCTTCTTTCCCTAGAGTTAACTTTTCTCTTCAATTAGGTATTTATCACTCCCATGTTTGTTTTTATTTTTACATGTGAAATCCATATACAATATGTCATAAACATATAAATGGTATCAAACATATCTTCTACAATTTTCTTTTCATTACTGATAATTTCTTGCATTTCATAGCTACAGGAGTCAAATGGAATTGCTGAATATGTTCAGCTTCTCTTTCTTCAGAAAGAAACTCATATGTGATTGAGTTGAACTTGTCCCCAAATGCACCAGTCTACACTGCTGTGTGTTTTCTACTGGTAATGAGACTTGTAACTGAAATCCACTCCCTTCCTCCCAGAGACAAGAGTATTCACCAAAACTCACAAGCTCCAAGCTCAGTTCTACTCTATGAAATCCACTGGTCTAAAGTGTTTTCCTCAGACTTCTACAAAAGTGTGGTAATCAAATCTAGGTATTGAATTCATTCCAACTATTTATGTATAGAATTCACTACACCCATCGGTTGTATTTTCCAAGGAATATTAACAACAGTAAAAGACACTTGATTTGACCCATCTATTTTCAGATACAAAACATAACAAGACTGCTAAAAAAGACCACTGAAAACATAAAAGCCTTCATTTATAGGTGAGTGAAAGAACATAAAGCCCAGCTATTTTTATCCCTTCCATTTCAGAAGGTGAGTAGAGGGGTGAGAAAGATAAGAGTAAAAACATTTGCTCGGTTTAATAGTTCTAAGCATTCAAAGAGCCTGGTCTAGGAATGACACATAAGTCAGATTTAGACCAGGACGCTACCCTGAGGGAGACAGCTGACGTGATCATTGCTGTCCTCCTAGATACAGAGTCGAGCTGCTGACATTTTACACCAGGCGAGTCCCGCCGCTGTTACTGAGGAGACAGACATGGTGCTCTAGAGATTCATGGAGGGATCGGTTCAGGGAAGAGGGAGCCTCAAAGACCATGGTTGATTAGGCCTAACAAATGGCCGGTTCAGGAAAAAAGGTGAGCACTCTAAAAATACCACCACAAAGGAAACAGGCTTATGTGGTATTTAGGACAAATAAGAAAACTAAAAAATTTTAAATAGTCCTTCCTTTGTCCCACACCCCTGTAGCAAGGACTTAAACTGATTGCCACCGTACTATTTCCCACTCCTGTTCTGCAAATAGTCCTTGAGTGCAATAGGACCCAAGAAACAGCAAAATAGGTAGAGGAAGCAAGGTAAGACAGCAGGTATGAGTTATGTTTCTAAAAGGCTTTAAGAATCAATTAAAGTATAATGTTTTAACATGCTTATTACCTAATTAGGTAACATGGTGATCAATGATCTTGCACAGAACTGAAGTCAGAAGGCTTTGGAATCACAAGTGGCCAGGGAGATTAAAAAACTTTCAGGTGAGATGTTTTATTATGAGTGATAGCTAGACACAAGGGTGAAGATGGCATCATAATATAACTGCAATGAAGTACAGCTTAGTGCTAGTCTCTCTAGACAAGCATAAACAGACCTAGTTCAAGCACTAAAGGGAGTGATGCCGTAACACCCAAAATGCAAGGGGAATGAGCAACTTGTTAAGAAAGAGAAAAGTGAAAGAAAGAAAGAAAGTGAAGTTGCTCAGGCATGTCCAACTCTTTGCGACCCGGTGGCCTGTACCTACCAGGCTCCTCTGTCCATGGGAATTTCTAGGCAATAGTCCTGGAGTGGATTGCCATTTCCTTCTCCAGGGGATCTTCCCAACCCAGGGATCAAACCCGGGTCTCCCGCATTGTAGACAATCATGCAAAAATTCAGGGCACACACTAACTGCATGGGTGCTTAGAATCACAAAGTCAGACCCACCTCCCAAGTTCACATAGGTCATGAATGCATTTACAAACCTTATAGCTTTTCCTTACCTAAGTATATCACTGATAGTAATTTCAGGGATAAACTTTTGAAGGTGCTTCACTGTTGCACTGAGAAAACATGCTTTGTATATTTCATTAACTCCATAGGAGAAATTCTGGAACACCAGTTTAATCAAGCCACTGAAAGCAAAGCAAATAAAATCTTTATGAGAAAGAATTCTTTATTACTGTAAAACATCTCTACAACTATTAGATTCAGGTTGGGGGTGGGGTGGGGAGGAGGGTGGAACCACAGAAATCTAGGCGAAGTCCAAAACACCACGTATTAAAAAGAAAATCAACTTTTGGCCTACGTTAAAAGGAAACTTCATGGAAGGAATACCTTCCAAATTCCAGAAGTAAACACCTTTCAAATTCAAATTCCCAGGGGGTGCTGGTTTCAAACTAGGATTCTATAAAGCCTGCCCAAACCAGGGCTTTCTAATGCAATGTTACTTGCTCTTAAAACACACCTAAAAGGCATTTACAGATTTTTTAATTTGGGTATTAAACATGTGGGACATTTACCCTACTTCTCTTTAGTCAGCCAGAGGTCAGATACGCTAGTAGTGATTCTCAAATGCAACTCTGGGGAGCCTGTGCTCATATGTATTTTTACAAGCACACAGCTGGGAAGCCCCACCCTAAACTGGTTTCAGAATCTGTGCAGGGTGAAACGCAAGTAGAGCTCTGAAAGCTTTCTAGTGATTTTGATGATGTGAAACCGTCTAGAGCGCAACACTACTAAAAGGACAAAATACTTCAGTGGGTTATTTCTTACCACAGTAAATGATCTGCACTTCATATCAATGTAGCAGTATTGCTAATTTTCCAGAAAAGGAAACAACCTTGCTTATCAGCAGTTTCTCCAGAGGTTTTCAAAATCATGGTCACTACCCTGAAATGATCTTATCAAAGTAAACCATCTATTGATTTTGAGAGAAACTTTCTTTTCAAACTCAACTAAAGGTTAGCAAAACAAGATTTGGATTGTCAGATGGAGGATCACTCTTGGCTCTTTTTTAACCAAAACATCACCCTGGCTCATCAGAATTTTCTTGAAGTAGTTAAAATGTTATGCTTATTTCACAAAGCTCTTAATTCAGATTAATTTTTTTAAAAAACCAATATACCAATCACAAATATGAAGATTTATCCAAAGAAACCTAATATCAAGAAAGAAAAAATTTCCCATATTAAAAGTATAAGCACTTAAAATCATTTTTTAAGGAAATGAAGTTACCTCTTGATGATTATATCCATAATATCTCTGGCACTGAAGTCAAAGGGTCTGTAGCCCTCTCGTTTAAAGGCAAGAACTGCATTTGGCCCTAGCCAAATATTGCCATCCATCCTTGGTGTGAAGTGAACTCCTAGGAAAGGAAATCGGCTATCGGGGACCTACAGATTTAACAGAGCAAACAGAGCCCCATTTCATACTGCATTTGATTATACACACAAACATTGAACTGGTAATATAAAACACCTTCTTCCCATGCATTTACTTGTGATCTGTGCTCAGATAATAATTTTCTACATATGTGCTTCTGCCTAGAAAGGCCACACAGGAAACCTGATGCCATGACCATGAGGCACACTGTCCCATCTATTCCTCTTTCTGGGTAAAGAAAAAAACTGTCCTACTTTAGGTTATTCCCCACTCCTACCGTCCCCAACTAGGAATCTACACAGCTGACAAGCAAAATCAGAGCACCAGAAAAAAACCCACCTTCATAACACAGGCTTTTGTCAAGTGGGAATGTAACAGGTTGGAAGAGATAATGGAAGTTTTGGCAAGGTAAAAAACACTGAATAGCTGAATACTCATAGTTCAACCCAGTAGGTCCAGACAGAAGAATGAGCTTTTCATTTAAATGCCTATGTCTTCTACACCATGAAACTACAGAGTGGCCACATCCCCTTTCTTGCACTTACAGATAAGTGAACTAAGAAAGAAGGCTGGCATCTGGGCTTGTTGTAAGGAAAAGTTCTCTTAGGAATACTCCTTCCAGAGAGAGGCGGGAGAATCAGGTTCTTTCATCACTGTTCTTCCTGTGTACACTCAAGCTTTCCAGTACTTGTGAGCAAGTACTGACAATTTAGGGCTTCCCTGTGGCTCAGCTGGTAAAGAATCTGCCTGCAATGTAGGAGACCTGGGTTTGATGCCTAGGTTAGAAAGATCCCCTGGAGAAGGGAAAGCTTACCCACTCCAGTGTTCTGGCCTGGAGAAATTCCATGGACTATATGGGTAGCCATGATATCAGAACAAAGATGTAGGGATTTAACCCAGAGAAGCAGGTGGAATGCTTGAACTAAAAAACCCTTTAAAATATCTCTTGCGTCTAACCCTGGGAAAAGTTTTTGTTTCATTCCCTTTTTGCCACAAGCATCTTGAGAAAGCAGAGGTATCATGGCATGTGTGTGTGCTCAGTCGCTCAGCCGTGTCCGATTCTTTGTGACGCTATGAACTGTTACCCATCAGGCTCCTCTGCCCATGGGATTTCCCCAGCAAGAATACTGGAGCAAGCTGCCATTTCCTCCTCCAGGGGATCATCCCGACTCAGGGATCAAATCCTCGTCTCCTGCATTGGCAGGTGGATTCCCTACCACTGAGCCATCTGGGAAGCCAGATGTATCATTACCTACCGGATAAATATTTCCTTTTACAAGATAGCGCTTTTCTGGCTTCAAGACTAGGTAATCTCCCCGGAATGGTACAATTCGAGGATTGGGATTGCAGCCACTCAACTCGGAAATACGGTCTGAGTAAAGTCCTGCACATGTCACAACATACTGACATCGAACCTCCTCTCCCTAGGGCAAGAGAAAAGAACAGTGACTTCTGGGAAGCAGAAAGAATAGGTGATAGCAAAGACAATAAAGGCATAGATACGGATCATTCATTCATTCATTTATGGCTGCATCACACAGCTTGCAGAATCTTAGTTCCCTCACCAGGTATTGAACCCAGGCCCCTGCAGTGAAAATGTCCTAACCACTGGACTGCCAGGGAATTCCCATCTTTTTATTCTTTTTAAAAGATGAGATTAAATACAAGTATCAGCAAAAGAAGTTCTTCAGCATTTAGTTGGAAGGTAGAAACTTAGAGCAGTGGCACACAAGAAGATATCACCTCAAATTTTGTACTTTAGAGTTATAGTGGTTGACCTAGCGAGGATACCTAACAAGCCACATACAGACAGCTCTTTTTTACAAAGACCTACCGTGGAACTTCTTCACTACTTATTGCAGGAAGAAGCCACCTTCATTTAGGTGGCCTCAACCCATTTGGACTCCTCTGTATTTCAAATAGCTTCTCCTGTCTTATCTAGGGGCAATTATCCTGTTACTCACAGGTTGCTTCACACTCAACCCTTGCTCAATTCCAACTGTAATCTACCCAGCAACCAAGGTCTCCCTTTTGATCAGTATCTACTTTGCAAAGTGAGGCTACTTTTCAAAACTCAGTCATTCAACCCACATTTACTGAGAATGCACACTATGGTCAAGGTTTGCTTTACTAACTAGGAGACTACTAATCTTAGGCTGTGTTTTCTCATAAATTTTATTTGTGATTATCATCTGCATATTTTTTGCTTTACTCTGATAGGGTTAGCCAATTTGTGACTCAATTTCCTAAATGATTTCATTTAACCCTAATTCCCTACCATACTCCATTTCTATTGCTTTATTTCTTACAGAGGAAACAACTAATACCTTCTCGCTCCAGGTAATCTCATGTTCCTAGATTTCCTTACGAGAGGACCTGTTTCTGAAGCCCTGAGGTTCTCATCTGCCTCAGTGTTCTCTTTCTTTCTAGGCTTTACTGATTTATCCTTATCCTATATCTGTGTTCATCCTATTTTTGCCCAGCTACCAAGATAAGCCTCTTTTCAACAGTTATAAAAGCACACTTCGGACAAAAATCAGATGAAGCTTCTTTGCAGTTAATTCAAATTAGCTAGACTAAACTCATGAAAGTTTTAAGACCCTTGAAGTCCAAGGACTATGTCAACAAAAATAAAAATGCCTCTTCTAAGCAGGTTAATATCTTTTCTGTTCATCTAGAACTATATACCAGAAGTACAAAAAAATTTTCACATGACATTAATCTACTAGTTACTACTTGAAAAGTCAGCAATTCTTTTGTTCTTAGAACATAAAATGAAGATAAGCCTATGAGAAATGTAAAGATAAAAGAATCTGTAGAATGGTACCAGAATGCAATAACTTAGAAGTTCTTTTAAAAACTAGAGGAACAATTTCAAAGGAAAAAAAATTATTAAATAATTTAGTAACATTAATTTCACACCCAAAATGGAAATTTTTAATTTACATTGACTTATTAGTTCAACCATAAAAGTCTTTTAAAAAATACACTATTCATCATTATTGGTATTTCATAAGCTTCCCTGGTGGCTTAGACAGTAAAGAATCTTCCTGCAATGCAGGAGACCAAGGTTTGATCCCTGGGTCGGGAAGATTCCCTGGAGGAGGAAATAGCAACCCACTCTAGTATTCTTGCCTGGAGAATTCCATGGACAGAGGCACCTGGGGGCTAAATCCATGGGATGGCAAAGAGTCAGATGCAACTAACACTTTCACACATTCAAGTGAAACAGACCTTTCCCCCATATTCAACCTATAAATCTTTAGTTTGCAACTCCTCTCCTCAAAAGTTTATTTAAAAAATTCATTTCTTTTAGCTTGTTATAAATGATAGATATTCAACTTGATAAACTGACTCAAAATTTTATATTTTATAATTTTTAAATATATTAAAATTATATTTAAAATTTTAAGTTATATTATTTAATTATACTAGAGGAAAATGCCAAAATAAAAGTAACAACTATAGAAGCTGAATGAAATACATATCCCCTGGTTTCCCACAGGCCCCTGTGTATCTTGGTTCACATGATGCCACACTTTAGTTCCTTAGTTCCTTAGGGCAGGGGTGGAAATAGACTTTTAATCCTTCTCTTCTTTTAGCTTTATAAAAGTTTTAAGTAAATGTTTCTAACAGTTCGTTTTATGCACTTCTTGAAAACAAAATTCACAGGTTTAACATTAATGCTTTAAAATATTATACATCAAGAAAGCCATTTCTCACTCATGCAACAAGTTGGTCTGTGTTCTCTTTACTCCTGTTTGCCAGACAATCTTCTATATTTTGTAATTTCTGCAAAGACACTTCTTGTCCATAGAGTATATGCAAGAGGTGAAAGCTGGCCAGCAGCTTTATGAAAACAGTCTGAACCATAACACGGGCAGTCCATCCCACTTACGCTTCATTCTATAATCACATTCATCATTAGCAAACTGCACGAAGGTCATCATTTCTTGAATGAGAGTGCTTCAACAATTGTCTTGCAAATTCCCTTGAAGCTGGCATCTGTTTCAGGGAGCTCACCATACCCAGCATCATTTTCCCCTACTGGGACAACCAAGCCTGCCTCATGAAAATTCTTTGTCATGACTTTCTTATCTTTATATTTCATCTTCATGGTTCTCTGTTCCAAAGAGTAAACCCAGTGCTCTGGCTGCTTCTGTGCATTTTTCATCTATGTTTTTCAAGAGACCAGTTTTCTTATCTGTTTTTTAATCAAAAAAAAAAAAAATCTGATGGCAGCAAACACGTTATCTCCATTTTGATCAATTATACAATTTTTCTTTGCAGGGCTTCCCTGGTGTCTCAGATGGTAATGCGTCTGCCTGCAATGTGGGAGACCTGGGTTCGATTCCTGGGTTGGGAAGACCCCCTGGAGAAGGAAATGGCAATCCACTCCAGCACTCTTGCCTGGAAAATCCCATGGACGGAGGAGCCTGACAGGCTACACACCATGGGGTCACAAAGAGTCGGACACGACTGAACGACTTCACTTTCACTTTCACATACCAACATATACAGGAGGTTGGTTCATCAGGAGACTCCCTGAAATACCCAACATGGAAATGAATTTTATTATCTGCAGAAATAATGGTCTGGAACTCAAGAAGGCCACAGTAAAATCTCCAGTGAAGGTTAAAATCAGGCTTGCTGATTTTTTGTTCATTTTATGTTTCATAAAGACCCACTGATCAAAGCCCAACGTTTGCAGAAAAGGGAACTGGTTGACTTCTCAGGATCAAGTCCTTCATAGAAATTCCAGAAGTGATAGAAATCTCCAGGCAGAGAATAACTATAATGATTTTATATACTTATTTTCTTTTTAATATCTCTTTTCTAAAATCACTGGAGACCTCAGTTTTACAGCATTCACTCCCCACCAGGCCTGCACTTCCCACCACTGCTGACCATTCTGCTTCTTAATCCTTTTTTGAATGAACACCCTGGCTGTTCTGCCATTTGGGCCACATGATCCAGCAGCTCTGACAGTAATTCAAGTTTGTGGCTGATCATGTTTTAAGGAAGGCCCCTATAGGAGGAATCACAGCACAGAACTTTAGGATTTTGGAGGAAAGTTACACCATCCTCTGAAGGTAATTAGCCTGCTTTTGAGAGAGGGCTTCTGCCTTTGATTCAACACTTGACCACAGGTCACCGAGTTACCATTTGAACTACCCATTATGAACTGGGTATTGTCTTACTCACCAGGCCACAAAACTGGGTGTGTACACAGCACTCTGTCATCAAGAGGAAGTGGAATATACAAGATCAGAGATGTATAGGTCCTGCAGGCACACATAAGTTGTGGAGGCAAGTGGGCTCAAATGCCCATGACCTCCACTGCTAAATCATCTCCTCCCTCTGGACCTGCTCCCTCGGCCCCATGGAAAGTGATCAGCTGACCAAGGAAGAAAAAAATACAGGCCAGCTTGACAAATGGTTCTGCACAACATTCTGACATCACTTGAAAAGAAGAGCTACAGCACCAGCGCCCCACTTGGGAGTGGCCCTGAAGGTCTGTAGTAAAGGGCAATCTTCCCAAGGGAACAGAACACAGAATGTCATACCTGGTTATTTATCTTATCTAGAAGGAGAGATGGCTAGAAGTATGGATCTATACTGTTTCATGTGCAATGACTATTTGCTGGATGGTCAGAAAAAGGAGCTCTGGAGAAAAGGTATGTGAATGGATCTCTTAAAACAGGTTCAGATAAAAAAGATATTTGGGTTCTCTATGAATGCTCACTGAAGAGTGATCATGGAAGAGGAAAATTTTAATAATCAGTAGACAAGATGACCTGCCCTGTGGATGTTAGCTAGCCTTTGTCCCCAGGCACCCCGTCCACACCTAGTGGCTTCATGAACTAAATGGTTATGGCAGCAAGGAGGTAATGCATGGGTTTAACAACATGGACTTATTCACCAAGGCTGATCTATTTACAGCCACAGGTGAATGCTCAATCGGCCAACAGCAGAGATCAACATAGCCACCGACATGGTCCCTGGACCACTTCAATCAAAAACCAAAGGCAGCACTTAGTCCTCACTGGAGTAGACACTTGCTCTGGATAGAAATTCATCTTCCTCACCTGCAATGCTTCTATGGAAACCACCATCTGTGAACTTACAGGATGCTTTATTCACTATTAATGGCATTTTACTCAAAAGTATTACTTCTGATCAGCGAGCTTATTTTCCAGGAAATGAAGCATAACAATAGGTTCATGCTTGTGGAATGCACTAATTTTACCATTTACCTCACAATCCTGAAGCTACTGGGTGACAAAAAGTAGAATGAGCTTTTGAAGATACAGCAACAGCACTAGCTGGCTGGCAACACCTATAGGCTTGGGGCAATGTCTTCCGGGATTCTCTACATGCTCTAAACCAGTGACTAATACAAGGTGTTGTTTCTTCCACAGCCAGGATTCACAGGTCTGGAAATCAAGAGGTAGAAAATGGGAGTAGCTCCTTACTATTATAATAAACTGCTTACGAAATGTTTGCTTCCTAGCCCTACAATTTTTGACTCTGATGGTCTAGGGGTCTTGGTTTCCAAGGGAAAAAATGCTTCCATTAGAAAATAAGCAATGGTTCCATTAAGTCAGAAATTGATACTGTCATACCTGGTCACTTTGGGCTCCTCCTGGCAGTGAATCAATAGGCAGAAGGAATTAACTGTTCTGGGCAGGATAACTGATTCTCTCAAGGAAACGCTGAGTTGCTACCACATAGAGGGCTCAGAGACGATAAAGAGAAGTATGTCTGGGATGTAGCTCTCCTGGGATATGTTTTAGTTTCCCCATGTGTTATTATAAAAGTTAACGGAACCCAAAAATGGAACCCACAACCCAAACAAGCAGGGCTGCTAAGCGCACAGACACTTTAGGAATGGAAGTTTGAGTTACCCCAACAAACTAGGAACCATTACCAGCTGAGATGCTTGCCAAGGGCAAAGGGCCTATGGAATGAGTAGTGGAAGAAGGAAATCATAAATACCAGCTATGACCACATGACTGGTGACAGAAATGAGGAGTGTAGTAGCAGCAAGGGGTATTTCTTTCTTATTCTAAAATAAAATATAATTGCTTATAAATTACCCAACTCTTTCTTTATGCCCACTGTTACTAGCGTGAACTGTGTCTTCCTCAGATTTATAGGCTGAAGTCCTAATGCCCAATGAGACTCTATTTGGAGATAGGACCTTTAAGGAGATAATTAAGATTAAATAAGGTCTGTAAAGTGGAACCCTAATCTCATAGGACTGGTGTTCTTATAGGGAAAAGAGACTGCTCTCTCCCACTCTCTCTCTGCATGTGTGCAGGCATACAGAAAAGGCTACTTAAGGACAAAGGCAGCCAGCCACAGGCCGAGAAGAGAGATCACACCAGAAGCCAACTCTGATGGCACCCAGACCTACATTTCTAGCCTCTAGAGATGTGGAAAAATAAATTTCTGCTGCTTAAGCCACCCAGTGTGTAGTACTATGTTATGGAAGCCCTAGACAACTAGCACACCCATTTCTGCCACTTCCCCATCATCTAACACGGGGTTTCTCAACTTCAGCATTATTGACATGTGGGACCAGATGCCCCTTTGCCGTGGGGACCTGTCTCTCATATTGTAGAATGCTTAGCAGATTTCCTGGCCTCTACCCACTAAATGCCAGTAGCAGTGCCCCTCCTCTTCCGCTTCTACTAGGTGTGATGAGGAAAAGGATTCCAGACGATGCCACACGTCTCCTAGGAAGAAAAATTACCTCCAGTTGAGACTTAAGATGCTTAAATAGTGGTTAACCTTTTATCTCAGGATTTATATTGCAGGGTATCAAAGTGGGAGAGTGACTCAGACAGAAAAGAAATGAACATTCACGATCAATAAAAGTAGACTTCATATCCTTTTTGGAGAGAAAGCTTGTCTTCAGGTGTATGAAAGACAGTTGCACCTTGTGGATGGAAGCATAAGTGTTCTACTCTGTTTCATAAATGTAGTTATAAGGGGTGTGAGTGCATGCCAAGTTGAAAAGGGAGGGACTGCAGGGGATTTACGGTGTCACTTTGGTGATGCTGGGATTGATGCTTCCTTACATGCTTCTAACTTAAAGCTGACAAAACAGGAACTGCATATGATCTGGGAGGCAGAGGTACAGCAGAACCACACTATTCTCTGAAGGTCACCTCTGGCCCAAACACCCACTGCCAAGTATTGATAAATTACAGCTCCACCTTCAGCTTACCTCCTGACCACCTATCCTACTGGCCAAGCACTGCCCCAGCCACCACTTGGGTCTAGACAAAGCTTCCTGCTTGCATTCCAACTTTACCAGCTGGACACACTTGGCTTCTCAGAAACCGGCTGGAGATGCCTCCTGATCTACCAACTCCCCTTCTGAATTTTCACCTCCCTAAATACTTTCAAAACCGTGTAAGGCCTAATTCCTACAATATACCATCGATGACTCTACTCTCCTGACTGACTGAACTCTGATCGTTCAGTGAACAAACAGCTAACGCAATACTTCTATGCTATTCAATAATTCTTGTTTTAGACCATGAGAAGATGAAGAAAAGCAGCCTATCTCTCCCTGCATGGCCTGCTCCCTGTCCCCAAAGTCTTATAATTAGTAGAGACTTAATAATAAGTTCATGTAGATAAGTAGGCAGAAACAATAAAACATCTATCATTTTTCACTACTCCAAATGCTTATAATCCTATCCTTTGCTGGCACAATCACTTGATGAAGACATTTCCAAGTTGAAACCCTTCTTAGAATGAAAGTTGTTACATTGTTCCCAAAGGATTTTTCTCAGAATAACTTTTACAGTAGGCAAATTTCATTCAATGACATAAAATACAGCACTACGGTTTAATTCAACTTTTTAAGGAAGAAGATGACAGTAAATAAAGTAGATGAAAGTAGTTTACTTAAGAATCTTGGGACTACCCTGGTGAACCAGTGGTTAAGACTCTGTGCTTCCAATGCAAGGGGCTCAGGTTTGATCCTTGGTGGTAGAACTAGATCCCACATACCACAACTAACAATCCCAAGAGCCTGCAAGCTGCAACTACAAGATCCTGCATGACACAACTAAGACCTGGCACAGCCAAATACATAAATAAAGATTTTTTTAAAAAAAGAATCTTTACCTTTGTGTTCCTTATAACAATTGGATATTTCATCCCTGAAAAAAAAAAACAGTGAAAAATTTATTTTTAGCAAAAGAAGGCCTACATTAAATGCAATATTATTCTAGTCATAAATTTCAAGGATTATCTCCATCCTAACCATGACTGGCTCCTACTTTTCATTCTAAAGTTTTCTTTTTACCAAGTAACGAGATTAAACTAGTTAATATCTGACAATATATAAAACTCTGGCATGTTTTTTTTAGCATATTTTATTGTAATTCATTTAATCTGTAAACCATTCCCCACCTCAGCTCCAACATTAGAAGGCGCAGCTTTTCTGTGACCCACAATCCTAGAAAACATGCTACAAAATGGCCCATCACAAATCAGCATATATTTTTCCAGAATGCTATGACAGAATGCTATGGAAGAATGCTATGACATTTGTCATTCAAGTGTTCGTTATCTGAATCCTTTTGCAGATTCTAGGTTGTATAGAGAAGCAAGAGTTGTTACAACACAAAATTTCCAATGATAAACTATTTCTAAAATTTGTTCCCAATCAGATACATGTGATCTTAAAGACCTATAATGCATATGGATAGCAGGTAAAGAATATGATTTACTTACTTACATCATAAATTTGATTGATTATGCTATCTACCTAACAATCTCAACTATTTAACAATTTTGCTCATCATCTTAGAATTTAGAAGAACACTGGGAAAATGATTGCTTCAGATAGCCCAGATCTCCTTAAAGGCTTGTCAAGAAAGAATGAACTGAGCACTACTTCTTTTTCCCTTCAAATTTCCAAACAACAGATTTAAGGCTTAACAACTAATTAATTTGGTTAAAAAAAAAAAATCTGTGCCCCCAAAGCAAAACAAAATAAACTCTAAGTACAGGCTACAGTGGGGGAACTGGGGGTGGGGGGTTCAGAATGGCTGAGTCATGTCCTATCCCCAGACAGTCTGATTCAGTAAGACTGCTGCTGCTGCTAAGTCGCTTCAGTAGTGTCTGACTCTATGTGACCCCATAGACGGCAGGCCACCAGGCTCCCCTGTCCCTGGGAGGATGCTAAAATCTGCATTTTTAACAAGCATCCCCAGGGGATTCTGAGTCTAACCTATTGGATAGGAAAGTCTTTGGGAGCTAATTTCACTTCTGCACCTGCCTCCAGCTCTGTGCCCTACTGGTGACCCTCTTATCATGCTACCCTAGACAGAAACAGTCCCAAATTTCTTTAAAGTCAATTCAAGTATTCAACAGAAAAGATAAAGACAGCTTACCATCTTTACTTCTTGAAGGACTTTCTCTAGCCATTTCAATATCTTCTACTTCAAAACTGGTCAAAATAGAGCCACCTGCTTCTTGAAAATCCTTGGCAAATGACAAAGCCACCTGCCGATAGTCCACGATGCCAGTATAAGGACAATCAATAGCCATTAGACCCTGGGACAGAATTGTAAAAAAATCAAGACAATATACTTAAAAACTGCTGAGGACAGGCTCTCCAATGAGGCTTCCCTGGTGGTTCAGTGGTAAAGAATCCACCTGCCAATGCAGAAGACTCAGGCTTGATCCCTGGGTCGGGAAGATCCCCTGGAGGAGGGCACGGCAACCCACTTCAGTATTCTTGCCTGGGAAATCCCATGGACAGAGAAGCTGGCAGGCTATAGTCCATAGGGTCTAAGAGTTGAACGTGACTTAGCAACTAAACAACAGATTGTCCAATAAATTTGATCTTTGGCTGAATTTTTTTTACTGTTTATATTGATGGATAACTCACAATTAGCCTTTCCTGGCAAACATCTAATAGTCTTAAAGAAAAATAAAATAAAACCTTTCTCAATTCAGTGCCTAAATTTGATACTGAATACGTATACAAATTGTCTAACAGATAATAGAAATAATACTAAATAAGAAAACCTCTATAATCTGGAAATAATTCTCCTCCTTAGAGGAATTAATTTTTCCAGGCTCTTCCAGCTGCTACAATGAGTCTTTCAGTTTTATTTATCCTTAACCATATCTGATTCTGAGTCAAATTCTGTATCACCAATTTCTTTATATAAACTGCACCAAGATTTTCCCAGTGGTATATTATCTGTCATGCACACTCAGTGAGAGCCCAGAGTTGTTCACAATGTTTTCAGAGTATTGATCTGATCTGCTGCAGAATCTATCTTCAAGACTGCAACCACTGAATGGAGATTTTAGTGGTTCATTCAAACTTTCTTTTCAGGTAATATGGAGAAACTAATAGCCTGGGTATTTAATTGCTATGTTGGAGTGTGTGTGTGTGTTTGTGTGTGTCAGTTGCCACTCAAAACATGTTTATAAATGAATGATCTACAACCATACATATCTAATTTTTCAGAATAAGTATTCAATGTGCATAGGCCTTTTCTAATTGTGAAGAAAAAGATATGAGTAGAATTTCACACACTAAATATTGACTACATTTTGGTAAGTGCTTGGAAATGGCACCATTTTCTGTTGCCTTTTTGTATATAAGAGTACATCAGTTCTCTCAATCAATTTCCCCTAAGAGGGCAGACTGGTTCCCAGGATAACTAAAGCCCAGAAGTTGAGTGTGACTTAAGTGCTGCCATCCTCCTGGGCAGCACTGCACTGCTGTTACAGTTTTAAAATGACATCTGATAATATTAAATATCTCATCTGTACTCTCTGCTCCACCCCAGCCCAGCGCATTTACCTGTCTGGCCTTTAAAAGCTTTTGATTTTGCCACATTGGTCAGGGAACCCTGACCCATGTTTCCAAATGGTCAGATGGCACTAAAAGCGAAGGCTCACAATCTCAGGCTCTTTCACAAGCTGAACCTAACATGTGGCAAAATTCATCATTCTCCTGACAGTCTTGCTTCCAGAATTTGAGAGCATTTGCCAAGAACAGGAAATCATTCCTTCTATTTCAACACAGTAGACACATGTAAGATTTTACACTAGAACTTCTATTGCCTGAAATTCCTAAATTCACAGGTCCAATAAGTAGAATTCAACTTCAACCTACAAATAGTATTTGGGATACAATAACCTTGGAAGCTAATTTAAGATAATACTAAGAGTTTAGTCACAAAAACTTTCTTATATAGCATAAAACTATGTGATAAGTATGATAACAGAGGGATAAAATAATATGTGTACAAGTGCTTCGTATCAATCTTTTTTTATCATCCCAAATATCCTCCTTATTCATCTTCTGCTCCTCTAATCCAGCACATGCCTGACACACACAGAAGGCACTCAAATATTTACTGACTGAATGAACTTTTGAGGGCTATCTTTAAACATATACCAAATTTTACCCTTCCTAACAGGTTTCCTTCTTCCTTCCCTTTCTGGTCTTGGCTCTGATCCTCCTCCTGAGATGTTGGTGTGCCTTGCCTGAATGTGGATGAGAGGGAAGGTGGAACAAATCACTGCTGCCAAGCTGCTGACACTCTGGCCTAGGGAGGGGTTAGGAGACAGGCTGGCTGTCTGCCAACCAGCAGACTGCACGTGCGCTGACCAGGTCACCAGGTCAGAGCTTGAAATCTGATATCGTGGTAGGTCAGGTGGTTGGAAAAGAACCAGGCAAGTGGGTCAGGGAAAGCTAAGAGTTGGAAGTCAGTCAGGAGGCTAGAGGAATATGTGATTGACCAATAGCGTTAAAGTAAGGCAGTTGGATCAGCACAGCTAAGGTCAGAGAAAGCAGTCAGGATAGAGAGGCATAGAGAGCACTGTCAAGAGCCATCCTTCAAAGTTTACAGATGCAGTTTCAAACTTTCTCAGATACGCCCACTAGGGGCACTTCATTTTCTTCTTAAAGAGATCTCATACAAGAAACCCTTTCAGAGTTCCCCTGACAAACTATTTCATTCTGGAGGGCCTGGAAGAAAGAGACTCTATACCATGGAAATTCTGCCACCCATTCCTGGTAGTGGTCGTGAATTTGGGGGAAAAGGGAGACATTTACTCAAGACACCTTTATGAAAAACTGAAGTATACTTTCCACTATATATTGCCACCCCTAAAAATGTCTAGACATTGATAACCATAATGTGGCCTTCTGTAAAGTAGATCACTACTGCAGAGGCCTCAGGGAAGGGTAACATACACCTCTCTTAGAAGTTACACTACTTATTCATCTTTCAAGCGGAGGGCTCACCTCTGAGAAGACTTTTCTAGACTCTCGGATTAAACTAAAAGCTCTCCCTTATCTTGGTACAAGACAGAGTATCAGTAGTATAGTGATAATACTTCTCACTCTATTAAAATTATCTTCTGCTACACTCTAACTTCTTTCAGGATCATGGCAATGTCTTGCCTTCACATCTGCAGTACCCACTGTAGTGCTGGGCACACAGTAAAGAAGAAAATGTTGATCAAATTAACTTGATTATCTATATATACATACTTCATCTACCTCATTCTGAGAAATGTGAGGATCACATGGTCAGGGGCACAGAACAATATCCAGACTCATCCCTAATCTTTATGATGTACAAAATGCTGTTTTGTTTTGTTCTGAACAGTAAGGCATGATATAAAGAACCATGGGTCCTTCTTTTTCTATTTTTTCTCCAATTTCTAAAGTTATCAGACACACAACAGATGACTGTTGTTTCAGCTGACTAGCTGGAATCTTCCAAATTCCCAAGATTTCAGTACCATCATGAAATCAAAAACTTTGTTTCCCAAACTCCAGAGTTAATATTGTTTCTACATCATGACCAAATCCACAGTGGGGTCAGGGGCTCATATATCTTTTTATTTATTTTTTACACTAATCTTAAAGTCTGAAGCAGTTTCTTGATAGAACATAAAAACAGAAACACACGTTAAAAATTAGCATGCCTCTCTGGGGGAGGTTATAAATTGTTTTATTCTCAAATGCCAGGTAATACTTGATACACATCAGTGAGATTCTGACATCTTAGTTTCACAACCAAACATTATCAAAATCACACAAAACAATAAAACAGAAACAAGTTTAGCTGTTTTATAGTCAGGAAGCACTCAATAATTCTTGTAAAGCACTGTATAGATAAGAGATGGGAAGCAAGTTTAATTTCATTTTTTTAGTAGATTTGATTTTTTAGAGCAGTTTTAGGTTCACAGGAAAACTGAGCAGAAGGAACAGAGATTTCCCGTATAGGATGGCATCACTGACTCGATGGACATGAGTCTGAGTGAGCTCCAGGAGTTGGTGATGGACAGGGAGGCCTGGCGTGCTGCAATTCATGGGGATCGTAAAGAGTTGGACACAATTGAGTGAATGAACTGAACTGGACACAACTGAGCGAATGAACTGAACTGAACTGAATACTTCCTGCCCCCATATGTGTATAGCTCCCTAATCCCTTTCATACTAATATTTTTTTAAGTATGGCATTAGTATACACCACCAGTTCTGCTACAGACTGAATGTCTGTGGGCCTCCAAAATTCACAGACTGAAACCTAATGACCAATGGGACAGTACGTGGAGATGGGAATTTGGGAAGTGATTAGGTAATAAGGATGGAGCCTTCATGAATGGGATTAGTGGCTTTATAAAAGAGACTCCAGAGAGCTCCGTCACCCCTTAATATTGTGAGAACACAGCTAGAAGATGCTCTATGAACCAGGAAGTGGGTCCTCACCAGATCAAATCTTTCAGAGCCTTGATCTCAGACTTCTAACCTCTAGAACTATGAGAAATAAATACCTGACACTTACAAGCTAACTGGTCCACTTTCTAGATGGCACTAGTGGTAAAGAATCTGCCTGCCAACATAAGAGACACAGAGAAGAGGGCTGAATCCCTGGGTCGGGAAATCCCCTGGAGTAGGAAGTGGCAACCCACTCCAGAGTTCTTGCCTGGAAAACTCCATGAACAGAGGAGGCTGGTGGGCTACAGTCTATAGGGTTGCAAACAGTCAGACACGACTGAGCACACACTTTGTTGCAGCAGCCCCAACTGACTAAAATGAGCTTTTATATGAGTTACTCACAACCCTAGTTTGAAGATATCCTAGGATCTCTCAACGATGTTTTGAAATAGCCTATTTTATTCTACAGAGGGATTGACATGGCTTAAAGGAAATAAACAGAATAAAATAATGAGTTGCAAGCAAAGTATTAGGAAAAAGGGAAAATGTAAACCAGGAGAAAAAGAACATAAAAAAGTTATCAGAGGTCACGAAAAGTACTTGCTGCTAAGTCGCTTCAATTGTGTCCGACTCTGTGTGACCCCATAGATGGCAGCCCACCAGGCTCCCCTGTCCCTGGGATTTTCCAGGCAAGAATACTGGAGTGGGTTGCCATTTCCTTCTCCAATGCATGAAAGTGAAAAGTCAAAGTGAAGTTGCTCAGTCATGTCCGACTCTTAGTGACCCCACTGACTGCAGCCTACCAGGCTCCTCCCTCCATGGGATTTTCCAGGCAAGACTACTGGAGTGGGGTGCCATTGCTTTCTCCAAAAGTACCCAAGTATCTCAAAAAAATCAGTTTTAATTCACCAGAATTACTGCTCATATAAAGCACAAAATAACAACCATCACTTCTTGAGGATTAATATATCCCGGATGCTTTACATGTATTATTGTATTTAATTCTCAGAACAACCTCCATTTTACAAACAAGGAGTCTGAGGTTTAGAAAAATTTTAACTTAAGGTAAACAGCTGTTAAATAGGCAGACATGCGATTTAAATTTATGTCTGTCTGACTTCTCAGCCACCACAAACTGCTGCTCATCTTATATCAGATCCCATTTTATGGGAAAAAAAAAAAAAGAGAAAATACAGTGAGATAAAGAATAGTATGTCAAAACTGCCTTAAGTCTAGAAATTACTGACCTATGACATACAGTAGTAGTAATGCTAGTTGCTCAGTTGTGTCCCACTCATTCAGACCCCATGGATTTTAGCCTGCCAGGCTCCTCTGTCCATAAAATTCTCCAGGCAAAGTACTGGAGTGGGTTTCCATTTCCTTCTCTAGGGGATCTTCCTGACCCAGGGATCAAACCCGGGTCTCCTGTATCGCATGCAGATTCTTCACCATCTGAGCCACCAGGGAAGCCCAGCAGAAAGGAATCAGGTTTTCTAAAAATAGGGGACAACAGAGGATGAGATGGTTGACTGGCATCACCAACTCAATGAACATGAGTTTGAGGAAGCTCTGGGAGTTGGTGATGGACAGGGAAGCCTCACATGCTGCAGTTCATGGGTCACAGAGTTGGACACAACTGAGCGACTGAACTGAACTGATTCTAAAAATAACTATAATAGGTAGTGTTGGTGGTGTCATAGTGAGTAAAGGTACTTCCAAAAATAAATATATAAATGGTTCTGACCTCCCACTTCAAGGCTCCCCTCTCTCCCAAAACCAGTTTCATCCTATGTACCAGAGTTTGATTAACTTTTCCTTAATTAACACAGTTTGCATATCATTTTCCTGCCAAAATCCTTCAGCGGCTCCCTACTGTTTAGATCAGGAGCTGGTAATTTTTTCTGTAAAGGGCCTGATAGTAAATATTTTTGTCCACGTCAAGCTTAAGGTTCCAACTACTCAAGTTGGCTGTTTGGCACAAAAGCAGCCAAAGACAACACATAAATGATTAAGTATGGTTGTATGCCACTAAAAATTTATTTGTGTGACACAGAAATTTCGTTTCATATAATTTTCACTGTCACAAAATATTATTCTTTTAATTTTTCTCAACCATTTAAAACAGCTTAGTAGGTCATTAACAACAGGTTGTGGGCTTGGCCCACATGAGCCACAGTTTGCTGATCCTGGCTTAAGACCCATGTAGCATTTGCTCAAAGCCGGAAGAAAATAGACAAAATCAGATATTCAATGAATGCGTCTTTTTATTAAAAAAATCATTCATTCATTCATCATCTCAGAGAAATAAGAACTATATGGGGAGAGGAAAATGGAGAAGATCTGCTCCCACAAGGAAAACACTCTTACTATCCTGAGTCCAAACAGAGAGAGAGGTGAAGTATGTGAGAGTCGAAGATGCTATGACCTTCTCTGCAAGAAGAACTCATTCAACACTATCTGGATTTCTAGGTACTACCAATCTCTTGGGAATTTTATACTACTTAAGAAAATCAGATATTTTGAACCAACCTTAACTGCACAACTAAAGATAACTTAAGAAAAATTAATTCTATATTGTCTTTGTGTAAAAGGATTTAAAGCAGCTTGTAAAAAACAAACAAAAATACATACAAAACAATATATACTAGCATGAAATTTTAAACCAGACAAGTATATGGATTGGAAGTTATTATTTGCAGATAATATAATTGTATATAGAAAATACAGAAGAATTAGGACTTCCATAGCAGTCCAGTGGTTAAGAATCCATGCTTTCACCACAGGGGGTACAGGTTCTATCCCTGGTTGAGGAACTAAGATCCTATGTGCCATGCAAAATGGCCAAAAAAAAAAAAAAAAAGAATTCATAGATAAACTGTTAGAATCAATAAGTGAATTAAGCAACCAAAATGAAGCAGATAATGTTCTGTTTGTTGATCTGGATGCTGATCACAAGTTGACGATTTTGAATGTACTGATATGCTAGGATTCAATAACAAGTTCCAAAAAATAAGAGCATACAGAATACAGAGATGAAAAGACAAGATGAAACAAAGAGTGAAATTAGTGCATAAAAATGAAAATGTATGCTTAAGGCTTTAGCTACTTGGCAAGCATGGGGCACAAATGTGTCCTGTTTGGGATCAAGGCAAACAGGAGAATGCAATCAGCTATAGAGTCCATAGACAGAAACTGCTCAGGAAGAAAAAATTAGACTTAAAACTGGGGTCTGAGAGAAATTTCTCCTGACTGTTCTCAAAAAGATGCTATTCAACAGTGAACCTATCTTCTCACAGTAGAGGCCTTAGAGATTTTCTCCATAGGCTGATGCCAAAACACCAAAACACAACTCAAGGAGAGTTATCTGGGGTCAAGGAGTAGGTGGGGAGGAAAAAACACTACAGTATAGCTGTACCGCAAGCTGGTGGTCTGGAGAGACGTAGAAGAATGAATGATCATCTAGGCTCTCTTCTTTAAAAGTGTTTCTCTAAAGCGAGCTTTTGATAAGCATCGCCTGACAGTGAGTTCAAGGTCATACTCACTAAGATAGGTACCCAGAATCCAAATATTGTATAATGTCATTAAAACACTGGGGACAGATGCAGAAAGCAAACCTATGGTTACCAGGGGGTAAGCGGGGGTGGATAAATCGGGATTGATATATACACACTACTGTATATATTAAAATATATATACATATAAAATATATAAACAAATAAAATAGACAAAATAGATACATGGTGGTGGTTAGTTGCTTCAGTCATGTTCAACTCTTTTGCAACCCCATGAACAGTGCCCCACCAGTCTCCTCTCTCCACAGGATTTTCCCAACCAGAGTAATGGGGTGTGTTGCCATGCCCTCCTCCAGGGGATCTTCCTGACCCAGGGATGGAATCCACGTCTCCTGCACTACAGGAGGATTCTTTCCCGCTGAGCCACTGGGAAAGCCCATAGGTCTTTATTAGTTACCTACTTTTACATATTGCATATATATATATATATATATATATATATACACATATACTATTATTGTGTATATATTATACATATATGCATGCACAATTTGGGCTATATACATATATGTACTTTTATCTATTTTATTGTGTATATATATATACACACACATATTTTGGGAAGATCCCCTGCAGAAGGAAATGGCCACCCACTCCAATATACTTGCTGGGAAAATTCCATGGACAGAGGAGCCTGGCGGGTTACAGTCCATGGGGCTGCAAAAGAGTCAGACATGACTTAGTGATTAAACAACAACAACAATAAGGACCTACTGTATAGCACAGGGAACTCCACTCAATACTCTGTAATGGCCTATAGGGGAAAAGAATCTAAAAAAGAGTGGATATGTGTATATTATAACTAATTCACTTTGATGTACACCTGAAACTAACACAACACTGTAAATCAACTATATTCCAATAAAACTTAAAAAAAAAAAAACCGTGAGGAATGGAAAACAGGAGATATAGCAATTCACTGTAACAGTTGGTGGAGTGGGAATTGGACATTGACATTGACATTGAAGTTGCTCAGTCGTGTCTGTCTCTTTGTGACCCCATGGACTGCAGCCTACCAGGCTCCTCCATCCATGGAATTTTCCAGGCAAGAGTACTGGAGTGGGTTGCCATTTCCTTCTCCAAGGGGAATTGGACAGTAGCCTCTAAAAGGCTATCAAGGAAAGTTGATAAGCAGAGTAATTATTATATATATATAGTCAAGTCTCCATCACAAAGATCTGGTTTTCCCCATAGCATATTTTAAGTCAGATACTCTATAACCTACCCTTCACACCCTCCTGAAGCAGACCAGATTCTGCAGCCACCATCCTCAAAAATTTCAGTGGCTACCCATGTCTACTGGATACACTTCAAAGTATCAGCATGAATATCAGGCCCTTTGTGTGGGCTACTTCTGCCTTTCCAATCCCATCTGTTATCTCCCACTACACACCCTACGACCCAACTACACCTCACCGCTCAGTGCTTTCCCAACACGTCATAGGGCCTCAGACCTCTCTTGCCTTTGCATGTGTTCTTTGGACCTGGTAATTTCTCATAGGGAAGAAGAAATGAGCATCCAGAGTTTGTGGCAACGCCCTCCTGTGTCTGTCACCTCAACGCTCCTGTGACAAGATTATCTGTTTCTAGGATTCCTGCTTCCTATAGGCTCACCCCCAGCCTCCATGTCACAGGGACTGAGCCCCAACTGAAAATATCCCTGTGAGCATGTGTGTGGGGTTAGGGAATCACTTACCCTACAATATGGCTCCTTCTTTTTTATGTCCTCCTGCTGGATCAGCCTCAGGCCCTGGACACCATTCTGCAGGCCTCTCTCATACAGGGCCTGAAGTCTGGGAATTTCTTCTTGTTCAACAGCCACTATAAGCTTAAAAAGAAAAAACATAAAGAATATGAATGAAGTTAAACATATCATCAGCTATGAAAGATAAAGTCAATAGAAAATCATAAATTTTTGTATGATTCAAACTGGGTTGAGTTTCTAAAACTGCTTTTTGCTTCATGTATCTACTTCTCCCTTTCTCCATGACTTCACTCCTCCTCCACCAAAAATATTTGTCTTTAGACTGCATTAAAACAAAGGTGAGGCGTAGCCTCAATTTTCACATCTGCCATCACAGTTGCTATGTGCGTCTTGGCCATACGTATCCTCATCACTGTTTCAATCCCAGAGGGGAACGAAGCACAGCTTGTTTTGTCTTTAAATTAAAAAAAAAAAAAAAAAAAACAGAATATCAGAGTGATAGGAAGTATTCAGTATAATGGGATATCACTAACAGAAAACTATTTTCTGGAATAAAGTACATTTCAAAGTATTTACTAATGCATTCTGTCATAGTGGAGGAAAACAAAATTCAACAACTTTACTCAAGATTCCTTTTCTATTAATATTTATTTCTGGGCAAAGTATCTGTTTGAGGTAGTTTCTTTCTTACTTAACAGTTACCAGCAAAGGAAAACACAGATGATATTCACAAGTACATTTGAATTCAAAAATCACTATTTCATAGCAAGGAGTCAATCACAGCCCATGAAGTAATACTTTTAATTAAAGTGTAAAGGTTATCTAAATCAACAAATACTTAACCTTAAAAACAGATGTGGAATCAGACGGCACTATCAAGAAAGTAAAAAGATAATGCACTGAACGAGAGAAAATATTTGTAAATCATGCCACTGATAAGGATCTAATATGCCGAATATATCAAGAACCCTTTACAAACTCTGTACAGACTTCCATATACAAAGTAAGTAAGTTACAGGGATGTAATATACAGCATGGTGACTATAGTTAGTAATTGTGTCTTTATAGGTAGCAATTGAGTATAGTTAGTAATTGCATATTTGAAAGTTGCTCAGAAAGTAGATCTTAAAAGTCCTCATTATGGACTTCCCTGGTGATCCAGTGGCTAAAAATCTACCTGCCAATGCAGAGGACATGGGTTCAACCTCTGCTCTGGAAAAATTCCACATGCGAGGGGCAACTAAGCCCATACACAACTACTGAAGCCAGTGCACTCGAGAGCCCGTGCCTTGCATCAGGAAAAACCACCACACAAGGCATGTGCACCACAACTAGAGAGGAGCCCGCTCTTTGCAACTAGAGAAAGCCTGCGTGAAGCAACAAAGAACCAGCTAAAAATAAATAAATACAATATTTTTTAAAGGATCATATTATATCTTTTTAAAGTCCATCATCACAAGGAAAAAAATTCTTACATGTTAATCATACTTCAATTTAAAGAAATAAAAGGACATCAAACTTGATTTAAAACAAAGAAGTTGGAGATGGGCAAAGGCTCAAATAAGTGACTGAACCAGGAAAACTATGAAATCAGGTTATTAAGTCACACTGACATTGCTGCTGGAAGCAGCAATCTGTAAAGTAATCCCTAGAGCTGAGCTGAGTAGGTTAAAAGCAACGACATGATTTGATGTGAAGAGGGAATATGAAGTAGTATTCAAGGCTCCAGAAAGAAGCAGGTGTTACAGAGCTCAAAATCATCGTATGGGCAGGAATGGGGCCTGCTATGTTTCTCAAAGGTGTTCAGTGGATGATGGTCGGTTCCTTTGGCTTAAAGCATTGGATGTTTAGTAGGCCTTGCATTCATGCAGTGAATCTCACTTGACCTTGATATATAATTCTTTTTATATGTTGCCACATTCAGTTTACTAGTATTTTGTAACAAACAAACCCTCATAATGCAACCATAAAAACTGTAAATATGCTTCTACATTTTGCTTTTTTTTTTGCTTAATAGTATGTCAAGACCATTTTCCCACATCATTAAAAAATTCTTCATAGCATTTTTAAGGGCAACAATGAATTTTTATTCTTAAAAATTACATGGAGAGGAGTTATAAGGAAATACTATGAACAACTATAAGCCAACAAATTAGATAATTCATATGAAATGGGAAAACTCATAGAAAGACACAACTTGTGAAACTGACTCAAGAAGAAAAAGAATATGTGAAAAGACCTATAACAACTAAAGAAACAGAATTAATAACTTTTAACAGCTCAGACCTCATGAATGCTACCAAGTATTTAAAGAAGAATTAGTACCAATTCTTCACAAAATCTCCCAAAAAACAGAAACAGGAACATTTCCTAATTCAACAAGATCAGTTAACAGTCAAACAAGACAAAGATATCAAAAGAAAACAAAAACTGCATATCAACATCCCTTATGAATATTGATACAAAAATTCTGAACAAAATATTAGTAAACTGAATGTGGCAACATATAAAAAGAATTATATATCAAGATCAAGTGAGATTCACTGCATGAATGCAAGGCCTACTAAACATCCAAAAGTCAGTGAATGTAATAAATTCATGTTAATAGAATAAAGGACAAAAACCACATGACTGCCTCAACAAAAGTGGAAAACGCATTTGAGAAAATCCAACACGTTTTTGTGATTGTGTTGTGCTAAGTCGCTTCACTTGTGTCGGACTCTGTGTGACCCCATGGACTGCAGCCCACCAGGCCTCTCCATCCATGGGATTCTCCAGGCAAGAACACTGCAGTGGACTGCCATTCCCTTCTCCATTTCATGATTAAAAACACTCACACAATACAGGTAGAAAGGAATTTCCTCAGTCTGGTAAAGGACATCTTAAAAAAAAAAAAAACCCACAGCTGTCATTATACTTAATAGTGAAAGATTGAATGCTTTCTCTCTAAAATCAGGAACACAAGGATATCTACTTTGACTACTTCTATTCAACACTACATTAGAGATTATACACAGGTAAAGCTAGGCTTTGCATGCATGTGAAGTCACTTCCGTCATGTCTAACTCTGTGACCCCATGGACTTTAGACTGCCAGGCTCCTCTGTCCACAGGATTCTCCAGGCAAAAATACTGGAGTGGATTCCCATGCCCTCCTATAGGGGATCTTCCTGACCCAGAGATCAAACCCATATCTGCTGGGTCTCTTGCATTTGCACACCACCTTTAGCAGTACGTGAACCGTGAACTTCCAGATGTACAAGCTGGATTTAGAAAAGGCAAAGGAACCAGAGACCAAACTGCCAGCATTCATTGGGTCACAGAGAAAGCAAAGGAATTCCAGAAAAACATCTATTTCTGCTTCACTCACTACACTAAAGCCTTTGACTGTTGGGATCACAATAAACTGTGGAAAATCTTAAAGAGATGGGAAAACCAGACCACCTTTCCTGTCTCCTAAGAAACCTGTATGCAGGTCAAGAAGAAACAGTTAGAACCGGACATGGAGCAACAGACTAGTTCCAAGCTGGGAAAAGAGTACGTCAAGGCTGTATACTGTCACTCTGCTAATTTAACTTCTATGCAGAGTACATCATGCAAAATATCAGATTGGGTGAATCACAAGTTGGAATCAAGATTGCCACGACTAAAAAAACAGATTGCCGAGAGAAATATCTATAACCTCAGAACCTCAGATATACAGATGATAAATGGCAGAAATTGAAGAGGAAAGAAAGAGTCTCTTGATGAAGGTCATAGAGGAGAGTGGAAAAGAGGGCTTAAAATTCAATATTTAAAAAGTAAGATCATGGCATCCAGTCCAATCACTTCATAGCAAATAGAAACAGAAACAGTGGAAACATTGACAGATTTTACTTTCTTGGGCTCCAAAATCACTGCAGATGGTGACTGAAGTCATGAAATTAAAAGACACTTGCTCCTTGGAAGGAAAACTATGACAAACCTAGACAACGTATTAAAAAGCGGAGACATTACTTTGCCGACAAAGGTCCATATAGTTAAAGCTGTGGTTTTTCCAGTAGATATGTACGGATGTGAGAGGTGGCCATAAAGAAGGCTGAGCACCAAAGAACTGATGCTTTTGAACTGTGGTGCTGGAGAAGACTCTGGAGAGTCCCCTGGATTACAAGGAAATCAAACTAGTCAATCTTAAAGGAAATCAACCCTGAATATTCATTGGAAGGACTGATGCTGAAACTGCAATACTTTGGCCACCTGATGCAAAGAGTCAACGCATTGGAAAAGACCCTGATGCTGGAAAAGATGGAAGGTAGGAAGAGAAGTGGGCAACAGAGGATGAGATGGTTGGATAGCATCACTGACTCAGTGGGCATGAAACTGAGCAAACTCTGGGAGATAGTGAAGGATAGGAAAGTCTGGTGTACTGCTGTCTTTGGGGTCACAAAGAATCAGCCATGACTTAGCGACTGAACAATTCAACACTCTATTGTTGTATTGTACCACAGTAGCATATTGCCCAATATGCTACTGGAGATCAGCGGAGAAATAACTCCAGAAAGAATGAAGAGGGTACCGTGTAGGGCCACCCAAGATGGACTGGTCCTGGTGTACACAAGGTTTTGTTTGTGCCCTCCAAGAGTCTGTTTCCCCAGTCTTGATCACATGGACCACAAACTGCTTAAATCAATGAAACTATGAGCCATGCCATGTAGGGCCACCCAAGACAGATGGATAATGGTGGAGAGTTCTGACAAAACACAGTCCACTGGAAAAAGGAATGGCAAACCACTTCAGTATTCTTGCCTTGAGAACTCCATGAACAGTATGAAAAGGCAAAAAGATAGGACACTGAAAGATGATCTCCCCAGGTCGGTAGGTACCCAATATGCTATTGGAGATCAGTGGAGAAGTAACTCCAGAAAGAATGAAGGGATGGAGCCAAAGTAAAAACAACACCCAGTTGTGGATGTGACTGGTGATGGAAGTAAAGTCCGATGTTGTAAAGAGCAATATTGCATAGGAACCTGGAATGTTAGGTCCATGAATCAAGGCAAATTGGAAGTGGTCAAACAGGAGATGGCAAGAGTGAACATCGACATTTTAGGAATCAGTGAACTATAATGGACTGGAATGGGTGAATTTAACTCAGATGACATTCTATCTACTATTGAATCCCTTAGAAGAAATGGAGTAGCCATAGTAATAAACAAAAGAGTGTGAAATGCAGGACTTGGATGCACTCTCAAAAACAACAGAATGATCTCTGTTCATTTCCAAGGCAAACCATTCAATATCAGAGCAATCCTAGTCTATGCCCTGACCAGTAATGCTGAAGAAGCTGAAGTTGAACGGTTTTATGAAGACCTACAAGACCTTCTAAAACGAACACCTAAAAAAGATGTCCTTTTCATTACAGGGGACTGGAATGCAAAAGTAGGAAGTCAAGAGATACCTGGAGTAACAGGCAAACATGGCCTTAGAGTACAAAACGAAGCAGGGCAAAGGCTAACAGACTTTTGTCAAGAGAATGCACTGGTCATAGCAAACACCCTCTTCCAACAACACAAGAGAAGATTCTACACATGGACATCACCAGACAGTCAATACCAAAATCAGCTTGATTATATTCTTCACATCCAAAGATGGAGAATCTATACAGTCAGCAAAAACAAGACCAGGAGCTGACTGTGGCTCAGATCATGAACTCCTTATTGCCAAATTCAGACTTAAATTTTTAAAAAATAGGGAAAATCACTAGACCATTCAGGTATGACCTAAATCAAATCCCTTACAATTATACAGTGGAAGTGACAAATAGATTCAAGGAATTAGATCTGCTAGACAAAGTGCTGAAGAAGTATGGACGGAGGTTCATGACATTGAACAGGAGGCAGTGATCAAGACAATCCCCAAGAAAAAGAAACGCAAAAAGGGAAAATGGTTGTCTGAGGAGGCCTTACAAATAGCTTAGAGAAGAAGAGAAAGTAAAGGCAAAGGAGAAAAGGAAAGATATACCCATTTGAATGCAGAGTTCAAAGAATAGCAAGGAGAGATAAAAAAAAAAAGCCTTCTTCAGCAATCAACACAAAGAAATAGAGGAAAACAATAAAATGGGAAGGACTAGAGATCTCAAGAAAATAAGAGATACAAAGGGAACATTTCATGCAAAGATGGGCTCGATAAAGGACAGAAATGGTATGGACCTAACAGAAGCAAAAGATATTAAGAAGTAGCAAGAATACACAGAAGAACTATACAAAAAAGATCTTCATGACCCAGATAACCACGATAGTGTGATCACTCACCTATAGCCAGACATCCTAGAATTCGAAGTCAAGTGGGCCTTAGGAAGCATCACTATGAACAAAGCTAGTAGAGGTGATGGAATTCCAGTTGAGTTATTCCAAATTGTAAAAGACAATGCTGTGAAAGTGCTACACTCAATATGCCAGCAAATTTGGAAAACTCAGCCATGGCCACAGGACTGAAAAAGGTCAATTTTCATTCCAATCCCAAAGAAAGGCAGTGCTAAAGAATGTTCAAACTACCGTGCAATTGCACTCATCTCACACGCTAGTAAAGTAATGCTCAAAATTCTTCAAGCCAGGCTTCAACAGTACTTGAACTGTGAACTTCCAAATGCTCAAGATGGAAAAGGCAGAGAAACTAGAGATCAAATTGCAAACATCCATTGGATCATTGAAAAAACAAGAGACTTCCAGAGAAAGATCTACTTCTGCTTTATTGACTACTCCAAAGCCTTTGACTGTGTGGATCACAACAAACTGTGGAAAATTCTTAAAGAGATAGGAATACCAGACCACTGACATGCCTCCTGAGAAATCTATACACAGATCAAGAAGCAATAGTTAGAACTGGACATGGAACAACAGACTGGTTCCAAATCGGGAAAAGAGTACGTCAAGGCTGTATATTGTCACTCTGCTTATTAAACTTATATGCAGAGTACATCATGTGAAATGCCAGACTGGATGAAGCACAAGCTGGAATCAAGATGGCCGGGAGAAATCTCAATAACCTCAGATATGCAGATGACACCACCCTTATGGCAGAAAGTGAAGAGGAACTAAAGAGCCTCTTGATGAAAGTGAAAGAGGAGAGTGAATATGTTGGCTTAAAAGTCAACATTCAGAAAACTAAGATCATGGTATCTGATCTCATCACTTCATGGGAAATAGATGGAGAAACTGTGGAAACAGTGACAGACTTTATTTTGGGGGTCTCCAAAATCACTGCAGATGGTGACTACAGCCATGAAATTAAAAGATGGTTGCTCCTTGGAAGAAAACCTATGACCAACCTAGACAGCATATTAAAAAGCAGAGACGTTACTCTGCCAACAAAGGTCTGTCTAGTCAAGGCTATGGTTTTTCCAGTAGTCATGTATGGATGTGAAAGTTGGACTATAAAGAAAGCTGAGCATCAAAGAAATGATGCTTTTGAAATGTGATGTTGGAGAAAACCCTTGAGAGTCTCTTGGAGTGTAAGGAGATTCAACCAGTCCATCCTAAAGGAAATCAGTCCTAAATATTCATTGGAAGGACTGATGCTGAAGCTGAAACTCCAATATTTTGGCCAAATGATGCAAAGAACTGACTCACTGGAAAAGACCTTGATGCTGGGAAAGATTGAAGGCCGGAGGAGAATGAGATGAGAGAGGATGAGATGGTTGGATGGCATCACCGACTCGATGGACATGAGTTTGAGTAAGCTTTGGGAGTTGGTGATAGATAGGGAAGCCTGGTGTGCTGCAGTCCATGGCAAAGAGTTGGACACAACTGAGTGACTGAACTGAACTGAACTGAACTGAACTAAACCCAGGTAAATTAGGCAAGAAAAAAAATGCCCAGTTTAAAAAAAGTAAAACTATCTTATTTGTAGATGACATGATCCTGCATGTTGAAAGTCCTAAGGAATACACACACCGCGCACACACACACACACACACACACACAAACTACTAGACTAAGAAATGAGTTCAACAAAGTTGAAGGATAAAGATCAATATGTAAAAATCAATCCTATTTTATACATTAGCAGTGAATAAATGCAACTGAAATTAAGAAAATAATTTTCCTCACAAAAGCATCAGAAAGAATAAAATATCAACGAATAACATTAACAAAAGAAATGCAAGAACTGTACAATGAAAAATAAAAAATATTGTTGAAAGAAATTAAAGAAAATTAACATAAATGGGAAGACATCTAAATTTCATGTTTTGCAAAATTTAATACTGCTAAGATGGCAGCACTCCCCAAATTGATCTATAGATTCAGTATAATCTCTATCAAACATACCAGCTGCCCTTTTGGAGATACTGACAAACAGTATTGGCATAAGGACACACACACATCAGTGGAATAGAACTGAGAATCCTAAATATGCCTTCTTACATTTATGCTCAACTGATTTTTGATGCAGGTGCCAAAACAATGTATTGTAGAAAGAACAACTTTTTTCAACAAATGGCACTGAGACAACTGGATATCCACATGCAAAAGAAGGAAGCTGGACCCCCTCCTTACATAATACACCACAATTAATTTAAAAATGAACCTACACTGTTAGAACACATGCAGGGCGTGGGGTGGGAGCTTTACTTCTGGTGGCAGGGTCTGGGAAGGGGCAGGAGGCCAGCTGCAAAGGTGGTAAGAAGCACCTGAAGCAGACCAAGGAGCTGGATGAAGATGATGGGGCATTCAAGCAGAAACAAAAAAAGCAGCAGAAGGGGAGTTCCCTGGTGGTCCAGTGGTTAAGAATCTGCCTGGCAAAGCAGGGGAGAGGGGTTCACTTCCTGGTGGGGGAACCAGGATCCCGCATGCCACGGAGCAACTAAGTCCATCCTGCATGCCGCGGGGCAACTAAGTCCATGTACGGCAACTACAGAAGCGTCTGCCCTGCCACGAAAGCCAGAGCACCGCAACAAAGACACAGCATGGCCAAAAAGCGAGACAGAAGCAAAAGAAACTTGAGAAGCTGAAAGCAAAGGCTGCAAGGAAGGCCCTCCTGGAGAAAGGTGGAATTAAGAAACTTGTCAAAAAGTAAGCTGGGGGACTTCTCTGGTGGTCTAGTGGTTAAGAATCTACCTTCCAATGCACGGGATGTGGGTTTGATCCCTGATCAGGAAAGGGGAACTAAGATCCCACATGCTACAGAGCAACTAAGCCTGTGAGCTGAGGAAGACCCAGTGCAGCCAAGGGAAAAAAAACCAAAACACCACTTTTAGGGACTTCCCTGGTGGTCTAGTGGCTAATACTCTGCTCTTCCAATGCAGGGGGCCTGGGTTCGATCCCTGGTGGGGGAACTAGATTCCACATGTTGCAACTAAGACTTGGTGCAGTCAAAAAATAAAAATACATATTTAAAAAAAAGGAAGCTGTTCTTTGTGCTGGAGGCAATGGTAATGCTTAATTTCATTCCCGATTCCCTGCCATAATGTCTATTGCCACCTATAGCTAGAATGAAGTACTGTCTTGAAGCCTGTTACACATTTAAAAACAAACTTTTGTTAAGGTTTAAAAAAATGAAATCATACAGTGGCTCATCTTCTCTTTAGTTCTTCTCATTCAGCCATTTCTACCTTAGCTGTGAGGTCAGAGTAAGCCCAGCCTAGAATCCTGCCGAAGTCTATTCCTCAGTCTTTGTTCTAGCTCCAATTCTGTACCACTCAGAATTAAATCAACTCATCTGGGGGAGGAAAAGGGACTAAAGATCTAACCATCAGAATTAAGGCTTTGATATTAGAAGAAGATCAGGAGCAAATTTTCATGATCTAAGATTTGGCAATGACTTCTTAGATATGACACTGAAGGTACAAGCAACAAAAGAAAAAAAAAGATAAACTACACTTCATCAAAATCAAGTTTCTCTGCTTCAAAGGATACCATCAAGAAAGTAAAAAGAAAATATACAGAATGGGAGAAAATATTTAGCAATATTTTAAATATCATCATTACTATTATTTTATTTTAAAAATAAAAATATTTTAATATTTTAGTAGTATTTTAGTAAATAACATATAACTGATAAGGGGCTATATTCAGAATATATAAATAACAACTCAACAATAAAAAGACAAATAACTCTATTTTAAAATGGGCAAAAGATCTGAATAGGTATCTCTCCAAAGAAAATAAATGAATGGCCAGTAAATGCATGAAAGATGCTTAACATTATTAACTCAGAGAAGGCAATGGCACCCCACTCCAGTACTCTTGCCTGGAAAATCCCATGGACGGAGGAGCCTGGTGGGCTGCAGTCCATGAGGTCGCTAAACGTCAGACACGACTGAGTGACTTCACTTTCACTTTTCACTTTCATGCATTGGAGAAGGAAATGGCAATCCACTCCAGTGTTCTTGACTGGAGAATCCCAGGGACTGGGGAGCCTGGTGGGCTGCCATCTATGGGGTCGCACAGAGTCGGACACGACTGAAGCGACTTAGCATTATTAATTACTAAGCTTAATTATAAAAAACCCACAGTGATATAGCCCTTCACATCCTCTAGGATGGCTAAAATAAAGCAGACAATAACTGGTGTTCATGAGGATATAAAGATACTGGAATCCTCACCAATTGCTGATGGGGATATAAAATAGTACAGCACTTTGGAAAACAGTTTGGCACTTCTTCAAAATGTTAAACATATAGTTTCTATATGATCCAGCAACTCTACTCCTAGGTATATACCTGACAGAAAGGAAAACATAGGTCCACACAAAAACTTGTACATGAATGTCCATAGCAGCATTATTCACAGTAGCCCAAAAGTGGAAACAACCCAAATGTCTATCAACTGATAAATGGGTAAACAAAATGTGGTGTATCGATCCAATGGAATACAAAGAGGGATGAGGTACTGATTCATGCGGCAAGATGAATGAACTCTGAAAACACTACACTAAGTGAAAGAAGCCAATCACAAAAGACAACATTTTGCATGATCCCATTTATATGAAACATCTAGATTTTGCAAAGAAAGATACAAAGAAAGAAAAGCCAGGTATTTTTTAAATCAACATTTAAGATTACTAAGAAAATACTATTTATAAATAAGTCAAGGCCCTAGTAAAATGCCATACCTTGCCACATTGCTTGTAGGAAATTCCCTTTTGGTTACAGTACTCGTAGATGAGGGCTGCACCTTGCACACATAATTTAGCTTTCAGAGATTCAGGTTTATAATAAATCCCACTATGTATGACACCACTGTTATGCCCGGTCTGATGAACAGCTATGGAACAAGAGAAATACATGTAAGAGAAAGCACATACAGGACTCATTCAAAACCTAGGAAGTAGGGGAATACAGTCAGAGTTAAAGCTATTAGAGACCACTATTTAAAACTCTGCCTGGGCTTGTTCTTCCAGCTGGAGCACTGGTAGCTTCCCCAGCAGCCAACCACAGTATCTGTACCAGGTCCCTCCGGCCCATCTCTGACGTCAGCTATGACTTTGGGGTACAAACCCACCCTCACCACCAGCAATCCACTTCAAGGGCCCAATATGGCTCTCTGCCTTTTGCCCCAGGGTGTTCTCTAATCTTTGGGCGCAGAGGGACTCAACATCCCTAGGGACAATCCTCAAACAAAGGGACAGAAGTTGAAGGGCACATGAGCACAATCCTGGGAAACATTAGGCAGTTCCTCAGAGGTCTCAGTGGAATCAAGCTCACAGCTTCAACCTGGATAACACACCTTCACAAGATTTTCCCTCCTTCCCTGTTAACTCTCCCCACCCACTGTCTCCTGCTTCCTTGGATAACCTCACAAGTAAATCACGTTTTTTTTTTTTTTAAGTCACTCAGTCATGTCTGACTCTGCAACCCCATGGATTAATACAGTCCCTGGAATTCTCCAGGCCAGAATACTGGAGTAGGTATCCTTTCCCTTCTCCAACCCAGGGACTGAACCCAGGTCTCCCGCATTGCCGGCAGATTCTTTACCAGCTGAGTCACAAGGGAAGCCCATATCCAATATCCAGTATCCAAGCTCTAGTCCCAGGCTCTGCTTTTTGAAGAATCCAGACTGGGACACTAGCATTGACACGTAGATTGAAAGATGCAGAACTGACAACATGAGCAGGTGTTCAGGTTTATTGTTGTTGATCAGTTGCCCAGTCATGTCCTATCCTTTGCAACCCCATGGACTGCAGTACATCAGGCTTCCCTGTCCTTCACCATCTCCCAGAGTTTGCTCAAAGGTGTTCGGATTAAGCAACATAATATACATACCTAAATCTTTCTCCTTCTCCAGAACACCAATGGAAAGTGCTGGATGTCGCAGGATGAGTGCTCTGGCAGAGGCAAGCCCCACAATTCCGCCACCAATAATGACTATATCAAA
Source organism: Oryx dammah (assembly GCF_014754425.2). Taxonomy (NCBI): domain Eukaryota; kingdom Metazoa; phylum Chordata; class Mammalia; order Artiodactyla; family Bovidae; genus Oryx; species Oryx dammah. The sequence continues at coordinate 59,320,107 of NW_024070210.1, read as the reverse complement.
TGAGCTTTAAAAGAAAGCCATCTTTAAAGTAACACATGTTTACAATAGATTTTATCAAACTTCTCATTTTCATCACCAATGAACAATTAAACTATTAATTAGTAATCATTAAAATCAAATGTTTACTGGGCTTTCTGATATTTGGCTTTTAAAGTTAATCAGCTACAGCCAGCAGGCAGAATGGCTAGTTGCTCAAGCTGCTCTAAGTCTCCATTATACTCTGCATAAGCTGGCTCCATCAGTGGTTTACTCCATTAAGTATCACACTCTCCCCTACTAACTGTCAAAAATTCAAGTGCAGTATTCTTTTGTGCTTTTTGTTTGTTTGTTTCTGGGTTTTGCAGGTGGGGGGTTGGCCACATTGCATGGCATGTGGGATCTTAGTTCCCCAACTAGGGACCTAACCCACATACCCTGCATTGGAAGCATGGAGTCTTAACCACTGCACCACCAGGAAGTCCCTCAAGGGCAGTATTTTTGAGGACAAGTTAGCATTAAGTCTTTAACACCTTAGTGTGCAAAAAGTCATAATTATTTTATTTTGCTTAGAAGGAAACAGTGAGAAAATCAAACCTTAAGGAAATAAGTCATCCAGAAATGGGCTCAGAACCAATTTTAGTCACGATAACTCTGATTACACAATCATTTAAAAAATTAGAAAGGGTATGTATAGTCTAACTCAACAGTGAGAAGCTTAAAAAATTACCATTAGCATTGATCTCATGGTCAACAAATCTAGGTTTTATAGGAACATGGCCAATTTCACTTTTTCACCCCACTTATTTTTTTTCACTCCCTCTTGCATTATATTATTTCGATCTAAATTCTAAACATCATCTGTAAATATCCAATATGTTATTTCTAAAAGAGGTCTTTAAAACACACACACAATGCTATTATTCTAACCAAAAAATTCAGTTTTTAAATATCTGCAAATATTCACAATTAAACTTTAAGAAGAAAACACAGGAGAAAATCTTTGGTATCTAGGGCTACTTGAAGAGTTCACATCAAAAGCATGACCCATAAAGGAAAAAACTGATAAACTGGACTTCATCAAAATTAAAAGTTTTTGCTCTGCAAAAGACTCTGTTAAGGGGATAAGATGATGAACAAATTGGGAGAAAACACTTGCAAACCATATACATGACAAAGGACTCAATTCTTGAAATAAACAAGTCATTTAGAGAATGGGCAAAAAATATGAACAAACATTTCATCGAAGAAGATAGATATAAACATGGCAAATAAGTACATGAAAATATACCTTTAGTCATTAAGGAAATGCAAACTAAGACTACAATGAGATATCACTACACCCCTATGAGAATGACTTTTTTTTAAAAAGTGATAACACCAAATGCTGATGGAGATGAGAAGAACTGGATCAACTCACACATTATTGGCAGGAATGTAAAACAGTACAACCACTCTGGAAAAAGAGTATGGCCCTTTCTTAAAAAACTAAACATGTGCTTACTACATGTCTTAGCAACTGCACTCTTTGGCATATATCTGGAGAAAAACATTGTTCAAAAGAATACATGCACCCCAGTTCGCTGCAGATCTGTTTACAATAGCAAGTTATGAAGCAACTGAAATGTCCATCAACAAATGAATGGACAAAGATGCGGTGCATATATACAATGGAATATTACTCAGTCATTAAAAAGAAATAATGCCATTTTCAGCAACATGGATGAATCTGAAGATTATCAAACTAAGAGAAATAAGTCAGATAAAGACAAATATCATACATTGCTTAATTGGGCAATCTAAAAAAATGATACAAATGAACTTATTTACAAAACAGAAAGACAGACTTAGAGAATGAACTAATGGTACCAAGGGGGTAAGATGGGTGGGGGGAGGGATAGATAGGTTGGCAGTTTGGGATTGACAGGTACACACTGCAATATTTAAAATAGATAACCAGCAAGGACCTACAGGGAACTCTGCTCAATATTCTGTAATAAGATAATGGAAAAAGAATTAGAAAAAGAACAGATACATGTATGTCTGTGACCGCATCACTTTGCTGTATACCTGAAACTAACACAACACTGTTCATCCACTATGCTCCAATATAAGAAAAAATATGAATATGAATTCACTTGACATCAGATTTCTAAATTGTGACAATGCCATCCATAAGTCAATAGAGCCACTTTCTTGGTGGTCCAGTAGTTAAGACTGCACTGCCAATACAGAGGGGGAGGGTTCCACCCCAGGTCCAGGAAATAAAGTCCCACATGCTGCACGTTGTAGGCAAAAGACAAAAAGCAAACAAACAAACAAAAGAAGCCAAAAAAAAAAACCAAACAGAAAACAAAACAAAAACAACAACCAAAAAAACAAAAAGTCAATGAAGTAGTAGTTTCAAGAAGGAAAAAAGGATTTCTAACCTAGAGTTAAACTGTATCATTTAAATATGAGGATTCAATAAAGATATTCTTAGATAAAAAAGGCTACAGGAACTTTAACATCAAGAGACACTCCTAAAAACACTACTGTACCAAAATTTAATGAGTTATCAACTCAAGAAGTTAAATACAATAAGGAAAAATAATATATACAGATATATAATATATAAAACAAACATATATATAACAAAATATAACAAAGAAGAAAAATCCTTTATTTGAAAAGATTTATAAAGTAGACAAATCTCTGGCAATAGTAAGGAGGAAAAAAGTGAGAAGACACAAATAAACAAAATAAGGAAAAACATGTAAAGACATGACAATGATCTTAAACATAATCAAAGAACATTATGAAGATCTATGTGCTAATAAGTTTGATAATGTAGATGAAATGGGGTGAGGGACTCAAGCAAAATTACTGAGACAAGAAGAAATAGAAGTTTGGAATCAATTGCTATAAATTAGTCATCAAAAGTTTTCCACCTAAACACACACACACACACGTGTGTAAATTTTACCAAAATTTCAAGGAATGGGTAATCTCTATCATCGAAGATGTTCCAGAAAAATTTAAAAAGCTGAAAACTCCCTAACTCATTTTATGAAGTACCTATGACTCAGGTTCCAAAACTGGATGTTGGTGTTGTTTATTTGCTAACTCTGTCTCTTTTGTGACCCCATGGACTGGATCCTCTGTCCATGGCATTTTCTAGGCGAGGATGCTGGAGTGGGTTGCCATTTCCTTCTCCAAGGGATCTTTCCAATTCAGGGATTGAACTCGTGTCTCCTACTTTACCACTCCTACTTTACCACTGAGCCACTTGGGAAGGCCCTAAAGTGATAGTGTTAGTTTCCAAATCATGTCCGACTCCTAGTGACACCTTGGACTGTAGCCCACCAGGCTCCTCTGTCCGTGGAATTTCCCAGGCAATAATATTGGAGAAGGTTGCCATTTCCTTCTCCAGGGGATCTTCCCAACCCAGGGACTGAACCCAGGTCTCCTGCATTGTAGGCAGAGGCTTTACCATCTGAGCCACCAGGGAAATCCCTAATACTGGATAAGAAATACAAAACAGCATTAAAAAAAAAAAGCATATTCTATACAAGTAAAATCCAGCTGAAAGAATATAAGATACTATTTATCATAGCAACAAAACAATAAGGGAATCTAAGAATTAACCTAAGAAAAAACGAACTTCACAGAGAAAAATTTTAAACTCTATTAAATAACAAAGGCATGTGTGTATGCATGCTCAGTCGTGTCCAACTCTTTGCCATCCCATGGAGTATACTCCTCTGTCCATGGTATTATCCTGGCAAGAATACTGGAGTGGGTTGCCATTTCCTCCTCCAGGGGATCTTCTGGACCCAGGGATCAAACCTGTGTTTCCTCCCACTGCTGCACTGACAAGTGGATTCTTTTACTGAGCTACCTGGGAAGCTCCTAAATAACAAATGAGTATGCATAAATGAAAAGATATGCCAAGTTCATGGATGGGAAAACTCAAAATTATAAAGAAGCAATTCTCTTCCAAATCTATCTACCTAATGTAATTTCAATTTTCAAAATAATCTTTTAAGATACTAAATGTTATATAGAATAAAGTCTGTAAGAAGTGAAGCAATTTAAAAAAAACGAGTGCATGTAAAACTGATGAAAATCTGAACAAGGTCTATGGATTGTGCTAATATCCTTTTCCTTGTTTTGACACTGTTATTATAGTTAGGTAAGATGTTGGAGCAAATTGGGTGAAGAAGGGTACATGAGAGCTCTCTGGTCTGGGTTTTTGTGGGTTTTCTTTGGGAAGGGGGACTTCCTATGGATCTTTAATCATTTCAAAATTTAAAAAGTATAAACAAAACCTTCACTAACCTTACTTTTCTTCCCTTAAGAAAAGGTTCCCAAAAGAACACGATGAATCACAAATTCTATTCCACACTAATTCCCCTCCAACCCACTAATACACAGCAGCCAGAATCAACTTTTGAAACATCAACATTTAATCACGTCTTTAAAAGTCTCCCAGCGCCCTTAGAATAAAATTCCACGTGCAGTTAAAGCAAAACCTCTGCTGTGATGTAACCCCTCTCCGGTGTCTTTCCACACCATCCTCTGTTCCGCCAAGCTCCACTCACACTCATGTTGCCCACATGCTAGTTCCCGAAAAAAAGCCAAGAGCTTTCCAGCTTTGAAACCTTCGCATAAACCGCTCCCCATACAGAGAGCAGGTAAAAAACAGTAATTTCATACGTGATCTCCACATTTCAAATCACAGGACGCTGAATTCTGCAGGGTTTGATTAGCAGCTGAGCTGCTTCTCATACGGGCAACTCTATGCAGCCGTGTGTGTGCCAGGGAACGGACTGATTTAAGACCGGTTTCAGATGTTCCAAGTAACATCAGGAAGGCCAGCGAACAAACAGCACGTTTAATTGCTTACAGTGTGTGAGGTCCTTTTAATCCTCAAAACGACCACTTGCGCGAGAGACTAGGTTGCGATTCACAACTGAGCCTTAAAGGAGCTTAAGTAACCCGCCCAGGGTTGAATGGGAAGCGGTGGAGTTGTATTCAAAGCCAGGACTGTTCTTGACCTCTACTCGATACTGCCTTTCTTATTCTTCTCCTCTCGCCCACAAGCCTACGAGTGATCCAGGCAGGTAGCTCCTGGGATCTGAGGCTGGAGCCCGGGCTTCACAGGATCCCGACCTTCTCTCTCGCCGAAGAAGAGCAGAGGCAGAGGTCCAGCACTAGGCACCTACCTCCAAGAGAGGCAGCGCAGACCGCGGGGGGCGGGCCAGCGGGTACTCACCTGGTGCTGGCTCTGCGGCCACCCTGGCACAACAGCCGGGATTTCCCCGACGCGGGTGTGCGCGCCGCGAAGCCCCCGGGGAAAATCCCGCGGGCCCGTCCGCAGACACCGCCCAGGTAACGCAGCGCGGGTACCATCGCCTGCGCCCCTTTCCCTGCCTCAAGCTCTAGAAGCCAGCCCTTGCGACCTGCAACGCCCGCGTCCCAGCGCCCTCTAGCCCCGCCCCCCCAAGCAGAGGCCAATGAAGGGAGCGCCTTCGCCCCACGTGGGCGCAGCCGCCAGTGGCCAATGGACGCGCGCGGCGGAGGGCGAAGGGCAGGCTTGCGCCGCCGTAGACGCTGGGGACGCCAGCTTGCTCCTTCCTTTTGACGCTGTGAGTAGAGGAGCTAGGCCCCGAGAGGGGCGGGACTAGTGGTGGTCACCCTCTCCCCTTTCCCTTCTCCCATCGCTGGGCTAACTGAAAATCTGGCCCGCCGAGTCAGGCGTCCTCGACCTGCACAGCCCAGCGGACTTGGCGCCGCAGGACAAAGTCTGGGGATGATGATGGTGAAAATTTTCGTTTGGGCAGGCCCAGAGGCCCTCCTTTCCTCCAGCTAGGCCCCGCCCCCTCGACCCGTCCCCGCGTCCCTCGTGGCTCCGCCCTCTCAACCTCGCCTCTTCCTAGCCCCGCCCCACGTCCCTAGCGGCTCCTACGGAGAACCTCTGTCTCCAATGCGTCTCCTACAGAGCGGAGTGCTCACTAAAGGGCACGGTCCAGCCCTAACCTCCAGACTGAGGCTCTGTCATGGCGACGCCTGATAGTCTGCTGTTTTCTGGCCATCCATATATGTGGCTCCTGACATGTCATTCATTATTCGTCTTGTAAATATTGAGCGCATAAATGAAACAGACGGCTCGGTCTCTGCCGTCATTTAGCGATGTTTCCCGCCCACCCCCCTTTTTTTTAAATATACTGGCCTGACATGTGGTTTTAAATATGCTTTGCGGGCCTGGAAACAATTCACCTGTGCATGTCACTTCACCCCTGTTTAGCTATAAAATGAGGGAGGCAGGCTGTGTAATCTCTGAAAGACCTGTGTCAGATTACGTGATCCTCTAGTTCTGTGCCTAACTAACACCTGTTGTCAGTGTTTGATGGAAGGTTTTGTTTCTTTATTTTAATTTTTAGGGTCAGGACAGCTGAGCAAAACAAAAATAGAACGATGTAACTTTATTTCTTTATTTGGATTTAGCAGATGGAACAGTGGTAAAGAATATGCTTCCAGTGCCAAATGCAGGAGGCACAGGTTCAGTCCCTGGGTCCGGAAGATCCCCTGGAGTAGGAAATGGCAACCCACTCCAGGATTTTTGCCTGGAAAACTCTGTGGACAGAGGAGCCTGGAGGCCTGCAGTCCATGGGGGTGGCAAAGAGCCAGACACGACTGATCACCCCGTGGGCACTGACTTTACTGCTGGAAGAACTTACTTGCCTGTCTGAGTTTGGCTCCAGTTATTAGTCACATAGCTCGGGAAAGTGGAGTCACCACTTTCCCTCAGCCCCTCCTCTGTGAACCGTGAGTGATGTAGGGTCCCCCTCATAGGATTTTTGTCCTATGAGCAATTTAAGGCTCACCAGATGTTTAGCACAGTAAGGTGCTCAATAAAATGATGGGTTTTATTATGTTTATATGGTTTTTATCACTGGATAGTTATGCATATTTTCTTTATTTGTGAAAATAATGTGGAATGTTGCCTGCTTGTTCATCACAAATGAAAAATAAGATATTCATTTTTTAGTTTTTAATTTTTTATTATAAAATTTCTTAATTTGAATTTTGAGTTAATTGCAGATTTCCATGCAGTTGTAAGAAACAGTAGAGATCCTGTGTACCCTTTACACAGTCTTCTCAAATAGTAACATCTTGTAAAAGTTTGTTATAACAGCATAACCAGGAACAGCCCATGGGTCTTATTCAGATAGCCTGTTTTGCATTTGTGTTCATGTTTAGTCCTGTACAGATTTTATCACACCTGTATAGATTCTTATTCTTATTATTATTATTGGTCATGCAATGGGGCTTGTGGAATCTTAGTTCTCTGACTATGGATGGAACCCTGACCCCTGGCAGTGAGAGTGACCCAACCACTGGACCGCCAGGGACCTCCCCATGTGTAGAATGTTGTATCCATCACAGGCAAGCTACAGCACAGATCCATCACCACCAAGATCCCTCCAGCAAGGCACCCTCTTCCCCATTCTGTTCTCACTTTCTAAAATTTTGACATGTCAAGAATGTTACATAAACAAAATTATATAGTATGTAACTTTTTGGAATTGACTTTTTCATTTAGCATTATCCCATGAGAGCCATCCAAATTGCTGCATGTATTGATAGTTCATTCTGTCTTATTGCCGAGAAGTATTTCATGGTATGAATGTACCACAACATGCTTAACCATTCACCCTTTGGAGGATATCTGAGTTACTTCTAGTTTTTTGACTATTTCGAATAAAGCTGCTATGAAACTTAGTGTACAGCTTTTTGTGTGAGCCTGTTTTTGTTTCTCTAGGATAAATGCCCAAGAGTCCAATTGCTGGGTCATCTGATAAGCACGTGTTTAGTTTTGTAAGTGCCAAACTCCTTTCCAAAGTGGCTGTACCATTTTACATTCCCACCAGCAATGTTGAGTGATCAAGTTCCTCTTCAGTGTCTCCAGTTTTTGGTACTATCACTGTTTTTTATTTTAGCCATTGCACAGGATTGTAGTTGATTTGTTACTAGGTTGAGTATAGAATTATACAATCTAGGGTCTGTGGTCAGGCTTTCATGAGTCAGTTCATAGTAGTAACTGTTTACTCTTCTGTGATTTTGAGCTTGTACTTCCTAGTTTAGCAAAGTGAAAGAACTCAAAATACACATGTACTTTTTATAAAATTTTCTCTGCTTAGCTTCTCGCCTAGTCTTGACTGTACATTAATTTGTTTCATCTCGATTATCTCAAATCAAGAGCTCACCTTACATTCATTGACCCTGTAATGTCTTTGGCTAGAGACATTTGTTTTCTGGCCACCACACCCACCTGAAGCTGAGAATTCATGTTCACCTTCTGTCTAGGTCAGAACCCATAAGAAATTAGTTCAGTGAGTGTCAGGTGATACTGGCCTAGGGTGACTGGGGACCTTTGCTTCTAATTCCTAAGGAAGTGCTCTGTCACTCTATTTCACTAGACTCTAGGACACATCAGGAATAAGAACTGGCATCAGTAATGGACGATTCCAGTGAAGTGGGGTTATAATCTGGGGGGGAAACTCCCCAATTCTGATACCACCTCACCCTTCTTTCCACACTTTCACTGCCCTCAAGAACAGGTTGGCTAGGTTAGTCTTTTTGACCCCTAAATTAGCCCATCATTTTGAATAGACCACCTAAGTAATTATGGTTAATATATAAAAAGAGAACCTGCACTTTTTAAAAGAAACTTGTTTTTATGCAAATTGGAGAACTCTCCATCTCCTATTTTGAGGCACACATTAGAGCTCTGGCCTTCTCTAAGTCACAAACTTCATATCAACTTTTGGAAACATCTGTTAAAAACTTACAGCTCCAAGTCATGTTATGATAGTAAGAAGAATTTTTAAAATAATTTGAATTCCTGAGTCATTTATCACAGCAGTAGCTTAGTAATGTTTATTTTTTAACTTGAATTTGAGTGGTTTCTTTTAATTTGTGTTCCTAGTCACTCAGTTGTGTCTGACTGGAACCCCATGGACTGTGGCCTGCCAAGTTCTTCTGTCCATTGAATTTTCCAGGCAAGAGTGCTAAAGTGGGTTGCCATTTCCTTCTCCAGGGGATTTTCCCAATCTAGGAATCAAACCCGTTTCCTGTGCCTCCTGTATTGCAGTTAGATTCCTTATCTGCTGAGCCTTCCCGGAAGCCCTTCTTTTAATTTATTAAAGTTAAATTCACCAACTCACCACCAGAGGTCTCCTTTTTCCCTCTAGAAAGCATTCTTAGAGGTAGCTGCTTGAATTCATTTGAAATTCCCAGTATCAATTAATTAACAAAATTACAGTTGAGAATGCAAAAAACTACCAGTTATTTTTTTTAGGTTTACTGAAAAATAAAAACTTAATTTTCATGTTTAAATTATTTTGAATATAATATCCAGTATTTCTAGAGATCATAAGCTGAAGGTCTTTCTCTTAAGCTGAAATATACAGTTGACCAAAATGAATCAAGTGACTTCAGTTTTCATACTTCTCTAATTTTTCTGCTTAATGACAGTTTCTTTGTTTCTGCATGAAAATTTATCAGCCATTGAAGATTGTTAATTCCAAATATTTATTGAACTTGCATTAGGGGATGGTGCTGTGCCTGGTGTTAGGAATAATTGAATGTGTGATTTTTGCTCTTCCTTTTGCTCTGCATACTTTAAATCTTTATTGCATGAATGAATAGATGGATGGAGATGGTATTTGAATAAAGTCTTGAGGTTGGGAAAGATTTCCATAGGATTCTAGGTGGGGCAGGGAGGACTCTAGGAGGGAACTAGGAGGGAACAGCCTGAGATGAATCCGGAAAGACCCAATTTGTAATATCGTTGGCAGCCAAAGAAGTTGCTGAAGTGGGCGTGGGTGGTGAGAGATTTAATCAAAAGCAGTGAAGATCTGAGAATGTGGGAGGAAGTATTTATAGCGTGGGGACACATTTGTAGTAATGAAGGCAGAGTAATGGCGGAAAAGGAGGGAAGAAGGTAATAGGTGACCCCAGGGTACTGTCCTCAGACCTCAGCTCTCATTGTTTACAGCCTCAACACCCATCGGGCGTTTCCTCAGCTCTAAGGTGGTTCCCTCTCAGGACTCTTTCTAGTCCTCTTCTTTTTCTTGAGTTCTGGAACCATTCAAGGACTGAGGAAAGAGCCCTTGACTAATAAGAGTGAAATCTAGGTTCAGGTTTCAGCACTGCACTGCTAACAATTAGCCATGAAACACTGGGCAAGTCCCTTTAAACAGGCATTTATTAATACCCCGCCTTCTTCCAGGATTTTAGGGTGTCAGTGAGTTACTTAATATCGGGGCTTCAGTCTCCTCATCTTTGAATGGCCCTCATTCTTGCTGCTGCTGTCTGAGGAATCTTCCTGAATCACAGTTCTGCCCATGCCAGCGCTCTGTGCTGAAAACTCAGTGACTCCTAGCTACCTGCAGAAGCCACACAGGAGACCCTTCCCATTGGGACTGTATACTGTCAGTCTCCTCATGACCCCCATGTTCTAAGCCAACTGAACTACAATAAGCCTTAAACGTTCCCACCGCAGCTAGTCACCTGACCTACCTTTTCTTGGCATCTTTGTTGAAATCCTTGTCTTTACTCTTTTGAGGTATTTTTCAGGCTCCATCATTTATTTTAACTCCCTGGTGGCTTGTCTTAGCTCACTCTACCCTGCATTAAGTTGTCAGCTCCTCAAAGACAATGTGTCATTTGTCTGTGTTTTCCCCCCCACCTGGCACTTTAAGTCAGGTTGAGACCCAGTTTTGAAATCACTTTCTCAACTCATGGTTATGGATTTTTACAGCTGGAAATCATCCGAGCCAGTCATCTCATTTTATAAATGAGAAAACCAAGGGTCAGAGAGGTTAAGTTGCTTGTCTAGTCTTTCCCAGCTGCCCTGGCATAGTTCTTGGTTTGCACTGTTCTGGGGACGCTACTTACAGTCTTCATAGGAAGATCTATTTCCATGATTCCTCTCCTTTTCTGGATGTAAGTGACTTAACCTTGATACATTGCTTCTTGGATGATTTTAGTTTGTCATTTTGATATTGGAAATGTGGATTGGGACTGGAACTGGTTTCGGTAAATCTGTACATGCACTACCTGAATGGACACCAGGTGGCGCCACTGTGGGCGGACTCCAATTGAAGATCGAACAAGTATAACTTAATGTCAAGGCTGGGAGGAACCATAGAGACCATCCAATTCTGCCTCTCCTTTGCAGCAAAAGAAACCAAAAAAACAAACAGCAGTAACTTGCTCAATAACTACTGAGGGGTAAATGAGTCAGCTTTATCATCACAAGAGCACTGAGTCTGAAGTTGTGAAGTAAATTACTGTATGTATGGGTTCTGATTGCCAACTGATGATCTAATATGAATGCTATTTTATGTGTCTAGAGCAAATGATGCTGTTTGGAAAAATTTCCCAGCAGCTCTGTGGCTTAAAGAAACTCCCATGGTCACGTGACTCCCGATACTTCTGGGGCTGGTTGAATGCAGTGTTTAATAAGTAAGTTGCCCTTACTAAAGTGAAGAAACATGGGGATTGTTTCCGCTCGATGAGTTCCCAGTGGCTAATCTGGTTTTCTTATATTTCAGATGTTATTTGTGTTGTGTATGCAGTATGATCCTAATTTTCTTTAAAAAAAAAAAAAAAAGACCAAAAAATGATAGGTTATAGAATATTAACTGTGACTAACTGGGTTGCAGGACTTCAGTGATTCTTTTTATTCATTCTTTCAGTGCCTTTCAAGCTTTTTAAAATGATCTTTTATTATTTTTATAATCAGAAAAGCTCAGTAATGTTAGAATATTTTATTCTGTGACTTAAGCAATGTAGTTAACCTTTTGAATACTATCAAGTGAATTCAAGTTTTAAAAATGTTATTTGGTGGCATGCTTATTTTGAAACTGGCAAAACTAACCTCCTCATTGCTTAATACAGCATTAATACCACTAACTAGAGAAAAAGGCATGTGTAAAAATTAATAAAGATCACTTACGGACATTCATTTGAACAAATGTTCAAAATTATTCCCTTTTTAAATCTTTTATCATTAATAAAAATTATAACCAAGTGTTGTCATTCATTCAATACGTAGTTACTGAGTATCTCCTGGACTCAAGCTACTACGCTGCATACGAGTCAATGAAGACCCATGTCTGCCTGATAAACTCAGATTTTTTTTTAAAAAAATGATTTGACAGTGTTCACTTGAAAACAGAAGCAAAAATGGTAGCAAGTAGAGCTACCATTGAATGTTTTCTTTTCATGGATTTATCTCCCTCCTCATCACATGAAGTGGAAAGTAGTTGCTATTCTGTGTTTATGTTGGTGAACATGGCTAAGAAGCTAGTGACGATAGGAAAAACTACCTGCTTTTCTTCTCGTCCCCCCAGAGTGGATCATGACCGTATCAGGGACGTGGGTCCTGACAGGGCAGCGTCAGAGTGGCTGCTGCGCTGTGGGGCCATGGTGCGCTACCACGGCCAGGAGAGGTGGCAGAAGGACTACAACCATCTCCCGACAGGCCCTCTGCACAAATACAAGATTCAGGCAATTGACGCCACCGATTCCTGCATCATGAGCATCGGGTTTGATCACATGGGTAAGTCCTCTATCGTTTGTTATGGGAAATGCAGGTGGTTTGCAATGACTTTTGGTTGCAGTTGACTCACTCTTACAGTCATACAGGTGTCCTTCTCGCCCTTTTCAGTCCAATCCAGCTTGTATCTTCTTGTGTATGATATTTATCTTAAGTTACATAGAGGTTACAAGTACCCTCCTCTCCTTTCTCTCCACACTAAGCTGTGGTTTATCAACTTAATATTTAAGGTCTTGTTTGTTAAACTATCTTTGTCAAACTTCTGACATTGAGTAACCCTGACTAATATAGAAATAATTATATCCACACAGCCTCTGCTTGTGTGGGCATTTCATTCCTCAGTGCATGGGCATCTGACTGTAGAATGGCCCTGTCTGTCAGCACAATCCATGTAGTGAATACTTTGTGTAGTTAATAGGGTGACTAATTGTTCCAGTTTTCCTGGGATTAAGAGGTTTCCTAGGACTTAGGACTTTCAGTCCTGACACCAGAACAGTCCTGGGCAAGCTAGGACAGTTGATCATCTTAATGGTAAAGCAGGTTCTTAAACCGTACTTTTTTCCCTTCCAGAAGGCCTACAGTATGTTGAAAAAATAAGACTATGCAAGTGTCACTATATTGAGGATGGTTGTTTGGAGAGACTTAGCCAACTTGAAAATTTACAAAAAAGCATGTTGGAAATGGAAATAATTTCATGTGGGAATGTCACAGATAAAGGTATCATTGCTTTGCACCATTTCAGGTAGGTGGTCAGTGTCAAAATGGAAACTTGATCATGTTAAGGTGAATAATCAGAATTTAAAACAGTTGAGAGATGGTATCTTTTTTTAATTCTGAAAAACAGAATTTTAAAAAATGGTTTAACTTTCAGCCACAATCCTTTAAAACAGTTGAAGTTATCACTTTAATATCTTATAGTTATATTGCATTTTTTAGGAAGCATCTTTTTAAAAAAAATCAATTACATAAAGCACCTAGCATGATGCCTATTACAGTTGTTGGTGCTCTCAGTAAACATCAGCTATTATACTTCCTCCTCATCTTTTAAAGTATTTTCCCCCCATGTTCTGCCAATAACCTCAGCATCACAGGAAGTTTAAGAAATCTTAAACATTAGAACCAAAAGTACAAGATTGTTTGTCTCTTACGTTAGTTCAGGCTTTGTGGCTTCATCTCGTAATAGAAACTTGAGTTGTTTTAAGAACTTCCCCAGTTTCTTTTCCTTTCTAGGTTAAGATTCATATTTTTAAAATTCAATCTCATTTAAAATAAAAGCAGAAACATAGCATAGTTCACCCGTTTTTCCTGCTTCTCACCCCAGCTTGGCAATAACCACCAATCTGTTTTGTGTATCTGTGAGCTTGCTTATTTATTTTTAGCTTCCACATATAGGAGATCATACAGTATTTGTCTTTCTCTGTCTGACTTACTTCACTTAGCATAATACCCTCGAGGTCCATCCGGTTTGTTGCCAATGCAGAATTTTATTTTTTTATGGCTCAATACTACATACATGCATATACTGTATTTTCTCTATCCACTGACCCATCAGTGGACTTTTAGGCTGTTTCTGTAGAGTGACTATTGTAAACAATGGTGCACTGAGCACGGGTATGCAGATGTCTTGTTGAGTTAGTGTTTGTGTTTTCTTCAGATAGATACTGAGACATAGAATTGTTGAATCATATGGTAGTTCTTTTTTAATTTTTTGAGGAATCTTTATGCTGTTTTTCATATGACTGCCCCAATTTACAGTCCCATCAACGATTCCCTTTCCTCTGCGTCCTCGCCAACACTTATTTCTAGTCTTTTTGATAATAGCCATTCTAACAAGTGTAGGGTGCTATCTCATTGTGGTTTTGATTTGCATTTCCCTGATAATGATGTAGAGTATCTCTTCATGTACCTGTTCTCCATCTGTATGCCCTCTTTGGAAAAATGTCTATTCAGATATTTTGCCCATTTTAAAAATTGAATTGTTCAGGTTTTTTGCTGTTGAGTTGTATGAGCTTATACATTTTGGATATTAGCCCCTTATTAGATATATGACTTTCAGGTATTTTCTCCTGTTCAGTAGGTTGCCTTTTCATTTTGTTAATGGTTTTCTTTGCTGTGCAGAAGCCTTTCAACTTGATGTAGTTCCACTTGTTTATTTTTGCTTTACTTTTAGTGTCAGATTCAAAAAATCATAACTACAACTGATGTCATATTTTATATTTAACATACAGAGGAGTTCTATGCCATAATATACATATTTGGAAAAACTCAGCAGAATTATTGACATAACCAGAACAACCTACCTTTCCAAAGTCTAGATTAGTTCCTAGCATGAATTTCATTTAAAGTAGTACTCTAAGATTACTGTTCTAAAAGTCATTTTGAATGTGTAGGATGATATGAACACACCCTGTGTGTAATTTCTTAAAAAGCCAATAAAACAAGTTTATTTTTAATGCTATAAGAGTAAAGGTCAAATTACATTAACTTTAAAAAATTTCTTTTTTTACAGTAACCTCAAGTATTTGTTTCTAAGTGATCTTCCTGGAATAAAAGAAAAAGAAAAACTTGTTCAAGCCTTTAAGACATCACTGCCTTCTCTGGAGCTAAAATTAGACTTGAAGTAAAATAATATTTCAATAAGTATCTTAATTCAGTGTAGAGTGTCATTTTAAATTGATTCTTAACAGCAACAAATATTATATAGTTATCAGCAGAACTATAAGGATGTTATATCGTGACATTTTAGCAGAGTCCATCATGTAGAAAATAAACATTCAGATGTGATTCACTAAAGTTACTAAGTTGGAAGAATTTATGTACGCTAAATCATATTAAGTGCAAATCAGATACCCTTTTAATTTTAATATATTCTTTATTTTATAATGGTATCTATATAAATATCTCGATATACTTAAGTTCTTTAAAATGATTTAAATGTACAGTACAGATATTTATTTTTTAACAGTAATTTGTTTCATTTTAAAGTTATTGAAGCATGCTACTATAAATGTACAGTTATGAAAAACTGAAAGCTAAATTTCAGATTCATTGATGGAGTCAATTATGCAAAGTGATCAGAGGTTGCTGGAGCATTCCCATTGCTTCCCAGGATTTGCATGCATTTCTCATGATCCTGCATATCTGTGCTCTTTGTAACATACATCCTTTCTCTGAATAAACAGTTTCTGGCTAATTTGTCTAGTTTGTAGGCTTAATCTGGTGTTTTATTAAAACTAGACATGAATACTTGGCTGGATTTAAATAACTTTGCTTATTCCAATAAACCAGAGGAAACAATAATGAAGACCAGCACAGCTTTACCTATTTTTGCTTAAATTTAAAAACTGCTTAAAGAGGAAAAATTTAACATGTCAATTAGAAACTATTTTGTATTCCCTCATATATGTTGGATAGTATTTCCTATGAGTATGAGCACAAAATTCACTTTATGTCTAGAACACAGTAATAATGAATATCATAGATAAAATCAGATCTTTATTTTTACCTCTTTGAAATGGCCCTGATTCTATTATTGTTAGTTATATGCCAACTTGTTTGAGGATGTCTGTATGTTTGGTTTGAACATTATTCTGTTGGATATAACCTTGACTGGAGATAGTTTTAAAATAAACACTTTATGTGATGCACTCTTATAGTAGAAAAATGAATTTTAGTTGTGTTTAGAAACTGGATTATGTAAATAGCACATGCCATAAATGATATACTATTTACTAATTGCCACTGTCATTTTAAAAATCAGGAAATGTTTGTCTCATGTGAAACAGTGGTGATTCCGTGATGAAGAAAGGATCACGGATATGGTTAAGTATAAGCATACATTTTATAGAAGTCAGAAAAAAATGACCACTTCTGTCTCAGGTTTATTTGATTACTGTGTGATGAAGCAACTGACTGCCCACAAGTTAGTCTGGAGATAATTTTCTATTCTGAATGGGATTCTTTAAAAATACTGGGTAAATTAGGCAGTTACAGTCATCTGCCTCGTCAAGTGCATTGTTAGGGGTAAGGGAAAAAGAAAATACAAAATTTACACTATTGCAGAAGTTGGATGTTTTCTTTGTCATTTGAATCAAAGTCTATGTAACAAGAATTAGATTACATTGTGACTGGTTATTTAGCCCACCGTCAACTTTATGCAAGAAGCTACATACATCAGGGAAGCCTCAGGCTATCATTAAACTGGCTGGGGTAGTCAAAATTATTGAACAGATGCCAGAATTTGGTAGATCACTGTGCAGTATGTAAAAACAGTCAAATGCTATCATGAAGAAAATTAATATAGCAGTAAATTGAAGTGCAAGAGAAATGTTTTGAAGATACAGTAAACAGTAAAATACATCTTCAAAAACCATGGCGAGAACTGCTAGGAAACAGTAGCACATCAATCAAAAATGGGGTTGAGCAATAAGAAACAGACATCAGCTTCATATTGCCCTAATGTCCAGGGGACAAAGATGAAAAAGCTTTTTGAATAGAAGCAATAGGCCAAATCAAAGCTAATTATATGTCTTCATTTTAAGTACCACTGTACAAAGCTAGCAATTGTCAATAATACCACTTTGGCCTATTATTATTAGTGTTTAACTGTTAGGTTGGTATATATACACACATATATGTGTGTGCAGTATACATATATATACAACACATATATACATAGAGTGTAAAAAGATATTTCAGGGAAGACATCAACTTAAAACATAATGTCTCTTATGACCCAAGTGAAAGTTTATAAGCAGTTTCTTCCAAAACCCAGATCACTGTGTATAGTCCTGCCTGTTGCTCTGTCTCCAGGTCTGAGGCAGAACTGGAGAGAATGGAGTACTAATTACTTTCAGGCTGGCAGGCTCAGTTCCTGCAAAGCCTGTAGATCTTGTTCTACCCCTTGGTCAACTGCCAAGCTTCATGCCATTGTTTGCAAGGGTAACTGGGTGAACAAATGTAGACAGATTATAGTCAACCCATCTTGCCTGCAAAAATGACCAAGATGCATCCTTTACTAAAGGTAAAGGCCGAAGTATATGTAAGAAGTGTCTATAAACACATCATTAAATATATAAGCAGATAAATTACAGTCCTTTTATGATAATCCATATGATTTTAAATATTTTGAATGACTCAAATATTCAAGAAGTTTCCATATATAAAAATCAAGAACTAGAACAAGCGGGAAATGGAATTTTAAACATTTTGCTTTTAAGAACTAAAACCCTCCTTAAATATGATGAGAAAATCTGAAGAAGCAGGAGACAGGACTCAAAGCAACAGAGATCCAAAAAAAAATAGATGGGCCTTCTGTAATCCATTTTCACCTGTTCTGTCTGGTACGATTATAGCATAAATCTTTTTTCTTTTACATCTCTATTTTGCCAGAGGTATGAGTGAGTACAGTAGATACAGTTTATATTCTGTCCATCAGCTCAGCTACTTAGATACAATAAAAATGCAAGTGAAAATCCAAAGAAGTTGTTCCTTTCTGTTCTGGACAGCATCGTCATGCATAGAAGGCTGCCTCTGGAATTTTCCTTCACATCTTGCCATGTGGCCTCCCCCACTTAGTTACTTAAGTTTTCTCCTGAGGCTTTTTCCAACGTTGTGATTGTTTTCAACCAAATGTGTGTTTTATTCAAATTGCTGATCAACTCTTTTTTTATCATCAATCTCCAAGCTCTTTAAATGTTTGGAAAATGGTAGTTAAGTTTCTTGGTGTTATAGCAATATTTCTTGTTATCTAGAGCTGGAAGGATGCTGCTGCTGGTCAGCTGAGGTAGGCACTGCAACTGAAAATACAAAACAGAATTACGTTCAATGCTTTTTTCATTATCCATAACACATTCAAAAAAAAGGTAAATAATTTTTTCAGCACAGAAATACTCTTTCTGCATAGAATCCGGGATCTGAGAGAGAACAGAATGTTTACATCTGGAGCTCAGGGGCTCCAATCAAGATGGAGGAATTGATGGACATGGAGCTCACTGCCTCCTATAAATCTGGTCTCTGCTTTTCCTTTTCAAGATTTATTGTTTATAATAAAGCAAAACATGTACTTTGTATAATGTACAAAACATGTACATTAAAGGAAATTTAGAGGATATGAAAAGGAAGGGGAAATCTACATGTTAACAGTATTGGAAAAAAAGCATAGGTTCACAGGAGTTAAGAGCTTGCTGGGACCTTAGGGATCATTTAAGCCAATACCTTGTCTTACAGCAAAGAAAACTGATGTCTGAAACACTCAGATGATTTGGCCACCTACTACCTTACTTAAAAAGGCAAAACTGCTCCTTTAATGCTGCCAGAAAATGTTTGAATCCATCCTCAATGTCAAACGAAAGCAAGGGAACACATTTTTTATGGTACTATATGGACTTAGGTATCTGAAAAACGAATACTTTTCAGGACTTTTAAATCAAACCTACAAGCGATATACAAATTAGTGAGGTTCCCCTATTCTTTCAAGTAAAAATATTTCTATCAAGACCCTTTACTCCTGAACACAAAGAAACAGTAAGGTAAGGGGTAACTGAGGGGAAAGTCTATCTGCTTTGTATGAAAAGCATTCTTAACTTCCTAACTCTGGTCTATTTTAGGGCACTGGGTTTCACGTTGTACCTGTTCCTAATGGACCATCCCCCCTCTTCTCTCCTCCAAACCTCACAACCACCACCCAGATGCCACTCAGCAGTGGAAGCTGCAAAGGGAAAGACTAAGGCAAGGCAATTTAAAGCTTAAGGGGCACCTGAGCAGATGAAAGAAGCAATCAGGAGCAGCCAGCTCATCCTAACTGTGGTTCCAAGTACAATCCATTCTAAATCAGTACAGCTCTTGGTTTATGACAAGACACTTAATGCCAGGCTACTCTTCCCACTTTACAGCAATCACAAATCTTCACAGGCTCCCAGTGTGCAGCCTGGATGCTGTGCTCTGGTTAAACATACTGTTCTGCTGTTCTCATTGAAAGCAATCATCACCACGTTTACCATAGCCAACTCTAATGATTAACGGGTCAAGGAGGAAAACAGTTCCTTTTTCAGATAAAGCTGGAATGTCAGTCAGTACTGAAGGTAAACATGATGACAGAGAGCTGCCTGGGGTAAATTTAATTTCATTTTCCAAAGCACAAGAAGCATGCTCAGCGGAATTCACACCCTTGTCTCTGGCTGGGACATGTGCTCCTGCACAGCAAAAGCCCTGGCCCCTGGGTGGCAGCAGGGAGCCACTAGGCAAAGTCATCTTTAGGATTCAGGAAGAAGGGCCCTTAACAGGTAAGTGTCTCTGGGACCCTGGCCGGTAGATCTTGTGAGCTGTGTGTCCTCACACAAGAATAACAGGATGCTGGAACTGCAAGCCACAACAGACACCTCAAGTATAGATTCAGGCTCTCTGTACCAGATGAACTCATCTGATATTGCAACCCCGCATGCTTCTGTAAAGCAGTGCCCCATTTTTACCCCCGGCAAGTGCTTTCGGCTCTGTCGTAGGGTCTTCTTTGTTGGTTTCTCATGCTCTTTTGCCGAATCCCCTATTTCTCTGATACTGTCAAAATACGAATGCTGCAACAGCTGCTCACACGTCAGTCTCTCGGCAGGATTCATGTGGAGACAGCCCTAAAGGAACAGAAAATCCCCTCTTACTCTCTAAAACTGCATACACTTATTAATATCATTTTTTCTTCTTTGAAATATTAAACTCTTCAGTTGGGACCAAAAGGAGGAAAAAGTAAGAAAAACACACCAATCATGACTTTCATTCCTTCCACAATCATTCCTGGTGGGTAACCACATAATGAATGAATAAATAGTTTCTAGGAATAGTAACAAATCATTTTCTTCACCTTGTTCTGTTCTTGAAGCATTAGGTGCTCTGCCTTGAGGGAGTAGGACATGATTTTTGAGTTCACTTCAGTGTCCTACTAGAATAATCCTCCTAACCCATTTTGGGCACTTGACTGTACTTTGTAAAAACTAGTTTTTTTATTTAAAAAATATCTACACATGATAAAAATAAACTTCATATAGTATGTAGCAAAGTCTCTTCATCACTCTAGTTCTCCCATTCTGTCTTCTAAAATCAGTCATTTTTTGTATATTTTTCCAGAAATAGCCCATGTATTACATGTATCTAAGGGAGAAGGGACATACCTCTCTTTACGTTACATCATTCTTAACTATTTGCTATGCCAGAAAATAGGCTAGAGGGCTCATACTTAGATAGATTAAATCGCACAATTACATACCTCAAGGAACTGTCTCATTTCTAAAATTATAAATGCATCAGTAAATGTTTTAAATACTTTTTATAATGGGTGGGACATTGACCTTAGCTTGCAAATATTTTAACTGGTACTTCATTTTACACAAGGGCTATATACTTTTGAAAATGTGTATGGAAATCAAGTTTTAAAGTTGAAACCTACTTTCAGTATATTAGAGTGTTGGTTATTTAAAAGAATCCTATGGCTAAATAGTTTATTGGTTTTTTTTTTAAGAAAAGGATCCTTTTTGTAAAACAAACATTCTTCCTCTTAAAAATTTACATTTCAAGTACAATATTAGGGTAATTTAAAGTGAAAAATATTTACAGTTGTTTTCACTGTTATGTGACTCATTTTAAAAATGAAAAGCACATATACTTTTCAAGTGAGAAGAAGAATTCTGAAAGGAACACTTTTCAATCCATGGATTGACATACTCATTCAGATTCCCCAATGATTCAGCCGCCCTGTGCTCCCAGATCTGTTGGAAGCCATGATTTTACCTTTAAGAGGCCCAGGGCAGGATAAGAGATATTTGGAAATTTTAATTCAAGTGGTTCCTGTTGAAAAAGAAAACATGGATTTTATTTACAGCATATATTCAAATATAAAGTTATTTCAGATTGAATTTTTGAGTGAGAGAAGCATCTTCCTGGAACCTTCTTTGCCTCCTCCACCCTCTGCCCACCCCACCTCCCACCTATGTCTATTTCATAAGTTCCTTCTTTCCCCACTTCCAAAATGTTGTATAAGCTTACACTCTCCCCCATCCTCTAAACTGCTTTTCCAAATTTTCTTCCTAACCATTTACCCCCCTTTACTTCCTAAAGAACAGATTCAGGTAGCAAACTGTGAGGGAATACTAATTAGAAAAAAAAAAAGAAAACACTTGTCAAGCAATTGTTATTTCCCTGTTTTCTGCTCCAATTTATATAACTTGCCTTGTTTCAGAATAATGTTTGGCATTTCTAGAAAGGGGTCCTGATTACAGCATTTATTGACATTTACCTAAAGGGAGCTATGTAACAAAGATTATTTTTCCCTACCCAGGTGAACAGATGTTCTTGGTTTTCTGGAATAAACACTGTTCTCTCCTCCCACAGGAGCCTGCTGTCCCCCTGATTATCCCACTGTTTAAAGAGTCTCCTGAGCAGACATCCATCAATCTCCCTTTGGCCATGTAAGGCTATTTTGCTCTGATCACAGGCAGGCGACAATCAGGAGTAATAAACGCTATAAAATAGAAGGAATGCCATATGTCAGGCAGACGGGCCAGTTCAAGTCTCCCACACTGCAGGCGGGTTCTTTACCATCTGGGCCACCAGGGAAGCCCACACCACTGATAAAGAGGCTAAGAAGGAGGAAAACTGAGAAACTAGGAGCTAACCACGCTGAGTCAAATAAATGACCCAGATGAATTGTGTGTATAAAGACAGCGGTTCCCTGGTGCTGCTATCAAGCTTAAGAGCACAGTGTTACTTAGTTCAGGGAACCAGCCAACAGCAACCAATTCCCAAGTGTGGAGTTATTCACCACTGATAAGAAATAAGAGCCTCAGTTTTGGAGTTGCCTAAGATCAACAGGGAAAAATAAAATCCTAAAGCAGATCTGTATGAGCCTTTGAGAGCAGCCCACTCCACTCCCAAAGCTAAACTATTTCTCTTGCTATTTTTGTGTGTTGAATCCGAGCACCACTGGAGACTGCCTTGACATTGCTGACACTGAGGTCTGCTGTTTCAGCAAGGACGCCTGGGACGAGGCCGAGGTTGGCTGTGATAGGCAGGGGCCCATCCTGCCTGCTTAGCCGGTTTCCCTGCCCCAGAAGCATGCAGGCCTCCTTCGGGCAGGGCTGCTGACGGGCAGAGGGACTCGGGCACAGATATTCAACCTGCGCAGCCTCCACGCTGCATCTTCCTGTGTTTCTGTCAACAGGAAATCCCCCTGCAGGACAACCTCTGGGAAACCATGGGAAGCCTTTTACACTGATGAAACCTGGGCTGTTTCTGAGGTTTCACTGGTAGAAGAGCAAACAGGAAGTTCACTAAGGGATATTTAGTGTGACACTGGGAATGTCCAGGTCATCGGGGAGCAGCTGGGTCGCCTGCCATATGTCAGGTGTCATTCCTGCTTCTGTGGCCTTGAAGGCTCCCCGCTGCCCCACTTCTCCTATTCCCAGTGCTGCCGGAGGGTGGCGGCAGGGAAGTGGGAGGTGGGAGACCTCACTGCAGGACTGGCCCAGAGTTTGCAGGGACAGACAGCTCTGATGGAACTGGCTGGAGCCTCCATCTGGAAACTGAGCGATGGAGGAGGGTTCACTTCAGTGTGAAACTACCTTCCTTAGACAGTAGGAACTCAGGACTTCATAGACCTTAACTGTGCTCTGAAATGTTTCTGATTATAATACAGGCTCATTAGAAGACACTAAAAAACCATAAAGAAAGAAACAAATTGTCCCACCACAAAGAGACATTCGCTGTTAATATTTTGGTATACTATACCTTACAGCAATTTATTTCATAAATATAAAAATCTTTATAGCCTGATTTTCTTGAGGTTGTCATATTATTTTATATTTATACATGTAAACATGTATATTTATTTAAAATTCATTAAAATTATGTCAAATTATGGATACTATTTTATAACTTTTTTCATTTAGTAATATGTTACGGACCTTTTTTATCAGGTGATTACATACGAATCTAATTATTTTTATTGGCTATGTGGTATTTCTATTGTAAGGACGTACCATGACCTATTTAATTAATTCTCTAAAGGAAATGATTTCTGTTAAAGAATGTCATGTTTCCATCAAAAAATGTTTACTGTATCTTTATGCTGCTAAATCACTTCAGTCATGTCCAACTCTGTGTGACCCCAGAGATGGCAGCCCACCAGGCTCCCCCGTCCCTGGGATTCTCCAGGCAAGAACACTGGAGTGGGTTGCCATTTCCTTCTCCAATGCATGAAAGTGAAAAGTGAAAGTGAAGCCACTCAGTCATGTCCAACCCTCAGCGACCCCATGGACTGCAGCCTACCAGGCTCCTCCGTCCATGGGATTTTCCAGGCAAGAGTATCTTTATACTCTTGTCTAATAGTTTCACTGGACTAAATTCTTGAAAGTGGTTTAGACTATGCACATTTTAAATTTTTTCAGTTTCTGAAAAATACGTGCTTTCTCCACATTGGCCAAAAGAACAGGTATCAGAGTGAGGCTGGCCAAGCAAGTTCATCACCATTTTCCCCCATGGTTTGGGACTGAGAGCACAGCAGAGTAGGGGTTTGGACCATGCTGGATTTTCCTGGAGGAGTCATCGTCTACAAGTTGATCAGCTCTGAGCTTTGTAGCTTCAACTGCTGAAAATGATGGACAGGCGAGTTTGGGGCAAAGAGCTCTGCAATCCTGTCCAACATGATGGCTATGCTCTGCTATCAGCTGTCTGTAAATTAGCACTGAAGGCCAGGGTCTTGTAGCGAATTTGCTCCAGTTTTTTTTTCCACTCTTAGACTGATCCTCTGGTGCCAAATCGACCGTGGAGCTCAGGCAGGTGCCTAACTATCAAAACCTAGTCAGACTGCAACTCCCCATGTATATTCATTGAGAGAGAATGATCACCACTTAAATACCCTGGTAAACGTAGCTCTGACCTGCAGAACTCTTACCAAAATAGGTCACTCACCATATCTTCAGGGTCTGGAATTTTTACCCCACTGAAGTACTGATTTGTGCTAAATACATGTTGGTGCCTAGGAATGAGGTCTCCTTTGGACAAGAAGAAAGAGAAAGGTAAAATCAGATCAGTTATATATATATATCTTACAAAATACTGGGTATAGTTTTCTGAAACTAACATAATATTGTAAGTCAATTATACTTCAATAAAAATTAAAAAAAAAAAAGAGAAAAACAATGTTTTTCATCCTCTCAAAACATTAGATCAGTTAGCAAGCACTGCTCTATGGCTTCCTTTCATTGGTGCTGTATTGGACATCACCAGATGGTCAACACCGAAATCAGATTGATTATATTCTTTGCAGCCAAAGATGAAGAAGCTCTATACAGCCAAGAAAAACAAGACCAGGAGCTGACTGTGGCTCAGATCATGAACTCCTTATTACCAAATTCAGACTCAAATTGAAGAAAACAGGGAAAACCGCTAGACCATTCAGGTATAACCTAAATCAAATCCCTTATGATTATACAGTGGAAGTGAGAAATAGATTTAAGGGCCTAGATCTGATAGACAGAGTGCCTGATGAACTATGGAATGAGGTTCGTGACATTGTACAGGAGACAGGGATCAAGACCATCCCCAAGAAAAAAGAAATGCAAAAAGCAAAATGGCTGTCTGGGGAGGCCTTACAAATAGCTGTGAAAAGAAGAGAAGCGAAAAGTAAAGGAGAAAAGGAAAGATACAAGCATCTGAATGCAGAGTTCCAGAGAATAGCAAGAAGAGATAAGAAAGCCTTCTTCAGCTATCAGTGCAAAGAAATAGAGGAAAAGAACAGAATGGGTAAGACTAGAGATCTCTTCAAGAAAATTAGAGATACCAAGGGAACATTTCATGCAAAGATGGGCTCGATAAAGGACAGAAATGGTATGGACCTAACAGAAGCAGAAGATATTAAGAAAAGGTGGCAAGAATACACAGAAGAACTGTACAAAAAAGATCTTCACGACCCAGATAATCACGATGGTGTGATCACTCATCTAGAGCCAGACATCCTGGAATGTGAAGTCAAGTGGAAGCATCACTACGAACAAAGCTTGTGGAGGTGATGGCATTCCAGTGGAGCTGTTTCAAATCCTGAAAGATGGTGCTGTGAAAGTGCTGCACTCAATATGCCAGCAAGTTTGGAAAACTCAGCAGTGGCTACAGGACTGGAAAAGGTCAGTTTTCATTCCAGTTCCAAAGAAAGGCAATGCCAAAGAATGCTCAAACTACTGCACAATTGCACTCATCTCACATGCTAGTAAAGTAATGCTCAAAATTCTCCAAGCCAGGCTTCAGCAATACGTGAACCGTGAACTTCCTGATGTTCAAGCTGATTTTAGAAAAGGCAGAGGAACCAGAGATCAAATTGCCAACATCAGCTGGATCATGGACAAAGCAAGAGAGTTCCAGAAAAACATCTATTTCTGCTTTATTGACTATGCCAAAGCCTTTGACTGTGTGGATCACAATAAACTGTGGAAAACTCTGAGAGAGATGGGAATACCAGAGCACCTGACCTGCCTCTTGAGAAATCTGTATGCAGGTCAGGAAGCAACAGTTAGAACTGCACATGGAACAACGGACTGGTTCCAAATAGGAAAAGGAGTACGTCAAGGCTGTATACTGTCACCCTGCTTATTTAACTTCTATGCAGAGTACATGATGAGAAATGCTGGACTGGAAGAAACATAAGCTGGAATCAAGATTGCTGGGAGAAATATCAATAAAGTCAGATATGCAGATGACACCACCCTCATGGCAGAAAGTGAGGAGGAACTAAAAAGCCTCTTATGAAAGTGAGAGAGGAGAGTGAAAAAGTTGGCTTAAAGATCAACATTCAGAAAACGAAGATCATGGCATCTGGTCCCATCACTTCATGGGAAATAGACGGGGAAACAGTGGAAACAGTGTCAGACTTTATTTTGGGGGGGCTCCAAAATCACTGCAGATGGTGATTTCAGCCATGAAATTAAAAGACACTTACTCCTTGGAAGAAAAGTTGTGACCAACCTAGATAGCATATTCAAAAGCAGAGACATTACTTTGTCGACTAAGGTCCGTCTAGTCAAGGCTATGGTTTTTCTTGTGGTCATGTATGGATGTGAGAGTTGGACTGTGAAAAAGGCTGAGCGCCGAAGAACTGATACTTTTGAGCTGTGGTGTTGGAGAAGAATCTTGAGAGTCCCTTGGACTGCAAGGAGATCCAACCAGTCCATTCTGAAGGAGATCAGCCCTGGGATTTCTTTGGAAGAAATGATGCTAAAGCTGAAACTCCAGTACTTTGGCCACCTGATGTGAACAGTTGACTCATTGGAAAAGACTCTGATGCTGGGAGGGATTGGGGGCAGGAGGAGAAGGGGAAGACAGAGGATGAGATGGCTGGATGGCATCACTGACTCGATGGACGTGAGTTTGAGTGAACTCCGGGAGTTGGTGATGGACAGGGAGGCCTGGTGTGCTGTGATTCATGGGGTCGCAAAGAGTCGGACACGACTGAGCGACTGAACTGAACTGAGCATACCTACAAAGGACACTGTTTATGGAGCCATTACAATGAGGCTCTGAGAGTGTCCCTGTTTCATGACTGTAAAGGGCACTGGATCAGACTAGGAACTTGGCTCTGCCCTGACATGGGTAAAAGTATCTGGTTTCCAGAAGATGGGACAAAAACCAGCACTTACCCAAGGTTTTCCTAATCAGATAGAGCTGATCCACATCTGATTTTCCTGGCCACAGAGGAACCCCTGACAGCAGCTCAGCAAAGACACAGCCAATCGCCCAAACATCTACTGGGGGTCCGTACTGCGTGTCCCCCACCAGCAGCTCTGGGGAGCGGTACCACCTGGTAGCCACGTAGTCTGTGTAGTAGTCGCTTGGTCCAGCTGGCCAGTGATGGGACATGGAAAATAGAAGAAGCAGTGCAAGCAGGGAGTCAGAACTGGGAGGGCGAAGACCTGAGAAATCAAGCTTGAGCCCCACCTGTGGTTTTTCTAAATCAGTGCTTCGCAGTACTGGTTACACATGAAAACCACCTGGAATATAGTCCTTTTTAAAAATTACTGATGTTTGAGCCCCACACCAGTCCAATTAAATCAGAATCCCTAGAGGGGTATCAATATGGTTTTGAGAGTTTATTGCTTCCCAGATGATTCTAATCTACAGCTAACATTGAAAGCCACTCTTCTAAAATAGTAGTTTTTTAAAGAACTATTTTAGCAAAAAATGAAGGGTAATATACGTATTAGTAAGCCCTTTACTGTGATAAATTCACATATAGCATATACATTTTTAAACCACTGTAGGTGTGTTTTCAGTAATTGTAGACTTGCAAGCTTATGCCCTAAATATACAAGAACTAGCTTCCTATAGCACTTAGATCCTTTATCATATTAACACTCTCCCTAGCTTTGACACTTAAGAAAACTTTGATACTCACTCAAAAGTCGAGCGAATCCAAAGTCACAAAGCTTAATCACAGACTGTTTCGTGACGAGGATGTTTTCCGGCTTCACATCCCTGTGTATGCACTAGTCACAAACATCAAACCCGAGCAGATTAAACAGGAGCAACCCTAATATATGGACTAAATAAAATGCATGAATATCCAGCAAATATCTGAGGCTGTTTGAACCTCTCACTGACCTTTTAGATAACAGACTACAAAACAGTAGCCTAAAATAAATCTAGCACCATAACCACCATAGCCTGAATCAACCCCAATTCGTGAAGGGCCCTAAAGGACCAATAAATGTGAAAAAAAAATAAAAGTAGAGTAGCAAGATAAACAATAATTTTTTTTTAGTAGAAGTACATCCCATGTAGTGTTTGGGACATATTTATACTGAAGTGTTTATGACTGTTTACTTGAAATTCAAATTTAACCGGGTGTATTTAATCTGGCTACCTTAGGTGACAGAGAAAATGTTAAAAGGCTCTGGGTAAGAACTGCAGCATGGTTGCAGGAGCTGCAAGTTGGTGCCTAAGCAGAATTCATAATCCAGTTGTTTAACTGAGAACAGAACACATTCCGCCTGGTAAACAGGACAAGCCCTGGGCCTGCTGAGATAAGCTGAGGAAGAGATGGGCGGGAAGCAGCAGCTTGCCAAGAGACCTCCCTTCCAGCTCTGACATTTGTCCCCACAAGATAAACAAACGCAGGCAGCACACACCCTCTGGGGAGTCACTAGATGTCAGCTCCATCCCACACACATCCAGTCTCCTACTGCCCCTCCACCCCACCGGATGTAGCCCCCGCGCCACCACCAGGGATTGGACACAAATCACCTGTGGTTTCCAGACCACAGCTGACATTGTTTACCAGGGTGATGGTAGAAGAATGCTTAAGAACCTTCACATGGTTTTCCTATTAAATGGTACTTTTTTTGGTAAGGAACAAATCTTCAACAACAATAAAAACAACCAATTAGCAATTACATAAAAACAACAGTGGGGTCAAAATACTGTTCAGGCTCCTAATAACCTTCTCTTCTTTGTGTTTTCCTCTCTGGAGGAGAATGTTGGCGGCTTCTGCAATCTGAGAGACCCTCTCTGGCTTAGGGCTGATACCCTGGGGTGTTCTTGACTTTCTAAAATTTGGAGCTAGGACAGAGGTTCCTCTTATGCCTGGCCTAGTTCTCACTCCAAAGGATCTTCAGGGTGAGATCTGGGTGTCAGTGTTTCCCCACGGGTATTTATTATTCTGGAAAAATTGGGGGAGGGACAATTTCTGAATTATTTTGTTACAACAGATCTGGTTCTCAGCAATTAATGGCCCTGAGATCTCCACTTTTTTACCCCTGGCTTCAAATATTACTATAATGGGTACACCCTGGAATATTGTGATGACAGATGGTCAGAAGTACTTGTAAGCAAGAATGTGCTCCTATTCTGTTCTGGGAATTCTTTACAAGTTTCTACAGCCCTCCCCCCAAGCACATGTGGCCAAACAGTTTCAAGGGCTCTCCAGGGAGCTATGGTATGCATTATATTTGTTCTTCGTGTCTCTGCTTTTCCCCACCAGGGCCTTTCTGCCGTCTCTCTCGCTCCCCCCACTCCCCCACCCCGCTCCTAAAACCTGCTATCAGGAAACTGCTGGCCCTCACTTGCAGTGAAGAGCAGTACATATAAGGCATCCATACTCCCTGGTGTGCACGCATTTGGACACAGATTGTAGCCTTCAGCTAGGTGGAGGCTCAGCTGGGAGAAGTGCTGCCTACTCTTATATTTCCTTCTGGGAAGGCAGCTTCAGGGGAAAAAAAAAAATTAGAACAGCTCGAGGAAGGCATTTCAGCCCTACCAGTGAAATTGACCCTGGACATTGTCAGGATGACAAAATGCAGTAAACTGCCCTTGGGGCCAAAATGAAGCTCTGATATTGGAGTCTGGCTTCCTGCATGCAGGGAGTGGGCTGTGTTGAAGCCAAGGGAGCAGCAGGCTACCCAGTATCTGTGAAGTCCCACCACGTGGGCAGCAGTCCACTGTACCTCCTGCCAGCCTTGCTGTGGCTGAGAGTGCTAACGAGGTTTCCACTGGCTGCTTCGTTGCAGCCGTGGCACTTCTAACTCACCTCTGCAGACACGAGCAAGTGTGCATCACACTTGGGACTCCACGTAATGCATGCAACAATCGCCTGGGGTTCCCCTCCCCAATTTGACAGTATTTTGAGGGTACCAGAGCAACATGGACTCCAAGTGGGAAGGAGTCTACCTTATATCTGGGTAGTTTCTAAGCAACATAAACAAAACTACTTTCTTAAAATCATAAACCTACATCTTTAAAATCTGAACAAGAAGGAATAGCTTAGGTTGGCATTTTTAGCTTCTATGTACCCCCCAAACAGGCTTATAAAGACTTGGGTGAAAAAGGCCTATCCACAAAAGTATGATATAAACTCTGTACAAAGATTCCACCTCAGGTGAAGGGCAGCCTTCTGATTTTTAGAGGAGGATCATTAGACTTACACTGTGTTTATGGCAAAAATTTACAGCTTGCAGTGTCTGCCAAGTTATGCTCTTCACGAGATGTTCTGGTACCCTAAAAGAAAAAAAGAAGCAACACAGATACACTCTTTAGTGTTTCGATGGAATTCAGCTCAAAAAAGGAAATAAACCAAGACACGCTCAAGTAGTGGAAAATCCTAGGTGACACATACAGTCATCTAACTCATGGGAGAGGGTCCAGAGTGTTGAAAACCTGTGATGAGAACACTGCTGAAGTCCAGGGATGGCAAGGTGCAACATCTATGCCTCCAGAAAAGGACCATGAAGCCCCAGTGGGATTTCAGCAAGTACTGAGGGCCACCTACCTCGAACATCTGTGACTGGGAACCTGCCTGGTAACTGGAGTTCCATTGCTAGAAGGAACTTTTTGTTGATGGCAAGTTAGTGAATATCAAGCATAAAAGATGCTGCCTATTTTTTCAAGTTGCCTCAACCGATGGCCTTGAAGTAGAACTCATCTTCCACAGATGGGCCTGGGGTTTATTCAGATTCCCGAGGAAGCACTTTTTTTTTTTTAAGGTAATGAAGGTTTTATTGAAGGTAAAGAAGAGGTTTACATTGCATACCACACAACAGAAGGCCAGAATAACCGACCTGTGTGTGTTTGCCCACGTAGGCAGCTTGGTTCTTTCCTCACACGGCTCTTCTCTGGTAGCCGGTTGCATCCTGCTTACATCTTCCTGCCCTGTCCTCTATCACAGCATCTAAACTTTATTCCAATGTTCTTAGCACTTCCTCCCTGACTCTAGGTTTACATAACCAGGGCAACCAATAGCCTACCAGGTCCTTTGTGCAAATCAGGAAACAGCACCGCCTTTCAGCGCACTTCTTAAAAATATTTATTTATTTAATTTTACTGGCTGCCCTGGGTATTAGTTGCAGCATACAGGATCTTTAGCTGTAGCATGTGGGATCTATTTCCCTGACCAGGGATCAAACCTGGACCCCATGCACTGGAAGCATGGAGTCTTAGCCGCTGGACTGCTAGGGAAATCCCCTGAGAGTATTTTTTTTAAAGTATTAGGCAATGAGTAAAATGAATGCTAGTGGTAAAGAACTTGCCTGCCAATGCAGGAGACATAAGAGACATGGGTTCAATCCCTGGGTGGGGAAAATCCCCCTGGAGGAGAGCATGGCAACCCACTCCAGTATTCCTGCCTGGAGAATCTCATGGATAGAGGAACCTAGTGGGCTACAGTCCATGGGGTCACAAAGAGTCCGACATGACTGAAGCGACTTAGCATGCATGCAAAATGAACCACAGAAACAATACATTTATTTTTCAGAGACCCTGGCCTACCAGTTAGAATTACTGTTTTTACAAATCAAACATTAAACAATGTTGTTCTGATCCTCAGCCAGAACTAATATGTATACTAGGGAGGAAACTCTTGAGTACTCGTGTCAAGGTGACCCAAAAAAGTCACTTCCAGCCTCTGGGAGGGGGTATGAGGCCGCTGTTGTCACAGGCCAGATGTTCAGGAAATCCTTTCAGGCAGATAAGGGGATACTGTAACAGTGGGACAATGTGGAGGAAACGAAGAAGCCACTTCCAGGAAGAAGATCTGGGACACTCCTGGGCTGAAGTAGCTTTTCTCCAATTTCTCTTCCTTATTCTAATGACACAAAGGTAGAGATGTCAGAAAAATCTCACCTGTCTAGAAAGAAAGGCCTAGAAAAACACAACTAAGACAAGGACATTTCAGGTGATGTGCTTTCCCCAAGCCTCCACTTTTTGTCCAGAAAAAAAAAAAAAAAAACAAACAATATATTTTGATTATGTAATAAATTATTCATATACGGTTATTCAGAACCAGGCATCTAGTCTCTAAGAATATTTCCCAAAAGAAATTATGCAAAAAAGAGCATGTAAAAGTAAATTATAATAGTGTATCATTCAGTTCAGTTCAGTTCAGTTGCTCAGTCGTGTCCGACTCTTTGCGACCCCATGAATCACAGCACGCCAGGCTTCCCTGTCCATCACCAACTCCCGGAGTTCACTCAAACTCACGTCCATCGAGTCAGTGATGCCATCCAGCCATCTCATCCTCTGTCATCCCCTTCTCCTCCTGCCCCCAATCCCTCCCAGCATCAGAGTCTTTTCCAGTGAGTCAACTCTTCACATCAGGTGGCCAAAGTATTGGAGTTTCAGCTTCAGCATCATTCCTTCCAAAGAAATCCCAGGGCTGATCTCCTTCAGAATGGACTGGTTGGATCTCCTTGCAGTCCAAGGGACTCTCAAGAGTCTTCTCCAACACCACAGTTCAAAAGCATCAATTCTTCGGCGCTCAGCCTTCTTGAATCCAACTCTCACATCCATACATGACCACAAGAAAAACCATAGCCTTGACTAGACGGACCTTAGTCGGCAAAGTAATGTCTCTGCTTTTGAATATGCTATGTAGGTTGGTCATAACTTTTCTTCCAAGGAGTAAGCGTCTTTTAACTTCATGGCTGAAATCACCATCTGCAGTGATTTTGGAGCCCCCCCAAATAAAGTCTGACACTGTTTCCACTGTTTCCCCATCTATTTCCCATGAAGTGATGGGACCAGATGCCGTGATCTTCATTTTCTGAATGTTGAGCTTTAAGCCAACTTTTTCACTCTCCCCTTTCACTTTCATCAAGAGGCTTTTTAGTTCCTCTTCACTTTCTGCCATGAGGGTGGTGTCATGCATATCTGAGGTTATTGATATTTCTCCCGGCAATCTTGATTCCAGCTTATGTTTCTTCCAGTCCAGCATTTCTCATCATGTACTCTGCATAGAAGTTAAATAAGCAGGGTGACAGTATACAGCCTTGACGTATTCCTTTTCCTATTTGGAACCAGTCTGTTGTTCCATGTGCAGTTCTAACTGTTGCTTCCTGACCTGCATACAGATTTCTCAAGAGGCAGGTCAGGTGCTCTGGTATTCTCCTCTCTTTCAGAATTTTCCACAGTTTATTGTGATCCACACAGTCAAAGGCTTTGGCATAGTCAATAAAGCAGAAATAGATGTTTTTCTGGAACTCTCTTGCTTTGTCCATGATCCAGCAGATGTTGGCAATTTGATCTCTGGTTCCTCTGCCTTTTCTAAAACCAGCTTGAACATCAGGAAGTTCACGGTTCACATACTGCTGAAGCCTGGCTTGGAGAATTTTGAGCATTACTTTACTAGCATGTGAGATGAGTGCAATTGTGCAGTAGTTTGAGCATTCTTTGGCATTGCCTTTCTTTGGAACTGGAATGAAAACTGACCTTTTCCAGTCCTGTGACCACTGCTGAGTTTTCCAAACTTGCTGGCATATTGAGTGCAGCACTTTCACAGCATCATCTTTCAGGATTTGAAATAGCTCCACTGGAATGCCATCACCTCCACAAGCTTTGTTCGTAGTAATGCTTTCTAAGGCCCACTTGACTTCACATTCCAGGATGTCTGTCTCTAGATGAGTGATCACACCATCGTGATTATCTGGGTTGTGAGGATCTTTTTTGTACAGTTCTTCTGTGTATTCTTGCCACCTTTTCTTAATATCTTCTGCTTCTGTTAGGTCCATACCATTTCTGTCCTTTATCGAGCCCATCTTTGCATAAAATGTTCCCTCGGTATCTCTAATTTTCTTGAAGAGATCTCTAGTCTTACCCATTCTGTTCTTTTCCTCTATTTCTTTGCACTGATCACTGAAGAAGGCTTTCTTATCTCTTCTTGCTATTCTCTGGAACTCTGCATTCAGATGCTTATATCTTTCCTTTTCTCCTTTACTTTTCACTTCTCTTCTTTTCACAGCTATTTGTAAGGCCTCCCCAGACAGCCATTTGCTTTTTTGCATTTCTTTTCCATGGGGATAATCTTGATCCCTGTCTCCTGTACAATGTCACGAACCTCAGTCCATAGTTCATCAGGCACTCTGTCTATCAGATCTAGGCCCTTAAATCTATTTCTCACTTCCACTGTATAATCATAAGGGATTTGATTTAGGTCATACCTGAATGGTCTAGCGGTTTTCCCTACTGTCTTCAATTTGAGTCTGAATTTGGTAATAAGGAGTTCATGATCTGAGCCACAGTCAGATTTCTCTTCAAACCATATACAGTGTATCATTAGTGCTCCTCTAACACTAAGCACCTTATTACACAATTTTCAAACTTAAAAACTCTGTGCAAGCTACCTAGTACCATCCTGGGTCAGCTACTCTCTTCACTTTCTGATTTTTCCACGCATTTTATCTGATCTTTAAGACCATTTTTATGACGATGATAGGAGTCAAGTTTTTCACTCTCGGATAAGGGAGTGACAGATATGGAAAGCAAGAAGAATAGAATCTCTTCTGTGGCATTCGATTAGGATTGGCTACACATGCATGTAGAGAGGGTGCTGCCCTGGAAAGGGTGCTGCCCTGGAAAGGGTGCTGGTATCTGACACAGGTGCTCTAGAAAGCTTCTTGACATAGGACAATATCTGAGGTAGTGGTTAAGGTGAGGAGAAGTGGCCAGATTTTTATAGAAAAAAAATCCATATTTTAAAAATAGAGTCTTCAGGATTCTCTGAGAGATTGGATATAAGATTCAGAGAGGAGTCAAGGAATGACACCAAGGTGTCAGCTTGAGTCGCTGGTTTATAGTGGGGCCCTTCCCTGGTAGCTCAGATGATACAGAATCCACCTGCAATGCAGTAGACCAGGGTTCAATCCCTCGTTCAGGAAGATCTCCTGGAGAAGGGAAGGGCAACCCACTCCAGTATTCTTGCCTGGGAAATCCCATGGACCAAGGAGCCTGGTAGGGTACAGTCCATGGGATTACAAAGAGTCAGACATGACTGAGTGACTAACACACTTACTGTGGAGAACGCTAGGGAGGGAAGAGAAGTTGGATGAGATGCTTCTTAGCCATACACGGGAAGACTCGGGAAGGGAGTTCTGAACTCAGAAGGGAGATGTAAATTTGGGAAGCATAAGCATAGTGATGGAATTTCGAGCTCTAGGACTGGATGAAGCCACTTAAGAGGTGAATCCAGAAAAAAGAAGAGGTCAAGCCCGGAGGCCCTCAACATGCAGAGATCAGAAAAAGGAGGGGGACCCAGCAAGACTGGGGTTGGTCCTCAAGTGAAGTAAGATGACACTCAGGAGAAGTGTCCCTGAAGCCAACTGAAAAAAGTGTTTCAAAGGACTTCTGGGTTAAGATGGTGGATAGAACACACCCATCTATTTTCACTCTCTTCTAAATCTTAACTAGAACTACACTAAAGATCAGTCAAAATATAAGCCATCCTCTCACCCTCAGGCAGCTTACAGTATCTTTGGGAAGATAAAAGTGCAAGACAAGACATGTTGAGACCAGATGAGAGCGACATCTGTTCCTCTGGAGCCCGCTGGGCTGCGGTCCAGCTCAGCAGAGGCACTCCTTCCAGAGAGGGTGGAGTGAATCCATCTTCCACTAGTGGGAACAGGGGAAGGGGGAGTGCACCTGTGGGTCCTCCACACAGCTTTCCTCCTGCCTGCTTTGGGGACTCTGTTTTGCCCCCAGGAACATAAAAGCTTCCCAAGAGTTTGGCTCCAAGGAGGAGTGTGGGGGTGTCATTAAAAATGTCTATGGTCTAGATTTCTGTGTGACTGTACCGTTTTTACTGAAGATAGAGATGCTTGGTCACAACAAGCAAGCAAAGCCAGATTAAGGAAGACAAGACATCCAGGAAGCGGTGAATCCAACCCTAGAGAAATTCCAAAAGGGGATTCCAAGGATGACAGCAAAGGGAAGTCCCAGGAGGACAGCTGGTCAGCAGGCATGGAGAACAAGCCAGACAGATGGAGAATGGAGATCTAAATGCAGGACATTATCAGGAGGGAGAAAGGAATAGATTACCTGATATGATTATCCTGTGGAAAAGTATACTAAGAGACTATTAAAAAGAGTGGGGGAAGTTAGCAGTAGGGTTAAAGAATACTAAGCAAAAAAAAAAAAAGCAAAAAAAAAAAAAAAAGAATACTAAGCAAATTTTTAAAATAAGGCAAATATTAATTTGCAGAAAAAAGTATAAAAAGAAACTCCAGTATGGTAAAATGCTAAACTATAAGTAATATTTCCATAGGCATAATAATAGGAACAGTGAATTCTGAATTAATGAAATTTTAATATAACTATTTGGGGGAAGAAGAAAGGGGAAGCAGAAGAAATAATGGTATAGGAAAACTAAATCCTCATCTATCAGAATAGTCTGTAGATAATGTCTAAAAATTAATATATGAATAACAGTATATCACTCTTTTTATGGCATCATTATATTGCTAGATTTAATTCACTAGGGATTTTTGCATCTAGTTTATGAAGGATATCCATCTGTCATTTTCTTTCCTTGAAATGCCCTTGTCTAGTTCTGGTATCAGGCTATCGTGGCCTCATAACGTGATTTGGAAATTGTTTCTTCCTTCTATATTTCATGAAAGAGTTTGTGTAGGATTGTTAATATTTCTTCCTTTTATGTTTGAAGAAAATCATTCATCAAATATTATAATAATAGAAACCAAAGGAGTATGACTTGGAGATAAGATGAACTGGTTCAGTTTGACAAACCCTATGAGCCAATAATATCATTTTGAGAACTTCTAAAGAAAAATAGAAAAGAAGAAAAATCTATTTGTAGGAAGATTTTGATAGCAGAATCATTTAGCAGACAAAACACTGAAAATGGCCTCTACTCAACAATGGAGGAATGGTAGATGGTAATACGAGATGTAATACCTTACAGTTAGTAATAGATCTAAAAATTATACTGCAACATATATAGAAATGCATATGAGAGAATATTAAGTGAAGAACAGACTGGGGTTGGGGGAGAGAAACAGTCGTTTCATCATAGCAACGTGGAGAATGTAGCACTTAGTTTGGAAGGGCAGCCAGTAGCCTGGCTCCTTTTTATAATGGTCTTCAGGCTTTCAGATATGGCCACTAAATTTTGTCAGTGTACTAAGAGAGTATCCATTACAAAGGGGCAGGTGAACATTAAACAAATTTAGTAGCCTGATATATAAAGCAAATTTATTCATCCATCTTCAAATTGAGTGCCAGTTCTTGTTCTCTTTGTAGGCAATTCCATGGAGACACACAAGTTCTAATAAGAATGGTGTTTGGTGAGGAAGGAGTTGGAATGAAAGAAAGTACACAGTTTGGTTATTGCCTTTAGGCTGAGATGGTTTAATTGTACCCATCTCCAAATTAGAAGGGTCTTGTCCTCAGATAAAACGTACGTGATCAGCCCAGCATCCATCCTACACCTTTAAGGATGATTTGCATATCTCTGCCCTGATGCATTCTGTGTTGGTTTCACAAAATAACTCCCAGAAAGCAAGCTTCTGCCTCTCCTTCCAAGTTTTGGGAAAGACAGCCTATGACCCTAATGTCCTGACAACAAAATTGAAATGAACAGAGAGAAACCTAAACAACTGCTGTGGGAAAGTGAAAAGGTCAAAGTGCATTCTAAATATTTCTTCAGACCTAAGAGAGACAAGAGAGATGACAATGAAAGAATATGGATCTGTTGCCAGGTTGCCAATACAGTAACTGTCCTTTCCACCACTGCTTCTCTAATATTTGCCACATAATAAGAGGTCAAACCATCAACGTCCATTCAAGGTTCATTTCTACACAAGGCTACAACACAGACAAGGATGAAAGGGCTGGCAAAGCTCCTATAGAAATAACATGTTCTTTGAAATGTATTCTATAGAAATATTTTTGCAAGTGATTATTTACTGTAACCTTATTATTAGAGAAAAACTAGAAACAATCTACATATTTATCAGTGGGGGGTTGAATAAAGAAACCATGGTATGTCTGCACCATGGAATTTTATACCATTTTAAAAATATAAAAGCAGATATCTAAGAATAGGGAGACAGCTCCCAAATACACTTAAAAAATGAAGAATAGTATAGAGTACAATCTCTTTAAGTATTTATATAGAAATGCATAAAAAATAATTAGAAAACTATTTCTCAAACTTTATTTCTACATGTTTCTGTGTTGCTTGAAACATTTTCACAACAAACAATATATCACTTTAAAAAAAAAGAGATCTTTTAGGGTTAGCTCTGGAATTGCATTGTCAGAAACCAAAAACTTGTAGTAATGCCCTTTACTCACCAGATGTTCTTTGAATAAACTATGTGAGAGTCAGAAGAGGAT
The DNA here is from genome assembly GCF_014754425.2 of Oryx dammah. Taxonomy (NCBI): domain Eukaryota; kingdom Metazoa; phylum Chordata; class Mammalia; order Artiodactyla; family Bovidae; genus Oryx; species Oryx dammah. The sequence continues at coordinate 59,281,373 of NW_024070210.1, read as the reverse complement.
CTGGTTGAAATGGAATCTGCACAAGAAAAAAATGGGTGAAGTACTGTGTCTGGCTGCACTTAAACAGGGGCAGAAAAATGAGGAGAGAACACAGAAACCAATTGTTTACAAACCTTTGACAGAGGACAGACCAATGGTTTACAGAATAAGTAAAAAGCATAGTAAGTCCTATGGAAGATAAGAAATATGCTTGTTTGAGAGCAAATCTAAGCAATATGAACACAACACAGGAAATAATAATGGATAAAGATTTATATATTTATATATGTATACAGGATATATTCTGGCATAAACTTGCCTGTTACAGCAAGTTAAACATTGAAGTTATATTCATTATATACATTATATTTAGTATAGCATGAATGTGAATCTTCTCCAAAAGCTTTCCAAATGAGTTCAAAATTACCAACATGTTACAAGAAGATGAATTAGCATCCATTTCAGATTCACAGTACAGAGTTCTTTGGTTCTGATTTAGCAAGAATTATTTTTAATAATTAAAACATTGCCAGAGTAATAAATGGAACATGGAGAAAATATTTTAGAAAAGAAAAATATCTATACAAATATCACTCAGATAATCTCTATTAAAATGTATATATTAATTTTTAAAATTTTCTACCTACATATAAATTGTATAAAAAGGAAATATATACTTTTATTATAACATAGCTTTTTTTATCTTGTAACCACTCATGAACATTTTTATATGTAAATGTTTGTTTTATCTTATAAGCATGTTTCTTAGCAGCTCCACTGTGTTCCACTATAAAGACATACTATACTTAACCAATCCTTTATCACTGAATATTTCAGTTGTTTCCAATTGTTTTCATTAGAAACAATACTTAAAAACAGACACTTTTATAACTAAAACTTTTACACATATATTTATTTTCTGTGGTAAATTATCAGAAGCAGCATATGTGCCCAGTCGCTCAGTCACGTCCAATTCTTTGCAAACCCATGGCCTATATGTAGCCCACCAGGCTCCTCTGTCCATGGGATTCTCCAGGCAAGAACACTAGAGTGGGTTGCCATTCCCTGCTCCAGGGGACCTTCCCGACCAGGGATCGTACTCGAGTCCCCTGCATTGGCAGGTGGATTCTTTACCACTGAGCTACCTGGGAAGCCCTATCAGAAGCAGACCCATTGATTGTCAAATTGCCCTCAGTCCAACAGTGTACTGATCATTTCCTTTGACAGTATTAGTTTAGAAAATTTTAATCAAAGTAATTATTTTTAAATAAAAAAATTGTTTTGATTACTCTTTAAAATCATCTTGTAAGGATCAATTTACTGACTCAATCACAACACAACAGTACTGGGAATGTACCAAGTGCCAAAATTAACCTAGAAATTACTGAGGATACACAGGTGAGGAAGATACAACTCTTGCCCTTGAATATTTTATAGTTTACTGGGCAAATATAAATAATCCTGGAAGATATAATGAATACCAGAGGAAGGAACTCTCACCTCTCCTAAAGGGGATATCATTAGGAGGTCATATTTGGGCTGTATCCAAGGGCAAGCAGGAGTTTGCCAGGCAGAGTAGAGACGATAAGGCAAACCAGGTATCCTAAAGCCTGGAATGCAAACAATTTCATGGGGTTGAAAACTGGTGGGAAGTGGGATGGACTTACAGAGTGAGACCTTGTATTGCATGCTAGGGGTTTTCACCACACCAGTAAGCTTTGCTGCTGCTGCTGCTAAGTTGCTTCAGTCATGTCCGACTCTCTGTGACCCCATAGACGGCAGCCCAACAGGCTCACCTGTCCCTGGGATTCTCCAGACAAGAGCACCGGAGTGGGTTGCCATTTCCTTCTCCAGTGCATGAAAGTGAAAAGTGAAAGTGAAGTCGCTCAGTCGTATCTGATGCTACTTCAAATACAACTAAGGAGACAGCAACAAAAACTCAATCTAATCGTAAAGTACATTAATATCATGGATCTGAGGAGCTATCAAATGACTTATGCTGGGGAGTGGCATCGTCCACTTTTTATTTTAGAAATCTGGCAGGTTGATCCTCCTTGGGTTTGCCTCTTTACCCCTAGAATGCCCTGTGATCACTATATTCCCAGGTACAAATTTCTAAAATATAAAGTGGAACATGCCACTTCCCTAAATAGTATGAAAGTCTGACTCTTTGTGACCCCATGGACTGTAGACCACCAGGCTCCTCTGTCCTTGGAATTCTTCGGGCAAGTATACTGGAGTGGGTTGCCATTTCCTTCTCCAGGGACAATTCCCGACCCAGGGATCAAACCCAGGTCTCCCATATTGCAGGCAGAATCTTTACAGAATCTTTACAGCCACCAGGGATGCCACTCCTACCTAGTATAATGAAAAGTTACTTTTATTTTTAAAACACACACAAACAAAAATCCTTAAACTTCAAAGTAAATAGATAATGATCTGATTTAGAATAAATCTTAGTTTTCAAACTTGCTCATTTATTGGTGTTCCTTAAGTCAGTCTTATATTTGACAAACCATGGCACAGTATCATTTAGAAATGAAGTTGCTTGTACTTAACCACACACATGTCTACCAGACATTCCCTTCTCTAACCCACCTCTATATTAAAGCATTTTCTGGAACACATATTGGAGATTTTAGCCAGCAGTTAAAAAGAAAAAAAATCTGCCCCCAGAACTCTCATCCCTCCTTGTCCTATCTTTTTATTCTTCTGCTTAAACTACATGCTAAAAAAAGAACTGACTCCCAATTGCTTTCAACCTCCGACTAATCAGAGTTGGCAAATGACTCAATCGGACATGATTAATCAAATTCCCTGCAACAACTCCCTAGTTACCCATGGCACAAGTAACTTATACTGGTAGGCTTAATCAAAGTGTCACTTGCAAGCTGTCAAAAGAGCAAATACCAGCACACTAAATGTTTTCTTCCTCGAACACATAATTTCTCTGTATCAGTGACTTTCTGAAGACGGGAAGTCTGTCCTCTTGGCTCTCTCTGTGTAAACTAACAAGAAAAGCCGCCTGTGCCATGGTCACTAACAAATCAAGAGCCACTTTAATCCCGTCTGCCCAGAGGTCACGCTAGATCATGTATAACCACCACCACGTGGCAGAGCAAGCTCTTGGCCAAGGCTTGAAAGCCTGTTGAAAGAGCCTCAGCCTCCAGCCACTGGAGTGCGAACGTGAGTCAGGATACAGCACCCTTCCATCCCTCTGATCTCTGGTGCACTCTGCAGATTATCCCCAGCCAAAGCTGAGCTCCCAGGAATACAGCAAAAGAAGATGGGATATCCTTTTCTGTTCGACTTCTCGGGAGTCTCCTTACCTTTCAAGCCAGAGACCACCTGCTCTGTGAAGTATTCTTTGACTGACCCATTTTGAATCCTGTCTCCCTGGGCCTGGTAATCATTCTACCTTCTTCCTCCAGCACAGTGATTGCTTCCAGGGATAACTGCATTACTGAAGCTGAGCCAATCAGTCTTCCACTGGACCTTCTGTGCAGACGCTACTTTCTCCTAGAATTTCCTTTCTTCTAGAATGGCTACACAGGTTGATAAAAGCCTACAGCAATGCTTTCCACTACACACTTTTCCCTTCATATGCCCTCCAAAATCAACCCTGTAGGGGACACTCACCTGAAAGGCAGAACGAAGCCAATAAGGAAGAGTTGGGAAGGAGGGGGAGAGAAAAGACAAGAGAAAGCCCCTCCTAAGGTACTCTGCTTTAAAGACACCCAGCTGAGAGAAGCCAAAATCCAGCTTGCATTCTGCTCACCCTCACAAGGAGCTACCTTCAGAGGAACGGATTCCCCCACACTGCGCTGTTTTTTCAAACAAAGGCTCTGTCGGCTCACCAGGTCTTTCTGCTGCTGCACACAAAGGAGCTGCCTGTGCTGCTCCTGCTGCTAAGTCGCGTCAGTCATTTCCGACTCTGTGCGACCCCACAGACGGCTGCCTGTGCTAGAAACGTGTTAAGATCAGCGGAGCCTCCAGAGTCACCTTCCCAATGACAGCCACCACCACTTCCTTTTTCACCGACACCAGCATCAGTTAGGTTTTTGTCATTTGTAACCAAAAAAACTCTGACCAGTACTGCAGAGCGGATATCTGGACTGCTTCAGATAAAACACTGCTGCCCTGCCAACAGGTCCATCAGTACCATTTTGACGCAGAGATAGAGAGCAGACTTGTGGAAACAGTGGGGGAAAGAGACAGTGGGACGATTTAAGAGAGTAGCACTGAAAGATAAATATTACCATATGTAAAATAGATAGCTAGTTGGAAGTTAACTAGGGAGCTCAACCTGGCTCTCTGTGACAACCGAGAAGTGTGGGATGCAGGAGGAAGCGGGAGGGAGCTTCAAGAGGGAGAGAACACATACACTGTTGTTCAGTCGCTCAGTCCTGTCTGACTCTTTGCCACCCCATGGACTGCAGCTTGCCAGGCTTCCCTGTCCTTCACTACGTACATACTTGTGGTTGATTCACATTGATGTATGGCAGAAACTAACATAACATTGTCAAGCAATTATCCTCCAATTAAGAATAAATAAGTTTTTAAAAATATGTATAAAAACACCATGTTTGTTTTAGCCTTAAATTTCCTATGAGCCATTGTCTTTGAAGTCTTCCTTTCAACCTCCAAGTCCTTATGCTTCCTTAGGCTGGCGTGGAATAATTGATATCCTTCCTTTTCTTTCCTACAGACTGATATAGCATCTATGTAGAGATAACATACCAAAGAAATCAAGTTCAACCTAATAACGTGTTTTCTTCTTTCTTCACAAAAAATGACTGTTATGATCTCTTTCCCAACATTTCTGGCAACCCCTCAGCAGCAGAGTGTGCTGACCAAACACTGGCTGTCTCTGCTGCTGGTGCTGCTGCTGCTAAGTCGCTTCAGTCGTGTCCGACTCTGTGCAACCCCATAGATGGGCAGCCCACCAGGCTCTGCCATCCCTGGGATTCTCCAGGCAAGAACACTGGGGTGGGTCGCCATTTCCTTCTCCAATGCATGAAAGTGAAAAGTGAAAGTGAAGTTGCTCAGTCTTAGCGACCCCATGGACTGCAGCCTACCAGGCTCCTTTGTCTCTGCCTACCGTGAAAAAGGGTCGTAGCTCATCTTCCCTCGCCAACCCTGGTGTGTTTTGTTGGGTTGTGTTTATAAAGGATGGGTCACTCACCCTCTTTGGTGTCTGTCCAGCTCATGGAGCACCGTGTGGTCACAGTATTCAAACACCAGGTGAAGCCTCCGCTTCCTCCTGAAGACTTCGATGAGGTTGACGAGGTTGGGATGCTTGAGTTGCTGAAAACACAAAAAGCAAGGTGCTAAACTGGAGTTGTGAACGACAGTTTTCTTTAATGTTGGTCCAACAGAAGAAAGATGTTTGTCCTTTAGGAAAGTTCTTGTCTTGGATTGAAGGAGGCTGTAGAGAGTGCAGTCTTCACTTCTCTCTGGAGCTGTTTGGGCTTCCCAGGTGGCTCAGTGGCGAAGAATCCACCTGCGATTGCAGGAGATGCAGAGAAGATGCAGGCTTGACCCCTGGTCGGGAAGATTCCCCTGGAGAAGGAAACGGCAACCCACTCCAGCCTTCTTGCCTGGGAAGTCCCATGGACAATGGAGCCTGGTGGGTTATATAGTCCATGGGGCTGCAAAAAGTCGGACAAGACAGAGCAACTGAACACGCACACACGTAAGAAATGATCATAACCCTGGTGGCTGGTGAAGGCAAAGAGATAAGAGAAGGCTGGGAAAGGGGAATGAAAAAGAAGGGGGCAGTGGTTAGTTAACATGAACTCATCCTTAAGGCTCAGATCAAGTGTCCTTTCCTAAATGTGTCTCCCTGATTTCCCCAGACTGGTTCAGTGTCCCCTGTAGCTCCCTGAAGTATGAATCCTTTGGAATCCTTCAAAATTACTAATTGTTCAATTGATTTGTTTAATGTCCTCTGTTGTCGATAGATATAACAGATACACAGAATGTAAGATTCATGATAGACATCAGGGTCTGTGTTCTCTTGTTTCCTCAAAATGATGTCGTACCCCCAGCACAGAGCCTTCCACATAATAGGCATCTGATCATTATTTGTGAATGAATGAGTAAATCAGGTTTCCTAGGCTGATGAAACATTTTAAAACAGAAAAATCAGAAGACTCTCCAATCTGACATGCCTGAAGGGCTGCATCTAGAAAAAACAGGCAGGGATGAACGTTGGTGTTGCAGAGATAAATTTTGTACTTAGCTTTCTGGCCCCTTCTGTCTATAATCTGACTGGAAATACCTATAACTAAGCAAACTAACTACTGTGAAGAGAGCAAAAATGGTTAATGTTCTTCAGGGCTTGAAGGCCTCTAGGCAGTGATCTAAGAGAACAAAAGAGGAGGCTGAAAAGCTTCTTAAGGCTCCAGTCTCAGAAATCAGGTGATATAACTTCTGCCTCATTCTACTGGTCACAGCAAATCATGAGACTCACCCAGATTCAACCCACAATAAAATATAGAACTGGCAAAAACTTTGTTCAGATTTCCCATAAGACATTATAAAAACCCAAATGATCTTTTTGGCCAACCCAGTACCATGAGGAGAGCAGGGTCCAGGTGTCCTGGCCGAGCTCAGCTCCTGCTGACCACCCCCACTTAATTCAGCTATATGAGCAAGCTCCAGCAAGACCAGCCGAAGGAACAGTCAGCCAAGCCACAGTTGTGAGAAATAAGAAATCATTCTTCTTTAAGCTACTGAGTTTTGGGGAGCTCTGTTAATACAGCACTAGATAACTCGGATGGGGAACTTTTGAAAACCAGGGATGCCCGAGCCCCACTCCCAGAGATTCTGAATTGGTCTTAGGCAAGGGCCAGACATCTATTTTTTTCCCCAAAATTGTCCAGGTGATTTAATACATAGACAGAAGTATTAACCATAGGCAAACAGATATTTCAGACATGATAAAAGGCAGAAAGAGAAAAACTGAAGTTCTTGAACTGCACATTATAGTATATTTGTATGGACAATGAGAAAAGAACCCAGCAAGGAAAATACCAAAAAAGACAATTATTTTCTCATTTTCCTTGTCTAACACGTCTATCTTCAAGATGTGAACTTCCTGCTCCAGATATTATACTTGATGAAGCAAAATACAACAGCCAAGACACTCTTAAAGCCCATTAGCCACATTTGGCCTTTGAACAGAAGGCATTCCAAGCTATAAAGCCCCACACTTATATTCCCATATCTGGAATATGGGACACCAGGGACTTCCCTGGTGGCTCAGATGGTAAAGAATCTGCCTGCAATGTGCGAGACCCGGGTTTGATCCCTGGGTCAGGAAGATCCCCTGGAGAAGGGAATGGCTACTCACTCAAGTAATCTTTCCTGGAGAATTCCACGGATAGAAGAGCCTGGTAGGCTACAGTCCATGGGATTGCAAAGAGTTGGACATGACTGAGCGACTAACACACACACATCTGGAAACATTTAGCCTGGACTAACAGAACAGTTAGTTCTGCACTAAGAGGACAGAACTGACTACTGTTTCAACCAAAGAAGTGCATTGGCTCAAATGTCTCAAACAGAAAGCAACCAACCAAGTTTAAAGTGGGGGGGAGGCAGTTTAGATAGCAGGCAATTAGAGGAAAGCAGAAATTTTCTTATAAGCTCTGAAAAATAATTGTCTATAGGCCCAGACCTCAAATCTTAGATTCTTTTAATTTTCCATGTTCCATATATAGTCCTCAGTTCTACTGAAACAAATACCTGGAGCTTCTCAGATGCCAAGACTGGCACCTGCAACTTGTCACATTCATACATGCAGAAATTGCCAGGGGCAGTGTTGTCCCAGGATAAAACCCAAAGATCCTCTCCACTTGACCTTTGCTTACCTCTGCAGCCTCATCTCTTCTAACTACCCCCAGACTCACTGAACTTCCTCACTTCCTCAGTCTTGCTTCAGGACCTGCTCACCCAGTTGTTTCCCATCTTCCAGATGAATTTTTTTCTGTCCGGCCCCCTCGGCCCTGCTCAACACACCTGTATGAACTAAAAGAGTATAACTCTGGAACCATGGGTGCCATGTAGCACCCATGTGACAGTGTGAAAGCACTGTCACAGCAGGACCCACTGAACTGCATGGACTAAATACTACATTACACCCATCGTCCTGTTACTGCACACCTTTTGAAAAGTTAGATTTTAATAACTACACTGTAAGCTATTCTAATAACATATAGATTCTTTCCAATTTTTGAGCATTATAAATAATGTTTTGATAAACAACCTACTAGCTGATTGACCTTAACTTGGGCTTCCCTGGTGCCTCAGCTGGTAAAGAATCCACCTGCAGTGAGGGAGACCTGGGTTCGATCCCTGGGTTGGGAAGATCCCCTGGAGAAGGGAATGGTAATCCACTCCGGTATTCTGGCCTAGAGAATTCCATGGACTATTTAGTCCATGGGGTCGCAAAGAGTCAGACACGATTGGGTGACTTTCACTTGGACATGCTAGTTAATGTCTAGGTTTACCATTTGTGAGAGAAGGAAGCTCAAGGGCTGCTGTGACAAAGCATATGCAGCAGTGTCAGGCCACATCATCCTCTCCAGAAAGTTTAACGGATAATATTCTTAAATAATTTTTAATTTTATTATTTTTAAATTTTATTTTTGGTTGTGCTGGATCTTCGTTGTCGCACACAGGCTTTCTCTAGTTGCAGAGAGGGGGGCTGCTCTTCACTGGAGCGCTCAGTCTCTCGTTGCACAGCACAGGCTCTAGGCTCACGGGCTTTAGCAGATGCAGCACACACAGGCTCAGCAGTTGTGACACGTGGGCTTAGTTGCTCCACGGGGATATGGGATCTTCCCGGACCAGGGATCGAAACTGTGTCCCCTGCATTGGCAGGTGGATTCTTATCCAATGTGCCACCAAGGAAGTCCTGGTAATATTGCTATTGGGGGTTCAATCTATTTCTATTTAGGCTGACTTTCTCAATTCATTTTATTCAACAAGTATTTATCTATCTTAATGTGCATAAGGCACTCTGATAGTCCTAATGATACAGCGATAATACAGCAAGTACCAAACCTACTCTCATGAAGCTTAGAAACCAGAAGGGGAGACAGATGTTGAATAAGTAATTACAGACGTGGTAAGTGTTACAAAAAGCCGGGGAACAGGTAGCCGGCTTGAGGGTGTTGAGTGGTCCGGGGAGTGGTACAGTGGTTCCTGAGGAAGGTGGCCATTTAAGAAGTCGGTTGGAGAGCCCCAGGAATACAACATAAATAGACATGGCCACACTGCTTTCCAAAAGGATCAAACATACTTACCCCTCTGCTGAGAGTGTGAGAATACATTTTACCATACCATTGAGGCATTAATAGATATTTAAGGTTTGTGATGTAGATTGCTAAATTACTTCTCAAGAGGGCTTACAATGCCTCCAGCAACAAGGGAACGTGTCACATGATATTTAAACCACTCGTCTCTCCTATTTTCTGCCGTAAGATAACCTTTACATAGCTGTAAATAGCCAATAACTTATTTCTCAACCTATTTTCAGAAAAGTGTTCATTTAGAGAAGTCAATCACTAAAACTAAATCCCAATTAGGACTCACAAATCTTAACTTGTAAATATTGTTTGTAAATATTTCTAAATAAATTATTAACTCTCTGTAGGTTGCCAGGATTCTGGATTGACCTGAAAACATGCTAGAGCAGCAGATCTCTGGGAGACAGCTCCTGTCCTGGCTGTCTTCATTTATTCAAAAAAGGTCTCCAGAGTGTCTGCTGAGCCTCAGGCGCTATTCAAGGCACTAGAGAAACACTGGCGAAGGGGACAAAGGGCTCAAGCATTAAGCAGAGAAGTGCCACAGAGCCCTCCATGTACAAGAATCTAGGCTGCCTTAGAGAAACTGTTCCTAGGAAGTGACTCTGAACCGGAGTCCCGGAAGGTGAGAAAGGTCTGACCAGATCGAGGGCAGGGGTGGTGGTGGTAGACGGATGGTGGCTTTCCAGACAGAGGATTGGTTCTGAGCTAGGAGGGAACTTACGCCACCTAAGGAACTGTAAGACGGTGTGGTCTGAATGTCAAACACATGGACCTGATACCAGAGAGACAGGCAGAAGGCAGGTTCTCCGGGACATTGCAGGACATGCTAAGAAATTTACGTTTTACCCTAAATGCAACGAGAAGCTACTGGAAGGAATTTTAACAAGAAGTGATAGGGATACCATTTGGGTCTTTGTTGGTTTGTGGACTTTTCTCTAGTTGCATTGAGCGGGGGCTACTCTCCAGTTGCTGTGTGCAGGCTTCTCATTACAGAGGCTTCTCTTGTTGCAAAACAAGAGGTTTAGGGTGCACGGGCATCAGTGGTTGCTGTTCCCAGGCTCTAGGGCACAGGCTCAATAATTGTGGTGCACGAACTTAATTCCTCTGTGGTATGTGGAATCTTCCCAGATCAGGGTTTGAACCCATGTCTCCTGCATTGACAGGCAGATTCTTTACCACTGAGCCATCAGAAATCCCACCATCTGGGTGTTTTAAAGCTCACTATGGTGGCAGGATACAGAATGGCTCAGAGAAGGCAATATGACTAGAGGAGCCTGGTAAGGAGCCTGTTGATCACTGAGAGCTTGGAGCAGAGAAGAGGCAAGGGAGATGGGGAGACAGGCACTGTTTGGAGACAGACTTTATTATTAGGATGGTCAGGATGTGGTGATGGGCTGGAGCTGAGGGATGGAGGAGAGAGTGATGATCAAAGGTTTGTGTAACGGGGTGGATGGTGGTGCCATGACGGAGAGAAAAAGCAGGTTTTGAAGGGAAGGACCTGCAGCTTTGGCACACTGGGCTGACAAGGACTCTGAGATACCAAAGTAGAGGTGTCAGGTTGGCTGGAGTTTGAGCTGAGGATAAAAGCTGGGGCGTCAGTATGAGTGTAAGCAAAGCCATGGCGAGAAGTGATGCCCAGAAGAATGAGTGACAACAGCGAGGCCCAAGGAGCCCAGCACCCAGATAAGTGGTAGATGAGGAGGAAGTAGAGAAGGGGAAAGGGAAGATGGTGCCCCAAGGTAAGAGAGAAAACTGCAGAACATAACACGATGGCGATACCGTGAAAAGAGTACACTTACTCCACGAAGATGCTACTGCTGAAAAGTCAAGCTGGGGAGAAGGGGTTTGTGTGACCTCACTGGAAGCAGCAGTGAGACCAGGAGCCAGATGTCGTGAATTTAGCATCCCCAAACCATCTCTCTCATTTCTCTATTGACTCCCCTGACCCTACGGGCCGAACTCAGAGGGGAACCGATGGTCCTGAATCCAGTTTGCAATTGGTCTCCTAGAGGTCTTGACCAGAGCTCCAATATTGAGAATGTTTGCATTGACGAAAGTCTGGATGTTTCCAGCTCAAAGCTGAATGGGCTCTTTTAGGGGCACTGGGAGGAATTAGATGAGAAGAATCAAGCAGCAATCTGGATGGACTGTCACAGGTTTACTCAACGTGTTTATTATACAAGAAGTCTTCACAGAATAGACTAAATTACCATACATACCATGAAGATGTAGTTCAGGGCTCTTCTAATTAAAATTCCTTCCTGTTTATGAGTATGTGAAGCCAAAGCCCCAGGCCTGGCCTCATTCCTCAGCACTCTGATTCGTGCTGGCCCAGTCCTGAGGATCTCAGTGCCTCGTCCCACATCAGTCACCATCCTTCAGTTCTTCTATATCTAGAAGCCTGGGTTGGCTCACGCTCAGATTTAGTTTCTCTTATATAAAATTTCTGCCTTTGCTGCTGCTATTTTATTTTGGTCTTTCTTCTTTTTATTTTCTCTGCATTTTGAAATATTCCTATTATGCTGCAAAGTGAAGCATTTTTCTCTGACCTTAAAAAAGAACTGTGTTTTATCCGCTGGATTTAACCTGAGCCCCTTGTCATAAGCTCAGGCTTTTCTACACCTTCTAAGGTCAAATGTTTGGCCTTAGCCTTCTGAAGGATTTTTGACCTAGTTGCCACCCTTTCAGATTAGGAAATGTTACTTTAAAGTCTTGGTTACCAAGATTCTCTTGAAAACGCTGGTGATGTATGCTGAGCCTGCAGTCTCTGGCATCAGTGGACTGGGGCCAAGAAGCAGCTGTCCATGTTAGATAAGCCCTGGATACCTGAGTTTATCACAGTCATTACCACTCCCTGACACGAAGGACATTTAACATTACCCTTTCACTATTAATTTTCTTAAAAGTAAGATATTTAATATGCCCAAGTTTCTATCAAAAGTGGGAAAATGTATAAGCGATAGAAATAACTGCATATTTTAAGGCAAATAAAAGATTTGTTTATGAAAGCAAATCATTTCTCCCCTACCTGCCTGGCCCCTGCAGATACTGGGTTTGGAACCTCTGCCCTATGAACTCCTCAGCACTCACACATTCTGGATTGATCAGTATACAGACCACTACATCTGTGGTCTCTTCTATCCCCTGGTCTCTGTTCTTTGTGGGGAGAATGGGGGGATATTTATCCTGTCTGTGCTTTAGAGAAAAGAAACAGACTATTTTTTCAATGATCATATCCTGTTTTCCTTCCAAAAACATTCTTGTTTTCCCACAAATTTGTGGTAAATAACAAAAGAACAAGGATTAACATTTAGAAAGTGAGAGCTGTCTCAGTAAAATGTTTTCCACAAGCCTTTGCAATTTTTGAACTTGATTCTTAGTCACAGATACATTGATGTGGTTGCAGGAATTTTTTATCAGTTAATATTCACCCAGAATGGAAAAAAGTGATGTCCTCCTCCTTTATAATAATTAATCCTGGGTACATCCCAAGGATTCCCAGGTCAGCATATGATAATACACTCAAGAGCTTGAGACCCAGCAAGTATTGTGGTGGTGCTCAGTCACCCATGTCTGACTCTGTGTGACCCCAAGGACTTTAGCCTGCCAGGATCTTCTGTCCATGGGATTTCCCAGGCAAGAATACTGCAGCTGCCATTTCCTTCTCCAGGGGATCTTCCTGATCCCTGGATCAAAACTACGTCTCCTGCATTGGCAGATAGATTCTTTACCACCTGGGAAGCCCCACTTTATAGTAGCCTAGTATAATTGATAGAATTTTTTCAAAGTAGCCTAGCCTATATAATAATGAACGAACCATTATAAAATTTTTATTGCATACAGTATTATAGTCATATTCATAACACAGTATTGGAAACATTGTTACATTTTTAGAAAATCACTTACCTGAGATGATAGACTGATACTCAGTTTCTCCTTTTATAAGAGAGGGAGAGAGAGATATACTGTACATAACATGATCTTTTGAAAGCAAAGTTATAAAGCTGTGAGAACTAACACACAATTATATTAAATGTCACCCACCTTATTATGCTTATGTAAGAATAGACTAATATTTACGTATATTTTATACATTCATGACACATGTAACTTTTCCATAATTGTTTTTGATTATTTCTAGGTTACACAGGTCATCTGTGAGTTTCTTCAATTGTTGCAAACCTCCAAAATTTTTTCTAACATATTTATTGAAAAAATTCACATGTAAGTGAATACAAACTTACACATGGAACATGCAGTTCAAACCCATGTTGTTCAAGGGTCAGCTGTGTTAAGCATAAAAAAGAAATGATTGGATAGTATATATATATATACAATGGCATTTGTGTTTGTGTTTTAGGGAAACCCAAGTCTTTGCGTAAGCACAGGCATCCTCTGGAGAGACCGCCATTGTTCGGGGGATGAGAATGGAAAGTGAGGGATGAGGCAGATTTCCTTTCCTCGGCACGTTCTGCTGTACCTTCCATCTTGTTTTCTTACATAAGCATACTTACTTACGTAAGCATGATATTTACTTTACCATAGAAAATATGGTAAAGTTTTAAAAGATTTGCATAGGTCTCTTCACTATATTGTAAAACCAAGATAAATATTTTGAAGTTAGTTTCAGAGAGCTAGTTAGTTAATACATCAGCTTTGTGGCAGGGGGAGCTATTTTCATGATTTTAAAAGGTATTTAATTATTACCACCATCTTTGACCTAGAGGAAAATATTCCACACCCCTCACAGTGCTGTTGAGGAATTGTTCTTTAACACTTTTGGTAAAGGAAAGCTGCCTTAATCCCACATTTCCTTTAAATGCCCAGAAACACATGGTAGATACCCTGGCTAACACCTTAGTTTGGGGGACAGCTAGAGAAGGGGCCCCGGTGGCTCAGGCAGTAAAGAATCTGCCTTCAATGCAGGAGACCTGGGTTCGATCCCTGGGTCTGGAAGATCTCCTGGAGAAGGGCACGGCAACCCACTCCCGTATTCTTGCCTGGAGAATTCCATGGACTGAGAAGCTTGGTGGGTTACAGTCCATGGGGTCACAAAGAGGCGGACACAACTGAGTGACTAACACTTTTAGAGAAGGAATGGGTGTGACATGTGGGGGAGGAGGGAGAACTGAAAAAGCTGAATCACAGGTGGAGAGGCGAAGTTAATTTACATTAGGTCTGCTCTAGACAGCATGGACGGGACAGAATGCGCCAGGCGGGTCCTCCGGCCAGGGACCGGGGCTGAGCTCTCTTCTGCATTCCTCTCAAGACCCATCACAGGCAGGCTAAGGATGTGCACAGCAGATGCTCAGTTTGTTTTATTGGTTAATGAAGTTTTTGAAAAGTACTAGGAAAGAAGCAATAGCACCAATGTGATCAAAATGAGAATGAACCATGACACAGCCAAAAATTCATGCAGTAGCTCAGTTGGTAAAGAATCCACCTGCAATGCAAGAGACCCTAGTTCAATTCCTGGGTTGGGAAGATCCACTGGGGAAGGGAGAGGCTACCCACTCCAGTATTCTTGGGCTTCCCTTATGGTTCAGCTGATAAAGAATCCACCTGCAATGCAGGAGACCTAGGTTCGACTTCTGGATTGGGAAGATCCCCTGGAGAAGGGAAAGGCTACCCAATCCAGTGTTCTGGCCTGGAGAATTCCATGGACTATACAGCCCACGGGGTCACAAAGAGTCAGACATGACTGAGCAACTTTCACTTTCAGTGTACTGATAGTTATAAAACAAATTATTTGTTAGGTTTTTATATACAGTTGATAGCATAATTCGTTTTAAAAAATTCACCTTTCACTCTCCTAACAAAAAAGGAAGTGGAATTCAGAGATTTTCTATCAGGCAATTTTACTCCAAAGCATTTTTATCACAGTGTGGTTAAAGTTAATAAGTAATAAAGAAGATTAATGATTAGCATGGAAATATGCCTGTTGAAAGCAAATTTGTGGTCTAAAACATCAATTCTGCTAAATAAAAAGGTGAGTTAAAACATTAAAAAAATTTAATGTGAAAGACACAAGGCTGGCCATTAAAAAAATTTTCATTCCATACAAAAAGTTCTACTTTCTAGTGTGGTTTGAATGTTTGATAACTATATATAACACAGTTGTCTACCTATAAACTTTTTTTTTTGGCTGGAAATAAAAAACAAGTGGCAAAAAAGCAATAGTATAATTATATTTCTTATCAATGTGCTTTATAAAACCATTTATTCAGCCTCCTTCTCCTGCTCTATAACATTTTCTAGAGTAAGGTGTGTGGCAAGGTATGTATAAAAGCATTTAGAGTGCTGATAGATGGTGGCATGTGCTTAATCTCCTTGCAAATTGGGTATTTTTAAAAGGTAAGGAGTCTGTTTGTTGATGTCTGCTTCTTTTGTTTTTGAAGTACAACCATGGCAGCTTTATCGCTTAGGAGTTCACTACACAGCAGGAACACAATCTTTCTAGACAAACACACTGTGAGTTAAGCCAAAAAAATCTTCCAATAAACAAACAAAAGAGTCTGTTACTATTTGCATTTAGTATGTTATCTTGTAAAAATAAAATCAAACAGGTCTCCACTTGTTGAATAAATAGGGAGAGAGGATGATCAGGGGCTTTGTTTGGTTTCTATCATTGTGGGCCAGGGAGTGCTCCCCTTTGTCCTCCATGCTACTGACGACCAGTCTCAACAAAGTCCCAGCACCTACATACATTAGCAATGAACCTCGCGGGGTCAGCTCTGCCAGTCTCCAGTATGAATATCTGCAAACAATGAAAGCTGCATAATCGGAAGGCTCCAAACTGAACCTATAGGCCAAATACTGTCTGTAGATGTGTTTCCTTTGGCCTGAATGGTGTTAAAAAAAATTTTTTTTTTAAATTATTTGTCAATGCTTTAAAGTCAGATGTCACTCTCACTGAAAGATATGAGGAATCCTTGGAGAAATAGCCGATTGTAGAGCTGGGGGAGGTGAGCCTGGAACATTTCGTTGTGCTCCACAGTAAAGACGCATAGAAGGATTGATGAGCATCTGTAAGACCGAGGAGCAGGCTCCAAGGATCCCCAAGCAGCCAAATGTGTCACAATTTGAGACTCAAAAAGAATGACAGTGATAGTTTATAACATGTTGAATTTTTTAAAAATCCAGAATCCACAGTGATACTAAAAACTGTGTACTGGGGTGTAGAAGCGTGGGTGAAAAAAGCATTTTTTTAAAGAAAAATTATAACTAATGAATATAGCAAGAATTGTTGAAAACTACCATTTTACAATAACTCTTACTGTAATTGATTCAGGTAAGGAACTTTTGGTGACAGTTTTTGGGGAATAAGGCAGTCACACGGTTTCAAAGAATCACCCCACAGATTACTTACTAATTAGAAAGGGGAAAAGTGTTTCTTTACAATTGAGGAATATGCCAGACCCATCTTAATCAAGAGGTGAAAACTGAGAGCACCAGTTACAGGACAAAATGAGATCATGTATTTCCTGATTAGAAACAGTGTGATGGACACAGCCTTAAACATGCTGAAATCATCTACCCCGAATCAAATCACGTGGAAACAGTCAGACTTGTGTGGAGGCCCATCTGGCAGAATAACTAACCTGGACTCTTCCCAAATGTCAGTGCCACGAAAGACTGAAAGAATTTAAAAGTTAGAGAACTGCTGGATAGCCGCACGCAAAGCAATGAAGTTAGAACACACCCTCTCACCATACACAAAACTCAAAGTTTGCTTAAAGACTTACACATAAGATGTGACATCATAAGACTCTTAGAAGAGAACATAGGGAAAAGATCCTCTGACATAAATCGTACCAATGTTTTCTTAGGTCAGTGTTTCCCCCCCAACCAAGGCAGTAGAAATAAAAACAAAAATAAACAAATAGGACCTAATCAAACTTACATGCTTTTGCACAGCAAGGGAAACCATAAACAAAATGAAAAGACAACCAACAGAATGGGAGAAAATAATTGCAAATGATGTGACCAACAAAGGATTAATTTCCAAAATATACGAATAGTTCATACAACTAAACAACGAAAAACAAACAACCCAGTTGAAAAATGGGCAGAAGACCTATCTCGCCAAAGAAGAAATACAGATGGCCAACAAGCATGTGAAAAGATGCTTAGCATTGCTAATGATAGAGAAATGCAAATCAAAACTACAGTTAGGTACCATCTGATACCAGTCAGAATGGCCATCACTGAAAAGTCTACAAATAATAAATGCTGAAGAGCATGTGGAGAAAAGGGAACTCTCCTATTCTGTTAGTGGAGATGCAAGTTGGTACAGCCACTGTGGAAGACAGGATGGAGGTTCCACAGAAAACTAAAAACAGAATTACCATATGATCTAGCAAGCCCACTTCTGGGCATATACCTGGACAAAACTATTACTATCATTCAAAAAGATATTTCACCCCTATGTTCATAGCAACACTATCCACAATAGCCAAGATGTATGTGTGTGTTAGTCATTCAGTTGTGTCCTACTCTTTGTGACCCCATGGACTGTAGCCTGCCAGGCTCCTGTGTCCATGGAATTCTCCAGGCAAGAATACTGGGGTGGTATGCCATTTCCTTCTCCAGGGGATCTTCCTGACCCAGGAATCAAACCCAGGTCTCTTGCATTGCAAGCGGATTCTTTACTCTCTGAGCCACCAGGAACGCCTAGCCAAGACATGGAAACAACCTAAATGTGTATCCACTGATGGACAAATGGATAAAGAAAATGTGGTACATGTATACAATGGAATACTACTTATAAAAAAGAATAAAATAACGCCATTTGCAGCAACACGGATGCAACTAGAGATTATCACATTGTCAGAAAGAGAAAGACAAATACCATATGATAGCACTTATATGTGAAATCTAAAATATGACACAAGGAACATACCTACGAAACAGAAACAGAATCACATAGAGAACAGACTTGTGGTTACCAAGGGGCAGGGTATTGGGGGAGGAGTGGGGCAGGATTGGGGTTAGCAGATGTAAGTTTTTGTATACAGAATGGATAAACAACAAGGTCCTAATGTATAGCACAGAGAACTATATCAACATCCTATGATAAACCATAATGGAAAAGAATATAAAAAAGAATGTGTGTGTGTATATATATATATATAAAGCTGAATATGTAAAACATATATATGTAAAGCTGAATCACTTTGCTGTACAGCAGTAATTAACACAACATTGTAAATCAACTATACTTCCAATTAAGAAAAGAATAGTGGACTTCCCTGGTAGTCCAGTGGCTAAAACTTGGGCTCCCAATGCAGGGGGCCCAGGTTCGATCCCTGGACAGAGAACTAGATCCCACATGCCTCAACTAAGACTCAGTGCAACCAAATAAACAAATATGTTAAAAAAAGGAAGGGAACACTGTTTTAGATTAAAGGAGGTTACAAAAATATGACAATTAAATGCAATGTGTGCTCAGTTATTAATCATGTACTAAAATACACATATAATATACATGTATATATGCTTATTCTCATAAACATGATTATCTATATTATTGAGACAACATGAAAAATTTGAACACAGACTATATATTAGATAATAGTACTGAATCAATGATACATTTCTAGAATGTGGAAATCATATTGTGGTACATAGAAAATTTTCTTTGTTCTAGGAGATTCATGCTGCATAGTTAGAAAAATGTGTGTGCATCAGCCAAAAAAGTACATGTGTGTGTGTGTGTGTGATAGAGATAGAAATGAAGTGGAATTCTAACAATTAGAATTAGCTAGATTAATGAATCTTGTTAAAGATACACAAGTATTCATTGTATTAGTCTTTCCACTTACGTGTGTAAAATTTTTTTCAAAATAAAGAGTTATGGGGGAGAACCTAGGAGATTTTACACAAAATTTTGATCTCTGGCTTTAAGAAAAAGTCTCAGAAAGACTAGCATGCAGCCACCTGCTTCTCACAAGACAGTCTCAGTTTGCCCTAGTCTCCACTGTTCCATCTTGTCTTGCCTTCAGCCTGTTTCACTGGTTTACATTACCAGTGTGAGTCCCCACAGACATCTGAGTTTGTAAACCATAAGAAGGCTGAACATGGTTAAAACAACTTATAGAGATATGTTACTAATCTATTTCAATAAGCCAATTAAGCAAGATTAAGAAAATGGACCTAGAAATGGCACCGATTAGCAACAGCAGGATTAAATTCTTAAAGATACCACAGGATTTCCCAAGAAGACTTTTACTGAGTTGGGAAATATTACTCAAATAATAATCCAACAAGTGACTACGGGAGCAGACGCCTTTAGAAATTATGAACGCTCTGATTAGATTCTAATGCTAGCGAGCATTCACACGGTACTCTGCCAGCATTCTGTGGAGTGGGGCCTTGGCACGAGAGCACATGGAATTAAGCTCTGAATACATACTGAGACCAGGGAACCACGACCGTCCTGCTCCCCAGAGCAATTTACAGTCATCAGGGTGGTAATTTGCCCAGCAATGTTTCTGGTCTGATGTTGCAAGACAGGAGAGACCATGTGAAGTGCTATCCCCTTCAGCTTCTCCTCTTGGTCGCCCACCTTTCTGCCAACCTGTACCTTTCTCTCTCCTTCCTCCACTGCTCCTCCTTTCTCCCACTCTGTCCTTGGCTGCTGCTCTTTCCGAACCTCTGCTTTCCTGCCCTTGCATCCTTAAGGTGCTTGACCGCTCTAAGGCGTTTGTCCCCGAAGCACTCTGCTCCCCTCGCAGTGAGTCAGCCCAGCAATGCCAAACAGAGACATAAATCATGGCGATAAGGGGGGCTGGGTTCCAGGAGGCACTGGAGCTTGCCCAAGGTTACCCAACAGCTTTGATCCAGATCAGAAACTGAAGCTCCTAACTGCGGCTTCTATTCCCAAGCAGTCTCACAGCCCACAGCCTCGCTGGAAGTTATTGAAAGTGAGGAGCCTAGGAAAAAATGGAATGCTCTGAACATGTGGTAGGTTGTTACTCTTCATGTCTAATTACAGTCAAATGAGAGCATGTTTCTGACACATAGAACATAGTCAGCATTCTTACCTTCCTATACCCCATGGACCTTTTTTTTTTCCTTATTTGTTACTCAAAGAAGTCTTTTTACACAGGTTTTCTTAATCATCCCTAAATGAAATTTTAACTCCACAAATATACCGTACATCTGTACATGTACTGTATGTATACATGCTTTATACAATAAAAAGTTAGGATCCCCAATTCCTAAGAACCAACTTTCACTCTCTTGCCGGTGACACTGCTCATTAAGAATGAATGAACTGCACTTCCACTCACCACATCACTTTGCTTGACCTCCCAAACTGTTTGTAACTATTTTATATTGTTAGGTTAATCGTGTTTGTATTATGGGTTGGAATTGTAATTAACTTTTATTTTTTGTCTGGTTATTGATTGTGAAAACTGATAAACATCTTCTACTATTGTGATTATGTAACTATTACTCACTTAATACCATTGTACCATGATTCGTCAACAGAAAAAAATTGAATCCTTTATCACCAAAACTATCATTTAATAGGAAAACCTGTAATAACTTTTAAAAATCTAGATGCATATCAGAATTATCTTGGAATTTTTTGAAAAATACAAATGCCCAGGTATTTCTCCAAAGCTCTAGATATGTTTCTAATGAGCAGCTGTGTTTAAAAACAACTGGACTAAATGATGATCTTTTACTTTTATCTGGTTTGTTTCACTTTTTCTAGTTCATATTCAGTGCTCCCATTTCATTTAGTTTATGTTTTCCAATTTCTCCATCGCCTCTTTTTTTTTGATGTTCTTCCTCAAGTCTTTATCAAGCATAGTAGAAAAGCTTTTGTATACATATATAAAAATAGTAGGTATAATATATATATTTTAGAAAACTTACAGATTTTTGCCTAATTTAAAAATTTATGACATTTTGATTCTACTTGTTTTTCTTAGTATGAATAGAACGATAGATTTCTAATAAAAAAAATAGGCAAACAAGCAACAAAGGTTTACTGTACAGCACAGGGAACTATAGTCAATATCTTATTATACTATAATGTAATATTATAATATAATGTAATATTAAATTATACTGAAAAATAAGCTCAAAAATAATATATATGTATATGTATAACTGAATCACTTTGACGTGCACCTGAACCATTGTAAGTCAACTGTGCTTCATTAAAATATATATATTAAGGGAAAGAAAAGAATGAATGAACTTGGGCTTTCCTGGTGGCTCAGTGGTAAAGAATCCTCCCAATGCAGGAGACACAGGTTTAATCCCTGATCCAGGAGGATCCCACATGCCACAGGGCAGCTAAGCCCATGCACCACGACTACTGAGCCTGTGCTCTAGAGCCGGGGAGCTGAAACTACTGAGCCCACGTGCCCTAGAGCCCGCGCTCCACAACAAGAGAAGCCATGGCAATGAGAAGCTCGTGCACTGCAACTACTGAGTAGCCCACAGAGCAACGAAGACACAGTGCAGCAATAAATAAATAAATTAGTTAAAATACACATTAAAAAAATCAATGAACTTTACTGTAGTGTTTATAGTAAAGTTTTAGATGGACATTTACCCCCATGTTTATCCTTATCTTTGTGGGTTGCAAACCATAACTTTGTACCTATTAAAATAATCTATAGGATTAAAGAACAAAAACTGGAAAGAACTGATATTCCAGTAAGAACCCCAGGTTTCCATGAAAGCCATGAGTCTCCAAACTAAGGCTCGCTGGAGGCAAGAGCAGGATAAACGCTGAGGGCCAGTCACTGGTCACTCAGAAAGAGTGCAGTGTTTGGTGTTCCGAGGTGTGGGGACCGCAGGACTGGGTGTGAATCCAGCTCACTAACCAGGAGGCCACAGCAAGTCATTGGCCATCCTACATCCTTCAGTAAAATGCAATAGCAATGCCTGCCTCTTAGGGTTGTTGTAAGTGTAATTTGTGCATCTTAGGTAACAATCCTTGGGGTTTCACCCAAGACCACTGGGTCACCAAATAGGAATACGA
Source organism: Oryx dammah (assembly GCF_014754425.2). Classification (NCBI taxonomy): domain Eukaryota; kingdom Metazoa; phylum Chordata; class Mammalia; order Artiodactyla; family Bovidae; genus Oryx; species Oryx dammah. The sequence continues at coordinate 59,259,068 of NW_024070210.1, read as the reverse complement.
TTCCTTCTCTACATTGTCACTCACTCTAGCTCTTCTCACCTTTTGGAAGGAGGGTGTGTGTGCTGTGCTGTGCTTAGTCACTCAGTCTCATCTGACTCTTTGTGATCCCATGGACTATAGCCCACCAGGCTCCTCTGTCCATGGGGATTCTCCAGGCAAGAATGCTAGAGTGTATTGCCATGCCTTCCTCCAGGGGATCTTCTTGACCCAGGGATAGAACCCAGGTCTCCTGCATTGCAGGTGGACTCTTTACCATGTGAACCACCAGGGAAGGAGGGTGGTCACAAATTTTGACTGATGTTGGTCTGATCTACTTAAAGGCCCGTGTACCATCTGCCGGCACCTCATAGCTGCTAGCTGGCATTCTTTGATTCCACTTCCAATATTTCTACCATTTGCATTCCACAGAGAGAAGCTTCTGCAACACAGAGACTTGGGACCTTAGTAATCCAATGATTCTGGGCCAGTTGGCTCATGTTTGCTTCGAACCACACAGCTTTTTTCTTGCTGGACACACAGATATTTCCCAAGGGGCTAGGTTGGGTTCAAGTACAGCCACCTGCTTTATGTAGAAGCAGTGACCACTTCCCACCACAGGTCTGTGATGCCAGACTTTAAAAAAAAAAAAAAAACTAATCTGTAGTCTTGAATATTTCAAAATTTTATTTTTTCATTTATGGCTGCACTGTGTTTTTGTTGCTGCACATGGGTTTTCTCTAGTTGTGGCAAACAGGGACTACACTCCAATTGGGATGCACAGGCTTCTCATTGCAGTGGCATCTATTGTTGAGGTGCACAGGCTCTAGTTACAGTGTGTGGGCTCAGGAGTTGTGGTGCACAGGCTTAGCTGCTCTACGGCACATGGGATCTTCCCAGACCAGGGGTTGAACCCCTGTACCCTGCACTGGCAGGTGGATTCTTAACCACTGGATCACCAGGGAAATCCCAGCCTTCTTGAGATGATTTCTTTTCAGGAATGTTGTCTCTCTCTGTAACCTGGCTTTGAAACCTGGCCTCTCTCATGACCATCACACCTCCTATCCAAAACATCTTTATATGTTTGAACCCTAGTTATGCAAAAGGGGTTGAATTCTTTCCTGAATGGTTCATGGGTCATAGCACAAATCAGCTGTTGTACATCCTGGTAGAAGAAGTTCAAGGCCAAACAGCTTTAAGATAGCTGTGGGTCCTGTTACCCAAAGAATAAGTAGAGTGTAGGGAAAGAAGGCAATGGCACCCTACTCCAGTACTCTTGCCTGGAGAATCCCAGGGATGGGGGAGCCTGGTGGGCTTCCGTCTATAGGGTCACACGGAGTCGGACACGACTGAAGTGACTTAGCAGCAGCAGCAGCAGGGAAAGAACCTAGCAACATTCCAAATAAAATAAAAGGTGGCCTAATCTCCTAACTGGTCCCTGAATTGGTCTTTTATTATGCTATAATAGCTGTTTTTGGTCATGGTCCAGGTTGGTAACTCAAGGTGAGTTACCTTGACTAGAGCCAAGGTCATGGCTCCAGGAATTCTCTCCCTCCATTAGCATACTTATTTCTTTCATATTACAAACAACAACTTCAAAAACTCTCCCTTGATGCCACATCCTTCTAAGCACATACTGCCCCATTTCTCAGTTTCCTTTTATAATAAAACTTCTCAGAAGAGTTGTCTCTATCACTGTCTTCACTTTGCTCTTTTGCTCTTCTCTTGAACCCTCCCTGATAAAGCTTTCATTCCTACCTCTCTACCCAAACAGCTCTCATAAGATCTCAAATGACCTCATATTTTCAAAGCCAATGGCAAATTCTAAGTCTGTACAGAAGGTGACCTTTGACAAATGCTCCTCATTCTTGAAACATTCACTTCCTTCAGCCTTTTTTTTTTTTTGCCACACCATGTAGCTTGTGGGGTTCCCTTGTGGCTCAGCTGGTAAAGAATCTGCCTGCAAGGCAGGAGACCTGGGTTCGATCCCTGGGTTGGGAAGATCGCCTGGAGAAGGGAAAGGCTACCCAATCCACTATTCTGGCCTGGAGAATTCTATGGACTAATTATACTGTCCATGGGGTCACAAAGAGTCAAACACAACTGAGCAACTTTCACTTTCACATGTAGCTTGTAGGATCTTAGTTCCTGGATCAGTGATTGAAACCAGACCCCCTGCAGTGGAAGCATGGAGTCTGAACCACTGAACCCCAGGAAAATCCCTTCCCTCAGCTCATAAGGACATTGACCTCAAATTTTCCTGCCTCAAAGAGCACCCCTTCTTACCTCTTTCACTGGTTCCTCAGCTTATTGACCTCCAGATGCTGGAGCTCCAGGGCTCAATCTTTGGTATTTGTCTCTCTGCTCTCCTTGGTGGAAAGGTCCCCAGACTATTCCCTGAATGCCAGACTTGTGCATTTAATTACCCACTTTACAGTGAGTCTGCATCTCAAATATTACGTTTCCAAAACAGAATTCTTTATTTTCTTTCCCCTAAATTTGCACCTAGGTCTCCCTATCAGTGAATGATCTCTGTTCTTCCAGGTCCTCAAGTGAAGAACTCTGGAGTCATTCTTGATTCCTCATCCAACCATCAGATTCCTATGTGCTCTCCTCTCTGAATATATCTTGAATCTGGCCCAGACCCCATCATCTTACACCTGGGTCACATGAGCAGTCTGCTAACAGAGCTTCCTGTTCATGAAGCTGGAGTAACCAGCAGCTAGAGGAACCCTTCTGGGATATAAGACATGCCTGGGCACCCCTCTGCTCAAAACCCTCTGATGGCTCCCATCTCACTCAAAGTAAAATCCACAGTTCCTACCATGGCCCACAAGGCCCTCATGTCTGACCCACTCATCCCTGTAACGTCGTCTTCCATGACCCTCATCCTTGCTTACCCTGCTTCAGGCACACTCTTCTCTTTGCTCCTTCTACAACACACCAGAACACTCCTAGAAGACATCACTTGATCTTCCCTTGGGGCCTCTGTCTTACCCTCCACCTGCCTAGAATGTTTTCCCCCTGAAGAGCTGCAAGAGTCACCCCTTCACATCTCCTCTGGAATGTCTTCAAATGTCATTCATCAGGAAGGCTTTCCCTAACCACTCTGTATAAAGAAGCAAGCCCTTCCCTCACCTTAACCCCTTACCCTGCTTCATTTTTCACCACGTGACATATTTGTTTACGGTTAGTCTCTCATTTGTGAGGACAGACACCTAGAACAGTGCCTGGAATATGGCAGGCATTCTGTAGAAATTCCTGTGTTCATGCGAAATGAACACATGTCAACTGTCTTACATGCAGGTGTCTCATCAAAACCATTGACTGAGGGACTTCCATGGTTGGGTAGTGGCTAAGACTCCATGTTCCCAACGCAGGGGGCCTGAGTTCAATCCCTGGTCAGGGAACTAGATCCCACATGCCACACCTAAGAGTTCACATGCCACAACTAAAAGGTCTCACATGCTGCAGCTAAGACCCAGTGCAGCCAGATAAATAAATAAATCCTAAAAAATAAACGAAAAAACACTGACTGAAAATATTAACTTCTTTTTTCCACAGTGGAAAGTGAGTTTGAGAAAGGGTGGGATAGTTGCTTTGTGCTCGGGTACTGCAGTATAATTTTATTTCTGTCACTGCTGTTTTAGAGTATGAGCTGACTACTTTATTTAGTTTATGTATTTATTTGGCTGCATCAAGTCTTAGTTGCAGCACACCGGACCTTCATTGTGTCATATGGGATCTTTCCATGAGGCGCATGGATTCTCTAGTTGTGGCACCGTGGCTTACAAGCTCCTCAGCATGTGAGATCTTAGTTCCCCGACCAGGCATCAAATGCTCAATCCCTTGCACTGCAAGGTGGATTCTTTATCACTGGACCACCAGGGAAGTCCCTGGGCTGACTAATTTTAACTGGAGCCATTGTTTATTTTTCTAAAAGCCTAATTATGTAACCTGGAAAAAATAAGATTCAAAATGAAAATATTAAAGGGTTGACTGCAATAGGATTTCTTGGTGAAGAGTGGATTACATTTAGAAAGCACTTTATGAGTACAAATATTGAATTTATCTCATAAAAACATGTTATACATTTTTTTCCCCAAGTGGCATGAAGGAATACTATTTGAAAAGTGTTTCAAATGTTCAGAAAAATATGTTTTCTAAAAATATTAGCAAAATTGGTTTCTTGATAATAATTTTCATCCTTAAAACCATTTACCAATGGATGGTTACATCTTCATATATGCTTCACATCAAGAACAGGAAACTCTGTAGATGTGCTGCCTTAATAATTAAGCAATTGACTGCTGGACAGTTCACGCCCATGATCTTATCTGCTTAATGGAAACAACTATAATTTTAAGAGTCCAATAGCAATTATTAGGAGTTGCTTTAAGTCATTAAATAAATGGTTTTAAAAACATACAAGTAATTCTCTGAAGATAGATACATGCCAAATTCTACTATAATATAAAATCCAAGGGACCATTCACTTATTTTGTAGTATTAGGATTCTGTTGTATCAGATAGATCCTAAAAGTAAGACATCATCTGACCCAGGGAGTTTTGTTCTCAGACATAGTACTAACTTTTGTGACATTTAGGCTGCACAAAGCAAATGAAGTCTACATTCTCATCAATGGATAGTGAAATGGGAAAAATAGGGGCAACGATCTCTCTCTCTCATACCATATACTGGTACACTTGTATCCTCTCACACACCAGAGAAACTTATATAAAGAGAGATGTTGTCTTAGTTGCCAACTACTCTCTCAGGAAGACTGCTTTTTCCTAAAGTTATATCATCGTTCCTAGTTCTCAAAAAATATTAAAAATGTCCTTTTGTTTACGAAGTAACGGTGATAAACTAGTTTCTTCAAATGTTGACCACCCAATCTTTAAAAAAGATTTTTTTGAAGTTTATTGATTCATGAAATTTAAAAGTCTGCAAATGATAACTTTCTACTGAAAAAATCTTGGCTAGTTTCTCTCTTTGCAGGTGAAAGCCAAACTCTTCAGCCTGGCATTTGAAGCCTTCTATATCTGGTCTTAATCTGCTTTTTTTTTACTTTCCTTATCACAATAAGCACAGTCTGGGGTTCAGCCCTTGACCAATCTCACCCACTAAGGTCACTAAGATATCTTTAGCCTCAGTCATCCTAGTTCCTGACCTTAGCAAAGGTCATTAACAGCCTCAACTCTGTGAGGGGTATGCAAGGAAAACCCTAGGAATGCACACTCAGTGAGCCCTTGAGTTCACAGAACTGTGCTTTGTTTACAGTTTAGTATTCCCCTTCCATGCCTTGAATGCAGCTCAGACGGGGCCCTAAACATGAACCTAGACCTCACCAATTTCTTGTTCTCATGGATAACATGTCCCCAAGGCAGGTTCCAAACCCCAAAGCCATCTGGGACCCAGGTGCATGGATGTGCAAACCACCACTTATCCCAGGGCCAGACCTGTATTCCAGGAAATTCCTTGCACCCCTTCTTAATGGACATTGGCTTCCTTTCCTTCTCTTTTCTCCCAGGCCTGTTAGCACCCAGCAGGAATCTTGGCTAAGACTTTGGGGTTATTACCTGTGTTCCCTCCATACACTGCTTTCCACTGTGCACCTTTTTTTTTCTCCCTAGCAGAAACTGTCTGCCCTGAACACCTTATCTCTCATTCCATGCTTCCCTAAACATTTCAAAGTCTAGTTCAAACAAGCTTCCAAACACTTTATTTAGAGGGCTCGTGCCAAGCATGGGAACACAAGGTGAATGACACAGGCCCTGCCCGCTAGGAACTCAGTCTACTGGGAGTGAGAGCTAAGGGAGAATTCATCTCCCAACAGTTACACATCTGTAAGACAGGATGTACACTTTAATGCAAACATTATTTTAGGTATAATGAGAGTCCATAAATATTTACTGAATAAATATATGGGAAAAATATGACTTGATTTAACAAATCCTCAATTCATTTATTCAGCAAATATTTAAGTACCCATTATGTCTTAAGAATATCAAGAATTCAGACAAGTTAGGGCTTGAAGGGACAGGCTCTACTGATAATCTAGTCCTATCACCTCATACAGACCAGGGGAGTCTACAGCTGTGCCCTTGATTTTGGGGAATGGAGTGTTGTGTGCCTTGAAATCAGGATCCTCCGTACACGCCTATTCTTCAGAGGACATCAGTATTCAGTTATTCAAGAAAACACATCTGACTTCCTAATTTATTGGCAACACCTACCCTTTCTTTTTCGGTTGTGCCATAGGGCATATGGGACCTTAGTTCCCAGGCCAAGAATCGAACCCCCAAATCCTGCAGTGGAAGCACAGAGCCTGAATCACTGGACTACCAGGGAAGTCCCAACCTACAGTTTCTAGGAGCTTATTTTGCTAACATCGTTTTTTCAGTTCAACAATAACATTAATTGGAGGTCCATTACATGCCAAGTGGTTGACACAGAGATCCGAGGCGAGCTCCCCATTCCTGGAGAAAGTGAATTAATTCAGAGACTAAACTTGTAAATACCATATTGCTAAAGAATAGCGAGAGGCTTCAGAGACGCACCCACAGGTGACCTTCAGAATCAGAAAAAGAGTATCTCTCCACTAGAAACAGACTGGCTTTTCTTTGGAGTAAATGAACCCCGTTGAAATTCAATGATCACCTTCTCCTCTAGGGAAAGCCTAAGAAAGTGAAAAACGCCCATGGGCCCCAGAGAAACCGTGAGAGAAACCTCTCCCTGTGTAGAGAGGGGGGAGGGTAGGGAGTCCAAGGAGATGCGCAAACACTGCTGTCTCACGCTGCCCTAGGGAGCATTGCACGGTGGGCTTCAGAAGTGTCTTCTCGAACTGAAAACATTCTGCTGGTAAAAATGTCCTAGACCTAAAGAGAGAAAGTTTTCCTGTTATCCTGTTTTAATTTATCTGAAGACTGCTACTTCCTATTCGGGGTCCAGTGATAACCCCATCCACTTAATTCACAGGAGAGAAGAATTTAGAGAGCCCTGGAGAAAAGGGAGAAGCAGAGGTAAGAGGAGACTCCCCAGATATTCCACTCAGCCCCCACGAGGCTGCTCTTCCCTTGTTGGATAGTCAGTTACACTTAACACAGAAAGTGAAAGTGAAGTTGCTCAGTCATGTCCCACTCTTTGTGACCCCATGAACTGCAGCCTACCAGGCTCCTCTGTCCATGGGATTTTCCAGGCAAGAGTACTGGAGTGGGGTGCCATCGCCTTCTCCAGGGGATCTTCCCAACCCAGGGATCGAACCCAGGTCTCCCGCATTGTAGACAGAGGCTTTACCGTCTGAGCCACCAGGGAAGACCTAGGTCCTGTTTAAAACCAGACCTGACAGAGAAAGTTAATTTGTTGAATGTTAACCTTCACCGTGTTCACTGCAGGTCGCATTCTACATAGGGCAGGATTTGGAGTTCATCTTCACAGAAATAAAAAAAATGAAGGAAAAATACTTTCTTTCTTCATTTCCATTTCAGGAAAAAGATACTTTCAGCTTGTAATAAACACTCACCCCCTCCAAGTATCATGGTCTCCAAGAGCTAACTAGTGAACATTTTAAAAGCAATCATTTCACTTACAGAAAAATCCTTCTTCTAGAGACAAGACAAAGACATTATGAAGCTCAGCAGTAGATCAATGCGAGGTGTAATGAGAACCTGTCAGCTTCCTGGGAGTTTGAAAACAGGTGAATGATTAATTCTCTTCACAGACTATCAGCAGACGCTAGCCTAGAAGTGTAAAAATCATGCACAATCAGCAGACTGGAGTTGTAGAAAGTTCCTGTGCTATTAAAGTTGATGACTCTTGAGGAATCAGGTCTACAGATGACATCCTAAAGAAGCTACTGGGAAGAAAAATAAAATATCCCACAGCAAGTCTGAAAGTGAACACCATCTTTCCCCACACCTATGACTTTCTAATTCATTACACAATTGGTGACTGGTGCACAGACACCCCATCCGTATCATTGAGGACCTGAAGGAAGATGTGACCACATCTCAAGGCATTTATTTCATATAACATGACTCACTATAATTTTTTTTTTTTTTAGTTCCTGAAAATTCACCTTAAGAAAATTACCTTGAGCATGCGGATTTCTCGAAGGGCGATTTTCTTTATGACAGGGTCATCTTCTGATTCCAGAAACCTCTTGATGGCCACAATCTGACCTGTGTCCCTGTTTCGGCATTTGAAAACAACTCCATAGGATCCTTCACCAATTTTCCCAATTTTTTCATACTTCTCCATCACTGATGAATAAATTCTTTAAATGGATCTTCACATAGTTTGAAAATGTCGCTTAGTAAATATTGGCATTAACAGCCCCACTCAACGATGGGTCTTTGTCAAGGACCTAAGACAGAGGACTGCAGTTGTTACACAATTAGGAATCGACCCAGTCCCTTAAACCCTCGCGCCTCAGCCGTGGCCACTGGGTCAAAGACGACAGCCTGGAGTCAGCTGCCTTTGGTAACTCAAGTTTAATCCTCTGTTATGTACCCTGAAAGTTAAAATGTAACCTGTCATCCTAAAACAAGCCGCGTTGTAAGACTATCTTTTCAACGTCAGGCTCATCCGATCTAAGACACATGAGCTGGCTGGAGGACCTGGAAGGTTAAGGGCTTCCCCAGTTCTAAGATCGAGTCTCGTTTCCTTTCCGCAAGAAGACACCGCCCGACTCCCCGCGGGGGCGGCGGCGGGGCGGGGCGGGAGGGGAGAGCCCCGCGAGGTAGTGCCCGGAGCCCCGGAGGGGAGCAGGGCAACGCCGTCCTGCCGCCGCGCAGGCCCCGGGGGAGACCCTGCTACGTCGCCCCGCTTCCCACCCGAGCTCTGGCCGGCGCCGCGCAGCCTCGTGCGGCGCCACGTGGCGGCCTGGCCCGCGCCTCCCTCCCCGCCCGGGACTCACGGCGCCGCGGCTGCCCCGCCGGCCTCGCTCCAGCCTCGCCGACTCTGGCCCGACTCTGTCGCAGCCCGCCGGCCCGCGATCCCTATGGGAACCGGCCTCCGCCCCAGGCTGGCCAGGGCGGGGCCGCCGCGCCCATAGGCGTCCCTCCTAGACCCGACCGCCGTCCTAGGTGCGGCGAGAGGCCCGGGCGGGCGGCCCTCGGGACCCGGGAGGAGCTGTGCGTGGCCTTCTGCCCCGGGAGAGGAGGCCTGCAAGACTGCAAACTCCAGCAGGTCGTGGAAAACGCAGCTCTGGCAGTCTGCTGCAAAGACGCCTGCGCTGGGAGCCGCACCCCCCACCCTCGCCCCACTCCCACTCCCCCCGCAGCCTGTACCACACGGGGTGATAACTGTGACCTATTGCGGGACTGTAAACGCCTCGAGGGCAGCCTCTGTGTCTGTCCTGGTCAGTGCTGTAGCAGCCGGTGACGAATGAATGAGTGAGAGAAAGGGGTCGACGAAAGTGGAAGAATGGCGACAGTATGATGACTGAATCCGTCTACACTTCCTTCCCACAAGCTGGCGGGGCGGTGGAGGTGGGGGACGGTTCCACTAGAGCTGGGCTTATAACGGGAGACGGAGGCTCACAGAGCCTGCCTTGCCTTACATTCCTTATTTACATCCTTCTCCCAACTGGCTCCTACTCGCTTTGGTCTGAGCACAGTGAAGGAAAATGAATGGACCTGGGGGGAATCTCAAACTACGGTAACTTGCCCCTGGGCAGATTGCCTCCGTACTTTATCATCTTTTCCATTCCATATGCCCAGGATCAAGATGGATGTTGCCCTGGAAGCAATAGCTGAAGAGAGACTATTTTCATATTGTCTATGAAATGGGGACCAATCCTGTGCCAAGCAGAATGTCACTGAATGTATATCTGGATAGGGTTCAGGAAGGAGCTGCAGTTAGGAGGAGAGAGTTTGGTGGCTGCCTTGAAAATGGAGTGGCGTATGGATGGGGTCCAGGGATGGGCTAGAGGTGGTCTGTGAACTCCCCCCAAATTGTTTTCAAATTGTGTTTTCTGTCTCTATAGTTATGCTTCTTCCAGCATGTCATATAAATGGAATTATATATTATATAGCCTTTTGAGGCTAAGCTTCTTTCACTTAATGTATTTGAGATTCATCCATGTTGTTGCATTTATCACTAGTTCCTTCCTTTTTATTACTGAGTAGCAGTCCATTGTATGGATATTGTTTATCCATTCCCAACTGAACATTTGAGTTGTTTCCAGTTTTGGTGGTTATAAACCAAACCACTATAAATATTAGTGTATGGTCTTTTGTGTGAACATATGTTTTCACTTCTCTTGAGAAAATAATGCATAGGAGGAGTACTGCTGGGTCATATGTTAAGTATATATTACTGTAAGTGACTGCCAAATGTTTTCCAAAGTGACTGTACCATTTTACATTCCTGCCAGCAATGTCCCAATTATTCTGCATCTTTGCCAACACTTGGTATTCACTTCTTTTGATTCAGTCATTCTAAAAGATGGGTAATGGTCTCTTGTGGTTTTAATTTGCATTTCCCTAATGACTAACATTGAGCAGTTTTTCATATGCTAATTTTTCATCTGTTTTCTCACTTAAAAGTCCCAGAAGATTTTTGTAAATTCGTTGAGGTTTTCTCTGTAGACAACCATGTCATCTCCAAATAGGGACAATTTTTGTTCTTCCTAAGTGGTATGCTTCTTATTTCTTTTCCTTGCCTTATTGCACTTAGTACGTCCTCCAGTGTGATGTCAAATAGGTGTGGTGAGAGCATATGTGCCTACTGCTGATCTTAAGACAAAAACATTCAATCTTGCACCACTAAGGATCTTGTACTAGATTTCTTTGTAGGCCGTCTCTAAGATGCCCTCAGTGATCTCTCTGCCTCATGGTATTCATGCTCTTCCATTCAATGTAGGCTTGATCTGGTGACTTACTTCTAAGGAATAAAATATGTTTAAAGTACTGGCATATCATTTCTGAGATTAGGTTACAAACAGACGATGACTTCTGCCTTGAGTTTTCTCTTGTACTCGCTCGCTCACTTCCTCTGAGGGAATCCAGATGCCATGCTGTGAACTGCCCTATGGCAAGGAATTGAGGAGACCAACAGCCAAGAAGACAGTAGGCACTCAATCCAGCATTCTGTGAGGATAGGGATGCTTCCAACCATCTTGTGAATGAGCTTGGAAGTGGATCTCCCTACCACCATCCCCACTCCAGTGAGCCTACAGATGACATTGTAGCCCCAGCAGACAATGTAAATTCACTTTTGTGAGAGGCTTTGGTTTAGAGGCACCGGCTAAGTCATACCCAGATTCCTAACCTCCAGAAACTGTGTGACAATAATTGTTTGGTATATATGTTTGGGGGCTGTTACACAGCAGTAAAGAACTAATAGAGAAGCTATTTATTAGATTGGGAAAAATTGCAATTGGCTGAAAGGTGTTTTTTGTTTGTTTGTTTTGTTTTAATAATGAATGTATGATGAATTCTGTCAAATACTTTTCTGCATCTATTGAAATAATAATATGATTTTTCTTGCTTAGTCTCTTGATATACTGAATTACTTTGATTTTAAAATGTTGAATCAACCTTATGTTCCTGGGATAAAACAAGTTTGGTTATAGTGTTCTATCACTTTGATGCCTTCCTGGAGTTTACTAATAATATTTTATTAAGAATTTTTACCTTGTTTCTGAGAGATATCTATCATTTTATTTTCATGTTTTTGTCTGTTTGGGTATCAAGGTAATGCTGATCTTATAAAATGAGTTGGTAAGTGTTTCTTTGTCTTATGGAGAAATAATTGGTATTATTTAGTTCTTAAACGATTGGTAGAATTTGCTAGTAGAGTCACCTGGAATTTTCATTGTTGAAATGTTTTCCATTATAAATTTTACTTCCTTATTAAAAGATAGTACTATTCAGATGAGAGTTTGATCCTTGGGTCAGCAAGATCCCTGGAGAAGGGCATGGCAACTCATTTCAGTAATCTTGCCTGGAGAATCCCATGGACAGAGGAACTTGGTGGGCAACAGTTCAAAAGGCCGTGAAGAGTCGAACATGACTGAGCAACTTAGCATGCATTATTCAGGATATCTATTTCTTCCTGAGTGAGCTTTGAGAGTTTATGTCTTTCAAGGAATTTGTCTGTTTCATCTAGATATTTGAATTTATGGGCATAGCATTACATTATTATCCTTTATATAATAGTGTTCTCTCTGTAATTACAAAAAAATTTTTTTTCTATTTTTTGACCATGCCTTAAAGCATGAGGGATCTTAATTCCCTGACGAGTAATTGAACATCTGCCACATGCAATGGAAACTCAGCATCCTAACCATTGAGCCACCAGGGAAGATCTTGTCATTTTTTATATTAGTAATTTGAGGGTTTTTTTTTTCCCCTTTTTATTACTGATCAGTTTGACAAAGGCTTATCAGTTTTATTGATTTTTAAAAAGAAACAGCTTTTTATTTAATTGACTTCTTCTACTGTCTTTCAATTTCATTGATTTCATTTTTTTTATTATTTTTTCCTTCTCCTTGCTTTGCTTTTAGCTGCTTTTTCTAGTTTCTTAAGATGAAAGCTTAAATCACTAATTTTAGATCTTTCTTTTCTAATATAAGCCTTTAATGCCATAATTTTTCCTCTAAGCAAGACTTTATATGCATCCCTGGCATCTTAATATGTTGTATTTTCTTTTTCATTCAGCTCAAGATATTTTATAGTTCCCCTCATGACTTCCTATTTGAGCCATGGGTTATTTTGAACTGTGTTGTTTAATTTCCAACCGTTTTTTTTTTTTTTAAGAGATTTTCCAGATGTCTTCCTGCTGTTGATTTCTAGTTTAATTTGGTTGCTTTCATAGAAATCCTTTTGTGTGATTTAAATTCTTTGAAATGTGTTGAAGTTTGTTTTAAGGCCCAGAATATGGTCTATGTTGGTGAATGTTTCTATCTGACAATTTGAAAAATTATTTTTAAATGAGGTGAAAAAAGTTAATGTGAATTTCTTCAGAGCTACCTTGTCTGAAGTTCATTCCAGGCTAGCCTGGAAAATTAATTTACTGACTTCACAAGGTTCAGTACCCAAGGAGCCTGGAGTGTTGCCAAGCCCAGAAGTGAAGTAGAAAGCAAGCATACAGTTATTTAAGGCTAACTAAGCAATGAACCAGAAAGCCGGTGGGATCTGCAGCTATACCAGCTGTTGTATTTGGAGGAAGTTGGAGCAAATACGAGAGAACAACTGTGAAAGGGAGACAAACATTTGATGCCACCATTTGGCATCAACCTCTACGCTGTCAAATTGCAGTCAGTCCTTTCAGCTGGCAAGACTGAAACTGGTTTTGATATTGAAGAATTATAGCTTCTCAGATGGCACAGTAGTAAAGAATCCACCTGGCTATGCAAGGGATGTGAGTTCAATCCCTGGGTTGGGAAGATCCCCTGGAGTAGGAAATGGCAACCCACTCCAGTATACTTGCCTGAAAAGTCCCAGAAGAGGAGCCTGGGGAGCTGGCAGGCTACAGTCCATAGGGTCACAAAGAGTCAGACACGGCTGAGCACACACATCAAGGAATTGTAACTCCCAGGAAGCAGGGTTTCTGGGAGGGTAAGACTTAGTGTGATATGTGAGTTCTTATTCTCAAGCAAGTGCAAAGAACAGTGAAACAACATTATTATTTTCTATTTATAGTGATCGTTGATTTGCACTGCATAATTAAAGAGAATACTTCAATGTCAACAGATAACACAAACAGTACTGTGGCATTTTAATCATTTAATGAAGCAATAAACATCCAGTAGAGTAATGCGTGGTAAGAGAAAGAGCCTGGGATTGGAGTCAGAAGACCAGGATTTCCACCTTCTTACTGGTGTTTGATTTTGTGCAAGATAATTACTATTGGCCAAACAACAATAGCAATAATTATTTAACTAGTACTTACTTCAGGAGAAGGCAATGGCACCCTACTCCAGTACTCTTGCCTGGAAAATCCCATGGACGGAGGAGCCTAGTAGGCTGCAGTCCATGGAGTCGCTAGGAGTTGGACACAACTGAGCGACTTCACTTTCACCTTTCGCTCCATGCACTGGAGAAGGAAATGGCAACCCACTCCAGTGTTCTTGCCTGGAGAATCCCAGGGACGGGGGAGCCTGGTGGGCTGCTGTCTCTGGGGTCGCACAGAGTCGGACACGACTGAAGTGACTTAGCAGCAGCAGTAGCAGCAGTACTTACTTCGTGAAGGCACTGTGCTAAGATTGTAAATGAGCCTTCCAACAGCCCTAGGAGATGGGCATCAATATTATCCTGGGTTTCAGGTGAGGAAAATGAGTTTCAGAATGGATTAGTCTTGTGTTTCAGGACGCAAAGCTAGTGAGTTGTGATGTGAGGATTAGAATGAAGGCAGTATGACTCCAGAACCTTTGCTCTTAACCCTTTTGCAAATATACCTCACACAATAGGAGTGATTGTCAGGATTCTTGAGTTAATGTACAGGACATTGGGAGTTGACACAAGTTCTTAGGCAAGGTTAAAAGGCTTTCTTTTTTCAAAGTTGCCAGGAAAGTAAGTTTTGTCATTATGCTTCCTTATCACAGTGGCTCAGCAACTTTCTCTGTGTGCAGCTCTCAGTTCTGACGTGCAGACCTTGGTGAGGTTGAACAGAATGCTGAGGCCTCATCTGAGTGCCAAAACCAGGGCAATGCTTCAGGCTTTCCCCCCCTCACTTACGTTTCCTGTAAGGGAAAGGGAGCTTAGTCACTGTGATCCTCAAATGACATGGTACAGCCACTTGAGGAACTTTGAACTTACTTTCTCTGCTTTACATGGATTTAGAAATGGTTTCCGGAGAAGGCAATGGCACCCCACTCCAGTACTCTTGCCTGGAAAATGCCATGGACGGAGGAGCCTGGTGGGCCGCAGTCCATGGGGTCGCAAAGAGTCAGACACGACTGAGCGACTTCACTTTCACTTTCCACTTTCATGCATTGGAGAAGGAAATGGCAACCCACTCCAGTGTTCTTGCCTGGAGAACCCCAGGGACGGGGGAGCCCGGTGTGCTGCCGTCTATGGGGTCACACAGAGTCGGACACGACTGAAGCGACTTAGAAGTGGCAGCAGAAATGGTTTCCAAGGCACATACAGAAAAGTTAAAAACTATCCTTTAGGGCTACTGATGTTTCAGGCTCAATATTCACATTATCTCTAATCTGTTGGATTTGTTAATTGGTCAGAATTATTAACCATGAATACCCCATTTTACTAAAGAAGATGCTGAGGCTCTGAGAGGTTGATCCACATAGACAAAGCCACCCAGCTATCCAGGGCTGATGACAGGTTTCAACCCAACTCTTATCTGTTTTCAAAGCTCACTCTCTGGCACTGGAAAATGGAGTTACAGCTAAGAGCATCTTGTGAACAACCTAAAGATAAGCCAGGTGCCACTGCTTAAACATTACAAACCCAGGTAGTAAATAACTTTCCCCGTTATCTGGAGACAGCAAAGGCGAATCAGTGTGAATGCTGGAAAATCAATTAAAATAAAATCCTGTCATTCTTGACTTTCTATATAGGCACAACCAACAATAGAATGAAATGTTTTCATCCCTAATCAACATAATCTTAGTTATTTTGTGTGTATTTTCCCTTTAAATACTCATTGCATTTAATATATGATAAACCATTCTTTTAAAGCACCTCTTCTTCTGAAAACTTTCTTTGTTTCTGAGTCTACAATGTCAATACTTTTTTGCATTTTCAGATTTTAAAATAACCACGAGTACTTTGCCAACGAACTCAAATTCTGTGAGAGCTCAGCAATATTCACATGAAACCCTGGAGGGTTTATGTGGTTGGCTCTGGGCCACCAGTGGGTAAGATAATGTATAAGTGAGACTTCTTCAGGGACTAAGTCTCCAGGTTGCAAGATATATATCTTTGTGCCACTTTGGACAGATGATTGCTGCTGCTGCTGCTGCTAAGTCACTTCAGTCGTGTCCGACTCTGTGCGACCCCATAGACGGCAGCCCGCTAGGCTCCCCTGTCCCTGGGATTCTCCAGCCAAGAATACTGGAGTGGGGTGCCATTTCCTTCTCCAATGCATGAACGTGAAAAGTGAAAGTGAAGTTGCTCAGTAGGGCCCAACTCTTAGTGACCCCATGGACTGCAGCCTACCAGGTTCCTCCATCCATGGGATTTTCCAGGCAAGAGTACTGGAGTGGGGTGCCATTGCCTTCTCCGAGATGACTGCTAACCACACTTAATTATAGGCAATCTGCGGACATTTCTGGGTTTACATGATTTTTGAATCATTATATTCTAGGAAAAAGATAAATTTCCAAAAAATTTATGAGACAATAAATAAAGAATATTAATTGCTTTCTGAACCTCAGCTTAAAGCTGTGACACAAAAATAGCGGTTTGGGAAGCAGACTTGTACTGGGGGCTGACCTGGGTCAGACCCCACACTGGGCTCTGGAGGCTGAGAGGAGACTTCCTGGAGATCAAACACTGTCTCAACGCTCACAGCCGCTTGCCTGCCTCTCCTGGCGAGTGTCTTCCCTGGAGGAAAGGAGATCTGAGAACTTGGAGGGCTGGAATTTGCATTGTACATTTTTGCTTCTCAGAACACTTCACCAGGTTCTGTGGAGAGAGAGCACATTCAGCATTTGAGGAAACAGATACAGAAACTCTAAATGACTTTTTCCACAGTCAAAACCCAAATCTGTTCTAGATAACAGACCTAGAACCTGGGTCTTAATTCTGAGTTGTATCCTTTCTACCATACTGTGGCTTCTAACTAGACAGCTGTAATGACATGTTAAAGAAATGTAAATCTGCCTTAAGAAAACCCAGTATCAAAACAAATATTCAAGAGTGAGACAAGGTGGAGGAAGGGGGCAGGAAGTAGAAACTATTTGCATTTATTCTTAAAGTGAGACTCTTTTCACACAGCTTCTTTTGGAAATGCATACGTTTCTTGAATGGAGTTAATACTCTAAGTCTTCTCAACTATCCCTTCTCTATAGAAACTTTATGATGTTTATTCATTGATGTCTAAATAACTCTTTATACAAACACAAACCTCTGGCACCTTGGATACATTTTCCGTGTCAACCCTTGAATTTTTAGGCATTTATTTATCCAAAAGATCTGAACAGTTTCATAAAGTCACCTTTAAGCTGCATGCATGCCAAGGATGGAATGAAGATCATAGTTACGACCCACATGGGGAAATCCTATTCTTGTAAATAGCTTTCATAAGAATGGCTCATTGTCAAATATTAGTAGTGAGATGTAGTGAGGCATCTAAAATGAATCCACGCGTAGGTCCTTGTAAAAAAGATGAATTAACCAATATCTCCTCTAAATGATAAGAAATGTTTCCCCCTTAAGCAGCAGCATGTTAATTTTTCTACAGTAGCATCTGACCTGATGCTCCCAGTAAGAGCATGAACTCTGGAGCCAGACTGCCTGGGATCAAATCCAGCTCTACTGTGAACCATCTGTGAGGCAAGTTACTCAACTTCCTTAGGCTTCATTTGTGTCATCTGCAAGACAGAAGTCAGATCCTTCTTAAAGCTGTGAATTTTAAATGAAAGCTATAGCCATGCTGGCTTTAATTATTACTGTTATGATACTAATAATCTTTGTGTACTGTTTTCAGGTGGGAATTTTATTTACATTCAACTGTATTCAATACTGACAACATATGTAAATTTAGACTCACTTACCACTTGCCAATCAAGGGAAAACATTTTTTTTTCTTCACTCAGAGAACTAAGCAACATTCCCAGGGGTTTCCACTCAGGAAGCCAAGTACCTCCCACTGGTAGAGCACACTCTTCCCACCACATTGTGCTGCCCATGGGATGATCTCTAAGAAAGGAGCATGTGATGAACCAGACCTGGCTCATCTCTCGGTTCTATGCTTTTTTGGTTGTGTGATACCAGGAAAATTACTTCATGTATTGGTCTGGGCTTTTTTTTTGTTAAGTTTCTTTTTAATTAACCTTTCTAATTTCAGATAATTGTAGTTTCACATGTAGTTGTACAAAATAACACATAGAGATCTCATAAAATTTTCCCCCCAGTTTCCTCCAATAATAACCCCTTGCAAAACTATAATACAGTAAACTGGATATTCACACTGATCAAATCAAGCTACAGTTCTGTCACCACAAGCATCCCTCATGTTGCCCTTTCCTCCATCCCTGACCCCCAGTTGTGAATAACTTTTCCTGAGGGCATATGTGTTCATTTCTCTTGGGTAAATACTATCTAGAATTGGAACAGCTGGATTGTATGGTAAACGTATGTTTAACATTTTGAGATACTACCATATGGTTTTTCAAAATGATTGTATCGTTTGGCATTCCTCTCAGGAATATGTGAGAATTCCAGTTGCTCCAGATCCATGCAAGCACTTGGTACTGTCGACCTTTTTTTTTTTTTTTTAATTGTAGTAAAATGTACATAACACACCATCTTAACCAGTTATAAGTGGACAGTCCCGTGGAACTAAGTGCTTTCACAATGTTGTACAACCATCACTACCATCCATCTTGGAATCCTTTTCATCTTGCAAAATGGACAGTCTGTACCCATTAAAGAACAATTTCCTATTATCCCCGCGCCAGCCCCTGGCAACAACCATTCTACTTTCTGTCTCTGTGATTTTGACTACCCTAGGTACTTTTCACATTTTAGTTACTGTGAATAATTCTACTATGAATACAGGTGTACAGATATCTCTTCAGGACCCTGCTTTCAGTCTTTTTGGTATATACCCAGAAGTGGGTTTGCTGGGACGTATGGTAATTATATTTTTAATTTCTTGAGGAATCACCATGCTATTTTTCACAGCAACTCTACCTTTTTACAGTCCCACCAACAATGCACTGGGTTCCCATTTTTCCACATCCTGCCAAGACTTCTTTTCTCTTTCTTTTCTTCCCCACCCCTCCCTCCTCCTCTTTCCTTTTCCTTTCCCTCCTCTCCCTTTCTCTCAGGCTCTCTTTTCCTTTCTCTCTCACTCTTCCTTTCTCTCAGGCTCTCTTTTCCTTTCTCTCTCTCTCTTCCTTTCTCTCTCTTGCTCTCTCACTCTCTTTCATAGTCCTCATCCTAATGGAACTGAGGTGTATCTCACTGTGGCTTTGATTTGTCAACTGGGATCTTATTTGCCAACCACAGAAGCCACTTAGCTTCTTCAGCTAAGAATGTACTATTTAAGAATTTACTAAATTTAAGAATTTACTAAGGAATATTAACTAGTCTGTAGACTCTCTAGGAGAATCAGTCCGATCTGGAGCCTACCCAACCAGCAACAATACCAAAACCGGTAAGCAGGATTGCCTCAGCCAGAGCTCAGTGCTGCTGCCAATGGTGCTATAGATGAATGGCATTACACACAAGACTCCATCATTTCTGCCACTGAAGACCAGACTTCTCTTCACCATCCAAGCCAGAAAAGTGGATTCAGGACAGCACTTGCTTCTTCATGCTGCTCTTTTCGTCTGAGACCTGTGTGAATAAGCCTGGTTGGGAGAGCCTGCACTCTAGCTGCAAAGGTGCTAGGAAAGGGAGTTTGGACTCTGCCTCAGAGAGTCTGGATTCATAATGTGGGAAATTACTCTGATGTAGAAAGTGTTTTCAAAGACAGCCACCAAGCATGAGAAATATATACTTCACTTTTCTACCTTATTTATTGCTATTGCTAAGTCACCTCAGTCCTGTCCGACTCTGTGCGACCCCATAGACGTCAGCCCACCAGGCTCCCCCATCCCTGGGATTCTCCAGGCAAGAACACTGGAGTGGGTTGCCATTTCCTTCTCCAACCTTATTTACATATTATATAAAATATTATAAACATATACATTTATGAATATAAATAGAGATGATAGCTACCTCATTGACTTATCTTAAAGATGAAATTCCATACGGAAAATGTGTAACACAGTGTCTGGCACATTGCAGATGCCGATGACGTATCCTTCTTTCTCTTAAACTAAATGTGTCAACACTCAGAAAACGAAGCTCATGGCATCTGGTCCCATCATTTCATGGCAAATAGATGGGGAAACAGTGTCAGACTTTATTTTTTGGGGCTCCAAAATCACTGCAAATGGTGACTGCAGCCATGAAATTAAAAGAGGCTTACTCCTTGGAAGGAAAGTTATGTCCAACCTAGATAGCATATTGAAAAGCAGAGACATTATTTTGCCAACAAAGGTCCATCTAGTCAAGGCTATGGTTTTTCCAGTGGTCATGAATGGATGTGAGAGTTGGACTATAAAGAAAGCTGAGTGCTGAAGAATTGATGCTTTTGAACTGTGGTGTTGGAGAAGACTCTTGAGAGTCCCTTGGACTGCAAGGAGATCCAACCAGTCCATTCTGAAGGAGATCAGTCCTGGGTGTTCTTTGGAAGGAATGATGCTAAAGCTGAAACTCTAGTACTTTGGCCACCTCATGTGAAGAGTTGACTCATTGGAAAAGACTCTGATGCTGGAAGGAATTGGGGGCAGGAGGAGAAGGGGACGACAGAGGATGAGATGGCTGGATGGCATCACCGACTCAATGGATGTGAGTTTGAGTGAACTCCGGGTGTTGGTGATGGACAGGGAGGCCTGGAGTGCTGCAATTCATGGGGTTGCAAAGTCGGACACGACTGAGCAACTGAACTGAACTGAACTGAACTGACTGAAATGTGTTATTTCCTGTGTGATATAAGGCTGACATGGAGGCAGCTGTATGTTACAATTTTAGGAACCTCAGAAGAGCTCTATGACACCCTCAGCGTCATATTGAAAATAAAGTTCCATGTTATTATTTTAGCTTAATTTCTGATCTTGAGAGAAGGCAAATATCTGAAAAGTGAGTGCTATTTTAGGATATTAATCATATTAATATTAATACAAAGTCACATCATATGTTAGAAAGAGCGTTCATTTGGACATTAAGACATCTGAGTTCAAATCCTGTCCTCTTGTAACTGACTTTACAATCCTGGGCAGTTGATTACCCTCTCTTGGCCTCTCTCCTCTGCAAAAAGGAGGGTGAAGTGCTAAACCACCATCTAGCTGTAGTATCACGCTGCCATAAATGGAGGCTCTTGAGGGCAGATTTTTGGTATGGAGAAGAAAGGAGAAAGCAGGAATTCTCTGGTTCCTTGAAAGAGTGTAAAATAATTCTTGGGGGAAGAAAATTATACCAAAGGACATCAAAGTGATAGAAAGAGAGTACTGGACTGCAAGGGCTGCTGTAAGCTGAGACTCAGTAGAAGCATTAAAGAATAAGTGGTATAAAAGTTAAGATTTTGTGAATTACTTAAGTATCTTGAAATTCTCTCTTGGGAAATAATTAGTAATAAAAATAGAAACAGTTACTGAGTAACTGTTTCCTGTACCATACTGTAGATACAAAGTTGCACTGACATACAGTCCTGGTTCTCAGGTATTAATTCCAGAGGGCAAGACAGAAATATAATTAGAATACAGTGTGGCAATTCCACAGAAGCAAGCACCAAGTGTGCTATTATAAGTTATTTGCATTTTGGAGAGTCATGTATTGAAACACCAACAATTAAAAAAAATTTTGCAAGTTTTTTATGGTCTTGTTCCCATCACTACTGTCAAGATCAAGCAGAGACAGTTCGATAAAAGAGTCCATATGTGTGTTAATCTAACACACACACACTGTTTCAAGTTGGGAAAACAAGACAACTTCGCAAGAGTTGGACATGACTAAGCAACTAACACTTTCACTTTCTTTAATAATGGGAGCCATAGTATGGTCCATAAATATTAAAGATTATTGAGATGACATTGGCGAAGCATTCTTCAACTTGTCTCAGTAAAAGTGGAACCAACTTTAAGACGCAGGTCTAAATGTCACACTGTACAAAAATTCTTATAGATCTTTCAGCTGGAAACAATCTTTCTACATTGCTAATCTGCCCAGGATTAGAGCTGTTTTGCCAATGTCCATCTCAAATTAGACTGTGTTCACTGACTGTTTTACTCATGTTTGTATCTCTCCAAGTCTGTAATTCATTGCCACATCCGTAATAGGGGACTGATACAAATATGCCCAATTAAGCTGAATGTTGGAAGACTTTCTCAAAAGATATCCTGTATGTTAGAAATTAGAATCCATGTGCATTTTCTAAGGCTCAGAGTAGTTTAAGCTTATCATTTGATTTTGTGGAACCACAATAAAAAAGCAGGCTATCTGAGTAACTGTATTTTGGCTAATCAGAATGGATTAGAAGCTATTTCATTAACTGTAAGATATATGGCAAGACTGTTAACTCATTCTTGCTTTACCAGATACTGAAACTTTCTAACTTGCTCAGCTACAACTTAGTGGTATAAAAGTATCGAGAATTATGTGGAAATGAAAAGAAAAAGTAATCTTCAGAGAATTTATTTAGACATTAGTTGTCAATAAATATCACACAGATCTTCCTTTTTTAAGTCTTCCTAAAAAAGCTCTGTTTAAAGGGCCACAGTAAAATAGGTGTAAAGCATTACACTTACATTTAGTGCTTTTAAATTTCCCACTTTGAGTTTCCCTGGTGGTCCAGTGGGTTAAGAATCTTCCTGCCAATGCAGGGGACACAGGTTAGATTCCAGGTCCAGGAAGATTCCTTATGCCATGGGGTAACTAAGGCAGTGGCCACCACTATTGAGCCTGTGCTCTACAGCCCATGAGCCATAACTACTGAGCCGGCGTGCTCCAGCTGCTGAAGCGTGAGCACCCAGAGCTCCTGCTCCACAGCAGGAGAGGCTATGCCATGAGACAGCACCACACCCAGAGAGTAGGCCTCACTCCCCACAAACAAAGAAAAGCCCTCGCAGCCACGGACTCAGCTAAGCCAAAAATAAATACATTTAAAATATGAAATAAAATCCCAGCTTAACTGATAGGAGAAAATACATTGTTATGGGAATGTGACACATAATAAATGACATTCTTGCCATTTGCATTGTTTTATATGACATGTTATTCCTTCTTTAGGGGATATTTAAAGTGGCCCCTACATAATAATCTATGTCAAACAATGCCCCTAGTTATATTATTTGCCTATTTAATGTTTTCAGCTCCAAATTAACCCTTTTATCCTGGGGCTAAAAGTCTGCAAACTGTGTTTTCCAGAATCCACTCCAGTTAGGGAGGACTTCCTGGAGACACTAGGAGAATGGATAGCAGGAGGAGAAAAAGCCTCCTTCCTGTTTCTTGCTGTTCCTTAACTGTGCAAGTTCTCCTTAACTCCTGCATCTTTTAGCCCTTCCAGAGTCAGTATTACACATGGTCAAAGGTACCAGCAGGAGCTCCTCTTAAGGTCTGAGTTCCAACTTCATGGGACTTTCCTCTGAGCTCTTGACGCACCGTGGCAGCCAGGTAGCAAACCCTCCCCAGGGCCAGAATTCTAATACAGTGGGTCTTCTTTGAAGCCCTTCCCCAGGTTCTGGTAATCCCAGACTTTACCCTCTCGTTCCTCTAGCCCTATCGGTGGTAACTGCTTCTTGCAATGCAGTTGTTCTGAGTTGTCTTAATGTCCCATTTCTGTCCTTGCAGTCCTCCAACATCTGTTCAACATTTCCCTATGTTAATTCTTTTAATTCTCCTCTAGTAAAATACCTACTGGGGTTTCCTGTTATGTTGCCTAGACCCTGACTAACCACAGATTCTGAGCCTAGGTATCAAGGTTCAATATTTTAAAATAATTTTTTGCCTAGACTCTGAGCCTAGATACCTAGGCTCTATATTCTAAAATTCACACTACTTCCCTCATTTTCAGAAAACAGACACATTTTTCTAATGTATCTGCATTTTGTAGGAGCTAGGCTATGAGCTAAAGAAAAATTTTCTTATACCCATGAATGAGTTACAACCATGAGCAGGTAACCCCATTACTGACAACACAGTGTTCATCATATTATTATCTGACTCAACAAACATTTACTGCTCACTGACTATGAGTCAGGGACTGTTAGGTGCTGGGGATACAAACATGTCATTGTTCTTATCCTTAAGAGAATAGAAATACCTACCTATTACTTAGTAATAGTTTTGATCAAGGACGCACAGACGCTGTAGGATCCTGGAGACTTTGGAACTGGGCGTTAGGAATGGAATTGGACACTGGTACCCACTGTGGGTTTTTCAGAAAGCACAAACTGACAAATATATTGGGCAGCTTGATACAGAGTCGATGCTTTGTATGGAGCATTTAAATGTCAAATGGCTGGGATGCCCTGGCAGATGCTCAGTGACTAACAGATACCTGGATTGTCTGTGTCCTCTAGTCATAACAAGATGATCACAGTGAAGTTAGTAATCCAGTAAGACTTAGATTTGAGAAACATGACAAGGAGGAAGTTAAATACTCCAAATTAAATGCCATATTTAGAATGTGCTAAATCTTACTTTGCCGACTAAGGTCTGTCTAGTCAAGGCTATGGTTTTTCCTGTGGTCATGTATGGATGTGAGAGTTGGACTGTGAAGAAGGCTGAGTGCTGAAGAATTGATGCTTTTGAACTGTGGTGTTGGAGAAGACTCTTGAGAGTCCCTTGGACTGCAAGGAGATCCAACCAGTCCATTCTGAAGGAGATCAGCCCTGGGATTTCTTTGGAAGGAATGATGCTAAAGCTGAAGCTCCAGTACTTTGGCCACCTCATGTGAAGAGTTGACTCATTGGAAAAGACTCTGATGCTGGGAGGGATTGGGGGCAGGAGAAGAAGGGGATGACAGAGGATGAGATGGCTGGATGGCATCATGGACTCGATGGACGTGAGTCTGAGTGAACTCTGGGAGTTGGTGATGGACAGGGAGGCCTGGAGTGCTGCAATTCATGGGGTTGCAAAGAGCTGGACATGACTGAGTGACTGAACTGAACTGAAGTGAAATCTTATACTTACCAAAATTACTGAGAAAAGAGCTTGTGGTTGAAGATCATGATTTAATGAACCATTTTCACAGTTGGTGAGTGGGTTTTTATTTTAAGCCTCACCATCAGAACAAGACCCAGTTTTCCCCACAGTCAGTCTCTCCCATCTGGAAGCTTCCATAAGCCTCTTATCCTTATCCATCAGAGGGCAGACAGAGTGAAAACCACAGTCACAGAAAACTAACCAAACTGATCACGTGGACCACAGCCTTGTCTAACTCAATGAAACTATGAGCCATGCTGTGTAGGGCCACCCAAGACAGGTGGGTCATGGTGGAGAGTTCTGACAAAACGTGGTCCACTGGAGAAGGGAATGGCAAACTACTTCAGTATTCCTGCCTTGAGAAGGAATGATCAGCATGAAAAGGCAAAAAGATAGGACACTGAAAGGTGAACTCCCCAGGTCAGTTAGGTGCCCAATATGCTACGGGAGATCAGTGGAGATATAACTCCAGAAAGAAGAGACGGAGCCAAAGCAAAAACAACACCTAGTTGTATATGTGACTGGTGATGCAAGTAAAGTGCGATGCTGCAAAACAGAGCGATATTGCATAGGAACCTGGAATGTCAGGCCCATGAATCAAGGCAAGTTGGAAGTGGTCAAACAGGAGATGGCAAGAGTGAACATCGACATTTTAGGAATCAGCGAACTAAAACGGACTGGGTGAATTTAACTCAGATGGTCATTATATCTACTACTGTGGACAAGAATCCCTTAGAAGAAATGGAGTAGCCATAATAGTAAACAAGAGTCTGAAATGCAGTGCTTGGATGCAATCGCAAAACCAACAGAATGATGTTTGTTTCCAAGGTGAACCATTCAATATCATAGTAATCCAAGTCCATGCCCCAACCAGTAATGCTGAAGAAGCTGAACAGTTCTATGAAGACCTACAAGACCTTCTAGAACTAACACCCAAAAAAGATGTCCTTTTCATCATAAGGGACTGGAATGCAAAAGTAGGAAGTCAAGAGATACCTGGAGTAACAGGCAAATTTGGCTTTGGAGTACAAAACGAAGCAGGTCAGAGGTTAACAGAGTTCTGCCAAGAGAATGCACTGGTTATAGCAAACACCCTCTTCCAACAACACAAGAGATGACTCTACACATGGATATTACCAGATGGTCAACACCAAAATCAGACTGATTATATTCTTTGCAGCCAAACATGGAGAAGCTCTATACAGTCCGCAAAAACAAGATGGGGAGCTGACTGTGGCTCAGATCATGAACTCCTTATTGCCAAATTCAGACTTAAATTGAAGAAAGTAGGGAAAACCACTAGACCATTCAGCTATGACCTAAATCAAATCCCTTACGTTTATACAGTGGAAGTGACAAATAGATTCAAGGGATTAGATCTGATAGACAAGAGTGCCTGAAGAACTATGGATGGAGGTTTGTGACATTGTACAGGAGGCAGGGATCAAGACTGTCCCCAAGAAAAAGAAATGCAAAAAGCCAAAATGGTTGTCTGACGAGGCCTTACAAATAGCTGAGGAAAGAAGAGAAGTGAAAGGCAAAGGAGAAAAAGAAAGATATACCCATCTGAATGCAGAGTTCCAAAGAATAGCAAGGAGAGATAAGAAAGCCTTCCTCAGTGATCAGTGCAAAGAAAGAGAGGAAAACAATAGAATGGGAAAGACTAGAGATCTCAAGAAAATTAGAGATACCAAGGGAACATTTCATGCAAAGATGGGCTCGATAAAGGACAGAAATGTTATGGACCTAACAGAAGCAGAGGATATTAAGAAGAGGTGGCAAGAATACACAGAAGAACTATGCAAAAAAGATCTTCATGATCCAGATAATTGCGATGGTGTGATCATTGGTCTGTAAAGTCAGACATCCTGGAATTTGAAGTCAAGTAGGCCTTAGGAAGCATCACTACGAACAAAGCTAGTGGAGGTGATGGAATTCCAGTTGAGCTATTTCAAATCCTAAAAGATGATGCTGTCAAAGTGCTGCACTCAATATGCTAGCAAACCTGGAAAACTCAGCAGTGGCCACAGCACTGGAAAAGGTCAGTGTTCATTCCAATCTCAAAGAAAGGCAATGCCAAAGAACGCTCGAACCACCACACAATTGCACTCATCTCACACGCTAGCAAAGTAATGCTCAAAATTCTCCAAGCCAGGCTTCAACAGTACGTGAACCGTGAACTTCCATATGTTCAAGCTGGATTTAGAAAAGGCAGAGGAACCAGAGATCAAATTGCAAACATCTGTTGGATCATCAAAAAAGCAAGAGTTCCAGAAACACACCTACTTTTGCTTTATTGACTATGCCAAAGCCTTTGACTGGGTGGATCACCACAAACTGTGGAAAATTCTTAAAGAGACAGGAATACCAGACCACCTGACCTTCCTTCTGAGAAATCTGTATGCAGGTCAAGAAGCAACAGTTAGAACTGGATATGGAACAACAGACTGACTCCAAATCGGGACAGGAGTATGTCAAGGCTCTATATTGTCACCCTGTTTATTTAACTTATATGCAGAGTACCTCATGTGAAATGCTGGGCTGGATGAACCATAAGCTGGGATCAAGATTGCCAGGAGAAATATCAATAACCTCAGATATGCAGATGACACCACCCTTATGGCAGAAAGTGAAGAAGAACTAAAGAGCCTCTTGATGAAAGTGAAAGAAGAGAGTTGAAAAAGTTGGCTTAAAACTCAACATTCAGAAAACTAAGATCATGGTATCCAGTCCCATCACTTCATGGCAAACAGATGGGGAAACAGTGAGAGACTTTATTTTCTTGGGCTCTAAAATCACTGCAGAGGGTGACTGCATCATGAAATTAAAAGATGCTTGTTCCTTGGAAGAAACGCTATGACCAACCTAGACAACATATTAAGAAACAGAGACATTACTTTGCCAACAAAAGTCTGTGTAGTGATAGCTATGGTTTTTCCAGTAGTCATGTATGGATGTGAGAGGTGGACTATAATGAAAGCTAAGTGCTGAAGAATTGATGCTTTTGAACTGTGATGTTGGAGAAGACTCTTGAGAGTCCCTTGGACTGCAAACAGATCCAGCCAGTCCATCCTAGAGGAAATCAGTCCTGAATACTCATGGGAAGGACTGATGCTGAAGCTAAAACTCCAATACTTTGGCCACCTGATGCAAAGAACTGACTCATTGGAAAAGACCCTGATGCTGGGAAAGATTGAAAGATGAAGAAGGGGACAACAGAGGATGAAATGGTTGGACAGCATCACCGACTCAATGGACATGAGTTTGAATAAGCTCCAGGAGTTGGTGATGGATAGGGAAGCCTGGTGTGCTGCAGTCCATGATGTTGGGAAGAGTCAGACACAACAGCGTGATTGAACTGAACTGAACTGATGATTTATAACTATACAGGCCATCTGGTTCTTTTATCAGCCCAGCATCCATTCTTCCTTCTTGTCAAAAGCCCAATATCCATTCCTTCTTCTGCTTTGGGTTTCTGGCTCTGTGGGACTATTATTCAAGGCATCACATCCCCTATGACCAAGGATAACCAAACCTAGGTCAAACATTCTCTTCCCTAGGAACCTGACTCCTGCATGAAAGGACAGTACAGAAGGCTTTTGAAGTGGATTCTTTCTGAGGGCCCAAAGGAACTGTTCAGCGGCTACTGCCCCTAGGTCTTCTCTGAGTCCATTTTTCAGCTTTTTATTCAATCCATACCAACCAACAAACAGCCAAAGAACATTGATACAGGAGCGTTAACTCTCAACGATGTTTATTTTGGATACAACTTCCTCTGCCTGGAAGCCCTTTATTCTCATCTTTATTTTTCCAAATACTATGTTTCCTTTAGAAATATATACTTTTCAAATGGTTTTCTTGGATATTTGAGCTACACTCGATAGGTCCCCATTTAAGCAGGCATAAAGCAACTCTCTGGATTTAAAGAAGATTCATCCTAACTTTTCAACTAATGTTATGTGTGAGCGAGGCATTGAGAGAATCTGTTGCAAGAAATTAGTTAAGTTCCATAATTCACCTCCGCATTGGCCAAACTTTCCCTGGGCTGCTTTCAGCTAATGACTGGGTTCTTCTGTATGGGTTTCCTTTTCACGTTGGGATTCCTCTAAGTGGATAATCTTTGCTCTGGAGCTCCCCGCTGATAGGCCAAGATGTTCTTAGAGCTGCACTGCAGTTCCAGGCTCTATCCAGTCCTCCTTCCTCCCCCTCTGATTTCACACATCAATTCTGCACCAAGTCTTCCTGCCTACCCTGGTCACCCTCCGTTCTGTCTTCACATACGTTATTTCCCAAAATTAATCCCCTGCACTTCTAATTCCATCTTGATGTTTCCCTCTGGAGAACCCAATTTGTGACAATGACTGACCTCTGGTTTTCTCATTTATAAAACATTGATGAGGGTGAAAAAGGAGAGTGAAAAAGCTGGCTTAAAACTCAACATTCAAAAAACTAAGATCATGGCATCCAGTCCCATCACTTCATGGCAGATAGATGGGGAAAAAGTGGAAACAGTGGCAGATTTTATTTTCTTGGGACTCCAAAATCACTGCGGGTGGATGCTGCAGCCCTGAAATTAAGACACTTACTCCATGGAAGGAAATCTATAGCAAACCCAGACAGTGTATTAAAAAGCACAGGTATCACTTTGCCAACAAAGGTCCATATAGTCAAGGCTATGGTGTTTCCAGTAGTCATGTACGGATGTGAGAGTTGGACCATAAAGAAGGCTGAGCACCAAAGTGATGCTTTCGAACTGTGGTGCTAGAGAAGACTCGAGAGTCCTTTGGACTGCAAGGAGATCAAACCAATCAATCCTAAAGGAAATCAACCCTCAATATTCATTGGAAGGACTGATGCTGAAGCTCCAAAACTTTGGTCCCCTAATGAGAAGAGCCGACTCACTGGAAAAAGACCTTGATGCAAAAGGAGGGGGTGGCAGAGGATGGGATGATTAGATCTAGATAGTCAGCATCACCAACTCAATGAACATGAATTTGAGCAAACTCCAGGAGGTAGTAGAGGACACATGAGCCTGGTGTGCTACAGTCCATGGGGTCACAGAGTTGGACATGACTTAGCAACTGAAAAACATCATAGGATTAATGTGAAAATTAGATATTTCTCCCAAGTAAAGG
Organism: Oryx dammah; assembly: GCF_014754425.2. Classification (NCBI taxonomy): domain Eukaryota; kingdom Metazoa; phylum Chordata; class Mammalia; order Artiodactyla; family Bovidae; genus Oryx; species Oryx dammah. The sequence goes on along the minus strand of NW_024070210.1, from coordinate 59,229,066 downwards.
TCTTGACACAGATTGTAATAAATGCTTTTATTGAAGCTTAAGTACATACAGAAAAAAATGCATCAATCATGAGTGTAAAGTGTGCTTAATAGTGAAAAAGGGAATGTTCCCAGCACCTTAAAAGCATCCCCTCATGTCCCATATCAATCACTATCCCCTCACTCTCCTCAAAGGTAACCACCATCCTGATTTTTAATACTATAGTTTGCCTGTTTTTGAACTTCATTTAAGTGAAATTATACAGTATACTCCTAATGTCTGAGTTCTTACAAAGAACTTAAATTCTGGAGTATTGAAATCCATGTTGCTGTCAGTAGGAGTTCATGCTTTTTGATGGTTCTGTAGCATTGACATTTTTAGCTGTGAATATACCACAACTACTTTTCTCTTATCGATGGACATTTGTGTTATTCCTAAGTTTTGGTGACTATGAATAATGCTGCTGTGAACAGTCTTATGTGTCTTTTGGTGAATCTGTCTTTTAGGTGCTGGATTATAAGGTGTGTCTGTTCATCTTTAGGTTTTCAACTTGGTAACACCAACCTACGCTCCAATGAACAGTGTATAAGAGTTCTAGTTGCTCCATACCCTCATGAACACTTCATTTTGTGCTATTTCATTTTAGTCATTCTGGGGCTGTATAATGGTACTGCACTGTGACTTTATTTTGTAGCAGCATTACTGTTTTAATTTCTCTGGTAACGAATCAAGTTAATACCTTTTGAAGGGTTTATTGATCCTTTGGATGTTCTCTTTCTGTGTGGTTTTATTGTGGTACATTTTATATACCATAAAATTTAGTCATTTTAGGTCTGTAAATAAATAGTTTTTAGTTAAGTTTACAGGCATGCAACATCATCACAATCTAATTTTAAAATATTTTTATCATCTCAAAAAGAAACCTCATGCCTATTCAGTCATTCTTCACCCTTAACGCCTGCCTCACGCACACGATGGTCTCCTTTCTGTCTCTATGGATCCCCTTTTCTGGACAGTTCATACAGATAGGATCGTTAAAATATGTGATCTTTTGTGACTGATTTCTTCCATTCTTAACATGTTTTTAAGGTTCATGCATGTTGTATCATGTATCAGCACTTTGTTCATTTTCTTTGCTGAACAGTATTCCATTGCACACATGTGACTAATTTACCAGCTGGTGGATATCTGGGTTGCTTCTATGGAGATTTACATACAAGTCTCTTGTATGGACATGTTTTCTCTAGGGCAGATAACTAGGAGTGGAACTGTTGGGTCGTATGGTGAATCTGTTTAACATTTTTAAGAAACTGCCAAACTGTTTTCTAAAGTGTGCATCATTCCCACTAGCAATGTGCAACAACCCAGTTTCTTCACAATTTCATTGTATTTGGTTTTATCTTTTTTCCCATTTCAGTGAATGTGTAAAGTATTGTGTTTTAAGTTTGCATTTCCCTGATAATCAAGGAAGTGAATACATATTTATTGACTACGTGGATGTTACCTTTTGGGGAGCACTTGTTCAAAATCCTTTGTCCATTTTTTCATTGGGATTTCTACTTTACTTCTTTATATCTTCTGGGTAGGTATTTTGTGCATATATGTAACGCAAATCATTTTTCCATTTTGTGGCTTGTCTTTTCATTCTTGTAAAGGTGTCCTTCAGTTCAGTTCAGTCGCTTAGTCATGTCCGACTCTTTGTGACCCCATGAACCACAGCATGCCAGGCCTCCCTGTCCATCACCAACTCCCGGAGTCCACCCAAACCCATGGCCATTTTGTTGGTGATGCCATCCAAGCATCTCATCCTCTGTCGTCCCCTTCTCCTCTGGCCCTCCATCTTTCCCAGCATCAGGGTCTTTCCAAATGAGTCAGCTCTCTGCATCAGGTGGCCAAAGTATTGGAGTTTCAGCTTCAACATCAGTCCCTCCAATAAACACCCAAGACTGATCTCCTTTAGGATGGACTGGTTGGATCTCCTTGTAGTCCAAGGGACTCTCAAGAGTCTTTTCCAACACCACAGTTCTTAGAGAATCTTAATTTTAATTAAGTCAATTTTATCAACTTTTTCTTTTATAGCCAAAGTCTTAATGATCTGTTTAGAAAATCTTTGTTTACCCCAAATTCATGAAGATACTATGTTTTATTTTTAAAGGATTATAGTTTTATATATTTTAGATGATTTAAAATCTACTTGGTATTTATTTTTGTTGACTGAAGCTGCAGTCAAGATTCACTTGATTTTCCATTATTGTTTTCAATAGAATTTATTGAAAAGGCTATCCTTTCTTTTACTCCACTGCAGTGTATCTATTATACATAAGGTGACTAAGTGTGGGTCTATTTCTAGACTCTCAGTTGTATTTCATTTTTTATTTTCATGCCAATTTCACTCTTCTTAATCACTACAGTAACTTTATCATAACTCTTGAAATCTGGTAAAGATCCCCAAATTTCTTTTTCAAGATTGCCTTGGGTATTCCTGGCCCTTTGCCTTTTATGTAATTTATAATCAACTTGTTAACTTTCATAAAGTCTCTGCTTGTATGACAAGAATCTTTCAATCATCTAACATTTTTATAATATTAAATCTAATTCAGCAACATGGCAAAATCTGCATTTAGGTCCCAATTCTTTTCAACGATATTTATTTTTTTAAAGGACAGAAATTCATTGTCTCACAGTTCTGGAGGCTAAAGGTCTGAAAACAAGGTGTTAGCAGGGTTGGTTTCTCTTGAGGCCTCTCTCCGTGGCTTGTTGATGGCTGCCTTCTTGCTGTGTCCTCATGTGACCTTTCCTCCACGTATGCCCCTGGTGTCCACAGTGACAGCTGTTAAGTATAGAGATCTTCCATCTCATTTTCTTAGACATTTGATGGTTTTCTATATTGTAAATGGTATCCTTTTTAAAATTTCATTTTCTGCTTATTACAGGTATATGCATATATAGTTGTTTTTATATTGACAGTTCTAACAGTTCACTTGCAAATAATGGCATTTTTATTCCTTTCCAAATCTTTTTTTCTTAGTTTTCTTTTATTGAACTGACTAGGTAGGCCCTCCAGTGCAATGAATAATAAGTGGTGAGAGTGCGAATATTTGATTCATCCCTAATGTCAATACAGTAGATTTTAAACAAATGTTTCTTAGTCTTCTCTTATGTAAGATCCATTAAGAACAGTTTGAGATTGTCAGTAAAACCTAAAATGATGCTTGCTGTTATGTTTGGTATAGAAGAGTGTCCTGAATCTTTGACACAAGGTACTGATTATTTTTCTAATGAACAAACATGTAAGGAGCTTGAAAGAGCAGAATTTAAAGATTTCTATACTTAACCCTCCTAACAACCATATGAAGTGACCATGATTTCCAATCAACAGATAAGGAGATGGAAGCCTGGAGAGGTTGAGTAATTTGCCTAAGACAAGTAGTTAGTGCTAAATGGGTTTGGCCAGTATGTGACAAGTGAGTATTATGCTGAGGTATATAACCTATATGTGCTGTAGAAATTCTGGAAAACAGAAAATAAACAGAAGTGCCATATAAAAGTTAGGGCTTGTGTGGAGTAAACCCAGTGCTTTGAGTGAAATAAAGAATTTAAATTTTTGGTGAAAAATCAGAATTTCAAATGGGAGAGCCATTATGAGTCCAGCAATGAAGGTGGAATGATCATGACCTCTCTGTGCCAGTGTTCCAAGGTGCTTAATGGAGCAGTGGGTGAGAAGGCTGGACAGGAGGTTTAGCCAAAAAAAAAAAAAGACAAAAGTGCTTTCTGTCACAAGCCCTTCTAGGTTCACCTACCCAGTCTCCCACCGTGTGCCCAGTCGCTGGCCTCTTTCTGCACTATGCATGCACTGGCTGTGGTCCGTATTTGTGGAACCCCTACTATACACAAGCGCTTCCCTGGTGGCTCAGATGCCTGCCACGTGGGAGACCCGGGCTCAATCCCTGGGTCGGGAAGACCCCCTGGAGAAGGGAATGGCAACCCCCACCAGCATTCTTGCCTGGAGAATCCCTATGGACAGAGAAGCCTAGGGGGCTAACGTTTATGGGGTAACAAAGACTCCAATGGACACGACTGAGTGACTGATACACACACACCATGTGTAAGGAACGGTTTAAGCAGCTGAATTTGTATGTTTATCCATATTGTTTCTGTCATGTAACAGAAACATGCTTTTACTTAAAGTTTTCTTTTACATTAAAAAAACTGTAGGCATGCACATAAATAACTGAATAGACCTATAAGTTTGTCACTGCTTCAAAAAAAAATCATGCCCCTCCCCATCTCTCTTCAGAAACCTTTTTCCTTCTTTTTTAGCAGACTATTTTATTTCCATGTCACTAAATAAGCTGCTTCTTAATTTTTAATTTTCTGTTGATTTCCACTGTTCCAGTTTACCTGCATACCACCATATCCTCTCTCAATATAATTATGTTACATACTTGATTAGATTATTATTTACTGTTAACATTTTTAGGGCATTCAGCCACTGGTCACAGTTTATCTTTTCTTTCCTATATAACATTTTGCTTTCCTGGAGTTAATACCTGGCAGCTTTTGGTTTGATTTCAACCTTAGGTAAGTTTTTGCATAGAAATAATATAATCACAGATTGAATCCTAAAAGCAGAGACATTACTTTCCCAAAAAAGATCCATGTAGTCAAAGCTACGGTTTTTCCAGTAGTCATGTATGAGTGTGAGAGTTGGACCATAAAGAAAGCTGAGCACCGAAGAATTGATGCTTTTGAACTGTGGTGTTGGAGAAGACTATTGAGAGTCCCTTGGACTGCAAGGAGATCCAACCAGTCCTAAACGAGATCAGTCCTGGGTGTTCATTGGTAGGACTGATGTTGAAACTGAAACTCCAATACTTTGGCCACCTGATGCAAAGAGCTGACTCATTTGAAAAGACCCTGATGCTGGGAAAGATTGAGGGGACGACAGAGGATGAGATGGTTGGATGGCATCACCGACTCAACGGGCATGGGTTTGGGTGGACTCTGGGAGTTGGTGATGGATAGGGAGGCCTGGCGTGCTGCAGTTCATGGGGTCGCAAAGAGTCAGACATGACTGAGCAACTGAACTGAACTCCTGATTCATAGTTCATCTTTCCAAAGATACTTTTTCTTTTGACATTTTTTTCTTTCTTCATAGTCTATTTCCTTTAGGTGCTTTTCCCCTAATTGTTTGCTCTCTCTCATGTAAGAGGCTTCTTTGGATGTTTCATAACTTCTGGTTGTTTAATCATTTTTAATAGCATGGGACTAAAAGAATAATTGCAAGTCTGGATGCACGTGTGAGGTGGTGGGCACATTAACTATGATTTTCACTGTAGAGTTTATCCAGCTGGGCAGTTTAGCCAGGACACCTTTGATGTCAGGATCTGTTTAGGTGTTTTCATTTGCACTGGTCAGATGGCACAGAGAAGACTCTTCCACTATTGTTGGATGGGAAGATCTGGCAGCCAGGATTCAGAGAGGAGGAGGATGCTGGTCTTTGTAAACACAACAAGACTATTTCCTGCTTTGAGTAGGACTCCCTAACATCTATTGTATCCAGTGTCCTTCAGTCCAGAGGCCCCATTTAACATATCCAAAATAAACAGTGACACACTTACTGAAATCAGATATACATTTTAAAAGGACAAAACTTTATATATTTCATTTGCATAACATTTTATTGTTTGCATATTGCATAGCAAAAAGAACAGAGTCACAAGACTCATGGTCTGGCTCAATCACTAACTTGCTGTGTGAACTGGGTAAGTCTCAACCTTTGCTAACCCCTTATTTCTTCATCTGAAAAATGGAGATGATGATCATACCTACTATGAGGGATCACTACAGACTGAATGAGATAGTTACACCGTCTTCCTCTCAAGGACCTGCTCAAAAAGAATCCATACTGTTACTACTAACCCCTTGTTCATCATCTCAAAGGTAACTGTTAAACGTATTAAGATAATAGGTACCAATGTGATGCTTTAATTTTTAATATTAACAATAGCAGAAAGGAAGAAAACTCAAGAATGGCCCTATCCTTTCCTATCTTTAGAATACTAGTTTTTATAATACTTATTTTATACTATCCCATCAGGAATTAAATTTCACTTAAAGATTTTTTTCTTAAACCTACTCAAAATGAAGATCTATGTATGGTAAAAAACCAAAGAATACATGTGTAGTTGCTTTACATTTTCTCCTCTGGCATAGTATATGTAGAATACATATCATGGGCAGTTAAATACTTTTCCCCTCTACATTAGGGATGGTAATATATATGAAGATTAATTTCTTATGCATTATCCCTAATGTAAAAAAAAAAATCACAGGTATATTATACTGCTTGTCAAGAATACATACACACGGTAGGCACATCTAAACAGACACACTCCTTCTAACAATATTTCGACCATCATCATTATCTTCTGTATGACCCCCTACAACTATATGTAGTTGAAAACATAAAACTCCCTTTTAAGGCAATTCTGGATAATATTATATTACAAAATACTTGTGTTAAATAAAATTGCATGTATGTACTGAACCTCCAAACACAGCCTTTAACCCCTCAAAGTACTAGTCTTAAAAGGTAAACAAAATTTTTACACATTATAAAAAAATTTAAGCTGCTCTGCAACCCTCCTTTACTAAAAGTTAGATACATTACACCACTCCAGCAAGAGATTAATAAATAAGGATTAAATATTCTATTTTACAAAAACATACAGAATGGCCAATGTAAAAGTGAAGGCTTATCTGATAATTTCTTTATCAAATTATGTTCATTAAGAAGGAATAGAACATGGTATAAAATGAGAAAACTGTCACTAAATTTACCTCTCTGAAGATAATCACAAGTTGTTATCTAAAAATATCAGTGGCACCCTTGTTACAAACATTATTTTTTTTTTAAAAGACTGTGTTTCCTGGAACTAGAGGACTATTTGTCTCATAGCTTTTATTAAGCAAACTTGAAAAAAACCACCACACAGTGGCAAGAGATAGAATAGCTGTTTCCAGCTACAGAAAATATTGAATCCTACCTTAAAGTACAGATCATTTGAGATATAACTCATAACAATTAAAGCAAATCATAGTATAGTTTGTACTGAATTTCCTCAGGATATTTTTCCTTTCAGTGGAGTATATTCATTTTCCTGTCATTTGAGACCAGTTTCTGTTGCTTAGTAACTATTTTCATGTCCAGCCAAGATGTAAAGATTGCTGTGTGCAGTAGGATTTTCTGTTGGTCTACTTTCCAAAACAACAACCCTGCAATTAAATCATAACAAAAATCTCATTAGAGTAAGAACAGAGATTTTATCTTCAAATACTAACATCAAACTGGGAGAGAAGAATATCATTGTTCATGTTCACACAAGATTACAGAGATCATAGATGCATAGTCAAATTGAGCTTTATGTTTTATAGCTTAAAAACAAAACTGAATAAGAACTGATGGATTTATGAATGTGAAAGTGAAAGTCGCTCAGTTGTGTCCAACTCTTTGGGTCCCTATGTAGTCCATGGAATTCTCCAGGCCAGAATACCAGAGTGGGAAGCTTTTCCCTTCTCCAGGGGCTCTTCCCAGCCCAGGGATTGAATCCAGGTCTCCTGCATTGCAGGCAAATTCTTTACCAAGCTGAGCCACAAGGGAAGCCCAAGAATACTGGAGTGGGTAGCCTATCCTTTCTCCAGCGGATCTTCCCCACCCAGAAATCAAACTGGAATCTCCTGCATTGCAGGGGGATTCTTTACCAACTGAGCTATCAAAAATATTGAAAATGTTTCAGGATAGTCTCATCTTATTCTAACCCAAAACAAATTTGCTTACTCATACACGTAAGCAAAAGTATAATAAAGTTTTAGAATATACATGAACAAGAAGGGGCTGGAGGAAGGGTTAAGAGAATAAAATAGAATTTTAAGAGATACCTACTCACACTGTTCTTTAAGATATCTGAAAAGAATAGTTTTAAAAACTATGAAGTGGGGCCATCTCCCTTGTCCCTGGAACAAGGGCAGGGAAAGAGTTCGATGAAAGGACCAATAGGAAGAAAACCCCCAAACCAATCAAGTGGCGTATCATAGGTTCTAAACTGCAGGAAGATAGGTTTGAGAACAAAATAAAAAATATGCCCATGCAGAGAAAAAAGTCTAGAAAGGGAAATGGGAGGGAGGAGTTGCATAATACTGTGCATTTTTCTAGCGCAGGTATTTCCTACAACTAGCATATTATTACCTTTTAAATGAAAATAACAGAAAAGTAATACATACTTGAATTATGCATTATAAAAAACAGAAGGGGAAAATAAAATTACCCATAATTCAACTGCCCATTATTAATATTCTACAGTTAGTTTTCTTTCCTCCTAGACACTAATACCTATATTTAAACAATACAGTTAAACAAATCTCTTTAAAAATTAAGACAACATGAATGCGCCATGGGTGTACATGAGTTCCCAATCCTGAACCCCCCTCCCACCTCCCTCCCAATACCATCTCTCTGGGGCATCCCAGATTCATGTTGATGTATGGAAAAAAAATAAATAAAAATTAAGACAAAACAAAAGCTTTGGTTAAGATACATATCTTAAAATTAAGGAGATTCTCAACTAAGAAGATAACCAGAGCAAGGCAATGGTCTGAGAAAAGTAGTTTTTTAGGGCAAACAGTGACAGAAAATGGAAAAACAATATAGACAAAAAAGGAATAGATGAAAGAGAAAATTCTAGGGGAAGGAGTTGGAAGGAAACAGGTAACAATAAGAAATGCCTTCTGACGCCTCTCCTCTATGAAAAGGAGTCTTCTCTTACTATATTTGATCGGAGTGCTGGGGTCACTGGATGATTTGCAATTCTTTTGTCAGCCCTTCCTTTTGGAGGAGCAAAGAGCCTCCCATTCTAGACTCATTTACCAGGTGGTCCTCAAATTCTTTCTTTGCAGGACTAGTTACTAGGTTGCCATGCTCTGTGGACTTGCCTTTACTACTAAGGTAGCTGTCATTTCCCCAAAATCCTTTTTCTCCTTACAAAAGTCTCTTTAAAATTTTTATGGAGGTATAACTCCAATTCTCCCCTCTTTCCTTAAGTGTATAATATTTAAGCAATGATTGTGACTAGACTGAACTTGAAGACCAGAGGTTCTTGATCTTTTGCTGCAGTTAACAACTCTTGGTGGGAAAAATAGGTATTTACTCATTGTAGAGGTATACAATATAGATTCTGAAGAACAAAAAGTATAAATTTTTTTCATAAGAGGGCATAGTTTTAGAACTTATCTTTCATTTTGATCACAGAGACCACATAATTCCTTCTACTTTAGAACGAGCTAAGAGACTGAGTCATATATCACCTGATATATAAAGGTAAAGTCACCAGGTACACAGTCTGTTGGATTTATGTAGTAACAGTTAACAAAAGTTAACAAGCCAGGAAGAAATGATAAAAGACCCACAAATATATCATGCAACTAGGGACATAAATATCTATGTTAACACATTCTGTCTTGGCTGAGTATAACTATCTCTAGAATCATGATCCTCACACACTAATAAAAGCTTCCTTAACTGACTAATTAAAATATTTCTCTCTCAATAAAGATACGGGGAAATTTCTCTAAGATTCTGAGGCTGCTAAGAGTTTCATTTAACATACACAAAAATAAATGAAAACACCAAACAAAAACAAACATGTGAATACAGAGTGGCTACCAGAGGGAAGAGGGAGGGGTGGAGGGAGAGCAAAATGGGTAAAGGGGATCAACTGTTCTGGTGGTGAGCACACCGAAAAGTACAGAACTAGAAATATACAGCTGCGTATATGAAACTTATATAAATATTATAAACCAACCCTACTTCAGGAAAATAAATAAATATATTGGAAAAAAAAAAGTTCTGTTTGAAATACAACCAGAGGTGACAGTGTAAGTAAAAACACAATTGCTGAACTCCTTTGGTAATAAAACAACCAAACTATTACCTGTCTGATCCTAATAAGCGGAAAACTCTTGTTTCATCTGAAATCTCCTGGGTAACCTATGAGAGAAAATACCCATCAGTAATATCTTATTCCCCATATTATTTAAATAATAATTTAAAAATCCTTTAGCTAGAGCAATTATTGATCAGAATCATAGTTTTTGATTCCATTCTTCAAATGGAAAAAATTTTAGTAAGTTTTTCTGGACTGCTTATTATTAGAAACAAATCATCATGTATGGGGTATGGGCCAGGCACTTTACTTAGTACTCTTTATGATATGTATTATCATTCCCATATTATTAAAGATTCAGAGAACTAATGTAACTTGGGAGATCCAAGATTTGAATATAAGTCTGCTAGACTGCACAGCCCCTACAGTGCAGATGCTTGGGGTAGCGTCTCATGGCCCACCTGATTTCAGGAGAGCTCCGACAGACTCCGATGCACCAGTGTCTTACCTCTGTGTACTGGTGGTATTCCTCTGCTCTGTCTTCTCCAAAACTAAACAAAGTGCTCAGACATGCACAGCTACTATTCTAAAGTGTGGGTAGTTTATACTTCTGGGAGCAACTCCTCACAAACAGGGGCCAGCAGCTGGTGTATAAACGCACTTGTGTCTCCACCTTACAGTGAGCTAAATCTGAGGTATGTCTCACACTGTCCCTCAGTAGGGATTTATTAAATATGCTTTTGTTGGCTTTCTGCCTTTCTCCATCATACAGTCCTCACTTTATCACTTGTTTTCTGGGATCTACTCCCAAATAAACTACTTGCCATTTGGATCCTTGTTTCAGGGTCAGCTTTTAGAGGAACCCAAACTATGACAATGTAAATATAAAATAAGTATTAAAAATAGCACTAAAAATAAATAAATCTATTGCATTTTTTGGGGGCCGTGCTGGGTCTTTGCTGCTGTGTGGGCTTTTCCCTCGTTGTGGTGAACGGGGGGCTTCTCTCGAGTTACACAGACTGTTCGCTGTGGTGGCTTCTTCTGTTTTGGAGTATGGGTTCTGGGGGCATGCGGGCTTCAGCAGTTGTGGCACGTGGGCTCAGTAGTTGTAGCTCGCAGGCTTTACAGCACAGGCTCAGTAGGTGTGGCACGTGGGCTTAGTTGCTCCATGGAATGTAGGATCTTCCAGATCAGAGACTGAACCCGTGTCTCCTGCACTGGCAGGTGGATTCTTTACCACTGAGCCACCAGGCAAGTCCTGGAACTAATGAACTTGAATCAATAAAATAAATCTGGTGCTATACTAAGTGGAGCTGATTTTCAGAGTATTAAGTTCGGAAATGTTCCAATCATTGTGGACTGGAGTGGCTGAATATTGCATTATGATCATTCTATCTAGGCCCAAATTGAAGGATGAGAACAAAACCAGAAAGAAAAAGGTAAGCAAGATGACTTAGCAGAAGAAGCAGAATTCACACTTGATATAGTGAAGTATTCCCATCTCTTTCAGAATTTTCCACAGTTTATTGTGATCCACGCAGTCAAAGGCTTTGGCATAGTCAATAAAGCAGAAATAGATGTTTTTCTGGAATTCTCTTGCTTTTTCCCTGATCCAGCAGATGTTGGCAATTTGATCTCTGGTTCCTCTGCCATTCCTAAAACCAGCTTGAACATATGGAAGTTCACGGTTCACGTATTGCTGAAGCCTGGCTTGGAGAATTTTGAGCATTACTTTATTAGCACGTGAGATGAGTGCAATTGTGCATTAGTTTGAACATTCTTTGGCATTGCCTTTCTTAGGGATTGGAATGAACACTGACCTTTTCCAGTCCTGTGGCCACTGCTGAGTTTCCAAATTTGCTGGCATATTGAGTGCAGCACTTTCACAGCACCATCTTTTAGGATATGAAATAGCTCAACTGGAATTCCATCACTTCCATTAGCTTTGTTTGTAGTGATGCTTCCTAAGGCCCACTTGACTTCACATTCTAGGATGTCTGGCTCTAGGTGAGTGATCACACCATCGTGATTATCTGGGTCATGAAGATCTTTTTTGTATAGTTCTTTTGTGTATTCTTGCCACCTCTTCTTAATATATTCTGCTTCTGTTAGGTTCATACCATTTCTGTCCTTTATCGAGCCCATCTTTGCATGAAATGTTCCCTTGGTGTCTCTAATTTTCTTGACGAGATCTCTGGTCTTTCCCACTCTATTGTTTTCCTCTATTTCTTTGCACTGATCATTGAGGAAGGCTTTCTTATCTCTGTATGCAGGTCAGGAAGCAACAGTTAGAACTGGACATGGAACAACAGACTGGTTCCAAATAGGAAAAGGAGTACATCAAGGCTGTATATTGTCACCGTGCTTATTTCACTTATATGCAGTACATCATGAGAAACGCTGGGCTGGAAAAAGCACAAGCTGGAATCAAGACTGCCGGGAGAAATATCAATAACCTTAGATATGCAGATGACATCACCCTTATGGCAGAAAATGAAGAAGAACTAAAGAGCCTCTCGATGAAAGTGAAAGAGAGTGAAAAGGTTGGCTTAAAGCTCAACATTCAGAAAATGAAGATCATGGCATCCGGTCCCACCATTCATGGCAAATAGATGGAGAAACAGTGGAAACGGTGTCAGACTTTATTTTCTTGGGCTCCAAAATCACTGCAGATGATGACTGCAGCCATGAAATAAAAAGACGCTTACTCTTTGGAAGAAAAGTTATGACCAACCTAGACAGCATGTTAAAAAGCCGAGACATCACTTTGTCAACAAAGGTCCGTCTAGTCAAGGCTACGGTTTTTCCAGTAGTAATGTATGGGTGTGAGAGTTGGACTATGAAGAAAGGTGAGTGGAGAAGAATTGATGCTTTTGAACTGTGATGTTGGAGAAGACTCTTGAGAGTCCCTTGGACTGCAAGGAGATCCAATCAGTCCATCCTACAGGAAATCAGTCCTGAATGCTCACTGAAAGGACTGATGTTGAAGCTGAAACTGCAATATTTTAGTCACCTGATGCGAAGAACTGACTCACTGGAAAAGACCCTGATGCTGGGAAAGATTGAAGGCAGGAGGAGAAGGGGACGACAGAGGATGAGATGGTTGGATGGCATCATCGACTTGATGGACATGAGTTTGAATAAACTCTGGGAGTTGGTGATGGACAGGGAAGCCTGGCGTGCTGCAGTCCCTGGGGTCGCAAAGAGTTGGACATGACTGAGCGACTGACCTGAACTGATAATGAAGTATATTGTACAGATTTCTAACCACAGGACTGACACAATGAAAACAGCACTAAGGACAATTAATCTTATGGCAGTAAATAGGACTGTAGGCTTTATTAAATGCAGGCGTCTGGTGACATTTAGTGACATAGGTCAGTAACTAGATAAACTGAAGACAGCTGATTTATTATGTCATTTTTACTTGGAAGCATTCTAATTCTGCACTCATTTAGAGGTGGAAATAGTTATAAGTCCATACATTTGTGAGACCTTGGTGTAAAAGAACTACATAGGTACTCATACAAATGGGAAATATCTTTGCTGGAACTAATCTCTTAAAGTGGGAGCCTAAGTGCCATCTCCTACATGACATGTATCCTGATGATCTCAGTAGAAGTGATCTTTGGAAACCCTTCACATCTAGGGTCTGCCACTGAACTAGTGCTGTAACTCTCGTTAAGTTACCTAACCTCTCTGTGCCTATAAAATAGGGAATATGAACAGTATCTAACCTTACTCTGCCATGCCTTCCTCCAGGGCATCTTTCCAACCCAGGGATGGAACCCAGGTCTCCCACATTACAGGTGGATTCTTTATTGTCTGAGCCACCAGGGAAGCCCAACCTTACTTTGAATGGTACTTAAAAACCCTACTATTCTACTTGCCTTCAATAAACTAATATTTGTAAAGTGCCTGGAACATAGACATCACAAGGGTTTGATATTATTCATAATTATATTCATTATGTCTTCAATGCATAATAATAACAGCAACCTAAATGTATTTGGTACACAATAAATATTTAGTAAGTGAGCTAATTTTCCTAGATTTTCCTTAGTCCTATGATTCAACACATATTAACTTAGAATTTTAAACATAATATTAAAAAAGAAGCTCCACATTTGTAGACTATGGAGAAGGCTTATTAACTTTAGAAAAGTTTAGTAAGCTTAGCGACCATATTTATAAATTACAAATAAGAGGATTGAAGTTGTGTAAACTCATGTTTGACTATTCCTTTGGCCACTGAGAATACAATAAATACAAAACTGGACATTTTTTGAAGGGAAAACACTGGCAATTTTGTTCTACCGGCACTTAAGGCACTAAACATGGCAATGTGGGTTCAGAGAGAAAATGCATAAAATGAATATTGCAACAACTAAAATCTTTAGTGAGAATCACTGGAGATAATTTGAGAAATCTTACCTCATCTGATTTGAAGCTTTTACCCTGCATTCCATGTTTCCAAAAAGCCAATACACTGTCTTGAAGGCATACTAAAAAGGATAAGGGAGAACAGGACTAAAATAAGGCACAGAGCACTGCATTATGCATTTTCCCCGACTGTTTTTAATCAATGATAATGTAAGGTTACTTGGTGCAAAATTCCACTGTCTAGACCATTAGTTCCCAACATTTTTGTGGCTAAGACATGCCAAAGCTCAAATAATGTATTGAGGCAGTGTCACAGAAGTTTTCTTAAGATATATTATAAGAGGCATTTATTTAAAAATGGGCTTCTGATGAGTGGATATCAGCACATTAATTTTTCTTTCATATACTATCTTTTGTCTTATCAGTTCAGTTCAGTCGCTCAGTCATGTCCGACTCTTTGTGACCCCATGAATTTTGTCTTATAAGGGTAAATAAAATAATAAGAATATATAATTGCTTTTTTGGATAAAAGACCTATTTATTTAAATACTATCATATATTTAGAAGTAGCTATTAAGGAAGCATCTTTTATTTATGCTCATGTTTTCCCTAATACAAAATTAATTTTCAAAAATAAACCTGTCTCAAAATTTAACCGCACATGAGTATTTTTGATCTGTGAACCAGTTCTTATTGGAGGCGCTAGGCGCTCTCAGCTACAATACTCCCCACTCTTGCCCCAGCCCCATCAGGCCTCTGGAGCCCCCTGGAACATTGCCCTGGGCTTGTGAGACCTGCTGCCCACAAGAGTGTTCACAGATCTGAGCCAAGCTTGCTCACCTTCTTGATGGTTTTGGATTCAGGAATGACCCACTTTAGGAGGGCCCAAAGTGTGGCCACCCCATGACATGCCATGTCCCCTCCTGCTCCTCATCCATCTCCCATGATTCCCTGAGGCGGCTGAAGGCTAAAGGGAAACCTGTTCTCCCTGTGCCTTGTCCATTTCTGGGTCTTGCCTGGTGCCAAGCACAGGTCTGGACCTACTGAGGCACCCACATGGGGTCACTTCGTGGTTTACAAACAGAGTGGCAGGGATCCCAGTTTGGGGGTGGGGGGCAGCAGGGCCTCTGGTCCTTTCCTGGCCAGAGGCTGGAGTGAATGAGGGAATAAGAATGATGGGAAGAACCAATTTAATTGTTGAAGAGTTAGCCATATGCCCTGTACCAGTAAAGGTGATGAGAGAAAGTGACTGAAATTTATTACACCTCTTACTGAATACTGACTCTGTAAAAAGTTAATGTAAAAATATTCTGGAGACATAATTTAGCTCAATAAACATAATTTTACAGTGACAAATTATACAAATTTCACTAACCATGAAATGAAAAAACAGGTACTGGCTTTATTTTTAAAAGGTGACTTAAAAGGATTCTCTTTTCCCCCATGAGGATCCTTGGAATTATTCCAAGATTCAATGGAAAGAAGACTATAGCCTAGGATGAACAAACTTTTGTGTATAACAACTAAAATTTCCCAAAACGTTTGGCACGTATGAGAAAGTTGAGGTACAAGTGTGTTTCAGTTAAAATTAAGAGAATCTAAAGATCTGTATGTTGGAATCTCTACTGAAAATATTAAATCTTAGGAATTAGTATGCAATATCCAGAATACAAAGGAGTAAAAGAAGAAACTATTTCCAAAATTCCTTTTGTCATAGCATCTACAGAAAGTTTAGGTTTTCCGCTTAAGAAGATTAAAATTTCCAATCATAAGCAAATTATTTATATGTGAGATGTTTACCCAGAGGGATAAAATACACTTTGAGATAGGGCAAAACTGCATTTGAGAAACCATTAAAATATTAAAAACAAACAGAAAATTTTCTAAATAGTGAGAAACATGTTTTTAAAAGTTATATGCATTTAATTTAAAAATACACATTTTTTATGGCCTAAATAAAAATCAATTTTGATTAACTGTTTTTGACTTATGGTAGAACCATATTATAGACTATTCAAAATGTTCCCACCTACAGTATTTTTCCATAAGTCCTATTACTGCTGAGGAAAATACTTACTGACATTAATCAGTGAGGATGCAAAAAATAATGAAATATAATTTTTTAAATCATAACATCAACGATATTACAGAGTTAAACACTCATTGACAAGGAAGTAAATTCAAATGGCATAGTAGTATTTTCCAGATTCTGTGGGAAACTAGCTATTATATTTAAATAGACCTAAAAGCAAAACCACCAACACACATCAATCAGAATCTTACATGGCAAAGAATTTTAACACTGTAAATCACATCACACAAATACCTTCATGATGTGGAAAGTACTAGAAGAAGTATAATTCACTTGATGCAGCAAAGGGAACAATATTTTCATGTTTTAAATATTTAAGAAACAACAATAAAAGATTATTACGGTCCAGACCTGCACTATCTAATATGATAGGAACAAGCCACATGTGGCTATTTACATCAAATTTTAAATTAATTAAAATTTAAAAATTAAAATGTAGCACCATCCATGTTTTTAAATGCTTAACAAGCATGATTAATGACTATTGTATTTACGAACACAGAGAACATTTCTATATCAAAGAAATTTCTATGAGACAATGCTGGTGTAGGTAACCGTTAAGAACAGAAGGAACAAAAAACCAATCTCTCTAAATGCATTATTTTAAAAAGGAGACTTACCTACAGATTCAATGCGAAAATCAAAACTTAGCTCAGAGGCCAGTTTCTTACTTGATTTTAGTTTTCCTTGTAGATTTACAATTTTTACAAATTCTTAAAAAAGAAAAAACAAGTCAAGACTGGAAATACAAATTTGTTAAAACAAATGTAACTTGATATATGGATTTTACGTGGATATACATGAGCTTTTACCTTTACCTTACCTTAATAAAGTTAAATTATTTCCCTTGATTCAAGCATGCTTAGTGAAAAACTGTCATTGATATGTTCTATACAAGTAAGGCCTCCTTTGTAAATGGCAGTTCTGTTACCATTTTTTTTAACATAGTTATTAAACACATTCTGATTTTTTTTCAAGTGCAGTATTTCTTTAATAGTGGTTAACTTGGTGCCTAAATATTCAGCAATATGAGTTGATTTGTTTCCCCTTACAAATTACGTAACATATAAGTAATATAGCAGTATTCTTAACTTTAGTCTGTGACTAACATTCTACAGAAGTACAAGGGACAAAAAGATGGTACTCTCGAGTCAATTTCTTTATCAGTAAACTGTGGGATACACAGTATATGTGAATAATTCTATTTCTCTTTCATCCATTTGTTTTTTAATTTAACCATTTTAGCTCTGACTTGAAAGATATTTCCTCTCTGCAATACTTCGTCATTTGTCTATCATGATTTGTGATTATAGGCCTATCTCTATTGCTGCTTGGTAAAACTGCTTTATACTGTATAGTTGACAAATAATTTTTTCTGCTCCCTTAAGAGAAAAAAAACCAACTGAAGAAAGTCAACTTCCCATTTACCATGTTTTTTTTTTTTAATTAATTAATTAATTTTTTTAATTTTTACTTTACAATTCTGTATTGGTTTTGGCAAAGATAGCTGGGAAATGGAAGGCTTAGTTAATCAAAGGTTTAAAATTTTTTTGACAAAATACATAAATGAGCAAAATGAAAACTAAGTATGATTTATTATCCTTGGATGGCTCAGAAGGTATTTAGGGGTTTAATGTTAAAGGTTAAACATTATTACAATTAAATTCTGATCATCTTTTTATCTGATTAATCAGTACTGAGCTTTCTACTTGTTTTGAGTAAAAAAGAATTCACTGAATTCACTTAAAAGTAACCAAAAAACACTCCAATCTTATCAGTACTCAAAGAATCAAATGGGATAATGCGCAAAGGAAACATTGTGGATTTGGTTTACTTATCTATAATATTAGATGATCTTTATGAGTCTATAAGGCAAATCCAAAAGGGAATGCTTTAGAAAAGAGAAATTAAGAAAAAAATATGGCAAATTCAGTACTGGAACAATTTAAAAAATAACCCTAAGCATCAAAGAGAAGCTTTAATAATTTTCAAATACTGGAATGAATCAAATCAGAGAGAATATTGCCAAGTTTCAAATATAATTCCAAGTCTGGGAGAATTTCACTTGCAGGATTCACTGCATTCAAGTAAAGCAGATTTTAGGGATTAGAGTGCTTTGTTTGAAAAACTGAAAAAACCTGTTAAAGTTTTTCTGCTTCTTCACTGCATATATAGCACAACATACATCTATCAATAACATCTCTCTCTACATTAAAAGAATTACAACTACAGGTAAAGATTTCAAATCTATTTGTAAATTAGAATATTATACTGACAGGATTCTAAAAGTTTATGTTATATAAGTGATCATATTAGTATAATCTTCTATTGTTTCATTAATTACAATGATTTATGAAAGAACTCTCAGAATAGTTTATACAGAATTTTACCCCAAGGTTATGGTTCTAATATCGTCCCTTGGTATCCATGGGGGATTGGTTCCTGTACCCCTCAAGGAGATCGAAATCCATGGATGCTCAAGTCCCTTATATAAAATGGCCTAGTGTTTGCATATAACCTATACATATCCCTCCATAGAGTTTAACATTTTAGAATATTTTTATTGAAATATAGCTGATTTACAATATTATGTGTGTTTCAGGTGTACAGCACACCAATTCAGTTATATGTACGTGTGTATGTGTGCTCAGTCACTTCGGTCATGCCCAGCTCTTTGTGACCCTATGGACTGCAGTCCACCAGGTGCCTCTGTCCATGGGAGTTTCAAGGCAAGAGTACTGGAGTGGGTTGCCACACCCTCCTCCAGGGGATTTTCCTGACCCAGGGATCAAACTGGCATTTCCTTCCTCTCCTTCATTGCAGGCAGATTCTTTACCACTGAGCTATGGGGGAAGCCCACGTATGTGTGTGGGGGTATATATATATCTTTTCAGATTCTTTTCCCTTACAGGTTATAAATACTATTGAGTTATAGTTCCCTGTGTTAAGTAATCTATGTTTCTAGATTACTTATAATACATTGCTGCTGCTGCTGCTAAGTCGCGTCAGTCGTGTCTGACTCTGCGCGACCCCGTAGACAGAAGCCCACCAGGCTCCTCTGTCCCTGGGATTCTCCAGGCAAGAGCACTGGAGTGGGTTGCCATTTCCTTCTCCAATGCATGAAAGTGAAAAGTGAAAGTGAAGTCGATCAGTCGTGTCTGACTTTTAGTGACCCCATGGACTGTAACCTACGAGGCTCCTCTGTCTATGGGATTTTCCAGGCAAGAGTACTAGAGTGGGGTGCCACTGCCTTAACACAATGTAAAAGCTGTATAAATAGTTGTCAGGCCCTCAGCAAATTCAGGTTTGTTTTTTTGAGCTTTCTGGAATTTTTTTTCTGAATATTTTCAATCCATGGTTGATTGAATAAAGGATGTGGAACCCATGGATACATAGGGTTGACTGTACAATGTTTCCAAGTAGGCCAAACAAAATAAAGAAAAAGGTCACAGAGGACAGTACTGACAAACAGATCAATTAATTACTATATATGTAAATAATTTATATTTTTCATCAATAAAACATGGCTACTTAAGGTGGAAAGTCAAAATCTACTGATTCTATTAGAATCTAGTTCATGAAAAGGTATGTTATATCAAGTAGTATACTTAGAATAAACTTTAAAATAGTACTTACTATCCAAACACACTAAAACAGTATCTCTCTCCAACTGTGTTACGTGAATGGAATCTAACTGTTGGTTGCCTTGGGGGGAAAAGGAAAACAAGGTTACAGTTATATAATATGCTTTAAAAATTAAAACTTAGAAAAGAAACACAAATTCTGATTTTTTCCTGTGATTTTAAACTAGCCTTTGAAGTTTAACACAAAAATTATATTTTGTAATTGTCTTCTCAAAAAAAATGTATGTAAGTCAATTTAAAAAACAAAGTCTTAAGCAAGGCTAACTGAGAAAGGCTCAATATTATATTTAATTAATACCTCGGCTAGTTCCAGAAAGGTATATTACAAAAATAAAATGAAGCAAATGGTAAATATGGGGAAGGAAGTAAGATGCATGTTATACAGTGATTAGATTTTGCTCTGCATTTTATAGTAGCCAATGAGAAGATGAAAACAAGGTCAGGTGGGTCACAGTGTCTCTGAGATTAAAAAAAAACAAAACAAGTCAGTAAGTCAGAAAAAGCAAAAGTATTAATGAAACTATGATCAGAGAGCAATTTTTCTGGTTATTGGGATGTGAGTGTAGGTTGGAGTTCCTTTATTAACAGGACACCAGTTGACATAATGAACAATACTGTCAACAGTATCTTTGCAGGAAGCAACTTTCACTACTTGGCTGATAAACATCTGCTAATATAAGTGATGACATTTTTGCAAAACATTTTTGGTAAAACTATTTTAGCCACTCAGATTGCATGAATGGTCTAGGTGAAACCATGCAAAGATTTTAGATTATTTAGAGCAGTCATTTTTAACTACATCTTTTGGGAAAACCCATAGATACTCTCCTTTAAAAACTGCACTTCTGAGCATAAACACAAAATCTTACACATTATTTTGGGGTATTTGTGGACCTTCCAAAATCCATACATAGTGAAGAATCCAGATGTACAGAATTGGTAAAGTGTTGTTTCTCAGGCAATATTCCAAAAAAAAAATAGCTTTTCTATTAACATACAGTTATTGTGTACTGATGATAACTACTAAGCACCATCCTTGGAGAAAAGGATACTGCAACTAATCAAAATAAGACGAAGAGAGTCTTGGAGTAGGAGTTCATTTTAATTGTTAAAACTGCTGTCAAGTCAAGGTGTGGTCTCAGCAATCAACATAGCTGGGAGATAGATTAGCAATCATTTGTGAAAATGGAGAAACCTAATAAGGACAATCTCAGCTTTAGGGTGATTTGAATGTATACCCTCAGAGTTCTGGCTCTCCTCGGGAAGTAATTTTGGGTCTGCCGTAATTTTAGCCTAGACTGTGTTATAAATGGATAGAACAGTATACCTCTGGCATTTAAAAGCAAACAACAACCCTTGAACCTCACTCCTGCAAATTCACAAAAGGACTCATTGAATGCCCAGCCTTAAACAATGTAACCTCCTAATACAACATACAGAAGAAAGTGGTTTGCAAACTTACATTAGATAATCTTATGAAATAACTTTCTCTACACTATTATTATATATGAACAACTTATAAACAAGTTGAGGCTGTCTGGCAAACATGATCTTGGTTTTAAAATGAACGGACCTATAACCCTTCTTTTTAGCAGTAACTATCTAATAGGAACACATTTCTATTTGGCTTGCTTATATTTCATGATAATAAAACAATGCCATTTGGACATTTCTGTTAGCTATACCATGAGGGTATGCATCTAACTCAACCAAAAGCATTAACAAATTAGAAAGAAAAACGAGTGCAGGGGGCAGGGTAGGGGGAGAAAAGCGGAGGATAGGGGGAGGGTAAAGAATATACTCCTATTTTATTCTACTGGAAATTAGCATCTGGTGCACATAAACAGTGATAATAGTCCAAGGCATGCTGGAACTGGCTTGTACTGGACTGATAAATTTTCAGAAATTTTGCAAGTCAGATGACATTAAGTTGGTATTTTGAAATTGGCTGTGGTGAGAGCATTTATACCACAGAAACAGGCAACTGCTATAAACGAGGCTTCTCTGCAGCCCAAGAATCTGTTGTTAAACATTTACTAGGACAGCAATAGGTCATACTGATTCTTATTCTGAAAGTGACATTAGTGCAGTTCTACATTAACTTCAATAGCTGGGATGTATAAAGAGTTCTTAAAATTTAGCCTAAAGATGATCAAAAGCCAAAGATATTTAATAAGAACTTATAATAACTTATAACAGACTTCTTCTCAAGGTGATAAAGAAAAGGGGATCAGTAATGAAATAGTTATAACTAAAGCTTGCTTGACTTCATATGTAAAAATGGCTTGATAAACCTGGGGTGATAATACACAAGTACAATAAAAACAGTGAACGGGCAAAATGAAGACTTTCATTTTGTTAATTTTTAACATAAATTCTTGACTGATTTGTTCCCATTTTAAAGTTTGAAAATAAACTTCCCAATCTTTTCAGAGCTTTCACCGAGACATGTTTGATAAAATTCTAGGCTAACAAACCGTTCTCAGAAAATGCAAGAGATATAATATTCCCTGTAACTTTAAATGGTAATGCTTGGAGGCCACACATGAGAAGCTTCTATTAAGTCTGAAAAGTACTAGAACTCAATGATTTTAGGAAGTGTAGGGGGAAAAACTGATTTTAAAAAAAGTTAATTTCTTTGCTTGGGAAGTTGATAAAATCTAAAAACTATCTTAGAAAACTTACTTACTTAGTAAGTCCAAATATTAACTGACAACAACTAAGACTTCTAAATGCTGGGAATCACTAAAATTTTTCTTGGTAAAATACTTTGTATGTATCAAATTGCCTCTGGCAAACAGAGATCATAAACTATATGTACATGATCCTCTGTGCTTACTTGGGAAACTCTACTAGAAAGCCCATGCAGGTTGAACCTGTTCTGCTGCTTCTATAGACAAAAGCATTAATACTTTAACATAAAGTAAAAAACACTTACCAGCACCAATTTCTGTAAACCATGAGGATGCAGAGTTCAAATTGATTGTCTCAAACTGAACTACCTGATTTAATTCGGTGCCTTTGCTAATAGCTACACAGACCATAGGATATTCCTGTTCTGGTATTACCAGCATTTCAAAAACATTCAAAGGACTTGGCAAAGGAAAATCAAAGTGCTGCAAGAAAAAAGGAGCATAATTTAGAAACAATCTCCTCATTCACTCTGTTGCTGAATAAATTCAACAGAAAGGCTTTCATTTTCTTGATTGATCTGATTCTAAGAAATGACTCCCTCTTACTGGCACAAAAACAGACATACAGATCAATGGAACAGAATAAAGAGCCTAGAAATAAGTATACAGACCTATGGTCAACTAATCTACGACAAAGCAGCATTATGAAAGTGGGACAGGCTCATGTAAATCAATGAGGTTAGAATACTCCCTCTTACCATATACAAAAATAAACTCAAAATAGCTTAAAGACTCACAAAAATTGTAGCAATATTTTCTTAGATCAGTCTCCTAAGTCAAATAAATAAAAAAACCCAAAAATAACAAATAGGACCTAATCGAACTTAAAGGCTTTTGCATAGGAAAGGAAACCATAAATAAAACAAAAAAGAAAATGTACAGAATGGGAGAAAATATTTGTAAATAATGTGACCAACAAGGGCTTAATTTCCAAACTACATATCCCGTTCATATAACTTGAATATCAAGAAAAGAAAAAACCCAATCAAAAAAATGGGTAGAAGACCTAAACAGACATTTTCCCAAAGAAGACATACAGATGGCTACTAGGCACAGGAAAAGATGTTCAGCACTGCTAGTTATTAGAGAAATACATATCAAAACTACAATGAGGTGCCACCTCATACCAATCGCGATGGCCACTATTAAAAAGTCTAGAAATAATAAATGCTGGGGAGGGTTTGGAGGAAAGAGAACACTCCTACACTATTGGTAGGAATGTAATTTGGTGCAGTCACTATGGAGAATAGCATGGAGGTTCCTTAAAAACAGAAAAGAGAGCTTCCATGTGATCCTGCAGTCCTACTCCCGGGAATACCCTGGGAAAGATGAAACCAATTTGAAAAGACAGACGCACCCCAGCATTCACAGCAGCACTATTTATAACAGCCAAGACATGGGAACAATCCAAGTGCACATCAACAGATGACTGGCCTAAGACGTGCTGCATATATTCAACGGAATATTATTCAGCCATAAAAAGAATGAAACATTGCCACTGCAGCAACATGGATGGACCTAGACAATATCATGCTTAGTGAAGTAAGTCAGACAAATAATACACGATATCACTTATATGTGGAATCTAAAAACCAATACAAATGAATCTATATACAAAATAGAAACAGACATAAAAAACAAAGAAAGGGGGTGGGGAATGGATAAATAAGAAGTACAGAATCTACATATACAAACTACTATACATAAAATACATAAGCAATAAGGATTTATTGTATAACATAGGAAACTATATTTATATTTAATACCTTTAATAATCTATCATGAAAACAATCTGAAAAAAGAAATATACAACTGAACACTTTGCTCTATACCTGAAACACAATATCATATAATACTTCAATTAAAAAAATGACTACATCTAAATGATCATGATAAGGATCAGTTTTCCATAAACATATATTTTAGAGAATTGGCCACATTCTTCTTTATGAATGTGTTATTTCTGGAAATTTATTAACATAAAATAAAGATGAAATCTTTAAAGTCTTAAGAACACAAAAGCCCTTAAACCAAATAAATACCTATAAACATGATCCTGGCTGTTAGCAATGGGATTCTACAATTTTAGGTTCAATCATACATTTGTGTTTTCTAAAGAAGAAAATGTAAACAAAGTAATATATACCTTTATCAACATGAATTTCTGCATTGGCTCATACCACTGAAGTAAAACAATTCCAGACTGTAAAGCTCCGCAGAGGTATTTATGTCCCGTGTAAGGGTTTCTGACTGGAAAGAAACAAAACAGACACATCCAGAACACTGAATATTTTTATATGAAAACATAAAGTTTAGCTACAACCAACTACTGAATTATACTCACCCCAAAGCTAACTCAGTTTTCTTTACAAAGGCAGTGCTGATACATTGTTGTTGCTCAGTTGCTAAGTCATGACTGATTCTTTGCAATTCCATGGTCCGGCAACATTGGATAGACAGAATGGGGAATAATCAGGCCATAAAGACCAACCATGCAATTCAGGGTAGGGGCTTTGGATCATGCAGCATCACTTGACCTCCAGAGGGGCTGGATACTGAGGTTAGCCACATGGGCAGTCGAGCATGCCTATGTGATAGAGCCCTAGTAAAACCTCTGAACACTGAGGTTGTTGAGTAAGCTTACCTAGCTAGCAATGCTGTGTATTATCACAGGTCACTGCCTGAAAAGTAACACTATCCATATTCTATGGAGGACAACAGAAGCTCTACATCTTGTATCTTTCCTGGACTCTGCCCTATGCACATCTTCCTTTAGCTGATTTTAATCTATATCCTTTCCCTGTAACAAACCAAAGCCAAGAGTATAACCACTTTCAGCGAATTCTGAGTCATACCAGTGAAATTCTGACCATGAAGGTTATAACTGGTAAACTTATAATTGGTAACAGAAGTGAGAGTGGTCTTGCATGGCTGCTCCCCCTAACTTCAGAGTTGGGCAGAGTCCTGAAATAATAATGTTCATAAAGCACTACTCAATAACCGTTAAGTTAATGGTAAGTGCTAACTGAAAGCTAGGATATTAGCAGAGATAGAGCCTTAGGGACTGTGGTTAAAAAAATCTGAGGAACACTGTGCTCTGAGAAAGCATCAGGTCAGGGCTACTATCTTCAAGTGCTTTTGTGCCATGTCCCACTATACATTCCTGAGCTTCAGTGGTCCCTTAACTCCTTATTTAAAACAAATATAAAGCTTCCCTTCCTTTATTTAATACTCTAAGAACTTTACATATAATTTTAAAGATGTTAAAAGTTCTAACCATTCAGTTTCAGAAATAGTATTTACTCACCTATGCAACATTTATGGCAGCCCTTTGTATCAGGAATCTTTGTGGTTAAAGCGAACTTTCTGTAAACACAGGACAATATAAATGTACTCTACTACAGTGGTTCTCAAACAGTGAGTGATCTGTGAATCAGTTCCATCAGAATTAGTCAAGGAGCTTTAAAAAAAACCATCTTAAACTATGACTCCAAACTATATGATAGTATAGGTCTGAGATGGGGCCTGGGAATTTATATCATAAAACTTCTATGGATGATGGTCATGGACAGTCAAGTTACAAAATACTTATCTTTTGAACTCTATATGACATTCACTTTATTTTATTTATTTATTTATTTTTAATGACATTCACTTTAATGTAAACTACCTTTCAAAATTAAGACAAAGGAAGTTTTTCAGTGGGCAAGAAGACTGGTTGCTTTAAAAATAGACACTAATTCCCCTCACTCCCAGCAGAATCAAAATATTTAGTACCTTGGTAGTATGCGATCTGGAAACCTATGAGTTTGAATATGGGCAGCTAGTCCTGGTTTTTTGGCTTGTTCAAACAAAGCAATAAGATTATGAGAGTAGAGTTGAAAGGTTTTTCCTAAAAAAGAGAAACATGTTATTTTTATTAGAATTATTTAAAACAGAGAAATACAATTTTCAAGCAAAAGAAATAATAATTACCTTCTAAAATGATGAATCCAGACATGTTCAAAAAGCCAAGCAAAATAGAAAAACATAAACAAAAATACATAGTTAGTACTACTTTGAAAGCTAACAAGTAAAATAAGTTTTAGGACAGTAACAGATAATTGTGTTTCCCAATACATAAATTAGATATATTCTGACTAATAGGTGATCTGGACAGAATATATGTAAACCTTAATGAAGTGAACATAGAAAAAGAAATTGTTAAACATTTTTGCCAAATAGGCTGAGTCACAATGATGCACATGTGACTATTTCAGTACAACACGGAAAACTATATAATCACTACATTATCTTTCTGAGCTACTCCTATTTATGAATAATCTACCACATAGCCTTGGATTAAAACTGATTGTGAAAGAAGTGTTAGATAACATTGAAGTACTAAGAAAAGTAAAGCAAACTAATACTATATGCCATAGGATATAACAGGGCTACAAGTATGTGCTATCATTATTCAGGATAACTGGACTATGATTTCTATATAATCAAAACCACATATTTAATCCCCATTAAAAGGGGAAGATATGGTAAATATCTGACTCCTTACTATATATGACATGGTACTGTAACAGCCCCAAATAGTATCTATCATTTTACTATGAGAAAACATGAAAAAGAGTGACTTTATCCTCACAAAATTTTCTGTATCTTTTCAAAATGCAGCATTCTGCCTAACAGTATACCACCCTTCCTTTCTCAAGTCCCCCTTTATATATAACTAGTTACTTAACCTATAACTAGTACAGCTAACACATGTACATGTATGTACATTCACGCACAGAAATGCAGACTCTTAAACAGAACGTTTCCTCTTATTGAGCAATGCTACCTATCTTCATTCAGTTCCACAGGTCATTTTAAGTAGAATTTGGAAAGAACTAATTTATAGGCTAGCTTTTTCCTGCCTTTCTATAGTTATTTTATAAATATATAAAATGTACTCTGTGTGGCTTTTAAGCTTATTCACACAGACAGGTATATAAAAGCAGTTGGAGGAAAGTGACTCTATATGAATACAAATCAGAATTGTTAATTCTAATAGAATTAGGTTTATTTTCATAATATAATATGATATTTTAATATTTTATTAGATAAAAGTAAAAAAAAATTGGGGGACTCAAAATCAAAGAGAATAACAGTCATTTGAGGACCCTAGTTTTTAAAAAGACATTTGTGGACAATCAAATAATACGCTCTTTGTAAAAACTCATCAGCTCAAATACACAAATTCCTGAAGAGTCTCGACTAGGTGATGGTTAGTACAAGAGTTTAAGTTATATACACTCACACACACATACTTAAAATTATGAAAATGTTCTTAAATTAGCCACAATTCATAATGAGTTAAAACTGTATCAGCACTGATGTTTTAAAGCATGAGTAGCTGAAAGGTATACTTAATAACAAAAAGTCTAACAGTATAGTAAATAATAGCTGGGATGTAATCATTAGAGTATCAAACAAAACAAAAAAAATTAAGGAATGTTAAAATAAGTTAGTTATTCAAAGTGGAGAAAGGAATGAGTGCTATTTTAATAGATGACAGCATTAGGATTAAGGAAAGAGAGAAATAATTAACTATCTTGTACAGTGGTCCCATCACAAGTATTGTTCCAGGATCCCCATGCAGATACCGAAATCTGAGGTTGCTGAAGTCCCTCATATAAAATGATGTCATGTAGCACTTGCATATAACCTATGCACACCCTTCCATATACTTTAAATTATCTCTAGATTATGTATAATACCTAGTACAATGTAAATGTTATATAAATAGTGACCCAGTGCCTGGCAAATTTCAAGTTTTGTTTCTTTTTGGAATTTTCCAGAATTTAAAAAGAAACTTCTGTCTGCAGTTGGTTGAAGCTGTACATGCAGATAGAGGGAGCCAACTATGCTCTACTATCAGAATGAAAGCAAGTAGCGAACCTTTAGGTAGCCACTTAAATCCAAAATGTAATAAAATTGTTTTTGGCAGGTAACTATTGGAAAAAAAAAAAGCCTAAAACACCACCCGTCTATCCCCAACAAAACAAAAAAAGCACGAACAACAAAATTAGAATAGGCTGCTCCAAAACCCTTATGATTATTTTTAAGACTTTATAAAGTTTTGGTCCAAGTTGGCTAATAAATATGTGGTCCAGAATTCTACCAGCGAACATCTCTTAAGTCTTCACAGTTAACTAAGTACTCGTTATATCTCACTTAATCCTCACAGCAATCTTGTGAGGTTGTTATTGTTACTATCCTCCTCATATTACAATTAAGAAAACTGAGAGCAGCAACATGGATGTATTTAGAGATGATCACACTAAGTGCAGTAAGTCATAAAGAGAAAGACAAATACCGTATAAATCACTTATATATGGAATTTAATGTGAGCCAAAGAACCTATCTACGAAACAGACTCAGAGAAGTAGAGAACAGATTTACTGGTTGTCAACAGGGAGGGTCAGTGGGGAAGGATGGACCAGGAGTTTGGGCTTAGCAGATGTACACTATTACACACAGAATATACGAACAACAAGGCCCTACTGTATACAGCACAGGGAACTATGTTCAATATCCTGTGATAGACCATAAAGGAAAAAGGCATGAAAAAGAATATACATATGGAAAACTGAAATACTTTACAGTACAGCAGAAATCAATATATCGTAAGTCAACTAACCTTCAATTAAAAAAATTTAAACAGATATAATTTTTGAAAAAAAAAAAGAAAGAAACCCAAGGCTGAGAGACAAGAGACGGTGACTGGCTCAAGATTAAAGAGAAGGAAGTAGCTGGATTCTCTGATTGCTTCCCGTCAACTGCTGATTCTCAGTGGAAGGCAGGGATGGTGGCAGGAACAGAGACTGTGAAAGAGACAGCCTCAGGGAACAATCACTGTCGTTTTCCAACTGTGTAGTTCTTGGGCACGTGTGGGAAGTACAGCTTTAACTGACAACAGGGTTTCTTCCTATTCTACACCGGTCAAAAAACACCTACAAGCCTCAAGGTCAACTATACTAGATTATAATCACCCTAAATAACAACAGTTTAAAATAATATATGTTGAAATCACATTTCGCTGCTGTCCGTGGTTTATTTATCCTATTACTTTCATCATATACGTACCTGACAGTGACATTAAAGTGTTGTTGATAACATAGAGCCAAGTGCATTTCCGTGGAAATAACTGTTAAGAGAAAAGTAGGTCATTAAAACCCCCCGATTTCATGCCCTTACCCCTCAACCTCCAAATTTCAACAGCCTGAAAGAGTAGGAAAATTACTATTTCTATCTTTCAGTAAATTATTACAACCTTACAGAAAAATATCTTCATATATGAACATATAAAGAGTATAATTTCACCACTTTAAATATTTAAATCATAAAAATTAAAACTGGGGCCCATATATATTGACCTAAAATTAAGATATTTCCTTTATTCAATTAGTCCAAGCTAATTTTTTGAGTTAAAACTCCTAAATTACCTGTTCCATCGTTGCCTCATGTAGTTCATTGAGATTCAATGTATAAATACCATCTTCAGTTCCGAAAATAATGTACTGATCTAAAATAGTTGAGATAAATCACCAGAATTTATAACATTTTCTGAAATCATTCATTAAAATAATGGCCTTATATTTTAATGGTATTAAGAATTAGCCACCCACCCATCCAAAGAAAAATTATTTTGTAAAACCCATGCTACCTTCTTTAATTCTTTCCCCAATTCTTCATTTTTTAAAAAGTAGATATATTGTTACTAACTCTGCTTTATCTTACTATAAAATTTTTTAAAATGAAATTTTCATTACATGTCATCTTATTCAAACACAGTGAATAAATGAGAAAGAAGTAAAACTGTTAACAGATGTCAATGGATTGTCAATGGATACTAAAACTAGTCAGTGAAAGCTTGATGAGCAAGAGGATATTTATCAAGTCTCAATGTATCTCCACGCTAGCTACGTATCAATTACTTTGGGAACTATTACATACAGAATATATAAACAACAAACTATTATATATTATATACTTTGGGAACTATTATATACAGAATATATAAACAACAAATATTTGGGAATTAAGCAATTACTTAGAAAGGGAAAAATAGGAACTTGACAGAAAAGAAGGCTAGTGAGCACCACCTTAACCGACTGGTCAATGTTAATGTCGCTAGCACTTGGACAAGTTGATACCTAGTGCCTCCTGATATGATGAACTGAGAAGAGCACAAAAACACTTCTGTGATATTCCTTCCCCAAATACATAACTTGATCTACACATGAAGACTCATCGGACAGACCCAAGTTAAGGGACAGTCTACAAAATAAGCAGCCTCAAAATATGGCATGATCAGGTGAGAGAGAAAAGCTGAACAACTTTCAGACTAAAGGAGACTAAAGGCATGACAGGCAAATCCAACACGTTAACTTGAACTAGATGTTGGACTGGGGGGAAAAAGAGGGAGAGGAAAATGAAAGACACTCCTGGGATAATTAAAAAAACTTACATATGGTCTGTGGATTAAAAAACAGTATTATATCAGTGACAAAGTTTCTGATCTTTGTAATAGGGCTGTGATTATATAAGAGATGATTCTTGCTTCTAGGAAATACAAAGTGAAGTATAAGGGGAAGAGGAGCATGGTGAAGTGATAAGGGGAAGAGGAGCAACTCACCCTTCAAGTGATTCAGAAAAAAAAAATGCACATACAGATAGAAAACAGTAAAACAAATGTGGCAAAAGAATGAACACACACACTACTATATATAAAATGGATAACCAACAAGGATCCACTGTGTAGCACGGCAAACTCTACTCAATACTCTGTGAATACCTATATGGGAAAGAACCTAAAAAGGAATGAATATATGTATGTGTGTAAATGAATCACTTTTCTGTACACCTGAAACTAACACAATATTGTAAATCAATTATACTTAAATAAAAATAATAAATAGTATGGTTTTGGTGAGGGTGTTAAAAAAAAAGAAACTCTTGATGATTCTGGGTATATCAGAGTTTGTTGTACTATTTCTCTAGCTTTTCTGTAAGTGTAAACTTCTAGAAAAATAAAAAGTTACAAATATTTTTTAAAAATTTGCTTCCTGTTAACATTATTTTCTGTTATACTTTCTAATGATGGCACATAAAGCAAGATAGTTACACAACCTGTCTTTATGACTGTGTTGAAACAAACATTTCCAGAACCACTTCCACTGCCTAATCTCTGCTAATTCCCAGACAACCAGGTTGGCTCCTTTCTTCTTTGCAACAAGGTGAGTATTATGAGTATTTTATGTTATAAATGATCACACTTAATTTAAGTATCTTTTCCAAGTCACACAGTAATGACAGCTAGGGAACTCAACCCATATATATTTGATTCCAAATTTTCCCCATGTGTTATGCTTCCTCACTTTAAAATCACATAGCCTAAATTTTTAAGAGTAAATTTTACTTTATCATTGTAGACTTTCAAAAACATTATAATAATACAACAAATTCTTGAATATACTTCATGCATATTCCACAAATGTCAACATTTGCTACTTTTGTTTTTATCCTTTTTTCTCTCTACACACACATTTCCCCCCTTTTCCTGAATTAAGTTATAAGCCTGATATCCCTTTATTCCTAAATATCTGTGTGCATTTCTTAAAAAAAAAAAAGGTCTTACATAACTACAGAAAAATGATCAAAATTAGGATATATCAAAATCTGGGAATCAGGATATTCAGCATACTGAAGCAATATATTATCTAATATCTTGACTCTGAGATCATCAATTGGCCCAGTACTATCTTTGTAAATAAAAGAAAAATGCCAAATTATGGTTGCAATCAGTTGTGACGTCTCTTTTAATCAGGAATTGTTCTTGTATGCTCTAAAATTCTAATGCTTTTAAACCAAAACTGTTTACCTATTTAGGTTGTTATACTAAATAGTAAGACCTATACTATTTGGTCTGTAGGTTGTACTTTTTAAAGTAAAAAGCCCTCAGTTCAGTGATCATAAAGATCCTTTCCAATAATAAATACTTTGTCAGAGAGGTATATAAAAGTTTCAGAAATGTTACCTTTTGTATCAGGATGTATCCAAGATGTTGCACAATTAATTTTCAAAGGGCAGCCATCAAAAACTTTGGAAAAACATGCTCCCATCTTATTTAAAAAGAAAGAAATGTTGACTTATTTGATTAGATAGTTTTTATATTCTTAGAAAAAAGCTGAAGATTATTATGAAATGCTAAACTGACTCTTATTTGCATATACTTATGGTCTCATTACAAAACAAAATTCATGTTTTGATATATTGATTAACTCCTTCTATCAAGAGAGTTTCATACTTGTTCCTTGAGTAATCCTCTATTTTAGAGCAAAAATATCAGATTTACCAAAACATCTACATATGTCAATGATACATTCTCGGTACCTAAGTCACAAATTATCTTTACGACTAAGATTTAATAATGCAAAACAATGACTTTATTGAGTAACATAACAGTTATATTTGCAGTTTACCTTCATAATAGTGATGAGACAAAAAGACTAATATTTAAGCTTAACTTTTACTGTATAAAAAGAGACAATTTAAAAGGCACCCATTCTTATGACTGGCTGAACTACATTACAGAGAGGATCTACTGAAAGGCCAGAGAACAGAAACTTCTGTGTTCCTTTCCACTGTTTATAGTTCAATGTAAAAATGACTTCAGACACTGAAAGATATTTAACCCACATAATGAAGAGGATACAGTACTATTAATATCATCACATTAAAGTGAAATTGGCCTTTGTAGGCTAACTGAAGAACTCAACTCTCCATATTTACAAAAATGGAAATTCACCCAACTCTAACTGACTCAAACAAGGGTACATGATTGGATTCACGGTATATTCAAATGCATTTGACGCCTCAGTACTTTATGAATCCTTCCTTTCAACACCTTAAGATACTCGACAGCAAATAAACAATCTTCAGCTTCTAAAGGAAAATTGACAAATGGTTCAAATAAAAATATTCCTTACCAGTACTTTTGGGGTTGGTGGAAGGCCATTGATTACTGGTTTCTGTGGGAAAAATAATTTGTAATACTGTAAGACCTCTTAAAGCCTTAAAAAAAAACTTTATACATTTAGAAGTCCAGTTATTCCAAGTCTTGAATTAAACAGACTATGCTTCTTATATGATACAGTATTAGTTACAACTAATCACCAAATGCCTGTTATACATACAGGGAAATCCCGCTTGTCCTTTTTTCGTGGTAACTGTGGTGCTTGAGCTGATCCTTCTGTGTTTTCACTAATCAATTTTGAAATACCATCTCCATTTCCTAAAGAGAATCACAGTTAAAAGTTGAATGACTATACAAATAAGTTTTCCTTGAAAAATAATTTCCCTTTCCCCCCAGTACTTGTTTTCCATTTGGGTGATCCTTCATTAGGAAATATTCTCTACTTTCAGATGAGTTAAAGTATTTTTGGTGCCTTTCTTTAGATCCTGCAGCGGTAGCACTGCAACTATAGCAGTGGTCTTAATACATGAAAACAGCAAATGCCTTGCCATACTGTGAGAAAAGTGAAACATGACCTACTAATGCAGATATTCAAGGCCTTCAGAGTTTAACTTCGCTCTACCTTTTTAAGTTCTACTTCCCAGTTTACACCCTTCAAAAGCTCACACTTCTATATACGAGGCTGTACTTCCAACACAAGCTAGATTTTCCTGCTTCAGTGCATTTGTTCATTCTTTCTTGTTCTCTAAGAAAGTCTGTAAGCACTGGTTCCAACTATTAAAGGCTCACCAAGGGCCTACCTCCTCTCTACCCTATCCCTATCTCCCTCAGAGAGCTCTGGTGTTCTGTTACATATAGTTACTTATTGTAGGAGACACTTAAAACAAAATGTCTTGTCTGATTTTATGTGCGCATGGATATAACTTTTGCTATACATCATGAACTTCTGGAGGGCAGGGTCATCCATTCATCTTTCTAGATCCTATAATATTTAGTAAGGGATCAAATTGGGATTGGATTGGATTGAATCTATTTCTAGTCCATCCATATGGAATTTTAAAGAACTTTCACAAAGTTTTAAACAGTAATAAGACTGACTAAAGAAAAAAAAAAAAAAAAAGACAGTCTTTAAAATTTGAACAAAATGGCTTTCTTTTCTTTGATTTATTTACCGAGATCACAGTATCTAGCTGTATGCACTCCAGGGCTGCTGATACTGCTAGCCATACCAATAGAGGAAGTCTCGGCTACAGGACCACAACTGGGGCTACTCTGTCTTCTGAGAACTTGGGGAGCTCTGTTCTCTGAATCAGGACAACGTTTTACAGTTGATGACTTTTCTTCATCTGGGAGGTTGTCTTCAGGGTAACTGTTTATCCTTGGCTAGTTGATAATAAGACATAAAAGTACTTTAATAAATCTGGACATAAAACATTAACACTGTTATTATGTATCAAAGACTTTAGGGAGAGAAAATATGCCTTTTTATCTTTCTCCTATATAGTTCAATTCACTGGGCCAAGTAAGTAAGGTAAGTAAGAGCTTGTCTCAAAACAACTATGAACTTGCCATGTGACTTTTAATAGCCAGCCCCAAACTGACATTTTTATAACCAATAAAATCATATACACAATCCATGAAATATTTAATAACTAGAAACAAGCAAGGAAAATGACTTAATGAAGTGTGATTCTAGTGAAATGTTCAACTGTAGTAATAGATGAGGACTGTAAACGATGAACTCCTCTTCTTTCAACGTGGTCAAGCATTTTCTTAAATGACTAATAATCTATCTTTGCCTTTTTCTAATAGCTATGAAGATACTGTATTTATCATGAAATATTTTAAAATATATTTTTACATCTTCATAATATGCTCTTGAAGAAAACTATATCTAAAATATATTTAAGAGAATTGTGAACAAATTCAATAAAGTTAGTTTTAAAATTTATTATTTAAACAAGGGTTTATTGCTGAAAATCTTTAAGTTGCTTACCTTAGGAGGTAGGGGAGGTGGTATTGCACGTTTTGAGGTTGATCTAACACAAAGAGAAAAATGCAATTTAGTTGGTTTTAAGTGGTCATAACATAAAACAGAGAGAGCATTAAATCTGCATTAAAATCTGCTTCTATTCAAGGAATATAAAAGACAACTAGATGACGGCACAGAGTAACTTTAAAACCTACAGGAAGACCTAAGATCTCATTCTGTCAAACTGTATTATTATGACTATAAAATAGAGCTTTTATAATGTGAACACAGTCTTTTTTACTTTGTGGTTATGCTTTGCTACATTCAGTATGTAATAAAAACTAAATTAAACTCAATTAAAAAAAGATTCAGAATTTCAGAGCTGGAATCCACAGTGAATCATACATTCAAATAGCTCTATCATCAAACCCTTCATTACTCCAAGTAGGGTCCAGAGATCAGCAACATTAGTAACACAGAGAAACTTTTTTTCTGGCCACATCATGCAGCTTACAGGATCTGAGCTCCCCAACCAGGCATTGAACTCAGCAGTAAAAGCGTTGAGGCCTAATCCCTAGACCACTAGGGAATTCCCAAGGAAACTTTTATAAATGTACCCCCAGACCTACTTAATCAGATTCTGCATTTTACCAAAATTTTGGAGGTGATCCTCCAGGCATACCAAAATTTGAGAGTCACTGATCTAGCCCAGTGGTTTCACACGTTTATCCACAGTCATTGCAATCAATTAGGAAGCTTTGAGGATTCTTAGATTCCACTTCCAAAGACTATATTCCATAGCAAGGGTTGGCAAACTTTTTCTATAAAGGGTTAGACAATAAATATTTTAGGCTCTACGAATCATATAGTGGTCACAACCACTGAGCTCTAATGTTGTAAGCATGAAAGCAGCCATGGATAAACTTATGAGCATGGCTGTGTTCCAACTAACCTTCATTTATGGACACTGAAATTTAAATTTCATATAATTTTCATGTGTAACAAAATTACTTTGCCTTTTGATTTTTTTCAACCATTAAAAAATGTAAATATCATTTTAGTTTGTGGGATGCACAAAAAATAGGGTCAGATTTGGCTTACAGGCCATACTTTGCCAATCCCAGACCTGAAATCCTAATGTGGGGGTCCTGGAATCTGTACTTCCACAAGAGCTTTCTAGGCATTGCAATGCACTAACAGGTTTGGAACAACTCACTCAGGTCAGCTCCATCACTTAATCACTGAGGAAAGACAAGTCTAGAATATGAAGAAATCACACTGCAGGATGGAACTGGGGCTTTCTGATGTCTACTATGGTACTTTTTCCC
The DNA here is from genome assembly GCF_014754425.2 of Oryx dammah. Lineage (NCBI taxonomy): Eukaryota > Metazoa > Chordata > Mammalia > Artiodactyla > Bovidae > Oryx > Oryx dammah. The sequence goes on along the minus strand of NW_024070210.1, from coordinate 59,192,023 downwards.
ACATCATCATGCAGCTCATCTTTTAGTATACCAACACTACAAGTACTGTATTTTTATTTAGAGAATAAAACCCTAAAACCTTAATGATCAACACATGTTGCCTTTGGGTATTTTTACTGACAAGAGACATAGTACAACTTTTATAAGAATAAAAATTAAAATTTATTAGAATAAATCACTCACCACCAAATGTTGTTCTTATACAACCAAGTAAAATAATGTTAGCAAAACAACTTACTTGCCAGTATTTGCACCATCAACAAAAGGATTCCACCGTAACAGAAAATTCGGGTCTGATGATACTCCCTATGAAGGTAAAACAGAGTTTAAACATGTTACCTTATAATAGGTATTAGTCACTTTATTTGATTCAAAAAAATACTGTTTGTCATGATTATTCATCATCTTGGCTTTCAACTGTGTAGTCTCTAGCTACACTTGCTGTCACTTGACATATTTATGCCAATAACTCATTATTAGTTGACTTAAATGTAAGAAAGATTAGAAACACAGCTTAAAATGTGACAAGCCCTCTTTACCAATATGCTAGTACATTCCAAAGCAAAACAGAAAAATGTTAACTTTGAATTATGTGCATCACTACTCCATTAGCATGGAGAACTAAGTACTATTTTAGTCAATTATCTTCAATTTATTGGTGCCATATTTTTTTCTGACTACCATGAAAACTGATAATTTATTGTCCAGCAATATATACAGTAGGAAGAGCACCACTTCCAAATGCAAGAATGAAGAGATCCACTAACAGAAGATAATTACTCTAAAAACTATACTTTTACTAATGGTTAAAAATAGATGTTAGAATAACACCTAGGCCAACTCTAATAATATCATGCTTTATTTATCGTTTCTTTCCTTTTAGATAAGAAAAAGGGTTAACCAAATAGTAATCTAAAATACAAGCAATGGTTTTTTAAAAAAGGGGCTATATTAACAAATAAATATTAAAAACAGTAAGGCAATGCAAAATTGCACTCTAAACCTAACAGAATCAGTAAGTAAAAAGATTCTGAGAGCTTAAAGCCTGGCATCAAATACCATGTATTTAATAACTTTATGTGAATTCTTCAAGACTTAGAAGTGTCAAAATGAATGGTTAAAATGGTATTTACACACTGTACCCTAGTCAAAATACACCTAACTATAAGCTTTTTCAAACTTTAATTGGTGAAATGTGTGTTAGTCGCTCAGTCATGTCCAATTCTTTGAGACCCCATCATCTGTCCAGGGAATTCTCTAGGCAAGAATACTGGAATGGGTTGCCATTCCCTTCTCCAGGGGATCTTCCTGATCCAGGGATGGAACCCAGGTCTCCTGCACTACAGGCAGATTCTTCACCGTCTGAGCTACCAAGGAATGGGTGAAATACATTATCAAAACTTAATGCTTTGAAGAGTATATTACTTTTTTCTTTGGTCAAAATATACCTAATTATAAGTTTTCTCAAATTTTACTGTGTAAAATACTTTAAAAGTCATAAGTCTTACCATTTCATCCCGTGCTTCTGTTTCTTTTCTCAAAGGAGGTTCAAACTGTAATTTGTCAACTGTAAAATATAACAGATATTCAGAAACTTTTAACTTAAAGGATCAATCTTGAAAATGCAAAGGGAAGCGTGTGTATTGGGGAGGGAGGAAGGGAGAGAAGAGAAGAGGAAAAGACAAAAACTCTTAATTTTTTTTACTAACAGAACACCCCAAAAGAAAGTAACAATTTGGTATTTTCCTAACAATTCTACTTAATTCTTGGTTGGAATCAGGAAATTAAACAGCAATTTTGTGTGTAAAAGATTTTTTAAAAAACTAATTAAATATAGATGAGAAAGCAAACACTTTAAGGATGTTTCTATCCAGGCTATATTGAGACTAATTTAAACTATAAATTTACTGTAGGATGAAACCTCCAAAATTACTTATAATTATCTAAAAATAACAATATTTGTCAAATTAAATATTACTATGGCATTCAGGAATCTAATATTATATTTTGCTAAATGAATGTCTGATCTGGCCTAATCAGACCAATTTTAGAATCACTCTTAATGGAGTAACTTCTTTTACATGAAATATTCTGTAAATCAGAGAAAAGGATGACTTATTACCTACTCATGAAGTACACAGATTTTTAAAATTCTAAAATACAATGTGATTAAAAGACCAAAAAATTAAAATATACACACTTGCATTGTAGAGATACAAGTTTCCTAAATACAATCTTGGTCAACAAAATACACTAAAAAAAAGTCTTTCAAAAAGAATCCAGTTATCTTTATCCCTAAAAACAAGATTTATAAAGCAACACAGAGCACTTACATAATTCATGACACTAAACAAAAACATTAAGTCATAAAATTTTCAAAGAAAGATATTCCATAAAATGTATTCTCTACTTTTCAAAAATAACATAAAATAAAAAGTTGATTATTTATAATGACTTAACATAAAAAAATCTTAATTTAAGAGCCATTACTATAATTCACAAAGAACCACTTCTCTGATTTGAGACAGAGATGAGTTAAAAGTATTTTTCTTTCAGTCACAAGAAATACTGGCATGCAGGTCTAGAAATGAATTATAAAATGCGTAAATATGGAAAGAAAAGAAAGAAAATATCATTTTCCATAACAATTATATAATTAGCTAATTTCAAGACTTAAAACATTACTAGAGAAAGTTCATAAATTCTCATTAAACATATAGCAAAATATCAACTGTATCCATCCATACCAGTAACAGTAATTGAAAATAAAAATGTCAATTTCATTTCTTTTATAACATAAACATTTAAGATGTTTTATCACATGAAAAGTATTCCTTAAAAAAAAAAATCAAATTCCTTATGACAAGTCTAAAATTACTACAACCATAACTTATGGCAAAGAATGCTAGAATCTCCAATATCATTGTTCTGCTTAGAACAGACTCCACAGTTCTAATGAGGTGGGGAGCCTATTGTACAGAGTGAAGTAAGTCAGAAAGAGAGACACCAATACAGTATATAAACAAATATACATGGAATTTAGAAAGACAGTAACAACAATCCTATATGCAAGGCAGCAAAAAAGACACAGATGTAAAACACAGACCTTTGGTCTATGTGGGAGAAGGGGAGGGTGGGATGATTTGAGTGAATAGCATTGAAACATGTATATTACCATATGTGAAATAGATGACCTGCTTTGATGCATGAAGCAGGGCACTCAAAGCCAGTTCTCTGGGACAACTTAGGGGGGAGGAAGGTAGGAAGGGAGGTTCAGGATGGGGAGACACATGTGCACCCATGGGTGATTCATGTTGATGTAAAAAACTACCACAATATTGTAAAGAAATTATCCTCCAATTAAAATAAATAAATTAAAAAAAATAGACTCCAAGTTGTTTTGTTTCACTTTAACAAAAATCCTAGCAGTACCTTTGGCTGTGTGTTTGGCTTATAAAATACAAAGATGGGGAGGACTTCTATGATATATCCTCATTTATCTCCAAAAGATGTTACTATAGGCATAAGTGTTAGTTGTTCATGTCTGACTCTTTGCAACCCCATGAGCTATCACAGCCTGCCAGGCTCCTCAGTCCATGGGATTCCCCAGGCAAGAATACTGGATTGGGTATCCATTCCCTTCTCCAAGGGATCTTCCCAACCCAGGGATTGAACGTAGTCTCCCACATTGCAGGCAGATTCTTTACCCCTATAAAGCCAGGGTGAGTAACGATCTTACTACCATCTATCAAAGATTATAAACCTGTGATGTCTGGTAATCTATTGCTTCAAAATAATTGCTTCATATACCTTGTATGCACACACATATTTGTATTACATGTTAGTAATTAGTAGTTTATAGCAGAAGGGTAAATCTAATTCCTGTTTTACTTATTATACCTATAGTTGAGGGGTTCCCTGGTGGCTCAGACAGTAAAGAATCCTTCTGCAATTCAGGAGACCCGGGTTCAATCCCTAGGTCAGGAAGATCCCCTGGAGAAGGGAATGGCTATCCACTCCAGTATTCTTGCCTGGAGAATTCCATGGAGTGAGGAGCCTGGTGAGTCCGTGGGGTCCCAGAGAGTCGGACACAACTGAGCAACTAACACTTTCACTTTCTAAGAAAACAGAACCCAAAGACAGTTTCACTGGGCACAGGGAAAAGGAGTAGTTTGGGGCTTCTCAGACAGTGGGAATTTGAAGGGCAGAATACCAGAAATGAGAAAACTGAACAAAAGAAGGAACTCTAAAAATATACCAAGAGGTCTCCTTAGAGAAATCTTTGGTTGCATACTAAGTTGCCCACAAGCAAAGCAATACTCTGCAAGGTATGTCAGAAAACCGCTAACACAGTGCTGTGAGCTAAATGCAAGTTTTAAGATCACACAGTAAAAGGAAAGAAATGAATTTCCACCCAGAGGAAAAACTGCTGAATATTGTAGTAAAATCTAAGACAGGCCTTGAAAGGACTGAGATGACCTACCAGCTAATTTACGCTTCAGACACTCTTTAAAATAAAAGAGGTGAAAATCCAGACATTTAATGTTGTATTACAACATCCAAGATATAATAAAAAATGACTACAGAATAAGTAGGAAAAAAAAATAAAAATCATAACCAGTTTAAAAAACAGACTCAGAGGTGACACAGCTGTTGAAATTAGCAAAGATGGACACAATAAGTAAACAGATGGAAATTCTCAGTAGAGAGATAAAAACTATATATATATGTATACATGTATGTATCATCCATCTATCTATCCATCTATTTATCTATTTTTCTATCAATCTATCTACATCAATGAAAGTCTAGATCCAGAAAATACAATATACAAAATAAAATTCACTGATAGGCTTAAATAACAGAATACAACAGGAAAAAGATCAATGAACTTAAAATCTGGGCAACAGAAACTAAACTGAAGTACAGAGAACAAAGACACCTTAGGTATGTTTATAGTGGGCAGGGAGAACAGAGCCTCAGTGACCTGTGAAGCAACATCATGGTCTAACATGTAATTGGAGTCCCAGAAGGAGGAGAGAGAATCTAGGGCAGAAAAACTGAAGAAATAATGGCCCCAAATTTTATACAGCTGATAAAATATACCAACTTACAGATCTAAGAAACTCAGTTAATACCAAATAAATAAAAACAAAAATTCATCTAGGCACATCACAGTTTTCAACTACAAATTGGCACTTGCCATTCCTGAGTGGGGAAGATGCCCTGGAGAAGGAAATGGCAGCCCACTACAGGATTCTTGCCTGGAGAATTTCATGGACAGAAATTCTGGTAGGCTACATACAGTCCATGGAGTTGCAGAGGCAGACACAACTGAGTGACTAACACACACATCTATCTCCACAAGGATTAAATCATGTGCTGCTGCAGCTGCTGACCTGGCACACCCCTGTGCTCGGGGTAGGGGTAGTTGGCTGGCAGGACAAGTCATCAGATAGGTATTTTTAAAAGCTGATTTTCAAAAGCCCAATTCTTCTATCTCCTCATACCTAGAAAAGCGCTAAAATCCTTCATGGTGATGACTGTTTCTTGTAAGTAACAGAAGCTTCATGAGACCAGCAGAAACTTTCTACTTAAGTATGTGCTTGATTGCATGTATGCCCCCTTTACCAAAATCATAAATATACTGTCCTTCCCCCATAACTCTTTTGGAGCAGTTTCTCAGAGTTATTTGAGGTGCTGTCTCCTAGGCTGCAGTCCTCATTTTACCCCAAATAAAACTTAACTCTCATGTTGTGCATTTTTTAAAAAGTCAACAGTTACGGCAACCACAAATGGATTCAAACCCTCAATGTGTAGTTGACACCATCAAATTGCTAAGAAAACAACAAACAAATTCCACAAAAGTTTCATAGTATAGTATCTATTAATCCAACCGATGCAGTTGAATACTTTCTATTTTGTGCCTTAGGAAAAACTCTGAATTGATGTCATGGACTGCGTTGCAACCTGCAGCTTAACAAATACCAATGTTGAGGAACACATGGGTATGCTATTCTTCAGATAATTTTTCAAAACTAGTTTTCCTGACAACAAAGGCTTTTGCTTTGGTGATCGTATATCTATTTCTAGAATGGCTCAAAGGTTGTTTAAGGCTCAACCTTAACAATGGCCAAAAAATGTTGCTTGAGTTTGTGTTTCCTACCTGGGAAAATTCTAACTACTTCTCTAGTAAACACTCACTTGTCTATAACTATTACTAAGGAGGTTTGTGAGACAACAAATCTTCCTCAAAATCTCTATCACCTTTATCATTCTTAGTCTTCATGTAAAATAAGAAGGACAAATGGAATTTTCAAACTTAACTTGGATAAACTTTTAGAAATTCTTAGACCTCCTTAGCCTAAAATGGGTTTTATTTGTTTGGCTTGAATGAAAGTGAGGTCAGTTTCCTCAGGGGCCCATTAACTCTCTCTCAATAAACCCAAAACTGAGTATCTTATACACTGAAGAATACTGCCCCTAACTCCAGTTTCTACAATATCACAGACTAATATAGCTGAGACTTGTACACTACACAGTTTTATATTCAAACATATCCAAGCAGTGTTTCCTCTGAAATAATCTTTTCATGATTTACAACTCAGAAACTGTCTTCTGGGAAACTTCTCTCTAAACTCAATAAATAGAATCTTGCCAGGTAATGTTAATAATTAATACAATGGTAAAACAGAGCAATGATCCTTGTATTAATTTGTCTTAATTACAGAGACATGGGCCAATTTAAATCAACACAAGATGGTCTCAGTAGGAAATCTCAAACTGCAGATGATAATCGTCAGAAGTAGATGACTGCAAGAAGGCAATTTCTACACAAATCTGTTGAATCAAGCTGATGACAATATGAAAAGAATCATTTGTTCAAGTCCAGTGGAACAAGATGACAGAAGACTCTGATTTTCATACTTTAATGTGCATACTATAGCTCTTTAGCTACAGTTTCTTCTTCCTCCTTGCCAGTTGAAGGTTCTGGATTGTGGACAGACTACTTGTTACCTCTGTAGAGTCTTTATTCTTAATCCTGCTCTTTGTAGCCTTAGCCCTTGTTATGAGTCCAAATACCTGGCTAAAATTTACTTGTGAGTCATCTAAAATCATACACTTAAACCAATAGTTGGGCAGTCATTTTCTTTATTGATACCTCTCAAATTCCCTTTGGTGCCAATTTTTTGTAATTAGTTGGTTTCCTAGGTAACTGTGAAACCAAGCAGGACCCTACAGGGATCCTGGGCACAGAAGCCTTTCTCTCTCCCATCTCCTTTAACTCAGCATCCCCCACCTTCCCAGAGTTCCAAAGGGCAGATTCAACCTGGGAAGGGAAGGGATGTAAAGGTGGGGGAGGGGGATAGCCAGGAAACAACAGTGCAGCTCTTGGGGCAGGGTCCTGATTCCAGCTCAAGGGACACACATAACAAAGTCTTTAAGGTCTTTTAAGAAGTCAGCACTCTTCATAGCAGAGAAACACCACAGAAGGGTATATTAACAGAACTGGATTAGTTCATCAAGAAAATAAAGTTCTGTTCACTTCAGTCACTCAGTCATGTCTGACTCTTTGCAAGCCCATGGACTGCAGCACGCCAGGCCTCCCTGTCCATCACCAACTCCTGGAGTTTACTCAAACTCATGTCCATTGAGTTGGTGATGCCATCCAACCATCTCATCCTCTGTTGTCCCCTTCTCCTCCTGCCTTCAATCTTTCCCAGCGTCAGGGTCTTTTCAAATGAGTCAGCTCTTCGCATCAGGTGGCCAAAGTATTGGTGTATCAGCTTCAACATCAGTCCTTCCAATGAACACGCAGGACTAATTTCCTTTAGGATAGACTGGTTGGACCTTCTTGCAGTCCAAGGGACTCTCAAGAGTCTTCTCCAACAACACAGTTCAAAAGCATCAATTCTTCGGTGCTCAGCTTTCTTTGTAGTCCAATTCTCACATCCATACATGACCACTGGAAAAACCATAACCTTGACTAGACGGACCTTTGCTGGCAAAGTAATGTCTCTGCTTTTTAATATGCTGTCTAGGGTGGTCATAACTTTTCTTCCAAGGAGTAAGCATCTTTTTATTTCATGGCTGCAGTCACCATCTGCAGCGACTTTGGAGCCCCCCCCCCCCCAAAATAAAGTCTGCTACTGTTTCTACTGTTTCCCCATCTATTTGCCATGAAGTGATGGCACCCAATGCCATGATCTTTGTAATCAAGAAGATTACTTGAGGCTAAATTAGAGGAGTGGAGGCCCTGCACACACCCTAATCTTATCAGCAACCTCACCCACCCTTGAACCACTGTGCTATAAAACTCCTCCCAGGTTGAGACACAAGTTGGGGCAGGAGCTCTGTCCCGCTATGGCTGGCAAAGCAATAAAGCTATTCTTTTCTATCGCACCCCAAATACTGTCTCTGAGATTTGATTTGGCACCTGTGCACAGAGGCTGAGCCTTCACTATCAACTGGACTCAACCAAAAAGTGGCTTTTCAGATTAAAAAAAATTTTTTTAAACAGAAAATTCAGGTCATACACCCATATCTGGATCAGAATGAGACAGTAATCTGCCTGACCATTCATCAGACTGGTCAAACAGACACATTCATCAAACAGACACATTCATCAAACAGACACAAATCCAAATGCAAAGTAGAGAAGAAACAATGTTTCTCCCAAGGATATGCTACATAAGTAAAGCATCACATGATGATCCCCTCTCTGAACTACCCATACTTTCCTATTGAGAAATACCAGTCTCTAAAATCAAAGACAGTCAGAAACTTTGTTTTATTAAATCATATTTATTAAAATGAACCATTCCACTCTCACCTGGAAGATTTAGGTCACTGATAGAGAGAAGTAGCTTTAATTTCCAACGTAGATACAGACCATCAACTAAAGGAGTTTCTGAATACAACATTTCAAGTTTACAAAGAAACAGGCTTCCGAATCTATTTTTACAGTATAGATCTTTTCACATACATCCCTACTTTGCTTTAAGTTTTCACTTAATTTTTACTTAATTTCCACTTTTCCCCCAAACTCTCTAATTCTTCTTTTCCTATTTAATAAGATGTTCCATGGTTCCTCTGGTGTGTGTTCTCCCTCACTGCAAGGAGTCAATAAATATGACTTTATTGGACTACACTCTGGTGGTCTTAGATTAGGCCAAGATCAGAAAACTGAGCACTGAAGAACTGATGCTTTTGAACTGTGGTATTGGAGAAGACTCTTGAGAGTCCTTTGGACTGCAAGGAGATCAAACCAGTCCATCCTAAAGGAAATCAGTCCTGAATATTCATTAGAAGGACTGATGCTGAAGCTGAAACTCCAATACTTTGGCCACTTGATGAGAAGCACTGACTCAATGGAAAAGACCCTGATGCTGGGAAAGATTGAAGACAAGAGGAAAAGGGGACGACAGAGGATGAGATGGTTGGATGGCATCACCGACTCGACGGACATTAGTTTGAGCAATCTCCAGGAGCTGGTGATGACAGGGAAGCCTGGCGTGCTGCAGTCCATGGGGTCACAAAGAGTTGAGCGACTGAACTGAACTGATAACCATTATTTATGTCCACTAAAAACACACAGTAAGGATGATTACAGTAATCATAATAGCCCAAAACTAGAAACAAATAAAATGCCAGCCAAGTGAAGAATGAATAAATTATGCTATAATCATACAATGGAATACTACATTACAGTGAAAACGATAAACTATTACTGGCACACATGACATGACTGACTTTCACAGACATAATACTGAGCAAAAGACATCAGGCAAAAGAGGTGTGTATTAGTTGATCCTATATATCTGAAGATCAAGACCACATAAAAACCAATCTATAGTGATGAGATAGGAATAGTGATTAGCCAGGGCAGTGGGAAGGCAGGGTGATACAGGGAGACAGGAGGGTGTTGATTGTGAAGGAGCATGAAGAATCCTTCAGAGATTCTGATAATGTTGATCTGGGTAGTGGTTTCATGAGTGTATACAAATTTAAAAATTCACTGTGCAGTACACTTGAGCATTTTACTGTATGTAAGTTACTAGCTTAATTTAAAAAACTGAAACAAAAAACTAACAACAGAACTAACAAGGTATGTATAAAACCTATTAAACAAAAACAAAACTATGAAACACTTCTGATGGACACAAAAGAAGACTTGGGAGAATTTAAAGATCGACCAATAAAATGACTTTCAACTCTACCATCTTCTATTTGGTACCTGCAGCACACAGGGCAAATTCCATGAAGGAATCAGTACTCTGGAACTTATAAAAGAACTAAGCTTTGAGCTCTCTGAGGAAGCTTATTTTGATTAAGATGACAGAATATCATAAAGATGTCAATTCTCCCAAAGTTAGTGTACAAACTTATGAGATCTCAGTAAAAACGCTGAGAGGTGTTTTTTTTTTTTTTTCAACTCAGTAGGCTGATTCTTATGTTTTATGTGAGGAAAATATAATGGCCAGATATAATAAAAAGGAATTGCAACAATGTGTGTGTGTGTGTGTGTGTGTGTGTGCGCGCGCGCGCGCGTGTGTGGAGGGGCTGAGAGAAAATAGGAGGATTATTTCTAATACATTTTAACAGGTATTATAAAGACCTAATAATCAGAAGTATGTGATTGGCACAGGACTAAGTATATTAATGCAAGAGAATAGAATTTCCAGAAAAAGCCCTGGTGGCAACCTAGTATATAATAAAGATGGCATATCAAATCTATTAGTGAAAACCTAAGTTTTTAATAAACAGTATCAAGGCAAATGAGTAGATATTTAGAATGAAACTGAAGTTGAATTCATATTTCATACCTCTAGCAAATAATACCTTATATCAAAGATTTAAGTATTTATATTATAAAAAATGAAACACAAAAAAACAAACAACAGGAAAATCCTTTTATAACCTTAAAATCAGGAAGGCGTTACTAAATAACGACACCGAAAACAAAAGCTATACAAGGAAAGATACATTTATACTACATTAATTGAATACTATACAGTGGCATAAAATAAAGAAAATAGCTTTATAATAGCTTTATTTTAAAATATAAAAATAAACAGCTGCTTTTCTGTTTGGTATTTGAAACCCAGAGAGTTTGCTGGGGATAGTATAAGATAGCATAAAAAAGTATCAGCAATCTGGGACTAACAAAGACAGAAAATCTTGAATTATGAGTTTAACTATGAAAATGCATGAGTGAAATAACAGATATGGGAAGGACATTCTAACTCTCCATTGACCTAGATTTCCAAAGCTGCATACAGAAAGCTAGAAATGTTTGGTTTCAAGAAAATAAAATACACATCTGCAATCATTCTTATTATCTTCCTCCACTATGGTTTATATTTTTTATTTAGAGCTTATTTTAATGTAAAATACTTTTAAATCTTTTTGAAACAATTATGCACTTAAGTCAGTATACTCATCCTAAAAATTCTTTGTAAATCTGTTCTTCCAAATTAACGTGGCTAAAATGACAAATGTTGTTAATATAACATTTTTATGTCAATGATTAATTTATTGAATAAAAATCAATTTCTCCTTTTAAATATGCATTTTAGAAAATATCCACCTTGGTGCTAATCTGACTTAAAAAACTGAAACCAACCCAAATATCCAACAATAGGGACTACAACACATCGACTCAATAGAGGAGGATAAAACCATTAAATATAACAGTTACAAAGCCTAGGCTAATATATGGGAAATATTTCTAACTATATTAAGCAAAATTTCATGCATAGTATAAACTCAGCCATGTAAAACTACATGTGAAAAACTTTGAAGGAAATTCAGCAAAATATTATCTGTGGGCTGGTGCTGAGTGATGTGATTATTAGCAATGTTAATTTTCTACTTTCTTCTTTTTGCAAATTTTCTGCAGTGAACATGTATTACATTTATAATTAGAAAGTAAAAACTATTTAATTGAAAACCAAGGGAATTTCATTACAACCAGAAAAGCAACCTTTATTTCAGAGGTATCCTGTTTATGTGTGTATATAGCCACAGATGGCCTGAGATTTTATTATTATAAAAAATCCCACAAGAACACCCAGCTCAACCCTCCAAAACCACCAATTGAAAATGTATACCAAACACATACAATTGATTTCTGAAGCTGTCCGTTCAGCTCTGGCATTCCTGTTTGTAGATCTAATGGTATGACGAATGACTGCATGGGGCTGTGAATATAAACATAATATATACACTTAAAAGAATTTCTGTGACAAAGTTAGAAGGTCAAACTTTCTCTTTTTAATTAAATTCTTATTTATTGATAGACATGACTACCTACTAATAAAGTAATTGAAGGATAAATTTTAAAAAAAATGAATATGAGATACTTAAAAGTTAATTCATTTATTCCACACACATTTATACTGTATACCCTAACCCTAGGGTATATATATATGTGTGTGTGTGTGTGTGTGTGTGTGTGTATATATATATATATATATATACTGAAGAGATGCAAGGAAAATCAGATGCAAATCTTATCCTCAAAGAAGCTTATAGTCTAGGAAGATAACATACACAAATACTTAAAACACTAGAAAAGAATAAGTGGCATTCATTAAAATCACTATTAATGCCCAGGGGAAGGAGAGATGACTGCCATTGGAAGGGGTAAAGAAATTCTTCATGACAGAGTTGTAATCTAATGTGAGGCCTTCAAGGACAAGTAGGCATTGAATGTGCAGCAAGGTGGAAAAAGCATTTCAGACAGAACAAACAATATGAACAAAGTGATGCAAGAAAAAAAAAGGAAATTGTGGCAAGTTTAGGGGAATTGAAGCTGGTTATTATTTGAATGTGGTGAACATTAAGTGAAGAGATGACAAGCTGGAAAGACATTTGAGGGAGGATAAGCCAGATCATGAAGGGTTCTGAATGTCAGGCTAGAGCTCTCAATTTTATTTTCTTGGCAAAAGAATTTTTTGGAGATTTACAGAAAGGGAATGCTATCACAAGAGTCAGCTTTAAGAGTAACCTGATTAAGTATATAAAAGGGTATGGACAGGAGAAATACTGTATGGAGAGAGACTGATTTGTAGTAAACCAAGTGAGAAAGCTTATTATTCCACCCTTTTGAATAAGCTCCTGATATTTTGAAACAATGCGTTCAGTTCAACCCCTATCTGTTAAATTTCTGATGACTCACTCTCATTCACTAATGATTCAGACAATGGTCATATGTCTTTTTCTCTACTTTAAGACCCACTATCATACCAAAGGACTCAAAAGCCCATTGCGCTGGATTAGAGTTTACTGACCTTCTCTCTCAAGACATTCTACCACACTTCAATGGACTCTATACTATTAAGATCATATCCTGGAATCTGTCATCAGGTCTGATATATGAATTCACATCATACTCCAAACTTCTCATCCTTTGAGCTTACTCTCTCATTACTCCAATAATTTTTAAATGTTCACACCAAATCTCAAGTCCTTCAATCAATCCATTACTTTCTCATTCTCCTTATGCATTTCTTCTATCTTCACTTTTCTTCCTATCCACTTTAGATGTAGTGGTCCATAATTTCAAGTGATCTCTTGCATATATCCTAAATTTGATTCTCACTCCCTGCCATCCTTTTCTACACTGGCATACCAAAATGACAAGCCTGGAGGGACTTAACTGGTTTATATCTGGGGTAGCAATGACTGCTGGAGGAAAAATCACACATTGAAAATTCATCTTTTCTGAGGCTTCAGTGTTGCCCCAAAACATATCTCTAGTCATTTAACCCATCCATTCTCCTCAATGGGCTTCCCTGGTGCCTCAGCTGGTAAAGAATCCACCTGCAATGTGGGAGACCAGGGTTCAATCCCTGGGTTGGGAAGATCCCCTGGAGAAGAGAAATTAGTATTTCTTAAGTTTTATTTATAACTGGATATTTGTACATTTTAATCCCCTTCACCTATTTTGTCCACATTCTGAAGCCTCCCTTCTGGCAAACATTTGTTTCTTCTCTGTATCTGAGTCCGTTTTCATTTTGTTTTGCTTCTTAGATCCACATATAAGTGAGATCATGTGGTATCCGCCTTTCTCTGACTTATTTCATTAGCATAATAGCTTCTAGAGCCATCTATGGTGTCAAAAATGGGAAGATTTTATTTTTAATGGGTGAGTAATATTCCGGGGCTTCCCTGGTAGCTCAGTGGTAAAGAATCCACCTGCAAATGCAGAAGATGTGGATTTGATCTCTGGGTTGGCAAGATCCCCTGGAGAAGCAAAGTGAAAGTTTCTCTGTTGTGTCCAACTCTTTACAGATTCTACACAGTCCATGGAATTCTCCAGGCCGGAATACTGAAGTGGGTAGCCATTTCCCTCTCCAGGGGCTCTTCCCAACCCAAGGATCAAACCCAGGTCTCCCATAATGCATATGGATTCCTTACCGTCTGAGCCACCAGGGAAACTCTGGAGAAGGAAATGACAACCCAATCTAGTATTCTTGCACAGGAAATCCTTTAGACAGAAGAGCCTGATGGGATACAGTCCATGGGGTTGCAAAAGAATTGGATACAACTTAGTGACTAAACAGCAACAACAAAGTAATATTCCACTGAATATATATATATCCTTTTTATCCATTAGTCCATCAGTAGACACTGAGGTTGCTTCCATATGCTGGCCCTTTCTCTTTGTTTCTTCTGGGATCCCTAGAATGTGAATGTTAGTATACTTGATATTGATTCAAAGGTCTCTTAAACCACCCTCATTAAAAAAAAAAAAACCCTCTCTTCTCTTTTTCCTCTTCAGCTTAGGTGATTTCTACTATTCAGTCTTCTAGTTTACTGACCTGTTCCATATAACCAAATCTGCTATTATTTCTTTCTAGTGTAGTTTTTAGGTTATTGTATTCTTCAGCTCTATTTGGTTCCCCCTTATATTTTCTAATTCTTTGTTAACATTCTTACTATGTTCTTCCATCTCTCTCTTGCATTCATTGAGTATCTTTATGACTATTACCTGAAACTCTTTAACAGGCAGATTGTGTATCTTTTCTTTAATTATTCTTCTGAGGTTGTCTTATTCGTTTGTTTGGACCATAGTCCTCTGTTTCTATTTGCCTAGTTCTCTGTGTTTATTTCTAAGTATTAAGTAGATTGACTACACTTCTTGAAGTTGGGAGCAGTGGCATTCTGTAAGAGATATCTTATGGAACCCAGCAGCACACCCCTCTGGACTGCAGCACTATATCCTCTAAGCATGCCCTGTATATGGCCTGTCTGGGCCCTTCTATTGTGGCAAGGCTGACCACTGGGTGTGCTGGTAGGTAGGCCTGGCCCCTGGCCCGGTCAGCTGCTATGACCTTCCTGGTGCAGGGTCCCAGAGCTTGTGCTGCTCTACTGATGGCAGGGCCAGGTTCAAGGGTGGCTAGCTATGGAGACAGGGAAGCTGGGGGTTGGCGCCAGTCTGCCAGTGGGTGGGTAAGCCTCCAGCACTAGTAGGGTAGAGGGAGGGCTCCACAATGATGCCTGTCAGCATCAGTGTCCTAGTGGTAGAAAAAACTCCTACATTCAGCTGGAGCCAGCATCTGATTCTTCAGGGGGACTACTAGTTGCCTCCTGCTGCTCCAAGAGTTTCTCCAAGATCTGCAGGTGGGTTCCTTTCAAATTACTGACTCTGTGCATGTGAGATTTTACACACGCCCTGTAAGAGCAGAGTCTCTGTTTCCTATAGTCCTCTAGTTCTCCTGTACATAAATCCTTTGAAGGATGACCTTCAAAGCCAGATTTTTGGGGGGCCCATCTTCCCTGTGCAGGACACCCCAGATGGGGAGCCCAATATAGGTTTTGGTGCTTCACTCCTTGAGGAGAATTCCGCAAATGTAATTATCCTCCTGTTTGTGGGCTGCCTATCAGGGAGGTGGGTCTTGACTATATTATGTCTCTGCCTCTCCTACCCATCCCACTGTGCTTCGTTTTTCATATCTTCAGTTGCAGAAAATCTTTTATGCTCGTCTTCAGGTCATTCTCTAGATACTTGCAATTGGTGTGCCCACTGGAGGAGGGGAGCTCAAGGATGGGAGGAGGTAAGCTCAAGGTCTTCCTACTCCACTCTCTAGACAACACTTCCCAAGAAAGCCTTTCAAGAAGTGTTTCTTCTAGATTAAGTCCTTCATTATAATCTAGATCTCACTTTCTCCTTCCTGTTTAGGGACTTCGTCTATTCATCTTGCTTCTCTAGATTCTATCTCTTACCATTGGATCCTTTTCATAAACATCCTGTTTAAACTTTTTTTGCCCCACATAAAAAACAATCAATCAATAGCCAAAAAACAGAGAGGCAGAAGGCAGGTAGGAGAAATATCAATAACCTCAGATATGCAGATTACACCACCCTTATGGCAAAAAGTGAGGAAGAACTAAAAAGCCTCTTGATGAAAGTGAAAGAGGACAGTGAAAAAGTTGGCTTAATGCTCAACATTCAGAAAACAAAGATCATGGCATCTGCTCCCATCACTTCATGGCAAATAGATGGGGAAACAGTGGAAACAGTGTCAGACTATTTTTTGGGCTCCAAAATCACTGCAGATGGTGACTACAGTGATGAAATGAAAAGATGCTCACTCCTTGGAAGAAAAGTTATGACCAACCTAGATAGCATATTCAAAAGCAGAGACATTACTTTGTCAACAAAGGTCTGTCTAGTCAAGGCTACAGTTTTTCCAGTGGTCATGTAAGAATTGATGCTTTTGAACTGTGGTATTGGAGAAGAATACCTACCTCCAATACCTGGTATTGGAGAAGAGTCCCTTGGACTGCAAGGAGGTCCAACCAGTCCATCCTAAAGGAAATCAGCCCTGAATATTCACTGGAAGGACTGAGGTTGAAGCTGAAACTCCAATACTTTGGCCACCTGATGTGAAGAACTGACTCGTTTGAAAAGACCATGATGCTGGGAAAGATTGAAGGTGGGAGGAGAAGGGGATGACAGAGGATGAGATGGTTGGATGGGATCACCGACTCAATGGACATGAGTTTGAGTGAACCCCAGGAGTTGGTGATGGACAGGGAGGCCTGGCGTGCTGCAGTCCATGGTGTTGCAAAGAGTCGGACATGACTGAGTGACTGAACTGAACTGAGAAGACAGACAAACCCACCATCAACTCATTTTCTTTCATCTACTGTTCTGTCTTACTCCCCTCTTTCACAACTAAATTTCATAAATAAATTTATCTTTCAAACCACTCCAATCTGGCTTCACCTCTAGTATTTTTAAATTATCCTTTTAAAGTAGTCAAACATACCTAATTTCAAAGATTTCTTTAATGTAACTTCTAGGCAGTATTCTTTCTCAAACTTTCCTTCTGACTCTTAATGTTCTTTATTATTCCTTTGCCATTTCTCTTAGGATACTAGATTTTTTAATTTAAGGGAGAAATTTCAGGAAGCTGTCCTAGGCCTTCCTCCCACCTGGAAATCTGTACAATATAAAAATTACCATATATAAAACTGAACTCACCTTTCTTCCCAAATTTGATCTTACTCTAGTATTTCAATCTCAACAAGGGCACTTTTATATCTATTCAACTGTTCAAGTAAAAATTTGGGAGTAATCCTTTTATCAGGCTCCACCCTCAAGTCTACATTTGGTCACCACTCTCTCATATAATTCTTGAATTACTTCACTTTTTTCCATCCTTGCCGTACCATCCTACTATAAAACATTAGTATCTCTATCCTGGATAACTTCAAAAGTCTCTTAAGAGGACCTGAGGAACAAAATCATCAGTCTAAAGTCAGAGATCTTAAAAAAAAACAACAAAGGCTTATCTAATTATATCACTCCCTTACCCTTTAATGGCTTCCACTGTCCTTAGATTAAAGCTCTCAATTTTTTTTTACTTGAAATATCTAGTTTATAATCTCATCTCCCACCAAATTTCTTCCTTTTTCTCTGCTCTAACAGACTAACTTTTCTTTAGTTCCTAAAGCATACCATGTTCTCTTATCACTAGGCTTTCAAACATGCTATTATTCCTTCTGTTCAGAACACTTCTGATCAGTCTCTTAATTACCATCTCTGTATTTAATCCTTCAGGTTTTCAGCTTACATACTGCTTCCACAGTGGGTCCTTTCCTGTCTCAAAAATATGCCTGCACAGCACCCTGTATTTCCCATTCCATAACAGTTATTACACTTATAAACTGTTTGCTGGTGATTTCTAAATTTCCAGGGAGACCATTCTGTGAGCTCTCTGAAGACAGGGATTATGTCAATGTTATCCACTGTTGTTTTTTCAATTGCCTGGAACAAGCTTTTGCATTTCAAGGACTAAAAAGCATGGCGATATCATTAAACAGAAATACACAATTCCAAAGTAAGAGTAGATTTAGGAAACCTGGCAAAATATTGTGGGGAATGAAAGTGGAGTTCAGTTGTTTTCACAACCAGTAAAACATTAATTGGGGGAATCAAGTAATATGCTATATTTAAGCAAAAACAATTTTAACAATTTTGATTTTTAAGAGATTAAATTAATTAATTATTACAAGTCTGCGAATGATGGTTTAAATTTTAAAATATCTTTATGACTGGGTTAATATTTTCAATTAAAGTTCATTTAACATTCAATAAAATATTTACAGGGTACCTTATTACATGACAAGATTATGTTATATACTAGAAAATGACTAGTTGGTAAAGACTGTTTTAATGACTATTTCTATTGAGTACATTTATAAAAGTGATGGTATATTAACTAAGAGTAGGTTCTAAAGTTGGTTTGCCTGAATCCAAATCCTGGTTCCACTACTTGCTAGGCATATGATCTTGGGGAAATGAAATTACTTGTATTCCTTCTTATTTGTAAAATGGGGATCGTAATAGTACCTATTGCAAAGGACTGCTCTGAGTATTAGATGAATTAACATGGAAATTATTTAGCCTAATACTTGGTGCAGAAAGACTACCCAATGACTGTTAGTAGTTATCATGATACTTAATAATTTAAAACTTAAGTTCATGAAGTAGAAAATTTCCTTCAGTAAGTAACAACACATAAAGTTTAGTTCTATAGTTTTACCAGAATTGAAGATAGAGTTATAAAGGGAAATAAAGGCATAAGAAAGAATGAAGAGACAGAAATAAAACAGAATATAAAAGGAGAAAAAGATACTGGTAAATAAATACATTTGTATCATATATAGAGAGGCATAAACCTGCCAATGGGCAGGAAGTCCCTAATTCCTGATTTAGAAGTTGTATTGTTAAATATAATATATTCAAAATATTTTCAGAGAAGAAAGCATAGTTATGAATAGCTCTGTATGTAATTATATAAGAAGTAATAATTTTTAACACTTATTGGAAAACATCTTCTATGGGAACTTCAGCTTAATTAAAAAAAATTATTTGTATCCTGTTAATGATCTGTATTGGGGAAGGAAATGGCAACCCACTCCAGTATTCTTGCCTGAAAAATCTCATAGACAGAGGAAGCTGGTGGGCTACAGTTCATGGGGTTCCAAGAGTCAGAAACGACTGAGTGACTAAACCACCACCAATCATCTGTAAACAGAGAAACTAAACAAATGTCTACATGGATTTCTAAGGAGTCTCTTTGGTGACAAATAACATGGTACAAGTGCTCTGGCTAAATTTTCATTCTCTTAGTCCAAAGCAATACTCCTAGAACCTGTATTTCCATGGAAATAGATGTCCTTTTTCTTTAGAGAAGATCAAACTCTCACTATAGAAGGTGAGGTCTAAAGAGAAGAGAAAACACTTGTGGATTTCTGGGAAGATAAAGGCACAGATCTGATTCTAGTTGTAGCTACCACTTAATAACCTTAAGTAAATAAAATGATATGGTGCAAGGAAGAATCATAATCTTAGTTCCTTCTCAGAACTAGGATTACGAGAAGTTATCAATTGGTAATTATATGCAGAACAAGTATAGTCTTCATTGCTAATTAATCTCTGTCACTAAATCTATTTTAACTAACTTAAAAGAGTGAATTAAAAAACAAACTCTAAGGCCACATTAAATATTTATTTTCAATTATTAGATTGCAAACATTCTTTACCTCAAAGTCATCATCGTCTCCTTCGGTGTAATGGGCATGGTTGTCTGGATTATTCACTTTGTCCAACAGTTCAACTGCCAGGGCCCTAGAGAGACCTGGCTGCCCTACAAATGTATGCTAAATAAAAATAAAACAAAGCTTCATGAGTATGCATTTATATCTATGGCTTATAGAAACTGTTATTTGTTCTTTTCCATTTAGTAACTCTCAGAGATAAGCATATGGAAGCCTACCAGTGCTAAAGAATTAGAGTGTATTATAAAAATATTAATGAGAGAATCCATAATTAAATGTTATAAAGCTAAAGAACTATTGTGAGGTAAGTTTATAATATGAATAATTTCTCTATGTAAAGTTAACTAATCTATATTAGGCTGTCAAATTACAACCTTGGCTAAAACAATGACATTTATTACACATGTCATTATGCACATGAAAATAAATACTGTGGTACAGTCCATATCACAGTAAGAAAAAAGCATGTATATTCTATGCTTACATATATTTAATTCAACAAAATTATGTTCAATTAACCTCTAATTTAAATAAATAAATATAAATTTAAAAATAAAATTATGTTCATATTGAAAGACATAAATTTTATAACATTTAAACAAAGTTTTCTTAGATTGTTATAATCAACTTTTCCTAATATAAAAGTATTTTATAAATACATACACAGGAGCATTCTATAAATTTACATAAGAAACCAAAACAGAGAAAATCAATTAATTTTAGATGAAAGCAACATTTTAAAGAGTTTTCTCCAAGGCAGGGGTGGGCAAACTACAGACCATGGGCAAAATCTGGTACACTACCTGCTTCTGTGAATAAAATTTTATTGGGTATTAAAGCCATACCCTTCATGTACTGGCTATGGCTGCTTTTGTGCTACCACAGCAAAACTGAGGAGACACAACAAGACTATATGTCTCACAAAGCCTATAATACACACCGTCTGGCTCTTTACATAATGCTTGCCTACCCCTGCTGTAAGAGATCACTAAGACTTTTATATTAAAAACCTAAATGCTGTTGTTCCAGTGATATGCCTAACTAACGCATGACTATAGAAAATACTCCTATAAATTCAATGACTTACAGTCAGAAGTCTTTCGGCGGTTGGTCTTTTTTTGGGGTTTTTGGTTAGTGCTATTTTGACAAAATTATGGAATGTTGATGACCTTCAAATAAAAAGAGACATGTATAAATATATTTCACTAATATTAGTTCTTTTGTTTTACTAAATTAACTTACAAGCAGTCAGAAAGACTAAAACATATGATTTTTTTCCTTAGGCCTCTTAGCTCTATGTAAACCAAAAAACTAAACCCAAAACAGACTATTTCCTTGGAAAATATACCAGGTTCATCTGTTAAGTAAAATACAATTAGTGAACAGAATACTAATATATATAACCTCTAAAATGTACACTAAAAGCTAGAAATGGGTAGGTGTGTCATCTATAAGGTTAATAACCTTGTGTTATAACCACTTAGGAATCAAAATGACCTTTTCTCACTGCTTAATTTATATAATATATAAATGTTTTGCTACACCCAAATTGTTAGGTGGCATCAAGGTAGGGTGGGTAATTAAACAGACTATACCTTTAAAAAGTCACTGAATTTCTTAGGAACAAGGGAAAAGAAGAGAGAGTGATCTTAGTAACCGAGAGTTTTCCTGCCAGCTGTATTGATGAAATGGGGAAAAGAAGATATGTAGGAATCTGGGAATTCCCTGCCAATACAGTACAGTGGCTAGGACTTGGCAATTTCAGGGCCATGGGCCTTGGTTTGGTCCCTGGTGGGGGAACTAAGATCCTCCAAGTTGTGTGGCATGGACAAAAAATGAACTAATAAAAAATTAATTACTTAATTAAAGGAACTGCATTTTGATCATGAATTAATGACAAAGAGAGGTACTGTACCATTGCCAAGATTCCACGGGAAGAAAGACTGGGCAAGAACCAAAAAGAATAACCTTAGTCATTACCAATGACAGTAATGACAAAGCAGTTCTCTTTAGAGAAATCAAATCACTACATTACATTGGTAGTTTGTGGTCCTCATATCATGGAGTGAGAAAGTACCTAAGACTGGCAAAGGTACTTCAATGGTAATAACTGTTCTGGAATCTCACTATGAATGTAGCTATTTTAGCTAACAGTCATTCATCCTTGAATGAATATTCAGTCATTCCTGCCATAAAGTCCTCCAATTCTAGTTGCTTAGGAATTTAGGTTTACCAGGAACAAGAGAAAAAACAAAACAAAACAAAACAGAACAGTGTCAATACAAAGGAATACCGCTAGCAGTAGGACATAAACGCCTTAACTTCTACAGTGTGATTTGCCTTTCATTCCTGGTACTATCCTCAGCATGGCCTGGCTCCTAAATAATACTATGCACAGGCAGGCCAATGAAACATTAAAAAAGTAGTTTAGGACTTTTTGGGGGAAAGGCCTTTTAGAATCTGAAATAATATATGGATTGTCCCTCCAGAAAAAAATGAATACATGTAAAGAATTCCAGGGGCTCACGTATCTCCCAAAAAGATAAAGAATCACTAAATTTAAGAATTTGGAAACTTTTATTTGTACAGTAAGTTTCTCTTATTAAATGTATGGCAAGACATTACCAGAAAAATAATTTTCAATTTTTATCACCTAATTGAAGACATCCTTATGGACTGTAAGAATAGGCAAGTTGTTTACTTTGTATGAGAAAACATTAGGATGCAAATGAGGAATAACTGTTTGAATGTTAGGGAAAATAGGTAGAGAAAAGCCAATGATGATTGATTTTAAGTGTCACTGTATTTGGGAAACCGTGTCCTATTATTTCTCATGAAAGTCAACATGTAATTAGTGGAAGTAAAGGAATACAGGCAAAATGAGTCTCCAAAATCTTAATGTGTTCATTTTAGATCATTTCCTCACTACATCTCCTATTCAAGCTGCCAAAGCAGTACATTATAATGGAATACTGACCAGGAAATAAACCTAGATCCTTGCCATAGCTCTGCAAGTAAATTAGATATGTAACGTTAGGGAAACTGTTTAATGCTCTGAGCTTCAGCTTTACCATCTTTAAAATAAGGGAATTAAACCTCTGTCTCTTTCAACCATAAAATTCTATAAATCTATATATCTATAACTCACCATTTTGTTTTGTCCTTTAGTTTTGGAGGTTGAAAATTACTTTTTGACATTAAGAAGAGGGCCCTGGAATAAAAATTTCAGTTAAAGAGCAAAACAAAACACTTTTATTATTACATACAATAATCAGAATCAATTCTGCAATGAATTTATGCAAGATTATTACATAAGTGGGTACTCAAGATTTAACTGATATGGAATATGGAAATTAATGTTTTATATTTTGGAAACCTTATGGAAAATTTCTCCTGGCTCTAGAGAAGATATTTATATTTCCAACAAGCTCTTATTCACAAGGCAAAGCAACTAAACATTTGAGAAGGTTTTTACTACCATACTGTTACATATATAACTAGTATTATATCTTAAGCATAAGTCTATATAATTGTGTATCATTGTGTTAACACACTGAGATGATATACTACTCTAAGATTAGGTTGCATGTTTAGCCTCTACAATTATTTTGGGTGAATAGGCAAATTATATCCACTTCTTTGTTTCCCCTTTTGAATGAAACAGAAATCAACCTGCAAGAGGACTTTCCTTCTCCATGAATTAACCTTTGACCAATCTTTTTAAGGGACTATGGGGGTAGAAGACTGAAGGATTTTAAAAGGAAGTTTTATTTCAGTATTTCCTACAAAACTCCAATGTTTTCAAGCAAACTCCTTAGTCTTTTTTATTAAATACCAAAGATGTTTTCTTTTTAAAAATTAAATGATTTATATATAAAAGAAAATTGAAGAGAAAAAAGTCTATATTCCTCTCACCCTATGACATTATTTTAAATCTTCTGCTTTTCTTTTCAGTCTTTATCTAAATATTAACCAATTACTAAATTATTATAATAGGCAACATTATATTCTGCTTTTTTCCCTGATAATCAATTTCCCATGCTGCTTTGGTTTACATATATGTATTAGCTGCTCTTATGACTGCACATTTAGATTTTTCCCCTGCAAGCCTGAAGCTGATTCTTAGACTTTTCCCGAACTATTTCCTAAGTATAATTTTCACAAGTGTAGAATCAATGCAACATTTGTACTGTTCATAACAGATAACATCCAAATTATTTTCCTAAAGGTCTGTACTTATCAGCATTCCAGCTAAAAGCAGGTATCTTTTAACTTATATATCTTTTTTTTGGTGTTATTATTATTTTTTTAATTGGAGGCTAATTACAATAATGTGGTGGTTTTTGCCATACACTCACATGAATCAGCCATGGGTGCACGTGTTCCCCATCCTGAACTAACTTATATATCTTTAGGTACTTGTGAGGTTCAATAGTTTTTCATGTTTCTCTAGTATCTGATACTTGCTCATAAACAATTTATCTTTTGCTCTTAGAGTCTTTGAATGAGTTACCTATGTAATAAATATCAATAATTAATATTATATGTTGGGAGAATACTTTCCCCTATTCTGCTGATTTTCTTTTTAACCTTTACTGTTTACATTAAAAATTTAAATTTTGGCCCAACTTATCTTTTCCTTCAAAATATTAAAAACCCCTTCACAGTCTCTCAAATATTTTTTCTAAGATAATATACTCTAAAATATAAATGATTATAGTAAGCAACTACCTCTTCATCATTCCTAGACAAAGTATAAAGAAACAAAAGCAAATGAGAACAGAAATAAAAAATTCATCTGCATTCTATCATCTGTTTATAGTTCTACATAGGACAAAAAAAGAAATGTTTTTAATCAATGGAAGAATAAAAAAAAGACTTAAAACTTTAAAAATGATAACTGCTATATCCTAGTATATTTATTAAAGGAAATTTGTTTTAAGGAAAAGTTTCAGACAGACTCTGTGTTGTCTTAGAAAGAACAACAGATCAAGTTTTAGACAAGATTATTCCTACAACTCTCAGAATACTTTTATTATTTCAATATACTTTAAATGAGCTCAGACTACCCAAGTTGTCAGTACTTCACTCTCCCTGAGGACCTTACTACTAACTCCATAATTGTAAATACTGAGAACACCTCATGGGATGAAGATCAAACATAGGTGGTTGAAGTTCTCCAAGTTCAATTGCTGTTATTCCTACTGCCCAGATATCACAGAGTTGGTTGTAGCCACCATTCTTTTCTACTGCTGCAACTTCTGGGGCCATCCTAGAAGGAATCAATAAATATAACATTTTTGTTTTTAAAAAATTATATGAAATTTGTTCTTTTGTTATATTCACTAGACTTTTTGGAGGGAAAGAGGCTTAGAGGCATTTACTAGAAAAGAAGAAACTTTACTATTAACAGAAAAAAACTTAATAAAGACCACATATACACACGCTTCTAAAACTTTGGTTCTCAAAATCTTGTGAATACTGTTTTATAGCATGGGAAAACAAAAAGACCACCTAAATCTCTGTGAAGGTCAGAGAAAAGTTCCTCAAAGGGGGTGAGACTCACAGAATAAATGAGCAGGGAGTTGAGGGGGGTTGAGGCACCTGGACTATTTTAGTCAGAGGAAACAAGTACGAATGCAGGGAAACAGGCCAGCACGAACACACAGAGAGGTGACAGGACGCTGCTGCTCAATGTACAATCTATAGGCGAACACAGGGCCAGAGGCAGTTTGCTATCAGTCTCTGGTAAGTACAGAAACCGAAAGTAAGTATTCTTATCCAGATAAACGGTCATTTTTTAAAAGCAATTTATTTTAAATTTATTTTATAAAAGTATCAGTCTGTGGTGGACAGAATATGAAAAAGAAAAAGTCATTCATCACAGTTTGAGAAGGTCTAGAAAGTATTTGGAAAATAAACCTCAGAGACAGAGGCTAGATAATGAACGGTCTACTGATTATATGAGAAAGATTAGATTTTACTGTGAAAATGGAAAATTTAATTATGATATAAAACTCATGGCAACATGAAGGATGGTGTGAGAGGAAGTGAAATCAGAATCAGGGAGATGAATTAGAAGACTATCTGAAAAATATGAGGGGAAAAAAAGGACGTTTCAAAGGCAGTGGCAGGGAGGATAGAATCAAGGGGCTGACTGAAGAGACTGAATATAAAATATCTGTGGATACTGAAGTAGTGCTATTACCAAACAAGTGCTGGAAATATACAGGACTGAGGGTCAACTGAGCAGCTGAGTTGGAGTTATCTGTTTGGGAGTTGCTGTGCATACTTAATCACTCAGTCGTGTACAACTCCTTGTGACCTCATGGACAGTAGTCTGCCAGGCTCCTCCAGGCAAGAATACTGGAGTGGGTTGCCATGACTACCTCCAGCGAATCTTCACAACCCAAGGATCGAACCCAGGTCTCCTGCATTGCAGGCAGATTCTTTACCATCTGAGCCACCAGTCAGTGGTATATGAAAATGGCATCTAAAGTTATAAAGTATAGATGATATTACTCAGGATTTTTGAGTGTTTATTATTTTTAAATTAATTTATATTTATGCTGAATATTCACAAGGTAGAAGTCACTTTTATGTGCCCTTAGGTTACAGAAACTTATATTACACAGCGTCTCTCAACTTAAGTGTGTTTAAGGATATAATGAAAGCAGTGTTTTAGAAAGATTATTTTGTCAGTAATTGGAAGGATGTAGTAGAAGCAGGAGGGCTGATAAACACTAATGGTAGGATAGGATGCATGAATTTTAACAACATGCAAATGAAATCCTAGATTAAAACAGATGCAATATCAAAGGAAAGGGTAATAAAATGACACGAGATTATAACACAATTTTCTTTTGAAAATCTCCCACCTATGAGACCTCCCAACACAGCATCTCAGGGACAGCAGGAATTATTGGCACTTTAACACAGGAAACGCTGGACAAGGAAAATGAGTATCAAAGTTCTGTAACCCATCAGATCTATGATAGTATCAAGGAACCTGAATGTCTCCAGGCTTCAGTCAAGTACAAATTGTATTACTAAGCATCAATGTTGTTCACTAATCTTAAAGAGATGAAATGGACAAAATTCAATCATAATAATATCTTACCAATAAGGGGTGCCAATGAAAGATTTTCTCTTTGCAATAGTAGCTGTTATTTTTGCAGCTACACCAAAGTCAGCTGGTGGGGTAAAAACAGAACAGAAAATTTTAGTTTTCAATAAAACCACCAACATTTCTAAATTTCATCCTCAGAGACATCATTATTAATAATTCAGATAGAATACTTAGAGAAATGTATATAAATTGAATATAAATATAAATTGAATACCTAAATCCCTTCCTGTTTAGTTCAAAACATAATCATTATAAGAAAATAACTTATTGGCACTTTATTAGAATAAAAACATACTTTATTAAGAACAAAGTTATTAAAAAACTTTTCATTACAAGTAACTTAAGTTGGGAAAAAACCATCCACCTGGATTCCTTTTATTCTAACACAACTAGGTTAGTATTTCAGTGCTGTTTTTCTGGAAAATAATTTTTAGGAATTTGAAATAACATACCTAATTTTACATCACCATGATCTGTCAATAAAATATTTGCACCCTAAAGCAAAAACACAAATGCTATTTAGTATCATAAAATTCCTTTCAATAAAATTATCAATTTAAACAGTTTATTATTATTATTTTTTATTGAAGTAGAGTTGATTTATAATGTTGTACCAATCTCTGCTATACAGCAAAGTGACTGAATAATACACATAGAGACATTTTAAAAAATATTCTTTTCCATTACGGTTTATCAAGAACTCACTGTACTATATAGTAGGACCTATTGTTTATCCACCGTATATATAAGAGTTTACACTTGCGAATCCCAAACTTCCTTCCTCCCCCCAACCACCTTTCCCTTGGAAACCACAAATCTGTTCCCTGTGACTGTCAGTCTTAAACATATTGAGTTTAAATTAAGTTAAACAGACTTACTTTGATATCTCTATGCATTTTCCCTTTAGTATGCAAATAGGCAAGACCCTGAAGTTAAAAAAAAAAAAGTATATATTAGCAAAACTGCAAACTTCACACCTAAATTTCTACTTAAATTCTTATTGAATAAGAAAAACCAGAATGTCCTTTTTTTGAGGGGAAAAAACCTAGATGTGTTTCTTTTTACTAATTAATGTTTACTAAATTTTAAGATTTTTGAATCCATTTTCTGATAAAAACAAGAAATACTTTACTGTAACATCACCACCACAATCAAGATAATGAACATATTCATCACTCCCAAAAGTTCCTCCCATATATAAACACTGATATACTTTGTCGCTATAGATAATTTTAAGTTTCTAGAGTTTTATGTAAATAGAATCATACAGAATATTCTTTTATCTTATTTAATTCACAATATTAATTTGACATTCCTTGTTAGTGTGTTATCAATATTTCATTTTTTTAATTACTGACCATTCTACCATACAGTTATTACAGAATTTATTTATTCACCTGTTGACAGATATTTGGGTTGTGAGTTGTTTCCAGCTTTTGATTATTATATAGAAACCCACTCTAAAGATTTATGTCAAGTATTTGTATGATTTTTCCCTCTTGGGTAAATAACTTAGATATGACTGGGTCATATGGTGGTACAAGTTTAAATTTCTAGGCAACTGCCAAACGGTTTTCCAAAGCAGCTGTACAATTTTGCATCGAAACTAGCAGTGTATGAGAGTTCCAATTAACTCACATACTCACCAACTTTATGAGGGTCAGTCTTTTTAATTTTAGCCACTCTAAGTGGTGTGTAGTGGTATCTCATTGTGGTTTTAATTCACATTTTTCTAATAACTAATGATATCGAGCATATTTCTCATATCCTTATTTGCAATCTATACAGCTTTTGGTGAAACATCTGTTCAAATCTTTTATCCATTTGTTTAATTGGTGCTTTTCCTATTATTTATTTAGTTTTGAGAGTTCTTTATATACTCTAGAGACAAGCCCTTTATCAGATTTATACTTTGCAAATACCTTTTTTGTCTTTTTATTCTCTTAATAGTATGTCTTGAAAAGCAGAAGTTTAAAATTTTAACAAAGTCAAATTTGCATCATGATTTTTATGTTTGAAAAGGCTTTTATTAACTCAAGATTGCAAAATTTTCTTCTATGTCTTCTTCTATAAGTTCTAGTTTGAGGTTTTATATTTAGATGTAAGTGATAAGTGTTAATTTTTACATATGTCACAAAATGTGGTTCAAAGTTCATGTGCTTGACTCGGGTTCGATCCCTGGGTTGGGAAGATCCCCTGGAGGAGGGCATGGCAACCACTCCAGTATTCTTGCCTGCAGAATCCCCATGGACAGAAGAGCCTGGTAGGCTACAGTCCGTAGGGTCACAAAGAGTTAGACATGACTGAGCGACTAAGCACAGTTCAATTATTCCGTAACCATTTATGGAAAAACCTATCCCTCCTCTTTTGAACTGTCTCTTCACCTTAGTCGGAGAAGGCAATGGCACCCCACTCCAGTACTCTTGCCTGGAAAATCCCATGGAAGGAGGAGCCTGGTAGGCTGCAGTCCATGGGGTCACTAAGAGTCGGACACACTGAGCGACTTCACTTTCACTTGTCACTTTCATGCACTGGAGAAGGAAATGGCAACCCACTCCAGTGTTCTTGCCTGAAGAGTCCCAGGGACGGGGGAGCCTGGTGGACTGCCGTCTATGGGGTCGCACAGAGTCGGATATGACTCAAGCGCCTTAGCAGCAACAGCATCTTCACCTTTGTCAAAAATCAGTAGCCATATATGTGTGGAATTATTTCTAGTCTTTCTAGATTTCTATAATCTTTTGGCATAATCTACTCTTATGCCAGTGCTTACTACTATGTTTCATTTAGTGTAGTTTTATAGGTCTTGAAATTGCTACTGTTGGTCCTCAAATTTTTTTTTTTCACAGTTGTTTCGACTATTCCAGGTCCTTTGTGTTTCTGTAGGAATTTTAGAATCAGCTCATCAATTTCTAGAGGGAAAAAAAAAGCCTCCTTTGATTTTGATTGCAATTGCATTGAATCTACAGTCAGTTTGGGAAGAAATGGTATCTTAGTTGCATAAAATGTTCTGACCCATGAATACAAGAATACTACAGAAGGCAAAGTTCTCAGTTTACGTAGGTCTTCTTTAACTTCTCTAAGTCATTTTACAGTTTTTAGTATACAGGTGTTTATTCTTCTTTGTTACATATATCCCAAAGAATGTCATATTTTAGTTATTATAAATTGTATTGTTGCTAGTCTGGAAATCCAACTGAATCTGTATATTGATCTTGAATCTTGCAGCCTCCCTAATCACACTCACTAGTTCTACTAGCAGAGAAGGCACTGGCACCCCACTCCAGTACTCTTGCCCGGGAAATCCCATGGAGGGAGGGGCCTGGCTACAGTCCATGGGGTCGCTAAGAGTCAGACACGACTGAGCGACTTCACTTTCATTTTTCATTTTCATGCATTGGAGAAGGAAATGGCAACCCACTCCAGTGTTCTTGCCTGGAGAATCCCAGGGACAGAGGAGCCTGGTGGGCTTCTATCTATGGGGTTGCACAGAGTCGGACACGACTGACGCGACTCAGCAGCAGCAGCAGCAGTTCTACTAGCTTCTTTGTAGACTCTATTCTATTTTCTACAAAGATGTAGTTATGTAGTCTGTGAACAGAGACAGCTTGAATTCTTACTTTTTAGTCCAGGTGCCTTTTATTTCACTGCTTTTGTTTTTTGTCCTGTCCAAACGTCTAGAATCTGTTAAAAAGTGGTGAGAGCAGACATCTTTGCCTTGTTTGACTGACCTTGGTGGGAAAGCACCTAGTCTTTACCATTAAGTATGATTTAGTTGTAGGTTTTTCATAGGTGCTCTTTATCAGGCTGAGTTAGTTCCTTTCTATTCGAAGTATGCTAAGAATTTTTATCAGAAATGAGCATTGGATTTAGCTAATGCTTTTTCTGTGTCTATTTAGATGATCCCATGGTTTTGCTTCTTTTTGTTTGCTAATGTAATCACTTACTTGAAATGATTTTGAATGTTAAATCAACACTGCCTTCTATGATAAACCCTACTTGTCTATGATGTATTATCTTTTTATATATTGTTGGGATTACCTAAACCATGCCTTTTTATCCAGTCACCTGTTAACAGATACTAGATGAGGAATTTTGTCAGCGTAACACAATTTTAAAATTCAAACTAGTATCTTGGAGGTCATCCCTTCCACAGCTTCATTTTATATTTGGGGAACTAAAACCACAGACGAGATAATGGTCATACACCAGGGCCAGAATGGAAATGCAAATTTCTGTTTTGCTTTCTACTTCCATTTAGCACTCTGTCCATTACTTAAAGAAGCAAGGAACTTTGAAAATTAAAATATTAACAACACTAATCCGTCAACAATTCTGTGCTATGAGTGCATGATTAGCGTTTTATGTGAATACAAAAAAGCAGATTTTTAATGTGACTGTTATAGAAATATATGTAAATTATTTATATATAAAAATTTACTTTTATATATCTAAACAATAAAATTTTAAAGCATGTGGAAACCAACTCTTTCAGAAATGACTAGAGCTTTCTCTTAATTTACGTTAAATTCTCAATTTCTAAAATATGGAAGAATAACATATAGAATATCAATTTCTCTTGTAAACAAACTACACAATCTAGGAAATGTAGAGATAGAAGCATCAATTAATAAGTATCAGTTGTGAACTGAAAAAATAAATAACACAACCACTACTACTTCATCCTTCTTCCTAACTTAGATGCCTTAAAGCATGTGAACAAAATTAGCTGCTAATTTTTTCAATGAGTAATCTTTCAAGGAACTAAAAAAATAAACTGGAAGAAAAACTGTATACTCTCTATACCTACTGAAGACTCATAACCTATTTTAACATACTAAAAGCACTCAGAGGATCTGAAATAAAGAAGGAAAGAAATCTCTACTTAATACACTGTTTACTGAGCTTATAAAAAGGGATTCTGATATTAATATTATCTATTAATATCACATAGATCAAAGGTTTCCAGATAACATTCTAGGTTATTGCCATGAAACTTTATTCTCATTTTGGGAGAAACAGTAAAAGACCTCATATCTTTTTTGTGGCCGTAAAACTCAAAGGGAAAGCTTGGATGTGTTATAATTGAGAGGTCTGATGATTCATTCATGAAAACCAATTCATACCTATGACTTTCCTTAGCTTTGCAGCAATTGAGGGACAAGCACTACAAAGCAGAACACCAAACAACACCCCTGTGTATACTACTATTCACTTAAATGAATTTCTGGGACTCATTCACAAAAGAAATAACTAGGCTTACAGAATTACAGTATGAGAGGTTAACAGAAAAATTTGGTTTACTCTTTCTCTTTGGGGCAGATCACCATTTTACTGTTTTCAACTGTGAAACTAGAACTGCATTTCTATCTACATAAGCAAATATAGTACCTGTAAAGTTTCTCTGCATACATAGGCTATTTGCAGTTCTGATAATGGTCCAGTAACTAGAAATTAAAAAAGAGATCACATCATTATACATTTGAACACAACAGACTAAAAACACTTTAACAATGACAAGCAATTATAAAACTTCTTCTCTCTCTCTCTCTGTCTATGTATCTATATATCTATATATATATCACTGGGTGACTTATCATGAGCATCTATTATTCCTAGAATCAGGGAACAAAAAAAAAAGTAAAGTAGAAAATTTTTCAATGCAATTTAAAAATGGAAGATTTGCTTCATAACGACTTTGGTCAGTGAAACTATTAAGCCCCCGTTATGAGCAAAGCACAGTACCAGGTATCACAAGATGTTCTATACAAAGCAATGGACATGATCTCAATCCTGAACAACTAAAGATAAATAAATAAATGAAGCCCCCAAATGAGAAAAACATATATAATTACAGTTATATACACATGTTAAGGGATTCCCTGGTGGCTCAGACAGTAAAGAATGTGCCTGCAATGCAGGAGACCTGGGTTCAATCCCTGGGGTGGGAAGATCCCCTGGAGAAGGGAATGGCAACTCACTCTAGTATTCTTGCCTAGAGAATTCCATGGATACAGGAGCCTGGCGGGTTACAGTTCATGGGGTTGCTAAGAGTTGGACACGACTGAACAACTAACACTTTCACACTTTCATACATGTTATAGGACCATAAAGAGAAATTGATTGTTGAAAAGGCATAATATACTTTTTTTTTTTTTAAAGTCACGATGTTATTCCCTTAGCATTATTCTTTACTATATCCAACAAAACAAGGACCTTGATCCAATACCTTACGTAAGAATTCAAAAAGTAATCAGGTCACTTGTGACAACCAGATCTTTCCCTAATGAAATGTAAAATCTTTCTGCAAGTACCTAACTAGGTGCTTTGAAAAGAACGCCTTCCAATACCATGAGAAAATATTTGAAGTTGGGAGTGGCATTTGCTGACAGTGAGGTCAAAATCGGATACTTTTATGCAATCTTTACTTAAAATATTTTACAACATATTTTAATCACTGGTTCTCTATACCTACTTTTAGGAACATAAAATTTTGATTCTTGTAACTTGATAAAATAGTAGTAAAAAAAGGGAAACAATTTCATTAAAAGTTACTATAGGTATAGTTGTTCTTGATTACTATGCTATCTAATATATTATTTACAGGGATGAATACTTTTAAGATTCAACTTAATTAAAAAAATAGCAGGTTTAATAATGGAAAGCAGGGATTTCACAAATAAAATTAATGTCTCAAAACCATTATTTCAGCTTAAAAGGGGAAGTAAAAAAAAAAAAGTCTGCTGCATAGTTTTATTAATCCATAATCCTGAGTTCTCACTTTGTGAAAATGTGGATAAAAATTATAAATATTAGATAAAAAGTCTTCCTATAAAAGATCATAATTCTTCATAAAATCACAGAAAAGAATTTTAAACTGAGTGACACAGTTTCCTACCAATAATTTTTTAAATTTTTTAAAAATCAACAACAGGGGTAAAATAAAAGAGAACAGTCATTATAGTATAATAATGTAAAGGAAAATTCAATTCAATTCAGAAAGTTGACTAAATTAACATAATAAAATGGCAACCCACTCCAGTATTCTTGTCTGGGAAATCCCATGGGCAGAAGAGCCTGAGGGCTCCAGTCCACAGGGTCACAAGAGAGTCAGACAGGACTTGCAACTAAACAACAAATAAAATATTCCAAATTCTTAAAATTATATATTTTAATACAAAATATTATAGCAATAATTAAATTGTTTCCCAGTCAGCACGTTATCATTAATAGATAGACAGATAATTTGCTTTATGTGAGAGTTACCTTTTGCATTTCAATTTTAATTTACAAGGAAGTTTAGGCAGTTTTGTTTGTAGATAAAATACTTCCCTATATACTACTTAAGATTTCCTAGAGACTACATCTGAAAAGTAAAATCTAGATTCTTCAAGTACTCTTGGATTTCTTCATCAGGCTCCAGCAATTTAACTGAATACCAACAAAATATAAAATTGAGATTTCTTTCATGCAACACTCCAGAGCACGACAGAATGTAAAACAGTAAATCTACATGTTAGCATCTCTTGTTAACTAGAGACATAAAATAACAATTATTAAAGTAAAAGTTTTAAAACATAGAGAGAAATTAACAGTACCATGGTAAATATCTTGAAGTGATCCTCCACCACAATATTCCATACAAATCCAGAGTTTTTCCCGACTAACATGAAACAGAAAGAAAATTATTATTAGCTAGTAATTTTCAACCACTGACATACTTTGAAGATTGTAACTCTTCAGCATAGCAAGGTTTAGGATAGACTACAACAGGAAATTGTCCTGACAGTTTTTCTTCAGGATACAGAAAAGCATATTAATTTTAGCTCTGTTCCCACCTTAAATAGTTTAGAATGTGATTGGTATTACAAGGTAAAACACTTGTAACCATTCACAGTATTTCGTTAAGGTTGCCAGATAGGGTAAAAATGCATAAATGAAGCTGTCATTATTAATATATCAGAGGAGCCAATAAGAAGATCTGAGAAATTTTAGAACTTTAGACAAGCAATTTTTAAAATTTAAATACAAAACAGTATTTACATGAAAGGGAGGGGATGTGGGGCAAAGAAGTATGAAATACAAAGAGAGAGATTAGATGCTTTGTGTTTTTCACCTGAGATAGCTCCCAAAGTAGGCAACAATGTTGCAGTGTTTACATTCTTTAACCATAAATATCTCTTGCTGAATCAAAGAAAAATCATCTCCTGAAAAACAAAATGATAATAACCTGGTCAACATGTTACATTTTGTGTCATTATGTATAGGAAGAAGGAAGGAAACCTTCACAACAAGTATCAAAAATGAGGAATTAGACATTCTTAATACTTTAATGAGAATCTACACTTGCAGTTTCTTTCTACAAAGTCAGAAGCTATAAAAATGCATGAAGTCCTAAAACTCATAGTTTCACTTCAATGTTTACTTTCTTGAGATATACACAGATAATATTCTCTACAGTACTATTTATTGATGAAAGAATGGTCAAACAATTTATGGTACAGTCACAGATACTACAACTCAGTTATAACATGTTTTGCTATGAAAACAAGCTCATGACACATGAAGTGAAAAGGGGATATTATGTAAGTACATATGCAGAAAAAAGGTCTCAAGAAATATACATAATGTAGTAAAATTTTAAGTAATTTGGTTTTCTTCTTTTATTTATATTTTCCAATTTGTCTACCAAAAACCTATTTGGGTTAACTAGAAAAAGCTATATTAAAATATTTATCATATATGGGGATTTTATGGTCATTATGGGCTCCTTAGAATGACACTGTCACTATCAAACTTCATTTTTGCATAGAAATAGTGTTTTATTTCAGTAAAAGGAGTTAAGGAGTTGATACATCAGTGCATTTCTATTATGTAAATGCAATATAATGTACAAGATCTCAAGATCTGGATTAACACACCTGGATTTAAGTCTGGACTCAGCCATTCACTGGCATGTAACCTTGGGCAATCTAACTCTTCTGAGTCACACCTGAATCCGTTACCTACTATTTAAATTCATTTCTTATCTACCATTTTGGCTTCTTATCTACCACTTCCTTAAACATTCCCTACATTTTAGTAATACCAGTTGCTCATCATTTTTGTAACAGATTCTTATGTCCCCAAGTTTCTGTTACTCCAAGTCTCTCAGGTGGGAAAGTTGTGAGGAAGAGGATGGAGTGCATTTAGTACAATATCTGACACAGAATAAATGCAATAGCAATATTATATGTTGGAGACAAGAAAGATACAAACAAATGTGTTCCTCATTAGGATATCACCGTAAGATGTTGTTATTAGATAGTGTTTTGAAATGTTCTTTTGCAACACATCTGGTTTAAGCCTGAGCCTTCTGCACTGTAGGTGTATTCTTCTACCACTGAGCCACCACTAAAGCCCGAGCTCTAACTTAGTCATCTTAGAATAACATACAAGGACCAAGACGGAAAAACTTACACATTAGGTCTAGATAAATAAATAAAATTCTCACACACAAATCAGAGATATTTTCCCCTTTATACAGCAAGTTTCAATTGAAAGCCAAAACAAAATAATATTTTTGCCATGTCATAAAATACTTAAAAAAAAATCAAACATTATTGATGTGGTTTATACACACATTTAACTATGACACACCAAATTTATTCATAATCATGAAAGCACTCTTTTCAACAGTCCCTTCATGTAAACATTGTGATATTTCAGTTAACAATTTTAAAGAACTAGATAAATAAAAAAGGACACAGTCTTGAAACAATCAAAATCTGAGCAAAAAATCTACAGAAAATTTAGCTTTTACTTGTAAAAGTGAGAAAACACGTACTACATGAATGGTTGAAGTGAAGTGAAGTGAAATCGCTCAGTCGTGTCCGGCTCTGTTGACCCCATGGCCTGTAGCCAACCAGGTTTCTCGGTCCATGGGATCTTCCAGGCAAGAATACTGGAATGGGTTGCCATTTCCTTCTCCAGAATGGATGGTTCAGTTCAGTTCAGTTCAGTCGCTCAGTCGTGTCCGACTCTTTGCGACCCCATGAATCACAGCACGCCAGGCCTCCCTGTCCATCACCAACTCCTGGAGTTCACTCAGACTCACATCCATCGAGTCAGTGATGCCATCCAGCCATCTCATCCTCTGTCGTCCCCTTCTCCTCCTGCCCCCAATCCCTCCCAGCATCGAAGTCTTTTCCAATGAGTCAACTCTTTGCATGAGGTGGCCAAAGTACTGGAGTTTCAGCTTTAGCATCATTCCTTCCAAAGAAATCCCAGGGTTGATCTCCTTCAGAATGGACTGGTTGGATCTCCTTGCAGTTCAAGGGACTCTCAAGAGTCTTCTCCAACACCACAGTTCAAACGCATCAATTCTTCGGCGCTCAGCTTTCTTCACAGTCCAACTCTCACATCCATACATGACCACAGGAAAAACCATAGCCTTGACTAGATGGACCTTAGTCGGCAAAGTAATGTCTCTGCTTTTGAATATGCTTTCTAGGTTGCTCATAACTTTTCTTCTAAGGAGTAAGTGTCTTTTAATTTCATGGTTGCAATCACCATCTGCAGTGATTCTGGAGCCCAGAAAAATAAAGTCTGACACTGTTTCCACTGTTTCCCCATCTATTTCCCATGAAGTGATGGGACCGGATGCCATGATTTTCGTTTTCTGAATGTTGAGCTTTAAGCCAACTTTTTCACTCTCCTCTTTCACTTTCATCAAGAGGCTTTTTAGTTCTTCTTCACTTTCAGGCACAAGGGTGATGTCATCTGCATATCTAAGGTTATTGCTATTTCTCCTGGCAATCTTGATTCCAGCTTGTGTTTCTTCCAGTCCAGCGTTTCTCATGATGTACTCTGCACAGAAGTTAAATAAGCAGGGTGACAATATGCAGCCTTGACGTACTCCTTTTCCTATTTGGAACCAGTCTGTCGTTCCATGTCCAGTTCTAACTGTTGTTTCCTGGCTTGCATACAGATTTCTCAAGAGGCGCACGACTGCACTCATCTCACATGCTAGTAAAGTAATGCTCAAAATTCTCCAAGCCAGGCTTCAGCAATACGTGAACCGTGAACTTCCTGATGTTCAAGCTGGTTTTAGAAAAGGCAGAGGAACCAGATATCAAATTGCCAACATCCGCTGGATCATGGAAAAAGCAGGAGAGTTCCAGAAAAACATCTATTTCTGCTTTATTGACTATGCCAAAGCCTTTGACTGTGTGGATCACAATAAACCGTGGAAAATTCTGAGAGAGATGGGAATACCAGACCACCTGACCTGCCTCTTGAGAATGAATGGTTACATATACCCTAAACATAATAGTCTGCAAACAGAAGCGGATCAGTGAAGATAATCCAAAATAGACAATAATCTCACGTTCCCCATTATCAAGAGGCAGCAAGAGGGAGCAATTCTTGAAGATTATAGTAAAAACCTGCCCATGTGGAGGCTTTGCTTGTCCACTTATGGATACAAAGAATTGTCTCTCCTTCCTCCTCCCTCTGAGCCCTCCTATTAGTAGTTCTCACCCATTTGCCTGAAACTTTTCCATTATATAC
This sequence comes from Oryx dammah, assembly GCF_014754425.2. NCBI lineage: Eukaryota > Metazoa > Chordata > Mammalia > Artiodactyla > Bovidae > Oryx > Oryx dammah. The sequence continues at coordinate 59,153,268 of NW_024070210.1, read as the reverse complement.
TAAATTTTATTATTTATACAGGCTAATTTCAACAAGTAGGCTAGATTCCAGTCCATCCTTCATTTTATCAAGAAGACCTGAACTACAAAGGAAAGAAAAATAATCACCCTTTGTTACCATATGCTTTGGATATCTATCTACTCACTTTCATGTGTTTCTTTTTAAATTATTTATTTTTAATTGGAGGATAACTGCTTTACAATATTGTTTTGGTTTCTGCCATATATCAACATGAATCAGCCATAGGTATATGTATGTCCCCTTCCTTTTCAACTTCCTTCCCACCTCCTTCCCCATCCCACCTCTCTCTGTGTTTCTGATGGGTTTTGGCTGTGAAATCTGGCTTCTGGGATCTTAGTTTCCTGATCAGGGATAGAATCAGTGTGCTGTGCAATGAAGGCACAGAGTTCTAACAGTGAACCACCAGGGAATTCCCTATCCATTAACTTTTCCTTTTTTTTCAATTGAAGTATAGTTGACACCTACCCACTTTTCAGTGATCACCAAAGTCGCATCCATGGAAAAGCAAGATCATTGAAAAGCAAGAGAATTCCAGAAAAAACATCTATTTCTGCTTTATTCACTACACCAAAACCTTTGACTGTGTGGATCACAATAAACTGTGCAAAAATCTGAAAGAGATGGGAATACCAGACCACCTGACCTGCTTCCTGAGAAATCTGTATGCAGGTCAGGAAGCAACAGTTAGAACTGGACATGGAATAACACAGACTGGTTCCAAATTCGGAAAGGAGTATGTCAAGGCTGTATATTGTCACCCTGATCATTTAACTTCTATGCAGGGTACATCATGCAAAACTCTGGGCTGGATGAAGCACAAGCTGGAATCAAGATTGCCAGGAGAAATAGCAATAACCTCAGATATGCAGATAACACCGCCCTTATGCCTGAAAGCGAAGAACTAAAGAGCCTATTGATGAAAGTAAAAGAGGAAAGTTGAAAAAGTTGGCTTAAAACTCAACATTCAGAAAACTAAGATCATGGCATCTGGTCCCATCACTTCATGGCAAATAGATGGGGAAACAATGGAAACAGTGAGAGATTTTATTTTTCTGGGCTCCAAAATCACTGCAGACGGTGACTGCAGCCATGAAACTAAAGACGTTTACTCCTTAGAAGAAAAGCTATGACCAACCTAGACAACATATTAAAAAGCAGAGACATTATTTTGCCAACAAAGGTCCATCTAGTCAAAGCTATGGCTTTTCAAGTAGTCATGTATGGAAGTGAGAGTTGGAATTATAAAGAAAGCTGAGCGCCGAAGAATTGATGCTTTTGAACTGTGTTGTTGGAGAAGACTCTTGAGAGTCCTTTGGACTGCAAGGAGATCCAACCAGTGGATCCTAAAGGAAATCAGTCCTGAATATTCATTGGAAGGACTGATGCTGAAGCTGAAACTCCAACACTTTGGTGACCTGATGCGAAGTACTGACTCACTGGAAAAGACCCTGATGCTGGGAAAGATTGAAGGCACGAGGAAAAAGGGACAACAGAGTATGAGATGGTTGGATGGCATCACCAATGCAATGGACATGAATTTGAGTAGGCTCCAGGAGTTGGTGATGGACAGGGAATCCTGGCGTGCTGCAGTCCAGGGTGTTGCAAAGAGTCAGACACGACTGAGTGACTGAACTGAACAAGTATCCTCATTCCAATTTTATCCTGTGTTCAGAAACTGGAATCTAAGTGAAACAGAGTACTCTAGCATTCCATGTGATTTTTACCTATTAAATGGCAGAAAATGTCTACTTAGCCTTTATTAGTTTTCTGCATGTATTATTTGAAACTAATAAAAATTTTGGTGTGACCTCAAAATTAACATCTTCCACCAATTCACATTTGAACTTTTTAAATAGTGAAGATAGGGTACCAATATTTAAATTTACAGATTATTTTTAACAATAAAAATGTTAAGATTTTTAAAATAGAAGTAAATACTGAAAAGCAGAAACATATCACTTAATTGGAATAGTTGACATTTGTCCTATTTGGCCAAACCTCCCTCCTACTTTGGGATTTCTTTCAAGAATATTAACAAGGCAAACTAATGGTTGTTTAAATCTTTACAAAATTTCTGACTTTTAAAAAATTTACTGTACTTTTTCCATTTATATTTCCAGGAAATAAGATGAGATATCATAAAGCAAAACTAAAAAAAGTTTTAAACATCTATTTAAAGATATTTAAAGATTCCAATTCCAGTGTGTTCTCCCGTGCCAAGAGAATGCACTGATCATAGCAAACACCTTCTTCCAACAACACAAGAGAAGACTCTACACATGGACATTACCAGATGGTCAACACTGAAATCAGACTGATTATATTCTTTGCAGCCAAAGATGGAGAAGCTCTATACAGTCAGCAAAAACAAGAACGGGAGCTGACTGTGGCTCAGATCATGAACTCCTTATTGCCAAATTCAGACTTAAATTGAAGAAAGAGGGGAAAACCACTACACCATTCAGGTATGACCTAGATAAAATCCCTATGATTATACAGTGGAAGTGAGAAATAGACTTAAGGGACTAGATCTGATAGATAGAGTGCATGATGAACTATGGATGGAGGTTCCTGATATTGCACAGGAGACAGGGATCAAGACCATCCCCATGGGAAAGAAATGCAAAAAAGCAAAATGGCTGTCTGGGGAGGCCTTACAAATAGCTGTGAAAAGAAGAGAAGTGAAAAGCAAAGGAGAAAAGGAAAGATATAAGCATCTGAATGCAGAGTTCCAAAGAATAGCAAGGAGAGATAGAAAGCCTTCCTCAGCGATCAATGCAAAGATATAGAGGAGAAGAACAGAATGGGAAAGACTAGAGATCTCTTCAAGAAAATTAGAGATACCAAGGGAATATTTCATGCAAAGATGGGCTCGATAAAGGACAGAAATGGTATGGACCTAACAGAAGCAGAAGATATTAAGAAGAGGTGGCAGGAATACACAGAACTATACAGAAAAGATCTTCATGACCCAGATAATCACGATGGTGTGATCACTCACCTAGAGCCAGACATCCTGGAATGTGAAGTCAAGTGGGCCTTAAGAAAGCATCACTACGAACAAAGCTAGTGGAGGTGATGGAATTCCAGTTGAGCTATTTCAAATCCTGAAAGATGATGCTGTGAAAGTGCTGCACTCACTATGCCAGCAAATTTGGAAAACTCAGCAGTGGCCACAGGACTGGAAAAGGTCAGTTTTCATTCCAATCCCAAAAAAAGGCAATGCCAAAGAATGCTCAAACTACCGCACAATTGCACTCATTTCACATGCTAGCAAAGTAATGCTCAAAATTCTCCTAGTTGGGCTTCAGCAGTACATGAACCATGAACTTCCAGATGTTCAAGCTGGTTTTAGAAAAGGCAGAGGAACCAGAGATCAAATTGCCAACATCCGCTGAATCACTGAAAAAGCAACAGAGGTCCAGAAAAACATCTATTTCTGCTTTATTGACTATGCCAAGGCCTTTGACTGTGTGGATCACAATAAACTGTGGAAAATTCTGAAAGAGGCAGGAATACCAGACCACCTGACCTGCCTCTTGAGAAACTTGTATGCAGGCCAGGAAGCAACAATTAGAACTGGACATGGAACAACAGACTGATTCCACATAGGAAAAGGAGTACATCAAGGCTGTATATTGTCACCCTGCTTATATAACTTATATGCAGAGTACATCATGAGAAACGCTAGGCTGCAAGAAGCACAAGCTGGAATCAAGATTGCCAGGAGAAATATCAATAACCTCAGATATGCAGATGACACCACCCTTATGGCAGAAAGTGAAGAGGAACTAAAAAGCCTCTTGATGAAAGTGAAAGTGGAGAGTGAAAAAGTTGGCTTAAAGATCAACATTCAGAAAACAAAGATCATGGCATCTGGTCCCATCACTTCATGGGAAATAGATGGGGAAACAGTGGAAACAGTGTCAGACTTTATTTTTGGGGGGCTCTAAAATCACTGCAGATGGTGATTGCAGCCATGAAATTAAAAGACGCTTACTTCTTGGAAGGAAAGATATGACCAATCTAGACAGCATATTCAAAAGCAGAGACATTACTTTGCCAACAAAGGTCCGTCTAGTCAAGGCTATGGTTTTTCCGGTAGTCATGTATGGATGTGAGATTTGGACTGTGAAGAAGGCTGAGCGCTGAAGAATTGATGCTTTTGAACTGTGGTGTTGGAGAAGACTCCTGAGAGTCCCTTGGACTGCAAGGAGATCCAACCAGTCCATTCTATAGGCGATCAGTCCTGGGTGTTCATTGGAAGGACTGACGTTGAAGCTGAAATTCCAATACTTTGGCCACCTGATGGGAAGAACTGACTCATTTGAAAAGACCCTGATGCTGGGAAAGGTTGAGGGGACGACAGAGGATGAGATGGTTGGATGGCATCACCGACTCGATAGACATGAGTTTGAGTAAACTCCAGGAGTTGTTGATGGACAGGGAGGCCTGGCATGCGGCAATTCATGGGGTCACGAAGAGTTGGCCACCACCGAGCGACTGAACTGAAAGATTTCAACAGGTCTGAAAACTGTCTAATCTAGTAAAATACATCTAATTCACCATTTTATTTATAAATATTGGATTATTTCATAAATATTTCCAATTTAGCATTTTATAAAACAAGTAAACAAAGTATACTGCACTAACACCCTGGGTAATGATTTCATGAAATTCCATGCCTGTATGCAAGGCTCACAGTTTTAAACAAATGATAATTTGGAAAATTTTAAAGTACCATCATGTAGTTCCACCATAATAAGAGGATAATGTGAGCAGAGAAAACTTGAGAAGGCAAATGAGGATTCTGATGATCACCTTTCTCAAACTTGGTCTGTTCTGGCTGTTGGCTGGCACTAACTACAGATTTGTTGAGCAAAATGGGCATCTGTAAAATGAGTTAGAGGGTAGGCTGAAATTAAGACACAAACAGGAAAGTAGGGTGACATGCACAATCCTAATATCTGCCTGCTTTTCTAGAGCAGTCCTGATGCCTCACCAAACAGATGATGAAACTCAAAATGGTATCATTGGTAGTGTTTCTTTTCTTTTTTTTTTTTTGGTAGTGTTTATTTTCAATACTTCGAAGTCACCATTTGTAAAATGGTGCTTCTATTTAAAAAGTACAGACTATAAAATGAGATAGAGAAATGCTTAAATCACTCTTAAAAATAATCATTTGCTTACATATGTATACAAAGGGCAACAAAAATATAGGGGAAAATGCTCATTCATCTTATCAATTATTTCTGTGGCCAATTAAAAAAATTGTTCTGTGTGCTAATCTATTTTTGCTCTTAACCCTAAGATTCACTTTAGGATTAGTATTAGAAGAGTCTCAAAAGTCATTTATTTTAGTGAAATTTTAAATATAATATTATATAATTAAATTACCAGGAACAAGTCAGTAAATCTGTAATAAAATTCAAGACTTTAAAATGATTATAAATTTCAATAATCTATTTTTAACTGGGGTGAAAAGTATAATTGAGTTACAGCTGAGATTTCATTTACTTAAAAAAAAAAACTGTTTATCTTTTACCAGATGCAGGCTTTTTTCTAAGTCATATTGGCAAATAATTATCTTTCATGTCTAAATAAAATTCTAAACCAGCTCATCTGTTAAATAAATACAAGGAAGCACTTTTGCATTATACTGGCTTTGGTGTGATTTTTTTTTTAAAAGTTGTGAAGTACAGTCAAAAATTCATTTTTGAAATACAGCTGTCTCCAGAAATTATTTGAGGCATCGGAAACAAATGTTGGGAAAATTCAATACTATATCATCGTATTTTTCACATAAAACTCCCCTAACTCTGTTTGCAAAATGTGAAAAACACATCTACTTTGGCTTTTCTGAAAATGCTAAAAAAAAAAAAAAAAAAAAAAAAAGGTATAAAAATCTATGATTAACATAGAAATTATTTTTTTAAAGGCAAAAACAAAAGAAAACAAAACCACACATAAAACATATAATAATGAAATAACCCAAATGAATAAAATCACTGTCACAAACAGAAGACCAATTTCTCAGATTCTAAAACACAGATTATGAAAATAAATGAAACTATTTACTAAAAGAAAAGTATGTATATTTAACTGTAAGAAAAACATTTCTCAGGTGACTAATTTTATAGTTATTTACTATTAATAAATTTAATAAATTTACTGAAATCACAATTACTATTAATAATGAATTGAAATCTAAATAATAAGACCTGAACATCACAGATTAGAGAAGATAAGTAGTACTAGTGCCACAGACAAGCAGCAAGTTCAGCAAGAAGCAGCAAGTTACCTACAAGAGGAAAAATAATCGGGCAAGCCTTATAGCTTTATTCTAATAATATTCAAAGCAGAAAATGTCTATATATTTTCTGAGGGCAGGAGAAGAATGTATGATGTAAGAATTCTATATCTAGTTGGCTGGTCATTCTCATTTAATAGACAACAGAAAGTCATTTATAATATTCCCCTGTACAAGGATATTTATTGAATGTCCTCTATGTGCCTACACTATTTCTGGTGCTGAAATATAACAGTAAAGACAGATCACTAGTCTCATGCCTCTTAACATTCCAGGAGAGACAGACATTAAACAAACAAATACAGAGAAATAAGAAAAATGTTATGCAGGCACATGTCCTAGACAGAGAACTAAAATAACAAGGATCTGAGTGACTACTTTAACTAACGTAGTCAGAACTGGGTCTTCATGAGGCTACAACATTTAAGTTGAAATCTGAATGACCAGGAGGGCTTCTGGAAAAAGACCATGAAAACTAGTACCTCACGCAGAACAGAAGAGTCGGTTTAATCTTGGACTGATTACATAAAAAAGGAAAAAATAAGAGGGGAATAGGGAAGGGAAAAAGATACATGATGAGCTCAGAGAAGCAGACAGGGCCAATCACATAGGGTTTTTTATAAGCAAGGTTGAAAGTTTGAATATTATTTATTCTAAGTGCAAATTTCGAAGCTCCAAGAAGGTTTTAAGGAAGAGAGCATTATGATATGATTTGTATTTTAAAAGGACCATTCTGGTGGCTCTGTGGAAACTAGATGGCGATAGATGGGAGGTCTGGGAGAGGAAATAGAGAGACCAGAGGGGAAAGATGGCAATAAGAAGTAGATGGATTCCGTATATGTTTTGAAGGTTGAGTTAAAGGAACTTGCTGACAGACTGACGCTGAAGTACAAAAGAAAGAGAAATCAAGGACAATGCCTATATTTTTGGCTTGGCTAGTGGCTTAGCAAAATGGGGAAGACTGAGGGAAGAGCAAGCTAGAAAAGAAAAATTAATTTGTGAATCAAAATTATGTTATTCTTGATAGTCACAGGAAAATCAATGTGATGATATGATTCAACTTGGCAACAACTGATACCAAAAAAGAAAAAAAGCAACAAGGACATGGAATGAAAGGATAGTGAGAACTGAATCTATTTAATTATAAAACTAAGCCTAAATAATTGGTATCTCATAATGTTAAAAAAAGATATAAAAGATATGCAGGCTAATACACATGCATGCCCTAGTATAATCAAAAAATTCTAAGACTAAAATCCTCAAATAAATTAACAAGCATCTGAAAACTGGGATATGAAGAGGCAGAAGGAATATGAAGTTCAACATCTTTAAACCTACGAAGCTAATGACTATTTCATTTCTTAAGTTGATAAATTAAAAACCCAAATTTAAGTATATTATTTAAAGTCTTAGAAGCCATCCTTTGATAAAACTACAAACTGTGTACCTTTCAAATTATCAGCAATAAAAGTAAAAGAAACCTCTAGCTATATTTTGCTTAAAACCTTCAAAAAACATTAAATACAAAACCCACTGTAACAGAAGATCAATCATCTCACTAAATTTTAAAATGACTGACCTAGAAAGAGAAAGATTCAGATTGGGTTATAAAATAAAATTTAAAGATAATTACAAGACAAAAACCTAAAAACCAATGATCCAAAAAGAAAGTAAAATAATAGGCCTAAATATAACAGCATTATCTGGTTGTTATATGATACATAAATACAAACAAGAAAAAAGGGTTGGCATTACAATGTTTGACACAGTTATAATCAAAGCAAAAAGAGCATCAAAAAGCACTAAAATTGACAATTCTATTGAAAAATATTAATTATGTAAGACTGTCACAGACTAAATAGATCCAATATAATGACTCACATAAATATCAACAGTAACCAAAATAGAAAGTATAAGAGAAGAAAAAACTGCTATTCATGATAGCAAGAATTACCACAAATATGAAGGCCTATGTGGCAAGAACTATAATATTTTCCTGAAGAGCTGAATAAGAAAAGTCCTTACCATTGTCAAATGTTAAGTCTTCTAAATTATTCTCACAAGCTTTTTTACACTTTGATAAAAATGATCTTGAACCTTTCCTGGGGAAAAAAAATTATGAAAACAGAAGGGAAATAACTGAAAAATAAAAGCAATGAAGATTATAAAATATAATGAAAAGTCAGAGTAATCTAAAACAGGATAATCCTGAACTACAAATAGGAGTGGGGGGTTGGGAATCACTGAAATAGATAATAAAACTCATGCTTAAATGGAAATTCAGTTCATGACAAGCGAGGCATTTCAAACATGCAAATAAAAGAGTTTGTAGTAAACAGCTTTCAAAAACTGTCTAGTCATAATATTCTTTGCAGCGGAAGATGGAGAAGCTCTATACAATCAGCAAAAACAAGACCGGGAGCTGACTATGGCTCAGATCATGAACTCTTTACTGAAAAATTCAGAAAAGTAAGGAAAACCACTAGACCATTCAGGTATGACCTAAATCAAATCCCTTACGGTTATATAGTGAAAGTGGCAAATACATTCAAGGGATTAGATATGATACAGTATCTGAAGAACTATGGACAGAGGTTTATAACACTGTACAGGAGGCAATGATTAAGATCATCCCCAAGAAAAACAAATGCAAAAAGGCAAAAGGGTTGTCTGAGGAGGCCTTACAAACAGCTGAGAGAAGAAGAGAAGTTAAAGGCACAGGAGAAAAGGAAAGATATACCCATCTGAATGCAGAGTTCCAAAGAATAGCAAGGAGAGATAGAAAGCCTTCCTCAGCCATCAGTGCAAAGGAAGAGAAGAAAACAACAGAATAGGAAAAACTAGAGATCTTGTCAAGAAAATTAGACATACCAAGGGAACATTTCATGCAAAGATGGGCACAATAAAGGACAGAAATGATAGGGACTTAAAAGAAGCAGAAGATCTTAAGAAGAGGTGGCAAGAATACACTGAAGAACTATACAGAAAAGATCTTCATGACCCAGATAACCACGATGGTGTGATCACTCACCTAAAGCCAGGCATTCTGGAATGTGAAGTCAAGTGGGCCTTAGGAAGCACCACTACAAACAAAGCTAATGGAGGTGATGGAATTCCAGTTGAGCTATTTAAAATCCTAAAAGATGATGCTGTGAAAGTGTTGCACTCAATATGCCAGCAAATTTGGAAGACTCAGCAGTGACCACAGGACTGGAAAAAGTCAGTTTTCATTCCGATCCCAAAGAAAGGCAACGCCAAAGAATGCTCAAACTACTGCACTGCTGCTGCTGCTGCTAAGTCGCTTCAGTCATGTCCAACTCTGTGCGACCCCAGAGACGGCAGCCCACTAGGCTCCCCCATCCCTGGGATTCTCCAGGCAAGAACACTGGAGTGGGTTGCCATTTCCTTCTCCACAATTCTACTCATCTCATATGCTAATGCTCAAAATTCTCCAAACCAGGCTTCAACAGTACGTGAACCATGAACTTCCAGATATTCAAGCTGGATTTAGAAAAGGCAGAGGACCCAGAGATCAATTGCCAACATCCACTGGATCACTGAAAAAGCAAGAGAATTTCAGAAAAAACATCTACTTCTGCTTTATTGACTATGCCAAAGCCTTTGACTGTATGGATCACAATAAACTGTGCAAAAATCTGAAAGAGATGGGAATACCAGACCACCTGACCTGCCTCCTGAGAAATCTGTATGCAGGTCAGGAAGCAACAGTTAGACCTGGACATGGAACAACACAGACTGGTTCCAAATTGGGAAAGGAGTACGTCAAGGGTGTATATTGTCACTCTGATCATTTAGCTTCTATGCAGAGTACATCATGCGAAATGCGGGGCTAGATGAAGCATAAACTGGAATCAAGATTGCCGGGAGAAATATCAATAACCTCAGATATGCAGATGACACCACACTTATGGCAGAAAGTGAAGAAGAACTAAAGAGCCTCTTGATGAAAGTCAAAGAGGAGAGTTGAAAACGTTGGCTTAAAACTCAACATTCAGAAAACTAAGATCATGGCATCCGGTCCCATCACTTCACGGCAAATAGATGGGGAAACAACGGAAACAGTGAGAGACTTTATTTTTGTGGGCTCCAAAATCACTGCAGCCATGAAGCTAAAAGACGCTTATTCCTTAGAAGAAAAGCTATGACCAACCTAGACAGCATACTAAAAAGCAGAGACATTATTTTGCCAACAAAGGTCCATCTAGTCAAAGCTATGGCTTTTCCAGTAGTCATGTATGGAAGTGAGAGTTGGAACTATAAAGAAAGCTGAGCGTCGAAGAACTGATGCTTTTGAACTGTGGTATTGGAGAATACTCTTGAGAGTCCCCTGGACTGCAAGGAGATCCAACCAGTGGATCCTAAAGGAAATCAGTCCTGAATATTCATTGGAAGGACTGCTGTTGAAGCTGAAACTCCAATACTTTGGCCACCTGATGCGAAGTACTGACTCACTGGAAAAGACCCTGATCTTGGGAAAGACTGAAGGTGGGAGGAAAAGGGGACAACAGAGGATGAGATGGTTGGATGGCATCACCGACTCAATGGACATGAGTTTGAGTAAGCTCTGGGAGTTAGTGATGGACAGGGAGGCCTGGAGTGCTGCAGTCCATGGGGTCACAGAGAGTTGGACATGAATGAGTGACTAAGTGTACTTAAAGGTCTTCTTCACACCTTAGGACAAAACTCTCCCTGATGGAGCAAACATTTAAATGTTGGAGGGTGTAGGAGAAAGGAAAAAACTAGAAGAAACTGTGTGAAATAGCTTTAGAGCCGACTAGTAGAAAAAGCCTATATATGAGAAAGAGAGGAATAAAGGAGAACCGCCAAATTTATCTAAAAGGAAAAAAAACTTCCACACAGGAAAGTACCATAAACAGAGTACGAAGATAGTAGACAAACTGAAGAAAACTTTTAAAACATTTGAAAAGTCAGCATTTTTAAAGCATAAACAGCATCCTCTTAGACATGCTTCTGCTCTGTTCCATAGGTTTTGGATCATCCTGTTTTCATTTTTGTCTGTAGGTAATTTTTAACTTCCTCTTTGGTTTCTTCAGTCGTCCACCGGCTGTTTAGGAGCATGTTGTTTAGTTCTATGTGTCCCTGATTTTGCAGTTGTTGTTTTTTTTCCCCTTACAGCTGATTTCTAGTCTCATAGTGTTGGAAAAGATGCTTGATATTATTTTAATTTTCTGAAATTTACCAAGGCATGTTTGGCAGCCATGCACATGCTCTATCCCGGGGGATGTTCCATGTGCACTACAATGTGTATTCTGTAGCTTTCAGATGAAACGCTCTCTATATGTCAGTTAGGACCATTTGGTCTAATGTGTCATTGAAGGCCTGTGATTTCTTATGATTTTCTATCTGGATGATCTTTGCATTGATGAAAGTTGGCGGAGGGGGAGGTTAAAGTCTCCTACTATTACTGTGTCACTGTTGAGTTTTCCTTTTATGTCTGCTAATATTTAACTTATATATTTAAGTGCTTCCATGGTGGGGTGCATGGATATTTACAATTATTATATCTTCTTATATTTATACCTTGATCATTATGTAGTATCCTTCCTCGTCTCCTGGAACAGTCTTTAAAGTCTATTTTGTATGACATAAATATTGCTTCTCTGGCTTTCTTTTGGATTTGGATGGAATAACTTTTTCCATCTCGCATTTTCAGTCTTTATGTATCTTTACATCTAAAGTGAGTCTCTCATAGGCAGCATATATATGGGTTTTGTTTTATACCCATTCAGCCAGTCAATGTCTTTTGGTTGGAGACTTTAGTCTGTTTACATTTAAGGTAATTATTGATATATGTGTTCTTGATGCCATTTTGTTAATTGTTTTAGATTTAATTTTGTAGGTCATTCCCGCCTCCCCTTCTTCTTTTTTCTTTTCTCTTGTGCTTTAAAGACTATTTCAATGTTGTGTTTCAATTCCTTTTTCTTTTTGTGTGTGTATATCTATTAAAGATTTTTGGTTTGAGGTTACCATGAGGCTTTTGTATAGCAATCTATGCATATACATGGTTGTTTTAAGTTGCTCATCTCTTAGTTTCAAATGCAATTTAAAAACCCTGCACTTGACTCTCCTCCCCTCATGATTACTGTCTTTGATTTCACATTTTACATCTGTTTCATGAATCCCTTAACTGCTTATTGTGGATATGGATGATTAACTACTTTTGTCTTTTAACTTTCCTACTAGTTTTGTGTATGGATGATTTCCTACCTTTACTATACGTTTGCCTTTACTGGTGAGCTTTCCCAATAATTTTTTGTTCCTAGTTGTGTCCTTTTCTTTTTAAACCTATATAAGTTTCTTTACCATTCGTTGTAAGGCTGGTTTGGTGGTGCTGAACTCTTAGCTTCTGCTTGCTTGTAAGTCTTCCTGGGTGGCACAGTGGTAAACAATCTGCCTGCCAATGCAGGAGACTTAGGAGATGTGGGTTTGATCCTGGGTCAGGAAGATCCCCTGGAATAGGAAATGGCAACCCACTCCAGTATTCTTGCCTGGAATATTCCATGGACAGAGGAGTCTGGCAGGTTACAGTGCATGGGTCACAAAGAGTTGGACATGACTGAGCACACATGCAAAGCTTTGACTTCTCCATCAAATGTGAGTGAAAGACTTGCTAAATATAGTATTCTTGGTTGTACGTTTTTCTTATTCATTACCTTAAATAAACCATGTTACTACCTTCTGGCCTGCATAGTTTCTGCTGAAAAATTAGCTGATAGCCTTATGGGAGTTCCCTTGTATGTATTCCCTTACTGTTTTTAATATTCTCTTCTCTGAAAGTGAAAGTTGCTCAGTTTTGTCCAACTCTTTGCAACCCCACAGACCATACAGTCCATGGAATGTTCCCGGCCAGAATACCAGAGTGGGTAGCTGTTCCCTTCTCCAGGGGATCTTTCCAACCTAGGGATCAAACCCAGGTACCCCGCACTGCAGGCTTACCAGCTAGCCATCAGGGAAGCCCAAGAATACTGGAGTGGGTAGCTTAACCCTTCTCCAGGGCATCTTCTTGACCCAGGAATCGAACCAAAGTCTCCTGCATTGCAGGCGAATTCTTTACCAGCTGAGCTACCAGGGAAGCCCATTCTTTTCTCTATTTACCTTTAATTTCTGCCATTTTAATTACAATGTGTCTTGGCATGTTCCTCTCTGGGTAAATTCTATGGAACTCTCTGTGCTTCCTGGACTTAGCTGACTATTTCCTTCCCCAGGTTAGGAAGCTTTTAACTTTAATGTCTCCAATAATTTGGGATTCCTACAGTGCAAATATTACTGCACTTGATGCTGCCCCATAGGTTTCCTGTGTGTGTGCTACGCCCCTTCAGTGTGTCCAAGTCTTTGTGACCCTATGGACTATAACCCACCAAGCTGGTCCTCATTTCCTTTCATTCTTTTCTCTTTTTTCTTTCAGCAGTAGTAACTTCCAATACTCTGTCTTCCAGCTCACTGATCCATTCCTCTGTATCATTTACCCTACTGTTTATTCTTTCTACTTTTCTACTCTTTATTACTTCTAGCGAATTTTTCATTCAGTTATTGTATTCTTCATTTCTGGCTGTTCTTTATACTTTCTGTTGTTAAATACTTTTAACCTTCATTATATGCATGTATTCTTTTCCCTAAACATAAAAGCTTCTGAATAGCAAAGGAAACCAATGACAAAATGAAAAGACAACCTACTGAACAGGAGAAAATATATGCAAATGATATGACCAATAAGGGATCAATACCCAACATATATAAACAGCTCATACAACTCAACATCAAAAAAGCAAACAACCCAGTTAAAAGATGGGCAGAAGAACTGAACAAACATTTTTCTAAAGAGGATACACAGATGGACAATAAGCACATGAAAAGATGCTCAATATCAATAATCATCAGGGAGATACAAATCAAAACCATTTGAGATATCACTGCACACCTCTTAGAACAGCTATCATCAAAAAGAATGCAAATAACAAATCCTGGCAAGGATGTGGAGAAAAGGAACCCCATATACTGTTGGTGGAAATGTAAACTGGTGCAGCCACTATGGAAAACAGGTTTCTCAAAACACTAAAACACTAATTTGAAGAGATATACGTACCCCAATGTTCACAGTAGTCAAGATATGGAAGCAACCTAAGTGTCCACCAACAGATGAATGGATAAAGAAGATATAGGGTATGTGTATAAACACATATACACAAGAATACTATTCAGTTATGAAAAACTGAAATAAACAAATAAACTCCATCTTGCTTTTTGCAGCAACACTGATGGACTGGAGGGCATTAGGCTAAGTGAAATAAGTCAGATAGAGAAAGCCCAACACTGTACATCACATATATATGGAATCTAAAATATAAAACAAACCACTGAATATAACAAAAAAGAAGCAGACACACAGATACAGAGGACAAACTAGTGGTTACCAATGGCGGGTGGCAATTTAGGGGTGGTTGAGTGGGAGGTATAAACTACTGGGTATAAAAGTGAAGTGAAGTCACTCAGTTGTGTCTGACTCTTCGTAACCCCATGGACTATAGCCCACCAGGCTCCTCTGTTCATGGAATTTTCCAGGCAAGGAATACTGGAGTGGGTTGCCATGTCCTTTTCCAGGGGATCTTCTCAACTCAGAGATTGAACCTGGGTCTCCTGCATTACAGGCAGGCACTTTACCACTGAGCCACCAGGGAAGCCCACTGGGTATAAGTTAGGCCACAAAGGTATATTGTACAGCATGGGGAATATAGCCAATATTTTGCAATAATTGTAAATGTGATGTAATCTTTAAAAATTGCATTAAAAATAAAAAACTGTAAATAAAAAAGACAACCTGATAGAACTGAACAAAGCATAAATAAGCAATTAAAAAGAATATTAAAATGGCCAAACATTGAAATCACATCAAATCAAGAATTTACTGGACTTCTATGTTATTCTTTTTCGGGGTAAGAATTTAAACATTAGTCAATCTCTGTATATGAGTGAACTTGAACACAAAGGCAGCAACTTTAAAGCCAAGAAGTGAGAAATTCCAATCTTTCACAGCCTTAATTTATGAACCCAGCAACTAATCCGTATGTGTTAAATAACTACATCACATAATGGTATGCTTTCTTTTTTAAGGTTTGTTGAGAAGTCAGAATTGTAGGATTTTTAAAATACACTCATTAATTCATGATCTGAATTATAATCAAAAGTAGGATATACCCTTCAGTCAAATAAGTGAAACTGCATTATGATGAGCCCAGTCTACTTGTTGAAGGCAGAGAAGGGATAAACATCTTTGTTCCCTCTGCAAATTCAGCCCATTCATTATCTGGACTGTAACTGTTTCTTGAATGCAACTTGAATATTTATTTGCTCAAATAACCCAAGAAGAGGCAAATGCATGCATAATTTTGTTATATTCTCTTCTATGTGTGCTAATGACATTTTGGAGATCATTTTACACTTATTAGGTGGAACTTAGTAAGAGGACTCTAAAAGAGTATTATTATAGACTATTATTATCCAGGAAAAAAAGGATACTGTGCCCTATCTGAAACCTTGTTTTTAAAGTGATGCCGCATATTACCTCAGTAATCTCTCCATAATGAATCATACACACAATGATCAAAATGCTGTATTTGAAATGTAAAACCATTTTAATTGTGCAAATTAAGAAACTGGTTGGCATGATTATGGTCACACCATTATTCTACAATGTTTACCTTTATGAAGCAGCAAGTGAATGCACACCTGGTCAAAAAGCATTACTCCTCATTACAATGACCTTTTTTTGTCGAAATAGAAAAACCCATTCCAAAATTTATATGGAATCTCAGGGGACCTTGAAGAGCCAAAATAATATTTAAAGAAGTACAAAACTGATGACTCACACGTCCTGATTTCAAAACTTACTACAAAGCTACTAAAATCAAAACAGTGTAATACAGGCACTCTACAGACACACAGACGAACTAAACAGAATAGACAGTCCAGAAACAAACTTCCGCATATACAGTCAAATGACTTTTGACAAGGGTGCTAATAAGACCATTCAATGAGGAAGGACAGCGTTTTCAACAAATGATACTAGGGAAAAGGGGATATTCATAGGCAAAAGAGTGAAGCTGGACCCTTACCTAACACTGTATACAGAAATAAACTCAAAATGGATCAAAGACCTAAGACTATAAAGACCTAAGACTGTTTCTTTCATCAAAGAAAACACAGGGCAAAAGCTTCATGTATTGGATTTGTCAACGATTTCTTGAGTATGACACCAAAGGCTAAGGCAACTAAAGAAAAAATAGACAAACTGAACTTCATGAAAATTTATACTGTTTTGTGCATCTACAGACACCGTCAACAGAGTAAAAAGGCAACCCACAGAATGAGAGAAAATATTTACAAACCATTTTCCTGATAAAGGATTAACTAGAATGTACAGAGAACTTCTAAAAGTCAACAACAAAAAACTTGATTAAAAAATGGGCAAAGGATTTGAGTAGGTATTTCTCTAAAGCAGATATACAAATGGTCAATATGCACATGAAAAGATGCTCAACATGAATAATCCTTAGGGAAATGCAAAAAAACAAAAAAACCTACAGTGAAATACCCCTCACATCCATTAGGGTGGCTGCTATAAAAATGAAGAAAAATTACAAGCATTACAAAGCAGGTGGAGAAACTAGAATACTTGTGTATTATGGATAGGAATATAAATTGTACAGCCACTATGGAAAACAGTATGATGGTCCTTCAAAAAGAATAGAAATATAATTACCATATGATCTAGCAATACCACTTCTGGGTATATACTGAAAACACTGATAGCAGCACCTTGAAGAAATATTTATATGCTCACATTCATAGCATCATTACTTACGACAGCTGAAATGTAGATTCAACCCAAGTGTCCCATCAAAAGGTGAATGAATAAGTAAAATGTGGTATATACACACAATACAATATTCAGACTTGAGAAGGATGAAAACTCTGACATGAGACAACACGGATGAACTCTGAGGACTGTTTCACTTGGTTAAGGTCTTCCCTGGTGCCTCCGTCGGTAAAGAGTCTGCCTGCAGTGTAGGAGACCTGGGTTCACTTGGTTAAGTGAAGTAAGCCAGGCACAAAAATACAAATACTGTTATTCCACTTACAGGGAATGCTCAGAATAATCAAACTCACAGAGACAAAAAAAAGTATAATGTTGGCTGCCAAGGGCTGCCAAAAAGATAGGAATGGGAAGTTATTTTTTAATGAGTATAGAATTTCAATCTTAGCAGATGAAAAGCATTCTGGAATGAATAATTGTTTTGGTAACACAACATTATGAATGTATTTTATACACTTAAAAATGGTTTGAATGGCAAATTTTATGTTATGTGTACCTTCAGTTCAGTTCAGTCGCTCAGTCATGTCCTACTCTTCGTGACCCCATGAATCGAAGCACGCCAGGCCTCCCTGTCCATCACCAACTCCCGGAGTTCATTCAAACTCACGTCCATCGAGTCGGTGATGCCATCCAGCCATCACATCCTCTGTTGTCACCTTTTCCTCCTGCCCCCAATCCCTCCCAGTATGTGTACCTTCAGTTCAGTTCAGCTCAGTTCAGTCACTCAGTCGCGTCCGACTCTTTGCAACCCCATGAATTGCAGCATGCCAGGCCTCCCTGTCCATCACCAACTCCCAGAGTTCACTCAAACTCACGTCCATCGAGTCAGTGACGCCATCCAGCCATCTCATCCTCTGTCGTCCCCTTTTCCTCCTGTCCCCAATCCCTCCCAGCATCAGAGTCTTTTCCATGAGTCAACTCTTTGCATGAGTTGGCCAAAGTACTGGAGTTTCAGCTTTAGCAACATTCCCTCCAAAGAACACCCAGGGCTGATCTCCTTTAGAATGGACTACCACAGTATATAAAAACAAAAAAAGAAACTGGAGAAAAAAAGAAAGTTAGTAATGCTCTCATTAGAAATGTTTAGGAGATTCCATGGTGGTCCAGGGGTTAAGAAACTGCCTTGCAATGCAAGGGACACAGGTCTGATCTGTGGTCTGGGAAGATGCCACATGTCTTGGACCAACAAAGCCTGTGCTCCACAACTACTGAGCCCGTGCTCTGGAGCCCGTGCTCTGGAGCCCGTGCTCTGGAGGCCAGGAACCACAACAACTGAGCCTGCTGGCCACAACTACTTAAGCCATGCACACCAGAGCCCGTGCTCAGCAACATGAGAAGTCACCACGATAAGGAGCCTGAACACCGTAACTAGAGAGTAGTCCATGCTCTCTGCAACTAGAAATAGCCTGCACACAGCAACAAAGACCCAGGCATAGCCAGTAAATAAATAACATTTTTAAAAAAGAGAAACTTTTAGGATATCAAAATTAAAAATTGCTTCAAGTTTTATATAGTATAGTTTTATTTTCAGTATTTTTAAAAACAAACAGCATTTTGACAGAAGTGTTAAAACAGCATTATGCTAAGGCCAGAATTATTAAACCGATATCAACCAGCGAGGGAATGGCTGACATATAAAATATAATTATCCTGAATTTCACCAAATATTTCCCCCAAATCAATGAATACTTTATTAATCAAATTATCATAAAAGTTAAAACTGAAGTTAAAAATTTCACTATAATCTTAAAAAGCAAATTACCTTCAGATTGTCAAGGTGTCTTTCAATTTTTGAATGTGCATATCACAAATTTTATTTAGTAACAAAACTACTGCATCAAATTTGTCTTTCATCAACAACCTCCAATGGAATTTCATACAACCATACTGGAGATACCCTACTGCCCTGACAACATAAAAAGACTCTTTTGGAAGAAAGGAAACAAGGAAGGATATACGGGGGAAAGTGTTCAAAAATTATTTTGAGAGTTTTAATACATACCAGGCTCCAATTTGATAATTTTTACTGCAGCCAACTCTCCCGTATGTATATTTCTGGCCTAAAATAAAAATGAAAATAAAAATTTTAAAAAGTCTGTTAACTATATAAAAGTTACTTGGTACTTTGTTAATTAGCTACTTATGAATCAGGCTTTTAACAAAGTTGAAAAATAAAGTCTATTTCCAGTGAAACGGGAATAATAATTTTCCCAGTAAGGAAAGATATAGAAAAAATACACACACACACACACACAACTACCTTTAATCCCATCACTGAAAGACAACTACTGTTTAAAATTCTGGTTTCCTTCCAAGTCTTTTCTTACACTTAACTTTTCTCAATTAAAAAATATACTCATGGTTTTTATATATTTATTAAAGGAAAATAAAAATATCAAATTGTGTATCTTACTATCCAGAGGAAAAAGCTAACATTTAGTCTACGTGTTCCTTTTTGCCCTGTGTGTGCTCAAATGTGTATGTGTTGTACAAAATGTGTCATCACAGTCTTCTACAATATGGTTTGCAGTTTAGTTCAGTTCAGTCGCAGTCATGTCCAACTCTTTGCGACCCCATGGACTGCAGCACCCTAGGACTCCCTGTCCATCACCAACTCCTGGAGTTTACTCAAACTCATGTCCATTGAGTTGGTGATGCCATCCAACCATCTCATCCTGCTGGCCCCTTCTCCTCCCACCTTCAATCTTTCCCAGCATCAGGGTCTTTTCCAGTTGAGTCAGTACTTTGCATCAGGTGGCCATATTGGAGTCTAAGCTTCAGCATCAGTCCTTCCAATGAATATTCAGGACTGATTTCCTTTAGGATGGGCTGGCTGGATCTCCTTGCAGTCCAAGGGACTCTTAAGAGTCTTCTCCAACACCACAGTTCAAAAGCATCAATTCTTGGGTGCTCAGCTTTCTTTATAGTGTGCAACGCTGCCTAATTTTCCATTGATGGTACATATAACTTATTTAACTCATTTGCTATTAATGGACTTTTAATAGGATTAGGATTTAATAGGACTTAGGATTTTAATATTATTTTGGAATTAGAAATATATATATATATCTTACAGCTTTATATCTATCTATAGCCTTGATTATTTCCCTCAAATAAATTCCTAGAAGAGAAAATATTTACCACTTAACAAAATATCATGGACAGACTTGGTATAAATAATACTTCAATGATTATCACAACAAATATTTTAGCACATATCAAAGTCTATTAGTAAGGCAACCTATAAGCATAATTGTTACATCAAAAGGTATGTGGATTTAAAATGGACATAATGCCATATTGCTCTGAAAAAAAATTATTGGGATTTATACTCATGCCTTGGAGAAGGAAATGGCAACCCACTCCAGTATTCTTGCCTGGAGAATCCCAGGGACAGAGGAGCCTAGTGGGCTGCCGTCTATGGAGTCTCACAGAGTTGGACACCACTGAAGCAACTTAGCAGCAGCAGCAGCATACTCATGCCTAGCTTAGATGTTAAATCTATGTCTGCCAAGTTCTACTATAGGTACAGATTTGTATTAGTTTTAAAAAATTATGTATTTTCTCAGTGCAATACATAATTTTAAGTGGTTCATAAAACCATTCTTACTGCTAGATATTAAGGATATTATACATAGTTTTTTCATTATTTAAGATTATTTTTTTAATGGGTTCTAATGAAATGACTAGGTCAAGGGTATAAATATGAACATTTAAGGCCATCAACACATACTGCCAAAATGGTCTAAAAACATTGTACCGACATACTGTTGTGTATATTCGCTCAATGATGTCTGACTCTTTGTGACCCCATGGACTATAGCCCACCAGGCTCCTCTGTCCATGAATTCTCCAGGCAATAAGAGGGTTGCTATTTCCTTCTTGAGGGGATCTTCCCTACCCAGAGATCAAACCCAGGTCGCTGGGTTTATAGGCGGATTCTTTACCATCTGAGTCACCAAGGAACATACCAGATGATGCTAATATGAGTGTTCATTTTATTACACCCAGTGGCCCATCATATGTGGAAATGCAATTTAATAATCTAGAACATTTTTCACTTCAGTGTATTAGATTTGAACGTGAATTTTCACACACATAAAAAATAAGGACCATTTGATAAAACAGGACAGTATGATTACACCTTTTTTGCTAGATTAAGTAGGTCATGTTACCAAAGAAGAGAGGGAAAGAAAAGGGAAGGGAATAGAAGAATGACAAAGATTACAGGTAAGATAATATCAGAAGGGATATTTTTAGAAATAACATATAGATGGTGAGAAAAATAAAAGCATGGGGACAGCAATGCAGAGGCAGTCACAAACAGAAAGATAGAAGAAAAAAAGGATTTTTTTCTACAGTAGCAGTCTCAAATATTTTGTGATAAGTTCATATATTTTCCTCATCTATCATGGTAAACAGGGTAAGAAGTCTCAGGAAAAGAAAACATTTGACCTCACCCCTATCAATGGCTACCCTTCCCCCCAGCTGCAAACACATTTAGAAAAATGGGAAGAGACAGCCAGAAGCCTCACAACCATTCCTACCCTCTCTTCTTCCCTGTCCTTAACAAAAGAATCATCTCAGTCTTTTCCCAGTTCCTAAGATCTTTCAGCATTTTATATCCATATAGTAGAATATTATTCAGTGAAAAAAAGAAACGGTGGGAGTAGGAGGGAGTTATATGTGTACTTACATGGCTTATTCATGTTGTTGTACGACAAAAATCAACACAACATTGTAAAGCACTTATCCTCCAATTAAAAATTTTAAAAAAGGAATGAGCCATAGAATGGACACATGCATATGTATGGATGAATCTCTTCACTGAGTCCCTAACAATCACAACATTGTTAATCAGCTATACCTCAATATAAAAAAAAATTTTTTAAGCAAAAAACCCCAAAACAAAACAATAACAAGAAATGAGTTGTCAAGCCATGAAAAGATACGGCAGAACCTTAAATGCATACTAAATGAAAAAAATCAGTCTGAAAAAGCTATATACTATATGAGTCCAACTATACAACATTCTAGAAAAGGCAAACAATAGGAAAAGTGGTTGCCAGGGGTTTGGGTGAAGAGTGATGAATAGGTGAAGTGCGGAACATTTTCAGAATGGTGAAACTAGTCTCGGTATGAAATTGTAATGGATACATGTCATTATGTATCTGTCAAAATCCACAGAACTGTACAACATAAAGAACGAACCTCTGGTTGAATAATTGTAATAAATATACCACACTTAATGCAAGATGTTAATGAAAGGGGAAACTGCGTGGGTGGGTGGGTGAGGTGTGGATACATATAACTACGTATCTGCTCAACAAGTCTATAAATAGAAAACTGTACTCAAATTAAGCCTATTATTTTTAAAAGAATACATGTAAAATTATATTAAGTATATTGATATTTTCAGACATATTGTGCCAATATTTATGATTAGAAACAATACAACTATGTTGTATTTCAATTTAACAGACCCAAAATGAAGATGCAGGAACCAAGGACACCGTTTTTAAGAGATTCTGAGGGACTCAGAAAGGAACAGATCATTGAAAAGTTTGAACAATCTCAGAATCACATAAAATAAAGATGGTATTTTAAAATTCAGCTACACCATGTATAAGCCAAAATATATTATCTGTCATTACAGAAATAAAAGTAAAGAATATAAGCTAAAGGTTCCACTGATAGGATAAACACTTAAGTGTCAGTCTCCATTTTGAAGACATATTTCTGTTCTTTCCAAATGAAGACCCGATGGGCAAAAGTTCATACTCTGTAATTTTCCAGCTGGATTTTTAAAACAGAAAGCAGTGCCAGGCTCTTTTACAATGAAAGGCAAAGAGGCTTTCAAAAAAAAAAAAAAGATCTTCTAAACAGAGACTTTACAGATTCAATTTACGAAAGAGATCTTTCAGAAATTTAACTATACAATTTCACACTTTAATCCAGTGGAGTCAAACGTAATACTAGTGTTTGAAACCCAACATTTCCTTTTGACAAATTAAGTGTCAATACACCTGAAGAAACTAGATATTCTCAAGTATTTTTGTTTCTTAATTTTAACACGCAAGAATTTGAAGATTCTGTGCTGCATTTCTAAGAGGAACTAATAGATACCACAACATCTCTACAAGAAGATCTAAATTATTTCTGATTCCCACTTATCTTAGAGGTTATTGCTATACACTAACACTTAGACTTAAGGGTATACTAAACACCCAAAAGTCTAATAAAGTATTTCATTATAGTTTATTTAACTCTTTATTAATCAGGAATTAAAATTATTAGATGAAAAAAGATAAATAATAATGGGATCAGTGTCACTATACAATCCATAGAAGAGCCTTCCTATTTAAATTAATTTTCTATCCTCATTGCCAGGGTACTTTCCTTATCTCTTAATATTTCCAAGTCAATTTACTACCAAAGAAGTACTTTTACTCAAACTCTTCTGTCTTGGACTTTTAATGCATAGTGAAACATTAAATTTCTGCTTGTACCAAGAAGATGTTTGTCTTCCGAACTAAACCATTTCTATTTTAACAGGATTATGCAGTTATCAGTTTTGTAAACCATGAACTTTCCCATATGCTGTAAGATTTTTAACGTGACTAAAAAATAATTAAACTTTTGAGCTATCAACAAAGCATACAAAGATATAATTTAAGGCATAGTCTATCTCATTAGTGAGGAAGATGAAAGTCCTCTCATTCCAGTGATTCTTCCCCCTCACTAATCTAGTGCATTCCCATATGACTACCAATTACATCTTTCAAGTCCTCACATCTTAATTGTTAGGGTTCCATGGTCCACTCCATTTATAATCTCTCCCTTACAAACATCCTTAAATTCTTCTCTTCTTATCCTCTATCATGCTAGTCCAGCAAAATCCTTATCTGATTAAACTTGATTATCACTAGCTCCATACTGATATTGAACAGCTAAATGTTATTGGGAAAAAAAATTATAAAATCAAATTAACGGGCCTTACTTTCAAACCATTACACAAACCTCAAACTACAACTTCTCCACTAGGTTTGATTTTCTATTCTTCATGAAAAAATACTTTATACTTCTCTCTTGAAGCCTTTAACACTACCTAAGCCTCTGTTACTCACTCCTCTGTTACCTATCCATTAGGATACTCTATTTACTGAATTTAATTCCATACGAACAGAGTCATATCTTTTCTTTATCTAACATTCTACTATGTAGTCCTATGGCTTTAATAACCATCTCCAGGATTAATCTCTCCTCACCCAGCTCCAGACTCCTAAATTCATGGAAACCTGACACGCATGCCAACCCTAACACGCCTAACATATAACATTCAATTATCCCTGCTCCACAAACACTTTCATCCTCACAAATTCCCAATCAAAATAAAATTTACTGCAGCCAGTCAGTTGCTTAAGCACAAAACCCAAGGTCATTCTTCATTTCTTTCCTTCACATTCCTCACATCCAATAACTGAGAAAACACTGGTATTTTAAAAATATAAAGCAAATTCATTAACTTCGGTCTCCTCCTCTGCTATACTCCACTCCAGCTTGTCTCCATTCAGTTCAGTTCAGTCGCTCAGTTGTGTCCTATTCTTTGCGACCCCATGAATCGCAGCATGCCAGGCCTCCCTGTCCATCACCAACTCCCGGAGTTCACTCAGACTCACGTCCATCGAGTCCGTGATGCCATCCAGCCATCTCATCCTCTGTCATCCCCTTCTCCTTCTGCCTCCAATCCCTCCCAGCATCAGAGTCTTTTCCAATGAGTCAACTCTTCGCATGAGGTGGCCAAAGTACTGGAGTTTCAGCTTTAGCATCGTTCCTTCTAAAGAAATCCCAGGGCTGATCTCCTTCAGAATGGACTAGTTGGATCTCCTTGCAGTCCAAGGGACTCTCAAGAGTCTTTTCCAACACCACAGTCCAAAAGCATCAATTTTTCAGTGCTCAGCCTTCTTCACAGTCCAACTCTCACATCCATACATGACCACAGGAAAAACCATAGCCTTGACTAGACGGACCTTAGTCGGCAAAGTAATGTCTCTGCTTTTGAATATACTATCTAGGTTGGTCATAACTTTTCTTCCAAGGAGTAAGTGTCTTTTAATTTCATGGTGAGGAATCAGCAAACTATTTAATGTTAAATGCAAAGAACAGCAAATTGAGGATAACTCCTAGTTTCTGGATTGTACAAGTGAATAAACACTGATTCTACTCACTAAGATGACAAACACAGAAGATGGACACATTTCATGGGTGAAGGGGAAGGACAATGAAGGAACATAGATGAGGGGCTCAGATATGAACGTATTTACATTTCAGGTTCCTAAAGATAAGCCAATTCATTGGAAAAGACCCTGATGTTGGGAAAGATTAAGGTCAAGAGGAGAAGGGGAGACAGAGGATGAGATGGTTGGATGGCATCACCAACTCAATGGACATGAGTTTGAGCAAACTTTGGGAGACAGTGAAGGACAGGCAAGCCTGGCTACAGTACATGGGGTCGCAGAGTCAAACATGACTGAGCCACTGAACAACAACAATAGAAAACTAACTGCATATAAATGGAATATCCTGTAAGCCACTTAATAGCTCCTGAGGCTCAAGAACTAACATGGTTTGGAGGCAGACTGGGCATCATCAACAATACTGAATCCAGGCCAGTAGATGAGATAACCTAGGAAGAGTACATAGAGTTAGAAGAAAAAAAATTCAAGAACAGAAATCCTAAAATATTACTGACATTTATGGGATAGTGCAACAACTCTCCAGGATAGATTAGATGCTAGCCCACAAAACAAATCTCAATAAACTTCAGTTCAGTTGCTCAGTCATGAAGAATGAAATCATAGCAAGCATCTTTTTCAATGACATTAGATTAGAAATGAACTACAAGGGGAAAAAAGCTGCAAAAAGTACAAATACATGGAGGCTAAACAATATGCTGCTGCTGCTGCTAAGTCACTTCAGTTGTGTCTGACTCTGTGCGACCCCATAGACAGCAGCCCACCAGGCTCCCCCATCCCTGGGATTCTCCAGGCAAGAGTACTGGAGTGGGTGCCATTGCCTTCTCCGAAACAATATGCTACTAACCACTGAAGAAACCAAAGAGGAAATTTAAAAAGTGCCTGGAGACAAATGAGAATGGAGACACAGCCATCCAAAGTCTGCAGGACGCAGCAGAAGCAATTCTAGAGTTTATGCAGATGTGAGCCTACCTCAGCGAGCAGGGAAAATCCCAGACACCTAACCACACACCTGAAGAGGCCAGAAAGATGAGAACAAATGAGCCAGAAGCTTGAAAAGGAAAAGAAATAATAAAGATGAGAGCAGAAATAGAAAAAAAATTTTAAATGTGAAAGATCAATAAAACTAAGAGCTGGTTCCTTGAAAATATGAAGAAAACGGATACACCTTTAGCCAGACTCATCAAGAAAAAAAAAAGACACAAATAAAATCAGAAAAGAAAGAGAGAGAAGTTACAACTGACACCACATATATCCAAGGATCATAAGAGAATATTACAAACAATTATACACCAATAAAATGGACTACCTGGAAGAAACGCACAAATTCCTAGAAGCATACAAACTCTTACTGAATCAGGAAGAAACATAAAATATCAGCAGATCAATTACCAGTAATGAAATTAAATCAGTAATAAAATTTTTCCCAACAAAATTCCAGGATCAGACAGCTTAAAAAGTAATTCTACTAAGCATTTAAAGAAGAATTAACACCAACCCTTTGCAAATTATTCAAAAAAAAGAAAAATGAAAGAAGGAACTGATTCTATGAGGCAAGCACCATCCTCATACCAAAACCAGACAAAGACACAACAACAACAAAAAAGAAAATTAAAGAATATCACTGATGAACATAGATACAAAAATCCTCAACAAAATATGAGCACACTGAATTTAATAATACATTAAAAGGATTATACACTATGAACAAATGATATTATCCCAGGGATACAGGATGGTTCAATAGCTTCAAATCAATCAATGTGATATATCACATGAACAAACTAAAGAATAAAAATCATATAATCATCTTAAGAGATACAGAAAAAGTTTCTGACAAAGTTCAACATCCATTTATGATAAAGACTCTATAACAAAGCGAGTATAAAGGGAACATACCTCAGCACAATAAAAGCCATATATGACCAATCTACAGTGAACATCATACTTAACAGTGAAAAGCTGAAAGCATTTCCTGTGAAATCAAGAACAAGACAAGGATGCCCATTCTCACCACTTATATTCAACACAGTTTTGGAAGTCCTAGCCACAGCAATCAGAGAACAAAAATAATAAAAGGAATCCAAATTGGAAAGGAAACATAAAACTATCAATAATTGTAGATGACATAATATTATATAGAGAGAAAATTTTTAAGATGCCACCAAAAAACTATTAAAACTAATAAATGAATTCAGTAAAGCTGCAAAATAAAATCATCATATCACCTATAGACTGAATGCAATCCTTATAAAAATACCAATGGCACTTTTCACAGAACCAGAACAAATAATTCTGAAATTTATATGGAAGCACGAAACACTGCAAATAACTAAAACAATCTTGATAAAGTAGAAGAAAGCTGGGGATATCACACTTCCTGATTTATTTATATTATAAAACTACAGTAATCAAAACAGTATGGTACTGGCACATAGGTCAGTGGAATAAAAGAGTCCAGATACCCACACTTACATTGTTAATTACTGCAAAGGAGGCAAGAATATCAAATTGGGAAAAGACAGCCTCTTCAAGAAATAATGCTCAGAAAACTGGACAGCTACATGCAAAAGAATCACACGAGACTACTTTCTCACACCATCTACAAATATCTTAAACTCAAAATGGATTAAAGACATAAACATAAGACCTAAAAACATAACACTGAAGAAAACATAGGCAGTACACTATTCGACATTGGTCTCAGCAATATTTTTTTAAAATATTCTCCTCGAGCAAGAGAAAATCAAAAATTAAAGAAAAAGCAGACTATATCAAACTAAGAAGCTTTTGCACAGCAAAGGAAACTACCAACAAGACAAAAACGCTACCTACTGACTAGGAAAATATACTTGCAAATAAAATATCCCATAAGAGGTTAACATCCAAAATACATAAACAGCTCATACAACTCAAGATCAAAAAAAAAGAAAAAAACTCACTTAAAAAAATGGGCAGAGGACCCAAATAGATACTTTTCAAAAGAAATATAGACAGCCAACATGCATATGAAAAAATACTCAGCACCACTAATCAGTGAAATGCAAATCAAAACCACAATGTCACAGCTGTCAGAATAGCTATTATCAAACAGATAACAAATAAAAAGCGCTGGCAAGGGTGTGGGAAAAAGGGAACCCTTGTGCACTGCTGGTGGGATGTAACTTGGAGCAGCCACTATGGAAAACAGTATGATGGTTTCTCAAAAATTCAAAAATACTGAATAGAACTGACACATGATGAAGGAAATCATTTCCGGGAATCTATGCGAAGATAACAAGAACACTGACTCAAAAAGATACACACTGCATGCCACTATTCACTGCAGATTTATTTACAATAGCCAAGATATGAAAGTAATCCAAGTGGAGATACACACACACAACACAAAAGCACACACACGTGCACATACACACGCACAAGTATATTACTTAGCCATAAAAAATGAAATCTTCTCATTTGCAACAATGTAAATAATCTTGTAGATACTGTGCTAAGTGAAGTAAGTCAGACAAACACTTTGATTTCTCCTATATGTGGAATCTAAAGCACAAAACAAAATAGAAACAGACTCGCAGATCAAACTGGTGGGTTGCCAGAGGAGAGGGGGATGAGAGATGAGTAAAATAAGCCAGGGAGATTAAAAGGTATAAACTTCCAGTCACAAAATAAGTAAGTCACAGTGATGTAAAGTACAGCATAGGGAATACAGTCAATAATAGTGTGTAATAAATTTGCATGGTAACAGATAACTAGACTCACTGCTGTGATCATTTTGTAATGTATAAAATTATCAAATCACTCTGTAGTACATCTGAAACTAATACTGTAAATCAATTGTTGTTGCTGTTGCTGTTGAGTCTCTAAATCGTATCTGACTCATTGTGACCCCATGGACTATAGCCGCCTGACAGGCTCTTCTGTTCACAGGATTTCCCAGCCAGGCAAGAATACTGGTGTGGGTTGCCATTTCCTTCTCCAGGGATCTCCAGGGTCCAGGGATCAAACCTGTCTCCTGCTTGGTGGGCGGATTCTTTACCACTGAGCCACTCAGGAAGACTTGTAAGTCAATTACTCCTCAACAAAAACAAATAAGTAAGTAGATAAAAAGAAAACTAAAACTACTCTAGAGATACTGTTCTATGAGAATCTTAGTCTGGAGGAAATTTTGCAAATCATCTAATTCAATCTTTTTTCTAAAAAGCAATTTTCTTTTACTTAAGTCTATGGAAGTCATTTGGTCAATTTGATACATTCGTCTTTAGCATAAATTCAATTGTATAAAGGCTTTTTATGATAAGCAAAATTGCGATTTTCCTATTAATTTCTCTTCAGCCTCCCTGGTGGTCTAGTGGTGAGGATTTGGTGCTCTCTCCTCCGTGGTCCCAGTTTTGGTCTATGAGATAACGCTGGTTTATTCTATTCCTATGGAAAATTTCACATATCTAGATTCACTGATTTATTCAGTAAGTATGTGTTGAGTTCCTATGGCACTCAGGGGGCTTAGTTCTAATTTTAACATGGCTCAGATAGAAATAGAAAAAAACTCTTCTATCTATAGATGAAACATGCTAATTTTCCCAACATGCCACATACAGATTCCAGACCCTTACCACTATTCTGATTGCTATATGCTTTGACCATGAACACAAAGTTTGATGCCCAACAAAAATGACAGTAGTTAAAATATTAGATTCATTACAAAAGTCATGGTATAGGTGACTTAGATTCTTTCTTCAAATCTCTATAAAGGTATGATATTTTTAAAATTCAAAAATAAATGTTGAAAGTGATATATTCAAAACACAACGCAGTACTTCATCCTGTGGCAAGAATAAAGTAAAGTGCTTCATTTTACTTCTACTATAAATCTTTTTAGGAAAAAGGGAGGTCATAAATAAATACTGTAGACTATATAAGTTACATAAAATTTCAAGGAAACCACTTCTAATAAGATCATCAAATTTATGTGAACAAAATATCATAAAGAAGGGAGCCACTTAGACAGCATATTCACCAGATGAAAATTTAATATAAAGATAAGTCATTAAGTATTTTAACATTTATTCACTCAGCACCCCTTATGCATTGCATACTTTAGGTATGAGGGTAGTATTTGGTGAGGTAATAGCAAAGAATTAAAGATTTACCTGCTTTGTTCAACTTTCAGTGGGACAGATTTCAGATCCACACAGGAAAGTTTTTTATAGTACTTAAGTAGAAACCAACTGCTTCGAAACATAGCATGTCTTTATTATTTAAATGTTAAATGATACCTTATAAAGGAAAGGGTAGAGGACATACGTACTGTGTAAGAGGTTCCTGCCAGCTCCCAAATTCCTTAATTTTTGTGGAGTAAGTTATTTCCAAGCTGCCTTCCAAATCTAGACAGGTGCTCCCTCTCTGCTGAAGGAGGTTGTATTGCAGGCTTTGCCCCACTACCAGGCAGACATATTCAGAGTCTAAGGCCTGACTGTTAGGGTGACCCCAAATCTATCCAAATGACTTTTATCTCAGGATACACTACAGCCTAGTCTGTCAGGATACTTACTTGTGTCTGAAAAGAAGTCCTTTCCTAATACAGACTGATTTTATCAAAGGGAGCATTCCTTCTAGAGGATTGTTTAAACTGAATTAAGTATCCTTTGTCATTAAGGAGGCCTTAGTGGCAAAGGAAAAGGGAGAAAAGGGCTTGAGTTAAGATTTAAAAAGGTAGGCAAAAAAGAAACATAAAAATATAAGTGTAAAATAAGGTGGCAGAAATACATTAATAATCAAAAAGAGGTAGGGAATATATAAATATTTAATCACTGTTAGCGGGTGCAACTTTGGGGGGAAATAACTGGTCAAATTCACTAAAAGCTTAACATAACTCAGAAAACTTATTTCTAGACATTTACTTAAAGAAATAACTAAGGATATGCAAAAAGAATTTGTTCAAGGGTATGGATCACAGTATGCTTAATAAGGAAACACTGGAGATGATTTACTTGTTCAGCAATATTGAATTAAACATTGTACAGATACAAGGAAATAATACAAATATTAAATGTGTATAGTCACATGAAAAGTTGTGACACACTGTTAAACGAAAAAGTACATTATCAAATATGTATTCCACATAATATTCTATAAATAATGTTTACATATAACACATATTAAGATTTATGTGCATGCGTGTGTGCTCAGTCACTATGTCCGACTCTTTGTGACTCTGTAGACTATAGCCCACAAGGCTCCTCTGACCATGCAATCTCCAGGTAAGCACACTGGGGGCGGGAGAAGGAGTTGCCATGCCCTCCTCCAGGGGATGTACCAAATCTGGGGATAGAATTCGTGTTATGTCTGTGTCTCTGCAATGAAGGCGGATTCTTTACCCACTGAACCACCTGGGAAGCCCTGATTTATGTATGTGTCCTTAATATGACTTTTTAAAAGTTTTGAAAGATATATAAAAATTTTCATCTTTCAGTAAAAGAAGTACATGTTATTTTTCATTTATTACTATATCATAGTTTTCTAAAATAAACACCTATTACTTAAAATGTATTTTTTGAAAAATGTAGGAAAGAAGGCTATCAATTCTCAGGCAAGGAAGAAAGAGGCAAACAGGAAGGCAAGTCCTACCCATGAATCTACAGAATGAATAGGAAATTATTCCTGGGGGAAAAAAAATTATAGGGAACCCAAGCATCTCCATTGTCTATTACATTTAGGAGTCAAAAAGCTTAAAATGCAAAAGTTGTTAATAATTTATTGCAAGTTATGTCTATCAAAATATATTGTCATGCCCACATTGGATTCCTCCTGATACTGATAAGGGGCAGGGTTAAAAAAAGAAGGGAGGGGGCAAAAAGGCACAAGGCACCTAAAAAAGAGGATGCATGTATGTGAGATGGTAACACATTGGTTCACAAGATATCCTTCTCGGGATATGACTTAAATTACAGACAACTAGAAGTAACTCGGAGAAGGCAATGGCACCCCACTCCAGTACTCTTGCCTGGAAAACCCCATAGACAGAGGAGCCTGGTAGGCTGCAGTCCAAGAGGTCGCTAAGAGTCGGACACGACTGAAGCGACTTAGCAACAGCAGCAGCAGCAGGAGTAACTAGCTAATGCAACAAAAGCCAGGCTATTCTACTGCATGCAATAATTAGCATTTTATTTAACTTAGCTTACCAAATCTAGTCTATGGGACCCAGTTAATCCAGGTAACAATAAGTCTAAGTTTCCAACAAAATGAGCACAAGAGAAGGCACATAAGGAACGATGTCTAACAACCAAGAACTAGAATAGTTTCTCTTTTACTTATTAACACGTAGGATGGCTATGAGCTAAGTTAATCTCCACAGTAAAGGCAAACCAAGCCTGAGCTCCAATTTGGAAAATTTAAGGGTAAGAGTAATGACCAGGTAGGTAACCAGAAAAAAGTACTTCTGAAAGTTGATGTTGAGACCTGAAACTTATATGCATATTCAAATCAGTCCAAAAAGTCTCACCTCTTAGCAGAGGGATAAGGCTGCCAAGTCTCATCTGACCATCTGCCAGTAATTTGTTTAGACCTTTTTACATGCTGGGCAATGTGTTAAGGGCTCTGTATACAGCAATGAATTTAAAGATGTAGCCCTGAGGCAGTTTGCTTTAGTAGAAAGAACAGAAATACAGAGTCAGAAGATCCGGATTCATGTCCTCATAGTGCCACCTATTAACTGTAAGACCTAGAGGAAACAGTAAGTTTCTTCTTGGGTAAATCAGAGATGACAATACATCTGTCCCACCTATCTAACAGGACTACTGTGAGAAACAAGTAATATACTGATTTTGAAAGAGCTAAACAAACATTAGTCACTCTTAGTCATTTTAATCCAATTTTATTTTTATAAAAATGTTAGAAGGTGGGGGCCAGTATGAGTCATGGGCCCAAACACCTCCAAGGATAGACTGGGCTATCAGCCGGCTTCCCACATCATATTTTCAAAATCTCAGTGGGAGATTATGACATTTAACAGAAGTAGAGTTATAGTAGACCTAAATTCATCTTGCCTTTTTCAAAGAGTTATCTACACTCTCAAACATAATCAGTACTTCACATAATTGAAAAGCAACAGCCTCCTAATGACATTCAAACATGTCAAATACTCAAAAGTAGTCCAATGCAGCCAAGTGAAAGTGACTACTCCGATTTATCTGATCTAGAACTAAATTCTCAAATTGACAACAAAGCCCTGAAAACGAAAGTATCACTTGTTAATAAGTTAATAAGTATCACGTTTCTCTTCCTACATATTTGATCTGAAACCACAATTTAAAGCTTAGAGTGAAACTTATATAAATTCTGAAAGCAAAAGTAAAATCAGTTCAGTTCAGTCGCTCAGTCGTGTCTGACTCCTTGCGACCCCATGGACTGCAGCACACTAGGCCTCCCTGTCCATCACCAACTCAGGAGTTTACTCAAACTCATGACCATCGAGTCAGTGATACCATCCAACCATCTCATCCTCTGTCATCCCCTTCTCCTCCCACCTTCAATCTTTCCCAGCATCAGTCTTTGCAAATGAGTCAGTTCTTCCCATCAGGTGGCCAAAGTATTGGAGTTTCAGCTTCAACGTCAGTCCTTCCAATGAATATTCAGGACTGATTTCCTTTAGGATGGACTGGTTGGAACTCCTTGCAGTCCAAGGGACTCTCAAGAGTCTTCTCCAACACCACAGTTCAAAAGCATCAATTCTTTGGCGCTCAGCTTTCTTCACAGTCCAACTCTCACATCCATACATGACCACTGGAAAAACCATAGCCTTGACTAGACGGACCTTTGCTGGCAAAGTAATGTCTCTGCTTTTAAGTTGCTGTCTAGTTTGGTCGTAACTCTTCTGTCAAGGATTAGCATCCTTTAATTTCATGGCTGCAGTCACCATCTGCAGTGATTTTGGAGCCCCCCAAAATAAAGTCTGACAGTGTTTCCATTGTTTCCCCCCTCTGTTTGCCATGAAGTGATGGGACCAGATGCCATGATCTTAGTTTTCTGACTGCTGAGCTTTATGCCAACTTTTTCACTCTCCTCTTTCACTTTCATCAAAAGGCTCTTTAGTTCTTCTTTGCTTTCTTCCATAAAGGTGGTGTCATCTACATATCTGGAGTTCTTGATATTTCTCCCGGCAATCTTGATTCCAGCTTGTGCTTTATCCAGCCCAGTGTACTGTGCATATAAGTTAAATAAGCAGGGAGACAATATACAGCCTTGACATACTCCTTTCCCTCTTTGGAACCAGTCTGTTGTTCCATGTCCAGTTCTAACCGTTGCTTCCTGACCTGCATACAGATTTCTCAGGAGGCAGGTCAGGTGGTCTGGTATTCCCATCTAATTCAGAATTTCCCACACTTTGTGGTGATCCACACAGTCAAAGGCTTTGGCATAGTCAATAAAGCAGAAATACATGTTTTTTTTGGAATTCTCTTGCTTTTTCTATAATCCAACAGATGCTGGCAATTTGATCTCTGTTTCCTCTGCCTTTTCTAAATCCAGCTTGAACATCTGGAAGTTCACAGTTCATGTACTGTTGAGGCCTGGCTTGGAGAATTTTGAGCATTACTTTGCTAGAGTGTGAGACGAGTGCAATTGTGTAGTAGTTTGAGCATTCTTCGGCATTGCCTTTCTTTGAGACTGAAATGAAAACTGACCTTTTCCAGTGCTGTGGCCACTGCTGAGTTTTTCAGATTTGCTGGCACACTGAGTGCAGCACTTTGACAGCATCATCTTTTAGGATTTGAAATAGCTCAACTGGAATTCCGTCACTTCCACTAGCTTTGTTCATAGTGATGCTTCCTAAGGCCCACTTGACTTTGCATTCCAGGATGTCTGGCTCTAGGTGAGTGATCACACCATTGTGATTAACTGGGTCATTAAGATCTTTTTTGTATAGTTCTTCTGTGTATTCTTGCCACCTCTTCTTAACATCTTCTGCTTCTGATAGGTTCATACCATTTCTGTCCTTTATCGAGGCCCCCTTTGCATGAAATATTCCCTTGGTATCTCTAATTTTCTCGACGAGATCTCTAGTCTTTCCCATTCTGTTGTTTTTCTCTATTTCTTTGCACTGTTAAGTCACTGCAGTCATGTCCGACTCTGTGTGACCCCATAGATGGCAGCCCACCAGGCTCCCTCGTCCCTGGGATTCTCCAGGCAAGAACACTGGAGTAGGGTGACATTTCCTTCTCCAATGCATGAAAGTGAAAAGTGAAAGTGAAGTCGCTCAGTCATATCCGACTCTTAGTAACCCCATGGACTGCAGCCAACCAGGCTCCTCCATCCATAGGATTTTCCAGGCAAGAGTACTGGAATGGGGTGCCATTGCCTTTTCCGTTTCTTTGCACTAAGAATCTACTAATAAGTTGATCTATATTCTATCACATTTGTCTTCATCAAAAACACTGGAAATGATGGTTAAAATGAAAATACTGAACCTATGAAATAAAAATCAGAAAACACCAGTGGGGAAAGACAGTAGAAGCAGACACACATCTTTTGTTTGCAAACTCATGCTATTAAAAAATGACCAAGGAAGATAAGAAATGAGTAAGTTACATACAACTGCTGAACTTAATTAAAATCACAATGATTGTATTTCTGCACCAGCCAATGAGATGCAATGATGGCAGTGACAGTGTCTCAGTTCTAACTCCTAACACTAAGCTTACAATTTAGCTGTAGAGATAGGGTTAGGTGATTCAGTAAGATAGAGAGATATTTAAGGCTTCCTCTGATTACCCAGATATCAGCTTGGCCAACTCCTTATTTGCCTAAAGTCTTTTACTCAAACCTAACCTTGTGATTGCAGCCATGAAATTAAGATGCTTACTGCTTGGAAGGTAAGTTATGACCAACCTAGATAGCATATTCAAAAGCAGAGACATTACTTTGCCAACAAAGGTCCGTCTAGTCAAGGCTATGGTTTTTCCAGTGGTCATGTATGGATGTGAGAGTTGGACTGCGAAGAAGGCTGAGCGCCGAAGAATTGATGCTTTTGAACTGTGGTGTTTGAGAAGACTCTTGAGAGCCCCTTGGACTGCAAGGAGATCCAACCAGTCCATTCTAAAGATCGGTCCTGGGTGTTCTTTGGAAGGAATGATGCTAAAGCTGAAACTCCAGTACTTTGGCCACCTCATGTGAAGAGTTGACTCATTGGAAAAGACCCTGATGCTGGGAGGGATTGGGGGCAGGAGGAGAAGGGGATGACAGAGGATGAGATGGCTGGATGGCATCACCGACTCGACGGATGTGAGTTTGAGTGAACTCCAGGAGTTGGTGATGGACAGGGAGGCCTTCAATTCATGGGGTCGCAAAGAGTCGGACACGACTGAGTGACTGAACTGAACTGAACTGACTGAACCTTCTCAATGTGGCCCACAATGCTCATCCTAATATCATTTCTCAACCTACCTTCCTGATCTCACCCTGGCAACCCTGAACCCCTTAACTTGTTCAGCTTTTTCTTCTTTCTACATCTTTAGTCACCTTCTCACATCCCATACGAGTTATTTATTATGCTTGTTGTTTATTCACTCTCTCTTCCCCCTACGATGTAACTTCCATGAGGGCAAGAATCTTTGTCTGCACTGCTCACTGGTATATTCCAAGACCCCAGAACAGTGTCTGGCACATAAGAGGCCCTCTATAAACACTGGTTGAATCTTTACCCCTTTCCACCCTGTCATCTCCTGGCTCCATTCTAGCTCTCTATTCATCAATGTGCTTCATCCTTCCATACCCATAGGGAACAACTGGGACTGGAAATCAATGGAGACTCTATTTCAGAGAAGAGAAGAAAAGAGGAAGGAAAAAGAAAGGTAGAGAAGGAGGTTTTATTTTTATCCCCTACCTTTTAATCCCCAAGAATTTCAACCTAAGTTTTCGCGTGTAATTTTTCTAAATTTTCAATTCCTCCCAAATTCTGTCTTGACTGCCTTCTTAGTCAAATTCTTTCTCTAAACTTGCAACACTCCTGGGTCAACTGGGTGATAAGACAAGTTTAAAGAATAAAAACTGAAAAACTGTAATCAGACTCAATGGAAGGAAAAAAAGAAACAGTGGAAGAAACATCTGTGTCTCATTTCCTTTTCCCTTCATAGCTAAGCTGCTTCAAAAAGTGGTCTACATCCCCCTCCTTCCTTACTGACCATTCACATCTCAGCTCTTCCGCTCTGAATGAAACTTTCTGAGTCCTTACTTAAATGACCACTATGTTGCTCACGCCTTCAAAACGTTTTTATTGAGCACTTAGAACATGCTAGGCACTATGTCAGGTTAGCTGATTCAGTGGTAAACACAATTCCTAGACTTGCACTTTGAGCAGAAGAGGAACACTGACAGCAACAAAGATGAGTGACAAATGATAAGTATTATTTAAGAAGTTACCGCAGACAGATATGACTTTATCCAAGGGACAGAAAAGGCCTCCCTGAAATGCAATGTTTAAAGAGAAACGCAAACAGTAGAAGATAGATCAAAGACAAGAGGAAGGATGTTTTAGGAAAAGGAAATAGTACCTGCAAAAATCTGATGGACAGAGTAGAGTGCATATAAAGAATGGAAGGAAACTCAGTGTCAGGAGAGACAGGCCTTAAAAGCCATATTATTCTAAAACTTTAATCTGTGGACAAGGAGAATAAAAAGAAACGACACAAAACCTCATTTAAATTTTATGGAAGATGAAAATATTTGCCTTATCCAATTAGAGCTGAAGGAAACAAGAACAGACTCAGGATGACAGAGATGAGTTCTTGAACTCCTTGATTTCTATGGAAATAACTTCCTCATAACTTTTTGTTTCTTCTCAGACTCCTTCAACATATTATTTTCTTCTGTCATAATTCTAAGACTACTGCCTTTCCTCAGCTCTCTTACAAATGTACTCTTCTAGATAACCTCACTTGTACTACACAGGTACCATCCCATAAAGTGACAATGACTCCCAAACCTGTATCCCTGGTCCAGCTCTCTTAAGGCCAGAGCTGCATTTTCTACCATCTGTTGGACATAATCATCTATGTACCGTCATACATCCAAAACCAAACACAAAATTCAGAACCCACAAATCTGGTATTTCTTAATTCTGTTGGTGATACCAATGCAGTCATCCAAGCACAAATTCTGAATGCGACTGGCTACCTGTTTTTCCTTCACTGATCACCAGGTAATTTTGATCATCTAAACACAATGCAAATCTATCATTTCCTTTCATCTCTAATACCAGTGCCTAAATTTCAGCTTGCATAAACTTTAATCTGGATTATTCAGTAACTGGTCTGTATACTTTCAGAAACTTTGTCTAATCCAGCCTCTATACCATGAGAGTTTCCCTCCTAAAGTGTTTCTTCAGTTTACAGGAAGAAGTCCAGATTCTTTGCTATGACATACAAGGTCCATTATCTGGTCCTTGTCTGCCAGTGAGTGAGTAAAGTCGCTCAGTCAAGTCTTTGCGACCCCATGGACTGTAGCCTACCAGGCTTCTCCATCCATGTAATTTTCCAGGCAAGAGTACTAGAGTGGGTTGCCATTTCCTTCTCCAGGGGATCTTCCCGACCCAGCGATCGAACCCAGGTCTTCCACATTGCAGGCAGACATGTTACCATCTGAGCCACCAGGGAAGTCCTCTTTGCCAGTAAATAGCTTGTACTCCCCATCTATGGAGTCTCTGCCAGGTTTGGTCAAACCAAACTTGGAAAGCAGATGCAGATCCCTCAAGGTTTATCATGGTTTTTAAAGCCACTAGGTATTTGCATACACTATTTCCACAGCCTACAATTTCTTTCCCATTTGTTCACCTAGAAATCACCCTGAATTCTTTTAAAATCCAGTTAACGTCCCCACTCTTTTAATCTTCCCTGGTTCGCATCATAGCTCTCTATCCTCTTCTCCTTTCCCTAGTCCCCACGGAAAAAAAAACAAAGTTGAGCATTTCTCCCACTTCACTTCTATTCTGGCATTTACAAAATTATGACTGCTTACATGTCTGCTTTCCTGACTAAATTATGCGTTCCTGTTGATAGTGTACTTTTTCATGTGTGCATCCCCATACCATACCATACAGTTGGCACTCAACAGAAAAAACAAGTATTTCCTGAATAAATAGAAAGAAGTATTTCTTAAATAAATGAATATCTACAGAAGGGTTGTGATGTATCAAGCTTTGTTTTTATAAAATGAGTTCCTGGGTTAAGCTTTAAAGTATCTAAAGTCACTCTAGAATTGTGACTTCTGGCTTGGGGAAGAGAGAGGGAGGGTATATATAAAAGAGGGATTCATTACAGCGGACCCAGTTCATCCAGCACCCAGAGAACACACAGAAGTAATAAGACTATGTGACAAAGATTTCTACACAAATTATAACATTATTTTAAGTAGTAAAAATTAAAAACAACAATGCGAAACTGAGAATCATTAACTAAATGAGGATTTGTTCAATGGATCTTTTAAACATGGTATTTTTGAAGACTATTTAAAGATCAGGGCTCATTTAGTCCACCTGTCAATGCAGGAGATGTGATTTCAATCCCTGTGATTTCAATCTCCAGGGAAGATCCCCTGGAGAAGGAAATGGCAACCCACTCTAGCATTCTTGTCTGGGAAATCCCATGCACAGAGGAGCCTGGTGGTCTACAGTCCATGGGGTTGCAAAAGTGTGGGACATGACTTGGCGGTTAAACAACAACAACAACAATTTAAAGATCAGGGAAAATGCTGGCCATTCCAATCAAGTATAAAAAAAAGATATATCATGATACCAATTTTATAAAATCCATGTTTAAACATATTGGTTTGAAAACTTTCAGGAAAAATGCCTGAAATAAACTATTAATATTAAATTATTAACAGTACTTATCTCTGGTTAATTTATACAACTAATATCATTCAACAAATATTTATTGAGCATCTGTCTGTCTGCTACTGTACAGTAATGAGTAGAAGACATTTGTTCCTGTCCTCCTGGAGCTAAATATATCACACTTTTATAATCAATCAGAAAAGAATACATGAGATCAACCCACTCTAAATTTAAAACCCATAAAAAAGATTACTAGCACTTCTCTGGAACCTAGGTTGGGAACAACTTTCATACAAATATTTAGATAAAGGCAACCTACCCAAATGACTTGTACTGTTAGTTGTAAACTGTATCATGACAATTGTCTAGATCACTATGGACAGAAGGTAGCAGAGATACTATCTCTCCAGGCTTCCTCCTTCTATTGGAAGATTTTAAAATTAATGTTAATTATAAATAAAATTTGCTTAGTTGAAATTTTATCTCTCATACATCTTCCACCACATTTCTTTTCTCCTTGTGTTTCTTTCCCCTCCACTATTTCCTGCTTTCACCTTCAATAATTTAACCCATTTATTTAAAAGAATCTTTGTAATAGTCTTCTTTCAACCCAGAATAGCCAGTTTGAGTTCTGCCCTCCTGGGGATTCTCAAGAAAGACAAGAGCTTCATAGAGGATCTGTGCCTCTGAAGAACAAAAATAATTCACCAAAAATCTCAAAGCTGTGGTACTTTCAAAGTTCCAGGTCCATAAGATAGAAAAAGAAATAAGGAACTTTCCTGGAGGTCCACTGGTTTAAGACTCTGTACTTCCAGTGCTTCACTGTAATTATTTTGCTAGTTTACATCACAGACTAAAATTCTTCTAAAAGTTCCTAGGATTTTCAGTTCATCCTAAACACAGTGATAAATAATAAAATTAAGTGCTCTGAGTTAAAAACTTCAATACTACAGTTTGAATGTTACCTGTTTTTAGGCATATTAAGGAGTAAATACACAGACTTAAAATTCTGTAGGTTTTAAAATACTGACAATGGATATGCTATGAAATAGTTTTCCAGAAATATTTTTCCTAGGGGACTCAAATAATTGAAATTTGTAATAAAAATTCGTATGCAGGATATAATTGGCATTACAAGAATATATAGAGTATTAAATGTTAACTTAGTGTTGTGATGTCAAAAGCATACGCCCAAAGAAGTAGGGGACAGAATTATTGATAGTCATTCATTCATCAGTTTCAGAAAGTACTTATTCTATGCCAGGCACAATTCTAGGTACTATTAGAGACAGAGCAGTGAGTAAAACAGATAAAATTCCTGCCCTCGGGGAGTATGTTCTTGGATTGAGATAGATAACAAACAAGAAAAAAATAAGTAAAACATTAGAGTAATAAGTGCAAAGAGAAAAGAAGTAGGAAAAAAGATTGAGAGGGTATAAAAGCAAGGAGGGAAGGGAGCAAGCCATGTGGCTGTCTGAGGAAACCCATTGTGAGCAGCATGAATAGCCAGAACAAAGGCCCAAAGGTAGGAAGATGTACATTCTGTTTAAGAAAGAGCAGGCAGGCTGGTGTTGCTAGAAGACAATGAAGGAGGGGGAAGAGTAATAAATGAGGCCAGAGAGACAATGCGGAAGGTCTGTCTAGGACCTCCTGGAAGAGCATTGGAGTAAGGCTTTCCTGGACAGTTAGGATAATGAAAGTTGGAAATTTAGGAGGGAGGTGATTCCAGGTAATTAGAACAAAGGAGAACAAAAGACAAGGAACCAGGATTTTGAGGATGTTTAGGAATCAGCAACTGCTTGCTGTGGAATGAATATACACATAAAGTGAGGGAGCATGAATATAAGAGAAAGGGATCATGTGTGAGGTGAGAGTTGAAGGGGCTCTATGATAAATATTCAGTCTTTGATCCTCTGTTTAGGAACTGTAGAAGAGAGATAGGGCAGGGAGGCACCAGGGTAAAAAGTAATCTTAGCTGTCCCTTTAGTATAACCTTTTGCTTTCCCTGGCAAGGATAAAACCCTGCTCCAGATAACTGCTTTAGTTAGCTGTTATATTTATAAAGAAAAATGGTAAAAGTCTTGGGATTTCTGTGGGGAACACTTTAAATGTTCTTGTAGTAGGAAGGAGAGAAAATATACAAGAACTGGTATTCAGATTACTGTATTATTAACATGAACTGAATTGATGATGAACAACTGTATGATTAACATTAACTAGTAATACATAGTGAATCATAAAAAGAAGATGACTAAAAAGCAGGACTGAGAAAGCAAATAGGAATTTCAAGTTTTTAAAGATCATTTCACAAAATGGCTAATTCATGAATAAACAAGAGTTAACTACCTCTAATTCTATATAAAGAGGATTCTGGATTCTATTATAATTATCCACTTTGAATTAAAATTATTCACATGGCAAAAGCTGGAACCTTCCTCCCAATTCAACATACCATACAGAACAGTACCTAGTACAGAAGATGCAAATGCTTGTTTAAATAAAAATCCTACCCTTTACTTTTCATCTCAATAGAATCAAAGTGTTAGAGCTGTCTTAACACAACCTCAAATTGTTACTATTAATAGGGAGGATATTAACAAAAACGGAAGTTAGGAAGAAAGGATGATTTTCTTCCATATTACCACCTGTGCAAAACAACATACCCCAGAGGATTCTACTGGTTAATTAATTAACCATATAACAACACAAGGCCAGTTTCAAATACAAGCAGGAGTGTTACTTGGAATAATGGCATACATAAAATGATTAAATCCAATAAACAAAGCTGTTCCAAATCCAAGAAAATTTCCCTCAATATATTCACATGAGTTGCAGTAGAGATCCCTTTTTGAAACAAAACAAAAAGCATAAGACAATCCGAAACAATCTCTTTCATCTTGCTCCTTCAAGAACTCAGTGAACTTGGGGAACCGGGTTTGCGTCTCTGTATGTTTTTTCAAATCTCAAATTGAGAGTAACATCCTCATCTTTCGTTCCAAATAAAGCAAACAAGTACAATTAAAAGGACAGCAACTCTTAACCACTCTTGGTCATGGGATGTTATAAATTCCAAAGAGAGGAACTGCTAAAGTAGAAAAAGGAATCACCTGATACAAATAACGAAACTTCTGCCGGGAAAAGCATTGTTCTACATATGATAATGTTTGTGCCCAAGCCACTTTTTAGACTGCTTACAGATAAAACTGAGAGGAGGGATTTCACAGGACTTTTTAAACCACGATTATCCATCAAAAAGTTTTCTTATGCAAATGTCGGAATGTCAATATACTTTCTGGTCTCCCGACTTCCAGGAAGCATTTTTCCATGCTAAGACAAGAACATTTTCAAGTGCAACTCCGTAAGCAGATTCGAACTCCCCTGGATACCACAAATAAGCATGAAAAAAGCCTTTATACCACAAAAATGTACAAAGGTAGTTTGCAAAGGTGTGATTAGTTCTGCTTGTTGGAGCGATTAGAGCAAGCAGTGAATAGAAGGTGCCCTGAAACCGAGCACACGGAACCACGGCCGCGGCATCTCCAAGATGCAACGATAAAAGCATCCTGCCCCCTCCTCATACTCCCCAGAAAGTGGCCTATTCCAGGAAGCCCGCTGACCGCAGGAAAAGAGTCCGGCCGGCCTCACCTTATAGACGTCCCCGTAGGTGCCGCTGCCGACCCTCTGAACGAGCTCGTAGTCCTGCTGCGGGTTCCGCCTCAGGATGTCGGCCCCAGGCCGCAGAGGGGCCTCCATCTTCGCTCAGGGCCCGGCCCCCGCCGGCTCGGCCCGCGGCGCCCCGATT
The DNA here is from genome assembly GCF_014754425.2 of Oryx dammah. Taxonomy (NCBI): domain Eukaryota; kingdom Metazoa; phylum Chordata; class Mammalia; order Artiodactyla; family Bovidae; genus Oryx; species Oryx dammah. The sequence continues at coordinate 59,109,144 of NW_024070210.1, read as the reverse complement.
CCCGCTAACGAGGACGAGCGGCGCCGTTTCCCAACATGGAGCCTCTGCACGCAACTCCGCCTGCACGAGGGACAAGCAGAGGCTACAATCCCGAGCGGCCCAGCCCCTTCCCTTCCGCCCGTCCGGGGACCGCGGACCAGCCGGCCTGGAATTGTCCCTGGCGCCCCGCCGCCGCGTTCCGGCCGCGGCCCTTCCCCCTCCCAGGCCGCCCGCGAACTGCCGGACCCGGTCTGCCCGCCCGCCGGCGCTCGGGGTCGGCAGGATACCTCAGGGGGGCGGCCCCGCTCTTTGTTGAGCGCCGCGCCCGGGACCTACTTCCTCGCCCGCGCCTGCGTCCTGCTTCCCGGCTCCCGCCGGCCGCTCCAGGTCCCGCGCCGCCACCGCCGTCGCCTCCCGCAGCACCGCACGTCCTCTCGCGGGCGGCTGAGGCGCGTACCGTCGCCGCCGCCGCCGCCGCCGCCGCCGCACCACGTTCCCCACCCGGGGCTGCGTCACCGGGAGACACGTTCCCGGCCAGCGTGGGTCGGGCGCCCAGAGGCCCGCCCGAGCGCGCCGGCCGCGGGGCCAGAGTGCCGCCCTGAGGCCTGCTCGGGACACGACACTCTCCCGGCCGGGCCGCCGCGCCCCCTCGTCTGGCGCGTCCCTCCGGGCCCAGGCTCTGCTCCCCACCCGCGGGTGTTAGGGACGCCCCCGGTGCATTCGTGGGCGGACGCGCCTCGGCTAAACCGCCCCCTGCTTTGTCAGGTAAACTTGGAGAGTGACGGGTAGCGGGAGAAGGGTGGGCGCGAGGGAGCCGGGAACGCGGCCCCCGCCCAGTTCAGAGAAGGTACGTTGAGGGCACTGGGCCAGGAGTCAGCTGGCAGTGGGGCGCCAGGGAAGGAGGTGGGGAAGTGCCAGGTTAACTAAATCGCGGCACACCCTACTGCACCGTCCTGTTTTGCAAATCATTCCCAGTGGTACCAGTTTGAGGCTTCCCTACACACCTGCGCAACCTGTCTTCTATGAGTTTTCCCGAGACATTTCTGAAAGTCTGAACTCCTAGGAAGTCTCAGTGGCCAGTATCCCAGTTGGGCACACGCGGTGTCTCAATGCGGATATTGCTCCTTTATTTGAGTCAGGAGCTTTGCAGAAGCTGAGACAGAATTAGGGACCACAACCTGGTTCTGGTTCTACCACTTCCTCAGTATGTGACCCGGGACAAGAAAGACATCGTATTTGGCAATGTCTCCCTATCCGCAGCTTGAAGAGGATAGGGTTTTGCATCTGACACCCAAGAGAGTGTTTATAAAGCATCTTACAGGATTATAAAGAGGGTTATCAAAATATAAGAGGTGTAAAAATATTTCACAATGTACGAAATATGGAACAGGAGTTTAGGGAAGTAATTTGGCTGATATTTCGCAGGCTGTTTTGCGGTTTCAGTTCTAGTCTTGTTCTGAAGGTAGAAATAACCTTACCAGTTTGTATACTGGCAAAGTTATTTCTAGAGCCCCGTGAAGGTTTGAACAAAAAAGCCAGTTTAACACTTGGCCAATGCATTTGAAAAATCACAAAAGAGCAAGTTGTGGATGTTGTCTTGTGGCTTTGAATATCCAATTCAATTCCATTCTTGGCAGTGTACTCCTTGTTGTTGGTCATTGTAATCAATTGCATAATGTAGAAATTAAATTCACACCTTAACAGGACAGGGAAGATATGTATTTTCTTGTGCTCTCTGCACAAAGGGCACTTATTTAGGGAACATAAGTAAGCTCAGACTTACATGTTCTATGGACAAAGCCTATGTGTTTGCTGCATTGAAAAAATTGTTGAAGAACAGTTCCTTCTTTCAAAGCTTCTTGGCACTTGTTTTGGTGGGCAAATACTTTTGGCTTCAATGACTTAAAATCTTTTCAAATGTTCTGTTGGTATCCTAGTACTTATTCACTGTCATAGATTCTTATTTTCCCCTTTGACCCTATAAGCATTAATCCTTTTTCTAGTCTATAATTTATTAATACTTGCATTACTCCTCAGAGAATTTGAGGCAGAATACAGAAAACGCATACTATAACATAAGATAAAAATGAGGAAATAGGTATGATGTTAAAGAAAGGAAGAATGGGATACCAGAACAATACAACAAATTGGCTGAAGCAGAAAGATTTATAGTGTTTTTGAGATCATAATAAACCAGTTGATCGAGAGAGAGGTGATCTTTTCCTGTTACTAGGAGTTTAAAAAAACTTATCTCATGGGCCTTCCTAACGTGGAAACTCTGAATTCCCTGTTTGAAACAAATATCTTTTCTGACAATCTTTTAGGCATGTTATTCTTGAAACATAGTGTTTGATATGAATTAGGCAATAAAAAGTTTGAGGTCATAGGCTTCATCAAGACCCTGGAGTGCAGATACTTTATGTTGCCAGTAATGGCAGAGACATACGCTTTGACCATCAACCCAGAGCTGGATAGTATGGAAAAAGTCAAGGTTCTATGTGGTGATTCAGAAATGTCTGCCATAATCATTACTTTACTCATAATACAGCCGTTCCAAGGAAAAAAACATCTGCTTTATACTAACTTCAAGAGAATTAAAAAATTTTTAAATACTAGTTAATTTTATCAAGGTCAGTGAAGTCATAGCTTGTGTGTTAAATATTACATGGTTAGTAAAGAAATTCACATTAAATTTCCATAAAATAAACATATAGTGCATAAATTTAATTTTACATTGTAAACAATTAAGCACATGGTTTCAAAATGGAAGGTTACATAACAATAAAAAGTTGTAGCTTACGCAAGAGTTTCTTACAGACTACCAGTTTTTACAATGCCAGGGTATTGAATAAGATAAATATAACTTGATATGATTGTCATGTATTCTTTGGGTCTTAATATCTGACATGTTTTACTGTTACCTACCTTATATGGTTTGCTGTATGCTTTTTAGTGTTTTTCCCTTCTTTCAGAGTTTTTTTAGTAAAATGCTAATTATAATCTTTGGCCTCTGGTTTCAGTTTTAGCCAAGGATGATTTTTTTAACTGGGGCACGTAGGGACTTCCCTGGCAGTCCAGTGGTTAAGACATTCCACCTCCATTGCAGGAGGCACAGGTTAGATTACTGGTCAGGGAACTAAGTTCCTGCATGCTGCACAGTGCAGCCAAAATATAGGAAAAAAAATCAGGGGACATAAAATTGTTTAACTTCTACCTAGGTAAGTTTCACAATGTACTAACCAAGAAAGAATGGTTAATAAAATCCTCAAGTGTGACCAAAAAAAGCATAAGGACAGTAATTTAATATAGAACATATAGACTTAGGCATTATAATCTGATGAATCTTCCAACATGAGCTAGTTGCAAAATGTAACTTGATGTAGTTGAGCTTTATAGGTTTGTTAACTATAAATCAATTAAATATTGGAAGACATTGGCCACCATCATGATTTGTATTTTCAAACAGTTAAACTATTCTTTCTGTTACTAATGAGGTTCAGTTGTCTATTGAGGCCCAAACTGTGTTTTCAAAGTATAGAATTTTCTCTTTTGTTCTAGAGAGCAGTAGAACATGCATCTCTTTCAGTATCAGTATCTGGTCATTATGATGGGAGTTTTAAAAAGGGTTGAGGAACCCAGAGCACATCTTTTTTTAAAAAAATCTAGTTTGAATTGATTATCTGATGTGTAACCTTGATCCCCAGGGTGGTTTTTAAGTTTATATGAGAATTGATAGCAGGGTTTCTGTATTCAGCTCAGTTGAGAGAAAACTCTTGGCTTGCTACCAGGGCTTGGCAGATACTAAACACCTGACTACAGGATTCTAAGTGATATTGTGTTATAAACTGCTCTTTAGATACCGGGTGTTTCCTGATGACTCTTAAATTGAATAGGGGCAGCAGAATTCCATTGTCAAATGGAAAGGTATATACTAGGGAAGGCTTAGCTGGTCTGGAAGGCACGAATAAAGTACATGAACTTGTACCTGCTCGTACTTCTTTGCCACTGTTTTTTGAACCTTATCTTTGGGCTCATGGTCGTTTAGCAGAAGAAGGAAAAGCTTGGGCCTGGTTTATTAATTGCCTGGATGATGTATCAGCACCAACTAGAAGCATAGAGCCACTGAATTATGGTCCTACTTCACAGTGAAGTGGTCCTGAAAAACAGAGATGAAGAGAAATTTTTCCAGAGGGCACAGTTTTGAATAGAACATCTGGTTGTCCTCTATGTTAGGAATGAAAGATAGCCTGAGGTATGGCTCTGTTCTGATTTATGCAGAGTAATTAATAAGTTGGCAATAACTTGGAGAGATCAGAAATAAGGAAGTCAGTGGGAGATACGTTATGAATGGAATATCAAAATTGGCTCATAGTGTGAAAATATCTGTAAACCATTTGACTGCCCATAAGAGGGCATCCATCCCAATAATCAGATATAAAAGATAATCTGTCCTATGAATGTCAGTCAGCCTCTGCCCGGTCACCCTAGTTCAGTGGGGCCATGTGGCAATAGGAATGGAGGCTAAAGGGAATTCAGTGGCATGGACTTCCACTTGCCAAGGGTAATAAGGTTACTGCCGCTATGCAGTATTTAACTTGCTTATAGCAGAGTCACTTGCCTTTGCAGTGACCCTTGCTGTGCTGTGCTTAGTCATTCAGTCATGTTTGACTGTTTGCAACCCCATCAACAGAGGAGCCTGGTGGGCTACAGTTCATGGAGATTCTCCAGGGAAGAATCCTGGAGTGGGTTGCCATGCCCTCCTCCAGGGTATCTTCCCAATCCAGGGATTGAACCCAGGTCTTCCACATTGTAGGTGGATTCTTGACCATCTGAGGCATGAGGAAAGCCCAAGGATACTGGAGTGGGTAGCCTATCCCTTCTCCAGGGGATCTTTCTGACCCAGGAATCCAACTGGGGTCTTCTGCACTGCAGGTGGATTCTTTACCAGCTGAGCTACCAGAGAAGCCCCTCAGTGACCCTTAGTAAGGTACTATTCCCTGGATAGACCAGTCAGTCACCTGGTGGCAGTTTAATTAAACCAAATCCTTTTGATTATGGAGGGATGAGCAATTTGTCCTCATGGGGTAGCTATGTATGTATGTACATACCTATAGTATATACATACATAGTCCAGATACAGGCTTACTGACCCTTTAGGTCCTGGGTGTTATGTGTTTTGAACTCAAAGATATGGTTCAAAAAAAAGGTGGCAAAGAAGTAGAAGCAGGAATGAAAGTTAGTCTATGTACTTTATATGAGCCTTCCAGACTAGCTCAGGCCACCCCAGTATGTACCTTTCCTTTTGACAATGGAATCTGCTGCCCCTGTTCAATTTATAAGTCATAAGATAACACCCAGTACCTATAGTCATATGTGTACATAGTCCAGATACAGGCTTACCGTCCCTGCTTGGGAAACTTCTACTATACCACAATTCATGGACTATTTCATCACCACGTATCACAAACAACATTAAATTTGAGCAGGAAACTCATGGGAAGTATGGCAATGGAGTCATGCCCGTGAAGTGAACTGATCTTACCTCAAACCCATCACTTAGAAGCACCTAGTATGATACCACAAAGGACAGTCGTGCTGAAGGATCAGTTGGCTGAGGGATGACCGTTATGAGGATATAATACAGGATTTAAGTCAGTATCCAATACATATTGCCATCTACCCCATATTCAGAATGCACAGGCCTAGGAACCAGAGACATGGAAACTCGATGGACATGAGTTTGAGTAAGCTCCAGGAGGTGATGATGGACAAGGAAGCCTGGTGTGCTATATAGTCCATGGGGTCGCAGAGTTGGACACAATCGAGTGACTGAACTGAACTGAGGAACCAGGGGGTAGAAGTAAGTAATTATTAGGAATTATTATTATTCCTAATAATTCAGTTGAAGAATTTTTGTCCATACAATTTTGACTCTAAAACATTGGGTGTGATGGATCAAAGGCCCTAGTGTCCAAGGGACAGATACTTTCCCCAGGTAACCCAGTCACAGTTGCATTAAATAGGAAGCTTTTTTTGGCTAAATAATATTCCATTCTATGGATATACCACATTTTGTTTATCCATTGATAGTTATTGGCATTTAGGTTGATTCTACCTTTTGGATACTAAAAGCAATGCTCTTAGAACATTCCTGTGCAAGTTTTTGCATGAACATATACTTTCATTTCTTTGGGGTTGGAATGAAAACTGACCTTTTCCAGTTCTGTGGCCACTGCAGAAAACTAAGATCATGGCATCTGGTCCCATCACTTCATGGCAAATAGATGGGGAAACAGTGGAAACAGTGGCTGACTTTATTTTGGGGGGCTCCAAAATCACTGCAGATGGTGATTGCAGCCATGAAATTAAAAGACGCTTACTCCTTGGAAGGAAAGTTATGACCAACCTAGATAGCATTTTCAAAAGCAGAGACATTATTTTGCCAACAAAGGTCCATCTAGTCAAAGCTATGGTTTTTCCAGTGGTCCTGTATGGATGTGAGAGTTGGACTATAAAGAAAGCTGGGTGCTGAAGAATTGATGCTTTTGAACTGTGGTGTTGGAGAGGACTCTTGAGAGTCCCTTGGACTGCAAGGAGATCAGTCCTGGGTATTCATTGGAAGGACTGATGTTGAAGCTGAAACTCCAGTACTTTGGCCACCTCATGCGAAGAGTTGACTCTTTGGAAAAGACCATGATGCTGGGAGGGATTGGGGGCAGGAGGAGAAGGGGACAACAGAGGAAGAGATGGTTGGGTGGAAGGCATCACCAACTTGATGGACATGAGTTTGCGTGAACTCCGGGAGTTGGTGATGGACAGGGAGGCCTGGCGTGCTGCGATTCATGGGGTCCCAAAGAGTCGGACACAACTGAGCGACTGAACTGATACTTTCATTTGTTGAGGGGGCATATATCTAAGAGTGGAATTGCTGGGCCATATGGTAACTGTAAATTTTGAGAAGCTGCCAGACTGTTTTCCAAAGTGGCTATATTCCCACCAGCAGTGTCTGTTTCACCAGCACTTTTTATTGTCTTTCTTTCTGATTATAGTCATCCTGGTCGGTATGAAGTGATGTCTCATTGTAGTTGTTTAAATTTTGATTTGCATTTCCCCAGTGACTAAAAATGTTAAATCGTCTTTTCATGTGTTTCTTGGCCATTTGTATGTCCTCTATGAAGAAATGTCTATTTAGATTCTCTGCCCATTTTAAAAAAATTCTGTTATTTGTATTTTTGCTGTATCATACTGATGCCTCAGATTCCAATTCAACACCATAGTGTTCATTCTATCCTTCCCCTTTCCTTATTATAACTTCATCTCCAAAAGCAAGAAATCTGGCTCTGATTATCCACCATGTATTGACTCAATTCTAGAGCATACACAAATAATTTCAGAATTACTAACCTACGTATGTCCTAGAAGAAAAATAAATTATGAACTAAAGAACAATACTTGTGTACAGTTTTGTCTTCAGTCTTGTAGCATACAATCAAAATACTATTTTCTATAGCTCCTCAGGTTTAGAAAATGCTTCAGTGTAGTTATGTTATTTACCTGTAATATAGTTAAGTTCACTTTTTTTTTATAAACTATTTGTAATTCCACTTTGAGTTCCTTCCACTCCTCTGCCCATATCCTGATTGATTTTAGTTACTTATTTATTTTGGAGAATGTGAACCATTACTATGGTTCTAACAGTGTGGGCTACATAAAAAGGTTATACTTCGAGAAGTATCAGCCCTTCTAATCCTTTCCACCCTATTCCCATTCTCCCATTGCTTCCATCCTATTCCCACCTGTCTCCTGTAGATAACTGATCTCATTGGTTTCTGGTTTACCCTGCATTTCTTTTGCACAGATGAGCAGATATATTTTTTTTAATATCCTTTTCTTTCTTATATGGTAGGTGGAATATTTGCTTTGTTTGTTTTTCCATTTGATAGTATATTAATCTGGAATTCAATATGTATCAATTCATAAAGATCTGTGATTTTTTAAAATATTTATTTATTTTTGGATGTACTGGGTCTTTGTGGCTGTTCAAGGGCTTTTCTCTGATTGCAGCATGCAGGGGCTACTCTCTCACTGTGATGCACGGGCTTCTCATTTCAGTGGCTTCTCTTGTGGAGCACGGGCTCTAGGCTTGAGGCTTCAGTAGTTGCGGCTCATGGGCTCAGGAGTTATGGTGCTGGGGCCTAACTGCTCCAAGGCTTGTGGGATCTCCCTAGACCAGGGATTAAACCTGTGTCCCTTGCTTTGGTAGATGAATTCCTAACCACTGGAACACTAGGGAAGCCCCTGTATTCTTTGCTATAGTTCAGTTCAGTCGCTCAGTCGTGTCTGACTCTTTACAACCCCATGAACCGCAGCACGCCAGGCCTCCCTGTCCATCACCAACTGCCGGAGTCCACCCAAACACATGTCCTTCGAGTCAGTGATGCCATCCAACCATCTCATCCTCTGTTATCCCCTTCTCCTCCAGCCCCCAATCCCTGCCAGCATCAGGGTCTTTTCCAGTGAGTCAACTCTTCATGTGAGGTGGCCAAAGTATTGGAGTTTCAGCTTCAACATCAGTCCTTCCAGTGAACACCCAGGACTGATCTCCTTTAGGATGGACTGGTTGGATCTCCTTGCTGTCCAAGGGACTCTCAAGAATCTTCTCCAACACCACAGTTCAAAAGCATCAATTCTTTGGTGCTCAGCTTTCTTTATAGTCCAACTCTCACATCCATACACGACCACTGGAAAAACCATAGCCTTGACTAGACGGACCTTTGTTGGCAAAATAATGTCTCTTCTTTTTAATATTCTGTCTAGGTTGGTCATAACTTTCCTTCCAAGGAGTAAGCGTCTTTTAATTTCATGGTTGCAATCACCGTCTGCAGTGATTTTGGAGCCCCCCAAAATAAAGTCAGCCACTGTTTCCACTGTTTCTCCATCTATTTGCCATGAAGTGATGGGACCAGATGCCATGATCTTAGTTTTCTCAATGTTGAGCTTTAAGCCAACTTTTTCACTCTCCTCTTTCACTTTCATCAAGAGGCTCTTTAGTTCTTCTTCACTTTCTGCCATAAGGGTGGATCATCTGCATATCTGAGGTTATTGATATTTCTCCCAGCAATCTTGATTCCAGCTTGTGTTTCATCCAGCCTGCCTTTTCGCATGATATACTCTGCATATAAGTTAAATAAGCAGGGTGACAATATATAGCCTTGATGTACTCCTTTTCCTATTTGGAACTAGCCTGTTGTTCCATGTCCAGTTCTTACTGTTGCTTCTTGGCCTATATACCGATTTCCCAGGAGGTAGGTGAGGTGGTCTGGTATTCCCATCTCTTTAAGAATTTCTCACAGTTTGTTGTGATCCACACAGTCAAAGGCTATGGTGTAGTCAATAAAGCAAATGTAGGTATTTTTCTGGAACTCTTTGCTTTTTCAATGATCCAGCGGATGTTGGCAATTTGATCTCTGGTTCCTCTATCTTTTCTAAAATTCTTTCCTGTAGCTGCATAGTTTTCCATTTTGTGAAGGAAATGGCAAGCCACTCCAGTATTCTTGTGTAGAGAACTCCATGGACAAAGGAGCCTGGCATGCTACAGTCCATGGGGTCGCAAAGACTCAGAAATGACTGAGTGACTATCACTCATATTTTCCTATGTACGGGCATTTCGCTTATTTCCAATATATTACAATAACAAAAAATGCTTCAATAAATTACTCTGTATGTATTTTCATACTGTTGGAAGTATTTCTTTAGAGTAGATTAAACTTAACAGTTTTGAAAAATAAACATGTTCTAACAGTGTCCACTGAAAGAGTCGAGAAACAGTGAAATTCCAGCTAGCAGTGAACACAGCTAGCACTCAGATCTTGGTTTCTAAATTCCTTTTCTCATTAAAAGCAGCCTGAGTTTCTTGGCGGAACTAGTTCTGAGGCAAGAAAAATACCAGGGAAACTTGAAACATTTTCTCGTGCCATAAAACAAGGGAAATGATGAAAGACAAATAGGACATGTCACAAGGACACAGATGTTAACTTGAAGGGGCTGCTGCTGCTAAGTCCCTTCAGTCGTGTCCGACTCTGTGCGACCCCATAGACGGCAGCCCACCAGGCTCCCCCGTCCCTGGGACTCTCCAGGCAAGAACACTGGAGTGGGTTGCCATAATTTGAGCATTACAAAGAATAATGATGGTTAAATAATAAAGTTTTTCTTTAGATTACATGAATTCGTGAAGTGGACAGTGGTACTTAACAAACAAAGGTGGGAGAGAAAATGCCAGCTACTAAATGTAAAATGTAGAAGCAAAGGTATTTTAAAATCTGAAGTTGATTCAGACAAGAATGTCAGTGGATGCTAAAAACCATTGAATACAAAATTCTTAGCCAAGACATTCACACAGTCTGAAGTGTTATCTCACGGATTACTTATTAACAACAGGAAAAAAAGGTTTTTTTAAAAAATAAATCCCTTCTTCAATTAGGAATAGACGTTGAATTGTATATATAACTTTTGTGGGTAGACTCTGCTGTACTCTTTTGTTGTTTTGGTTTTTTAAAAATACTTGTATATTTGGCTGCGCTGAGTCTCAGTTGCAGCACTTGGGATCTTTCAGTTGTGGCATATGGGATCTAGTTCCCTGACCAGAGATGGAACCCAGGCCCCCTGCACTGGGAGTGCAGAGTCATAGCCACTGGACCACCAGGGAAGTCCCTATTGTACTCCTTTCTAATGGGATTCACCTGAAAGGGATTATCAGGCTGGAATGTGAGCTGAGAATTATAAAGAAATATAAGAAAAGCAGACCATGCTTGTTTTGTTCAGTGAATTTGGTTTGTAGGTATGGAGTGAGGTCCTATATTGGCTCATTAGTGTTTACGGAATGCAACTCTATTGAAGACAGTCCCCTTTAAAACCATGGTGTAAACTTGGTTTACAGTGTTCTGAGGTCATAGAACAACTGAAATAGGATTGCCTAAGATTTGGCAGTGGTGAGTGAGAGAATTTGGTTTTTGACATATTGATTTTGAAGTGTCAGTGGGAAAAAAAAGTGAAGATGGCCTTAGGCAATTACAGACTCAGCCCTGGAATGATGATTTTCTTTCCTCAAGAAGGCTTAAGACTAGATGAATAGATTTGGGAATCAATAGCATAGATAGAGATCCTGTCTGAAACTATCATATAGTAAATTACATTGAGGGAACACAGTGAAGACTTGCTTATAATGAGGGAATAAACAGAGATCTAGGATCTGGTAATTACGAAGCTAGCAGTAATCTCCCTCGCAGAACTGATCTGTGTAGAGTATAGTCAACAGCCAGATTCAGGAGTGAGGAGGTGAGGAATGGGATGACAGTGTCTTGAGGGTCAGGTAGCATGAAGGGACAGTGTTTCTAGGACGCTGAAAATTAAATTGATAGGTAAAGAGGAAGGAACTCCTGAAAAGAGAGTGATTGAGAATATTTATTAAAGTATTTATTGCCTTTTGCTTTCTATTCAAAATTGTTTACAACTTTATTGCCAAGGCTCTTCCATGATGTATGACTTAGAATATTTGTTAATGTAACTCCATATGATAGCTCTGTAAAACAAGTGGAAATTTTGCCCATTAGACATGGAGTTAGTTACAGATTATGATAAATCTCCAGCTTTTATTTGTCTTGATCTTTTTTTTGTTTGTTTTTGGCTGCACTGTGCAGCATATGGGATCTTTGTTCCCTAACCAAGGATTGAACCTGTACTCCCCGCATTGGAGGCATGGGTCTTAACCACTAGACTGCCAGGGAAGTCCAACTTGGGAGGTTTTAACATGGTGGTTTAGTCACTAAGTCACATCCGACTCCTGGTGACTCCATGGACTGTAGCCTGCCAGGCTCCTCTGTCCATGGGATTTTCCAGGCAAGAATACTGGAGTGGGTTGCCATTTCCTCTCCAAGTCTTGATCTTCTTAATCTAAGTATGCTATCCCAATTTTAAAAGACAGGCCTGTTCAGTATACAGGTACAAAAATGCATGATACCCTATTTACTGTCATGACCTTGCTTTTAAATTAGGGAGGAAATGATGCCTGATAGATAAATTCAGATTATTTTAATTTTTCAGCTATGTAAATGTTGCCAGCATATTTCTACTGGTATGTAACTGGTTGAGGAAACAGGTTTTTGAACATGCAGAATCATGCAGTATCTTGGTCTGTGTAGTTCTGACTGTAGAATGCTGTTAAGTTCTTTGAGAGTGTATAAGGGGGTGCTGTTTATTTGTATGTGTTTTCCATCGAAAATGTTGCAGTACATCGTCTGTCACTGTCTTCAGGCTCTGGGGGTGGGCCAAGGTAGGGAGGGTGTGACGCTGGTTTTTGTGTGAACTCCGGCTTGTGATGCTGAGCTTGGTTCATCCGCTTTCTCCTCCCTTTTCCTCCCCACTCCTCCCCACCAGCGCCACAGCAACATCCTCAGAGTCTGAGGGAACTGCGCCCAGCGAGGGCACAGAGCCTCCCACCGCCAGCGACCTGCAGCCGGGAGAGGAGCGAAAGCACTGACAGCGCCTCACCGCCTCCAGTCCCCGGACCACCATGGCCAAGAACCGCAGGGACAGAAACAGTTGGGGTGAGTAGCATATGGTGACTTCTGCAGCCTGCACAGGGACTGGCCCTCCGCTTTCGGCTTCTGGAAACGAGGAGGGCTGAGGGCTGCTCGGCGCCAGCGTCTAGGGCTGGGAGATGGCCACAGCCGAGCGGCTCCCAGTTGGGCGGGAGGAACCGTGGCCAAGCGGTACCCATGGAAGCAGCATCTCTCTCGCTGTGGGGCAAAGGGGCGAAGGCTGCAGCTATTCGCAGGCCGCAGACGCCAGCCTTTCCCCCACCCCCATCCCCCATCCTCCTCCCAGCATTTGGACAGCACCCACCCGGTCGCCTCAGGGGACTCGATGGTTTATTTGGCTTTAGTTAAAGGAGGTTGGCAGGAAGGGGTGAGGCCGGGCAGGGGACTGTGGTGAGGGGCGTGGAGTGGAGAGCCCCCACCCCTTCCCCACGAGCTGCGAACTCGCTGGCCTCGCAGGGCTTGGACTCCTGGCTGGCGGGCAGCTTTGGAACAATGAGGCGGAGCGCGCCGGGACCAGGTCCGGGCGTTGCAAACATGAGCGCCGCGGCGGGAGAAGGGGCGCCGCTGGGGAATCCCATAGTACCGCAGCACTCCTTTTAATCCGGGGGGTGGGTAGGGAATTTGGGAGAAAGGGGGTCAAAGTTGTGGTTTCCAGCCTTCTGCCCCACCCCAACCTGGTGCCCCATTCAGGCCAGCGCTAAGGGTGGCATTGTTCTTAGGTTTTACCTTTTGGAGATATCGGGCTCATGATTCAGCACCAGGCCGAGGGGAGGGGGAAGGAGAGACTAGGCCCAGGGGGTTCACGCTGCCGCGAGTGGGTGGGCGGCGCTCACGCAGGCGGAGAAGAGAGAGTGCAGTGATTCAGGAGAAATCGCAGCCCCGCCCGCTCTGCTGCTCCAGACTCCGTAGTGTGGGCAGGTTGGGCTTCTTTTTCCTCTTTGGGCTCTTATTCCAGTCACAGTGCCAATCTTCGGGCATTTTATTGTCAGCACCAGAGCAGACTTCAGACCACTGTGGCATAGTGGGTAGAGGAATAGTGTTTGTTCATTAGCTTTGAATTGTTATTTGGAAAGTTAACATCCACTAGGAGTTCAGACCTCTTTCACTGACTTTCTTCAGTGTCTCTGACAGCTCTTCTGTAACAGTCCATCAGATTGAGAGGTATAAATTTACATTTTAATTATTTTGGTTACCTTTTATGAAAATTGTATATCTTTCATCAAAAGATCCTATTTTCTCTTGCCTCTGATTGGTCACAGGACCAATTTAACTCCCAAATAAGCGAAGTCTACATTTGAGGGATTATCAGAGGTTTATGGTAGATGTGGGGGGCTGGAGCAGGGATATCTGTCTTTAGTTGTCTGAGTTTAAGAGAAAGCAGTTCCATTTTCTGATATCTGATATCACCAAATCCCAGTTTTAGTAGCCATGACTATTGCAATGGCAGCTTTTTGCTTCTTCTGAAATATGGGTAAACTTTTTCAGAATACTCCTTCTCCTCCCTTTCCCTTGGCCTCCAAAATAGGAATTTTTTTGAACACTCACAGTTAAGGTGTGTATGTTCAAGTCAATTTTGGTCTTAATCTCTGTACACTCTTGACTCAACCCTATTAAGAGACAGGCATGTGAAAATTTATTCTGATGACTAAAATTTTTCTTCTTCAGGAAGCTTTGGATCATAATTTTTCAGTGTTTCCTTTGGTTACAAATTTCTCACATAGTGTTTTTTTTCTTTCTTAGGAATGTGGTTCTCAAATGGGATTTGCATAAAAATCACATTGGGAACTTATTAGAAATGCAGATTCCCACATCTTCCAGCCAGAGCTTTTGAATCTGTGTCTGAAATAAGGTCTAGGAATCTGCCTTTTAATTAGCATTTTAGGTTATTGAGAAGCAGATTATCTTTGGATGTTACTTTGAGAAACACTGTCCTATTTACATTTGATTGAAATGTATTCCAGACAGTTTATCCAGAAGTCATCTGAAGAGTTTTGAGTCAAGTGATGAATTAAAAAAAGAAATACCATAGTGACTATGTGTTCACCGGAAATTTCATAAAAAGAGATAGTGGAATTGTAGACTCTTATCTTTATGCTATGTGGAAATGCTTTACTACTCAGATATTTCTTTGCTGTCAAGTGTACATGGCATGACTTAGAAAATGTAGCCTATGGAGTAGGAGATGTAAGTTTTTGGCAAATATGTTAGCCATGTCTGCCTTGATTTCATTTTATCACCCGCATCTAGTACAATGCCTAACATAATAGGCATTTAATAATAATAATAATAATAATAACTAACATCATTGAGCTAGTCTGTGAAGTAGGTATTATAGTCCTCATTTACATATTAAAAGGCAAATAATAGAGCTAGGACTCCAACTCTGGCAGTTGGACTTCGGATCTTTTTGTCATTTCATTACCAGTATTTTGCTGAATGGATAATATTTTCTGCCATTTTTATACAATATTGTATAGAATTGTAGTTTTCAAGACACATTCATCTGCATCATTGTATTTGAGTTTTAGCCTCTTAAGTTGTCAAGATATAGTCCCTGTTTACAGATTAAAGAGTCTTAGGTAGGTTAAATAACTTTGTGAAAGTGATAGAATATTTAGTATGTTTAAAAACTGAGATTAAAGCCTAGAGTTCTTATATATTCTATATCATAATGCTTTGGAAGGTTTTTATATATAATGGGGCATGGTGTGAAGGCAATAGAGAAGACAGGCCCTCATAGAAGGCAGAGGTCTCCGATGAGAAAAAAACACAGGTGATAGTTTAGAAAAGAAGACAGTAAACTGATCTTATTATCTAGCTAAATACATGTTTTTCAGACAATTTAGAAATCATGGGGCAGAGGGGAAAGGTCAACTATCCAGAATTGGAAAATACAGGATTTCCAAGAAAAGTATAAGAGCGATACTTGGAAAATGTGTACAAGGGACCTAAAATTCAGATAAGGACCCTGTCGAACCAGTAACAGATATTATTTTTGTCTGAATGATCAAAGACCTGTTAGGTCCTTATAAGGGTGATGGAGGCTAGAAAACAGAAACGCATCTCTGCTGACACCCAGAGTTGGGTGGTGGTTGAGGATCATACCCATATGTATAAGGGAAGCAAGTCTGTGCTTCCAAAACTGAGAATCCCACCACCTGTACCTGAATCTATACTGAACTAAAAGTTTGTATAAATTTAAGCATTTAAAAGTCAGTTCATAAAACATTGGCATTATTATCCTTATCTTGATTTATAAGGAATCTGAGATTCAGAGAGCATAACTTACCAGAGGTTCGATAATTTATGTTACAGATCTAGGATTTAAATTTAGGGTTGTTTGTTTACCTGGTCCGAGTGATAAAGAAAAGGAATTAAAGTAGAATGCCAGTAGGTGCCACAACAAACCTGTGTAGGCTTAAGCTAGTATAAGAAATCAATGCTCTATAAACCCGATCTCCCTGAACTAGAAAAGAAGGCAAAGAATATGCCAGTGTGGAAGATAAAGGAGACAGATGAATATCAGAAACAGTAGCCCAGAAAGCAGTCTTTCGGGTTGGGTTTAGAGTTTATGTACTCTCAGAAACAAAACAGAAGTGTATTCATTGTTTATTTGTTTTTGTTAATTACAGCTGCTTAAAAACTTGGGATGCCACATGGAAATTTGAGTTTTTTGTATTTAATAAACTGTCAGTGCAATATTACTTTAGAAGAAGAATATTTGCAATAAAGTGTCAGCTAGTGTCAGCCTTTCCTGCCTCTTTAGATAAACTCAGCCTCACATTAGGTATGTTGGTGGTGGTTTAGTTGCAAAGTCCTGTCCACCTCTTGTGACCTCATGGACTGCAGCCTCCCAGGCTCCTCTGTCCATGGGATTCTCTAGGCAAGAATACTGGAGTGGGTTGCCATTTCCTTCTCCACACTCTAAGTATAGGAAATGTCTATTTGTTGAAAATTAATTTTTAGGTTTTTGTTATTTAAGGAAGGGTTAAAAAATATCTTGATTATAATAATTTCCAGATCTTTCTTTTCCAATTGGCTGTATTCTATTTTCCTTGAAATGAGACTGTGTCTGTGTACTTACCTCATTTTCTATATACTTGTTCCTCCTGAAACAAAATAAAATTTCTATTGGATCATACATGTTCTTCTACAGATTCTCCCTTCCACATTATTCTGACTTAATTTGCCTTCCCTATGTCTTTTTTCATAACCATTTATATAGAGAGAGTTATACTTTACTTTTTATATATAAAAGTATATTATATATTTTTTAATGTATATATTATACTTTATATCTGCTTATCTTGTCTTGATGGCTCTTGGGTTATATCTTTGCTCCATTTCAAACTCTGCAGCCTTTATCTTCAGAAACCAGTGACTAGACTGTAAGTATAACCTGTGATCATCAGGAAAAAGATTGTGAGAAATTTTAGTAAAAAAAAAAAATAGTTGGATATTTTAAAATTTAGAGGCTCTTTTACATAAAAATTATTCTATTAAAATATCTGTATATACAAAAGAAAAATGAAACATAGATGTTCAGTTTTAAAAAGTGTAACAGTGAATCCCCACTCCCAAGCTGAAAAAATAGAACTTTATCAGTATTTTCACACTACTTGTCAGCTGCTCCTTAATGGCCATATCTCCTTGTAAATACTTTCATAAATTTGGTGTTTCCTATTTCCTGATCATTTTATATCAGGAATTTGTATATACCATTAATATATATATATGTATATTTTGTGTAAATATTTGTATATATAACAGTCTATCACTAAATAATATATTAGCTTTACATTTTTAAAAACCTAAAAGAAATGAAATTTAGAGTATATTTTTTTCCACAAAGTATTTTGTTTACTTATAATCCCCACACTTGGTATTATAATAGATGTGAAATTAAATCTCACTATGGTTTGAATCTGTGTTCTGATTATCAATGAGGTATGAGTATATTTTCATACATTTATTAACCATTAGTATTTCCTTCTCTGTACCTGTTTGCCCTTTGCCAGTCTTTTGTTAGGTTATCTTTTTTTCCTTTTTCTATGTAAGTCCTTTGTTGTTTATTTGTCCTTTACTACCTTGTGATGTGACTTTGCTCTCTCGATGGTATATTTTAGTAAACAATTTCATATTTAAAAATAGTCAAGTTAATATTTTCCTCTTTATGGTTTGTGCTCTTTGCATTTTAAGAAATCTTTCTCTATCTCAATTATATAGTTTTCTCTTATAATATTTGGTTTTAAATTTTTGCATGTCTCTTTTTCATTTTTTAAATTGTGGTAAAATGCACATAACATAAAATTTACTATCTTAACCATTTTCAAGTGTACAGTTCAGTGGTACTAAGTTGTTATACCACCTCTACCATCTCCAGAGTTCTTTTTATCTTTCAAAGCATCTATATCCATTAGATACTAACTCCTCATTCCTTCTCTTCCCAGCTCCTGGCAACCACCATTCTACTTTCTGCCTCTATGAGTGTTGACTACTCTGAGTATCTTAAGTGGAATCAAGTATCTATCTTTTTATGACTGGATTATTTCACTTAGCATAGTATCCTCAAGTTTTATCTATGTTGTAGCATATGTCAGAATTTTCTTCCTTTTTAAAACTGAGTAATGTTTCATTTGGGGCTTCCCTGGTAGCGAATCTACCTGCAATGCAGGAGACCCCGGTTTGATTTCATTGACTATATATGGCTCACATTTTGATTATCCGTTCATTTGTTAGGAAGCACTTGTGTTGCTTCCACATTTTATCATTTATAAGTAATGCAATTGTGAGCATGGGTGTTTATTTATCTCTTTGAGACCCTGCTTTCAGTTCTTCAGACATATACCTAGAACTGGAACTGCTGAACCATATAGTAGTAACAGTTTTAATTTCTTTGTGGAGCTACTGTTCTGTATTCCACGGTGGCTGTGCCACATTCCCATTAACAGTGCACAAGGATTTACTTCCTCTACATCCTCATCAACACTTGTTTTTTTGAATAGTAGCCATCCTGATAGGTGTGAGGTGGTATCTCATTGTGGTTTTTATTTGCATTTCATTTCCTAATTTCCCTTATTTCTCCTTTCATTCATTGGGTGTTTATGAGTATGCTGCTTAATTTCCACAGATTTGTGAATTTTCTAATTTTACCTCTGTTACTTATCTCTAACTTCATTCTACTGTGGATTGGAGAAAATATTTTATATGATATCTGTCTTTTAAAAATCTGCCAAGATTTAATTTGTGGTCTAACATATGATCTATCCTAGAGAATGTCCTATATGTACTTGAGAAGAATGTCTATTCTGTTTTTAGGTAGAATGTTCTGTATAAGTCTCTTAGATCTAGTTGATTTACTGTGTTCAAATTCTCTTTTCCGTTGCTTATCTTCTGTCTGATTGTTCAATCCATTATGAGTGTGGGGTATTGAAATCTCCAGCTTAACACTTCACATATTTTGATGGCCTGTTATTAGATGTATACATTTTTATAATTGTTACACCTTCTTACTGTCATGAACGTTTTATTAATGTATACTGTCCTTCTTTGTTTCTTTAAAACTTTTTCAGTTAAACTCTATTTTGTCTGTATATTAATATAGTCACCCCTGTTCTCCTTTGCTTACTGGAAACATTAAATATCTTTTTCCATCCTTTCACTATCAACCTGTTTATGCCTTTGGATTTAAAGTGAATCTCTTATAGACAGTGCAGAGTTGGATCATGTTTTTTAATCCATTATACCACTGTCTTTTGATTAGAGAGCGTAATCCATATATATTTAACATTACAGATAAGAAGAAGGTGGGGAAAACCACTAGACCACTCAGGTATGACCTAACTCAAATCCCTTATGATTATACAGTAGAGGTGAGAAATAGGTTTAAGGGACTAAATCTGATAGAGTGCTTGATGAACTATGGACGGAGGTTTGTGACATTGTACAGGAGACAGGGATCAAGACCATCCCCAAGAAAGAGAAATGCAAAAGAGCAAAATGGCTGTCTCAGGAGGTCTTACAAATAGCTGTGAAAAGAAGAGAGGCAAAAAGCAAAGGAGAAAAGGAAAGATATACCCATTTGAATGCAGATTCCAAAGACTAGCAAGGAGAGATAAGAAAGCCTTCTTCGGTGATCAATGCAAAGAAATAGAGGAAAACAATAGAAAAGGAAAGACTAGAGATCTCTTCAAGAAAATTAGAGATACCAAGGGAACATTTCATGCAAAGATGGGCTCAATAAAGGACAGAAATGGTATGAACCTAACAGAAGCAGAAGATATTAAGAAGAGGTGGCAAGAATACACAGAAGAACTGTACAAAAAAGATCTTTACGACCCAGATAATCACAATGGTGTGATCACTCACCTAGAACCAGACATCCTGGAATGTGAAGTCAAGTGGGCCTTAGGAAGCATCACTACGAACAAAGCTAGTGGAGGTGATGGAATTCCAGTTGAGCTATTTCAAATCCTGAAAGATGATGCTGTGAAAGTGCTGCATTTAATATGTCAGCAAATTTGGAAAAATCAGCAGTGACCACAAGAGTGGAAAAGGTCAGTTTTCATTCCAATCTCAAAGAAAGGCAATGCCAAAGAATGCTCAAACTACCACACAGTTGCACTCATCTCACACGCTAGTAAAGTAATGCTCAAATTCTCCAAGTCAGGCTTGGAGTCAGTAATACGTGAACTGTGAACTTCCAGATGTTCAAGCTGGTTTTAGAAAAGGCAGAGGAACCAGAGATCAAATTGCCAACATCCGCTGGATCATGGAAAAAGCAAGAGAGTTCCAGAAAAACATCTATTTCTGCTTTATTGACTATGCCAAGGCCTTTGACTGTGTGGATCACAATAAACTGTGGAAAATTCTCAAAGAGATGGGAATACCAGAGCACCTGACCTGCCTTCTGAGAAACCTGTATGCAGGTCAGGAAGTGACAGTTAGAACTGGACATGGAACAACAGACTGGTTCCAAATAGGAAAAGGAGTACGTCAAGGCTGTATATTGTCACCCTGCTTATTTAACTTCTATGCAGAGTACATCATGAGAAATGCTGGGCTGGAAAGTGAAGCACAAGCTGTAATCAAGATTGCCGGGAGAAATACCGATAACCTTAGATATGCAGATGACACCACCCTTATGGCAGAAAATGAAGAGGAACTAAAGAGCCTCTTGATCAAAGTGAAAGAGGAGAGTGAAAAAGTTGACTTAAAGCTCAACATTTAGAAAACTAAGATCATGGCATCCAGTCCCATCACTTCATGGCAAATAGATGGAGAAACAGTGGAAACAGTGGCTGACTTTATTTTTCTAGGCTCCAAAATCACTGTAGATGGTGATTGCAGCCATGAAATTAAAAGACACTTACTCCTTGGAAGAAAAGTTAGGACTAACCTAGAAAGCATATTCAAAAGCAGAGACATTACTTTGTCAACAAAGGTCCGTCTAATGAAGGCTATGGTTTTTCCAGTGGTCATGTATGGATGTGAGAGTTGGACTATAAAGAAAGCTGAGCACCGAAGAATTGATGCTTTTTAACTGTGGTGTTGGAGAAGACTCTTGAGAGTCCCCTGGACTGCAAGGAGATCCAACCAGTCCATCCTAAAGGAGATCAGTCCTGGGTGTTCATTGGAAGGACTGATGTTGAAGCTGAAACTCCAATACTTTAGCCACCTGATGCGAAGAGCTGACTCATTTGAAAAGACCCTGATGTTGGGAAAGATTGAGGGCAGGAGGAGAAGGGGATGACTGAGGATGAGATGGTTAGATGGCATCACTGACTCGATGGACATGAGTTTGGGTAAATTCTGGAAGTTGGTGATGGACAGGGAGGCCTGGTGTGCTGAGGTTCATGGGGTCACAAAGAGTCGGATACGACTCAGTGACTGAACTGAACTGAAATGATAAGGAAGAATTTACTTCTGTCATATTGCTATTTGGTTTCTATATGCCTGATATCACTTTTTGTTCTTTATTTTTAGCTTTTGGTGTTCACGTTTTTTGGAAAGCCCCATTGGAATTTTTTACATTAAAATTGCATCCAATTTGTAGATTAATTTGATAGAATCAAGATTTTTTACTATATTAAATATTCCCATCCATGGCATATTTCTTCATTTATTTAACTTTTGTTTCTTGATGTATTGCCGTAGTTTTAAAACTTTACTTGAAGGGCTTGCTTGTCATTTGTTATTATAGTTTTATTCTTTTATTTTTTGTCATTATGAATTTTCCCCTACTATAATCATCACTCAGTATCTGTGAGGGATTGGTTCCAGGAGCGTCTGCAGAAGCCAAAATCCACAGATGCTCAAGTCCCATAGTCTGCCTTTCATATTTGTGGGTTCTGCTTAGACACAGTCAGCCAACCTTGAATTGTAAAGATAGCACATGATTCACAGTTGGTTGAATCCATGGATGAAGAGCTTCCCAGTATGGAGAGCCAACTGTGCACTCATTGAAAAAAACCCATGTAGAAGTAGACCTGCACAGTTCAAACCTGTGTTGTTCAAGTATCAATTGTGTGTGTGTGTGTGTGTGTGTGTGTGTGTGTGTGTGTGTGTATGGCTATTAATAGTATATAAGATACAATCGATCTTTACATATTCATCTTATATCTAGCAATCTTGCTAAACTTTCATATTAGTTCAACTAAATTGCCTTTTGATTTTTTAGGATTTCGTACAGAAAAAACCTATCATTTGCGGTTGTTATTGCGTCATTCATTCCTTTTTAATCTTTGTCTTTTATGTATATTTCTTGTCTTAATCAGATTAAGAATGTTCTCCTTTATTCCTAAGGAATATTTTTAAGAAATCATCACTGGATATTGAATTATAATCACTACTTTTCTGTAATTATTGAGATAATCATATGACTTTTATTCTTTAATTTTTTAATATGTTTAATTAAAAGATCTTCTTTGTTGAACTGATCTTGCATTCCTGGAATAAACCCAAATTAGGCACATTGTGTTACCTTTTTTAATATATTGCTGGATTTGCTAATCTTTTAATGTTATTTCCACACGTTTACAACTAATTTTCTTTTTTTATTCTTTCCTCGTCTGCTTTGGTATCAAGGTTATAGTAACTTTATAAAATGAGAAGGGGAAATTTTTTCCTTTTCTTTTTGATTCTCTGGAAGCATTTATATGAGATTGGTGGTTTAGGGTGGTAGTTTAGTCGCTAAGTTGTGTCCAATTCTTGCAACCCCATGGACTGTAGCCTGCAAGGTTCCTCTTGTCCATGGGATTTCCCCAGCAAGAATAATGGAGTTGATTGCCATTTCCTTCTCCATAGGATTTTCCCGATTGAACCCTGGTCTCCTGTATTGCAGGCAGATTCTTTACAAACTAAGCTGCCAGGAAAGCCTGTATGAGATTAGAATGAACCAGTTTAGGAAAACTAGTCTATTAAACCATCTGGACCTGCTGTCTTCTTTATAGTAAGATTTTGAACTATTGATTCAACTTCCATATTGGTTATAGAACAAATAAAACTTTGTTTGTTCTTGAGTCAGATTTAATAATTTGCATTTTTCTTGGAATCTGTCCATTTTGGCAACTTGCATGAGGTTGTTTTTAATTCTCTGTTATTTTCCCTGCTTAATTTTAATCTGTTATTTTCCTCATTGTATTTTTTGTTGTTAATTTCTCCTTTTTTCTTTTTATATTTACCTAGTTTTTGTGCATCTCTCTCAATTCCTTCTTGTACTTTCTTTGATTTCATTCTGTATTCTCTCTTTAGCTTAACAAGTTGGATACTAAGCTCATTTATTTTGAGCTTGTCTTCTTTTTCTAATGTATGCATTTAGGGCTATAGATTTTCGCTAAATATAAATTTTGCTGTATCCTACATATATTGAGATACAGTAGATTCATTTTCAATCAGTTTGAAGTATTTTAAATGTTCACAGTGATTTCTTTCTTTACCTATGAATATATAGAAAGTACATTTTTGTTATTAATTTCAAACTTAATTTTATTCTAGTCAGAGTATATGTTGTACAGTAGCACCACTTTCTATGGTGATAGTAACATTCTGTTGGGTTGGCCCCAAAGTTTCTTCAGTTTAAAGTAAAAATAAAAGACAAATTTTTCATTTTCACCAAGAACTTTATTGAAGTTTTGTTCCACTGCCTTCTGCCATTTTTCAGGCAGTTTCATAATTCTCTTCCTAAAACATTTTTTGAGCAAAGAACCAATCTAGGTGATTTTTATGGTCTTCTGAGAAATTGAACGTTTTTCCACAAAGAGAATTTTGTAAAGACCAAAATAAATGGACATCCACAGGTGCAATGTCTGATGAATATGGTGGATGAATCAGAACTTCCCAGCCAAGCTGTAACAGTTTTTGCCTGGTCATCAAAGAAATCTGTGATCTTACATTGTACTGATGGAAGATTATGTGTTTTCTGTTGACTAATTCCAGATACTTTTCGTCACGTGCTGCTTTCAGCAGGTGTAAATGGGAGCAGCCCTTGTTGGAATTAATCTTTTGGTTTTCCGAAAGGTCCGTATAGTCAAGACTATGGTCTTTCCAGTAGTCCTGTATGGTTGGGAGAGCTGGACCATAAAGAAGGCAGAGTGCCAAAGCATTGATGCTTTCAAACTGTGGTGCTGGAGAAGACTCTTGTGAGTCCCTTGGACAGCAATGAGATCAAACCAGTCAATCTTAAAGGAAATCAACCCTGAATACTCATTGGAAGGTCTGGAGCTGAAGCTCCAGTACTTTGGCCACCTGATGCGATCAGTTGACTCATTGGAAAAGACCTGGTTGCTGGGAAAGATTGAAGGCAGAAGGAGAAGAGGGTGACAGAGGGTGAGATGGTTGGAAGGCATCACTGATGCAATGGACATGAACTTGGGCAAACTCTAGGAGACGGTGAGGGACAGGGAAGCTTGGCATACTGCAGTCCATGGGATCGCAGAGAGTCAGACATGACTTGGCAACTGAACAACAGCAGTAAAGAGCTTGTAATAGAGGACTCCCTTCCAATTCCACCATATACACAACATGACCTTGGATGAAGACTGGCCTTTTCTGTGGTTGGTGGTAGTTCATTTCACTTGCCCCACAATCTCTTCCATTCCACATGATTGTTCAGTATCCACTTTTCATTGCATGTCACAATTTAAAAACAGAACTTTTCATTATGTTTTAGTAGAGAATTACATGAGGCAATATGGTCAAGAAGATTTTTGCTTAACTCGTGGAACCCAAACATCAAAGTGAGTAACATAACATAACCAAGCTGGTGCAAATGATTTTCAGCACTTGATTTGGATATTTTGAGTGTGTCAGCTATCTCCCAAGTGGTATGATTGATTGTTCTCAATTTATATCTTGATTCATTTGTTGTCAAATTGTTGATGCCCATCTGAAGAGAAATCTCCAGCACAAAAACATATTTGATCAGTCACAGCACCTTCTCTGTATACTGCACAAATCTTTTTTTGCATTTCAGTTTTGTTTTTACCTTTCTTATAACAATAAAGCAAGATATGCTAAAAAACTGCTTTTTTCTTCCATCTTCAGTATTAAAATGGCTACACAAAAATTCACCAATTTTGATTTTGTTTAAATGCACACTGATATGACTACTATCATAATACAGCCTAACAAAATTGTCTTGAATGAAGTTAAAGACAAGTGCTACTAGAGCTGTCTTACAGAAAAAAAACAAACAGATCTTTTGGCCAGCCCAATATATCTGTACTATCCAATGTGGTAACTTCTAGCCATATGTGTCTTTTGAGCATTTAAAGTATGGCCAGTGAGAATAAGAACCACACACTTTGTTTTTATTTAATTTTAATTAATTTAACTTAAACAGTCATATGTGATTAGTGGCTGCAATATTGGGCATTTTGGATTCATAGAATAGCTGGTTGTGAACTTTGTTGAAACTTGTTTTTTGTCCTACTACATGTTTAATTTTTAGAAATATTCCTTGTAAGTTTGAATAGCACTTTTTGTTTACAAATTGTTGATGCAGTGTGCTATGTATGTTGATTAGCTCAGGCTTGTTAAATGTATTGCTTATATCTTCCAAAGTCTTAACTGATTTCTGGACTGCTTGATCTACCAGATACTGATATCTGATAGGTACTTTAAAATTATGAAAGATGTTTTAAGCCGTGCCGGTAGATTTGTCAATTTTCTCTTAATATTCCCTTAAGCTTTGTTTATGGATCTTGAGCTAAGTTGTTAGGTGCACACAAATGTGGAGTTGTTACATCTTCCTGATGAATTGAGCCTTTTATTTTTATATAGTGAACTTCTTTCTCCTGATTAATACTTTTTGCCCAAAGGCTATTTTGTCTGATATTAATATAGATCTTCATATGTCTTTTGCTGATTTAGTTTATGGGCCTACTGAGCAGGAGTGGCTGGAGTAGGAGGCTGGCTGACATTCACAAAATGAGTCAGTCACTTTGTCCATCTGATTTTTGAGAACCTCCTCTAACAGTAAATGCCCTTTTTTGAGCATTCACATGGGACCAAATATTCTTATACTCCATGCCCATTCCAAAGGTCCAGGCATATATTTCTTCAAAGTACCTTCAAAATGTTGGCAACTCTCTGTGTGAATTGGTGCAGTTCTGTTCCTTTGACATATGCTGCAAGCCTCACAGGCACTCTGCTCACATATCTGTCCACTCTGTTAGAAGATAGTAAAAGGTTTCTTCTTCACTCTTGCCTCCAGATGTCATGAGTGCCTTTCATGGGCAAAATCTAAACCAGAATCCGACTAAGAACAAATTGTAAGAATTGTAGCACTATAGTTTCCACACTTCCAGTGTCTGCCATATAGAGAAGAGCTTAGAATGGTGGAGATAGACCTGAGCGTGACACGGATGATGTTCAGCAGAAGGAGTAACCACCCATTTTCAAAATAGCTGACTCAGAGATGATTAAAGGGTGAGACAGTTCCTTAGAAACCACATAGTAAAACTGCATGTGGATTTGTTTGTTTTCTTTCATTGGAATTAACACTTCCCATCTGCTTTTTTCCTTAAAATATGTGAACATATTTTCTCATGATTAGGTATTTTTCTATAACATGCTTTCAGATGGCTCCATATTCTGCAGAGTATAGCTGTGGCATAATTTATTTACAATACCCTAGAGTTAGACATTTAGATTGTTTCCAATTTTTTGTTAAATAAAATAATGCTGTAATGAACCTTTATGTAGATAAATACATATGCACAATCCTGACATTAATTTCCTTAGGATAAATTCCTAGAAATTGAATTGTTTCACTAAAGGGTATGTATAGTTTTTAGTGTTTTTTAATGTTCTTAATTCTGAGTGTATATATTTTTTAACCATTGCAAGTTATAAAGGCAGAATGTTTATCTCTTTTTATTTTCGTTTCTTCAGTTACTGAGAAGACTGAACTTTTCCCCCTATGTCTATTAACCATTCATTTTTCTTTTTTGTTGTCGTTCAGTCTCTAAGTCGTGTCTGACTCTGCAACCCCATGAACTGCAGCATGCCAGGCTTCCCTGTCCTTCACTATCTCCTGGAGTTTGCTCAAACTCATGTCCACTGAGTCAGTGAGGCCATCCAACTGTCTCATCCTCTGTCACCCCTTTCTCCTTTTGCCTTCAGTCTTTCCCATCAGCAGGGTCTTTTCCAATGAGTTCATTCTTCACATCAGGTGGCCAAAGTATTGAAGCTTCAGCTTCAGCACCAGTCCTTCCAATAAATATTCAGGGTTGATTTCCTTTAGGATTGAAGTCTTTTCATGTACATACATGAATATATGAAATATATGTGTATATATACTTTATATATATGTATACATAAAATGCCCTAATCATGATGGCATTGTTCTTCTAGAGACATTACTGTTTATGGAATGCTTTTGGGTTCAGTAAAAATAAACAGCCTGCTAAATAATTTGTTTCATCGAAGCTCTGAAGTTGCATGAGCTGCATTATTCCTTGTAACCTCATCCTCAAATGTGTTGTTAATAGCAGAACAGTTCGAGAATCTGCATAGTAGTGTTTTGTGGTCTGTTATGTGTAACCATCTCATTGTAACTTAAATCTCTACTCTTGCTGAAACAATCTTAAAATTCATTTTATGAGTTAATTTGTTTTTGTTTCTTCAACTCCATTTGTCCCTTTCTGAGTAAATATCCTTTGGCTATGTTTTTGGAAGTCAGTCTCAGGTGCTCATTCAAATGTTTTCTCTGTCATTCTTCAGCTTCTACTGTTTGAAAAGATTTAATAGTTTAAGAAGAAGCAATACTTCCTTTTAATTTCAGTTGCCAAGAGACAGTTTCCTAGGTGCTATGTCTTTTCTCTATAAAAGCTTCAATATACTCAGAGTTAGTCATCTTTCGGGGTTTGATTTTTGCTGGAGAGATGAAGTATAGAGTTTACAATTAAAATTAGAAATACACACCACAGCATTTTCAGTATATTGAAATGATTATTCTCTATAAGTTTTTGAAGTTCCTTTTCAACATATCTTAATTCAGTAGCTGAGTGGCCAGCTTCCATTGATTTAAAACATCACATAGAACAGAAAAGTCCCTAAAACCCCTTTACTGAGTATAAGATTCAATATGTAAAAAGGTGAAATGATACATATTTTTTGGTTCTCTCCTTGTAAGCTGTACATTTGTATTATTCATAGTAAATGCTGATTCCCATCTGATTTGCTTCTGACCTGTTTTCTGCCTTTTAAAGATTTACATAGTGCTCTGAATGGAAACTAAGCTTAGTTTAGCAAAACATATTTGAGAGGGTTAAAATCTGGTGCTAAAGAGACTTGGCATATATTCCAGAGGACTTTTGAATTCCTTCAGAACAAGGATAATATTTATTGCTTAGATAAAATATAGTTGTGAATAATAAATCAAGCATAAAACTGTTGTTCTTGCTTATACTATATATTCTAATATCTTTGGTTATTTTCTATCAAATTCATAAAAATGTTTATCAAGTACCTACTATGTAAGCTTCTGTTACAAGTTTTTATAAAACGTAAGACAATCTCTGCTCTCCAGATATTTTCAATCTGTTTTCAATTTTGACCTCTTTTTTTCTTTCACAGAAACTTAAGTTTTTCTAAACAGTTTTTAAAATATTTTGAGACATAATTCATATGCCATACAATTCACTTGTTTAAAGATGTGTAATTCAGTGGTTTTTTAGCGTATCCAGAGCTGTGCCTTCATTACCACAATTTTAGAACATTTCATTAGCCCCCAAAAGAAAATTTGTACCTCTTAGACATCACCCCCTAATCTGCTTCCACTCCTAGGCAACCAGTAAACCACTTTCTGTCTCTGTAGATTTGCCTCTTCTGGACACTTCATATAAACGGAATCATAGAGTATGTAGTCCTTTGTGACTGGCTTCCTTCATTTAACATTGTGTTTTCAAGATTCATCCATGTTTTAGCCTTTTTTATTGGTGAATAATATTTCATTGTATGGGTATCCACACTTTTTGGATCCATTTATCAGTTGGTAGACATCTGGGTTGTAGCCTATCTGAATAGTTTTATATGTAGATGTTGATTACCATTAATATATATATCTAGATTGTACAGTAGGTTTCAGCTAGGAAGTCTTTAACTTTAGATGAGATACAAACTAATGATTATGTATTTATGACTACACAAATTCATTTCTATTAATAACAAGATATTCCTGTATTTTTAAAAGTTTCCTAACCAAAAAGGAATATTTTATATGGCAATTGGCTTACATTGTAATGAGACATTTTCCTGTAAACTGCCTCAATATTTTAAAGTCACAACTCAGATATTTATTTTATTTTACGGCATGCTTACATCATACTTAATATATAATCTCCTTCCTCTTCAGTAAGCCTACGGGTAGCTCTTCAAAGACCTTGGACATCTAAACTACAAGTTCAAAGTTATATATCACATCCACACCTACACGTTAGAGAGGATAATCACGTACAAACATCCACTGATGCCTTTTCTCTTTCTCTCACCCCCAATATCCACTCTGTCCAAGATCCTTTCAGATCTTAACTTGTCTTATTTTGCATAATCTGGCCCTTCATACCTTCCCAAGCTGCTGCCGATAGCTATACACTCTTTGCTGTCCCTCAAACATGCCAAACACACTCTCCTGCACACTTTTTACCCCAAATGATACCATACTATACAGTACCCACTGTTTTATACCTTGAATTGTTTTTTCATAATATACATTGGCAACTGTTTCAAATGAGTTTCTTTATTCTTTATAACTACCTTATACTTCATAGACAAATGAATCATAGTTTATTAATTAGTCCCATGTTGATGGTGATTAACATTGCTTCTGGTATTTTGAATATGTATAGTCTGTCTGCAGGATGAACTCTTTGAAATGGCATTGCTGGGTCAAGGAGAATGTATATTTGCATTTTTGATAATTATGTGCCAAATTGCTGCCTGAAGATGCTATATCCATTTAAATTCCCACCTGCAGTATCTGAGAATATAGATTCACATCCCAGTTAATGAAAGGAATTATCTCTGAACTTTATAAATCTATTATATAAAAATGTATCAATATGTTTTTCACTTTTCATTTGCATGAGAATGAATCTCTTGATGAAAGTGAAAGAGGAGAGTGAAAAAGTTGGCTTAAAGCTCAACATTCAGAAAACTAAGATGATGGCATCTGGTCCCATCACTTTATGGCAAATGAGTGGCTGACTTTATTTTTCTGGGCTCCAAAATTACTGCAGATGGTGATTGCAGCCATGAAATTAAAAGACACTTGTTCCTTGAAAGGAAAGTTATGACCAACCTAGACAGCATATTAAAAAGCAGAGACATTACCTTGCCAACAAAGGCTGTGTCAAGGCTGTGGTTTTTCCAGTGGTCATGTATGAATGTGAGAGTTGGACTGTAAAGAAGGCTGAGCACCGAAGAATTGATGCTTTTGAACTGTGGTGTTGGAGAAAACTCTTGAGAGTCCCTTGGACTGCAAGGAGATTCAACCAGTCCATCTTAAAGGAGATTGGTCCTGGGTGTTCATTGGAAGGACTGATGGTGAAGCTGAAACTCCAATACTTTGGCCACCTGATGTGAAGAGCTGACTCATTTGAAAAGACCCTGATGCTGGGAAAGATGGAGGGCAGGAGGAGAAGGGGACAACAGAGGATGAGATGGTTGGATGGCATCACCGACTTGATGGACATGGGTTTGGGTGGACTCCGGGAGTTGGTGATGGACAGGGAAGCCCAGTGTGCTGCTATTCATGGGGTTGCAAAGAGTTGGACAAGACTGAGCGACTGAACTGAACTGAACTGAATATCTTTTCATATGTGTGGAATCATTTGATATTGTGGTTTTTGTTATTTGCTTGTTTGTATCCTTTGTCTGCTTTTCCAATTTCACATTTAAATCTAAGATTTATTTGGAATTGATTTTTATTTATGGTGAGAGTTAGAGTTGAAGGTTCATTTTTCCCCCCTTATATGAATATCCAGTTGAATTAGCATCATTTATTGAAGATCATACTTTCTTCATTTATTGCAGTTGCACATTGTTTTAAGTCAGCTGCTTGTGTATTTGTGGGTCTGTTTCTGAAATCTCTGGTCTTCTCTATTTGTTTACTTGTTTATCCTTGTCACAGTATCACTCTGCCTTGATTATTGTAAGTTTTAAGTATCTGTTGGTGTCTGTTAGTGTAAATTCCCCAACTTTGTTTGTCTTTAAGGTTGTCTTTGTGTTTTTGGCTCTTAGCCTATCCATATGAGCTAGTTAATCTTCATAAAAAGGATTTGTACAAGAAAGAAATAAGCTTGTTAATCAACTAGAAAGATTGCTGAGAATTTGATCAGTATTATAACCAATCAAAGAATCCAGGAGAGCATTGACACATTTATTACAGAGACCCTTCTAATCTGAGAACACATCTATACCTCTTTCAGTAATGTTTTATATTTTTCTGTACAAGTCTTAAATATCTTTCATTAGATTTCAATGGTACATTAGAGTCAGCTCATACTAGATTTTAAGAGCTGACCAGGTGCATCTTTTCCCAGCTCCACACTCAGTGAGTCACTCTGGTAGATTGAATTGGGTCATAGTGGTAGTATTTATAGCACAGAAATTGGCAAATGCTACAAATCAGGACTTTTCCACACCCACCTACCTCTAAGAGCTGATTGTTAAATATTTACCAGCACATATATTACTAGATGTATCAGGTTTAATAATGATATGTAAATAGAGTTTGATTGTTTAAAAAAGTATAATATACAGTAAAATTCAAGGTATAATGTACAGTAAAATTTATTCATATATTTTCCTTAGTTAAGTGTTAGTTCAAGTCTTTTTCCTATTTTCAGTTGGGTTATTTCTTCATTATCATTGAGTTTTGAAAGTCCTTTATGAATTCTATGAGTTTTTTTTAATCAGATATATGATATGCAAATATTTTCTCCAAGTCCATGGCTTGTCTTTTCATTTTCTAAATAATATCTTTTGAAAAGCAGACATTCTTAATTAATGAAGTCTGGTTTATAATTTTTTCTTTTATGGATGCTATGGTCTGGATATTTGTATCTCCCCAAAATTCATATGTCGAAAACCTAAAGCCCAGTGAAATGGTATTAGAAAGTAGGGCCTTTGAGAGGTGATGAGGAAATGAGGGTGGAGCCTTATGAATGGATTTAATGCTCTTAGAAAAGAGATCGCACAGAACTCTGCAGTCTTTCCCATCATGTGAGGATACAATGAGAAATATGTAACTTGGTAAAAGGTCCTTATCTGACCACGCTGGCACTCTAATCTCGGACTTCCAGCCTGCAGAACTATGAAAAAAAAATTTGTTATATATAAGCTAGCCAATCTGTGGTAGTTTGTTGTAGCAGCCTAAAGAGACTAAAACTATGGGTCATGCTTTGGGAATCGTATCTAAGAAATCATTGCCAAATACAAGGTCGTAAATCTTTTCTTTTATATTTTCTTCCAAAAATTTAATAGTTTTGGATTTACCTTAAGGATAGTGATCCATTTTGAGTTAATATTTTGTGTAGAGTGTAATATATCTAGGTTTACTTTCTACATTTAGATATCCTGTTCCATTGCCATTTGTTGTGAAGACTGTTCTTTCTCCATTGAATTACCTTAGCATCTTTGTCACAAATCAGTTGAACATCCTAGAGAAATTAAAACATGTACACATACCAACTTGTACATAAAGTTTATAACAGCATTATTCATTATAGCCAAAAGTGGAAACAACCTAAATGACTATCAACTAATGAATGGATAAACAAAGTATAGTATATTCACACAGTGGAATATTATTTGACCATAAAAAATGAAGTACTGACATGTACTGGATAAACCTTGAAAATATTATGCTAAATCAAGAAAAGCCACCAAAGATCACATCACCTACTGTATGATTCCATTTATATGAAATGTCCAAAATAGGCAAATCTTTGATACACTTATGGTTGCCTGGGGCTGGAGGTAGGTAAGGAAGAATGGAGATGACTGCTAAAGGATGTGGGTATTTGGGAGGTGACCACAATGTTATAAAACTAATCATGGTGATAGTTTGCACAATTATTAAAAACCATCAAATTGATTATTTACTTTAAATGGATAAATTATATGTATGCAAATTATATTCCAGTTAAACTATTACAAAAAGTTAATTGACCAAGAACAAGTATATTTGTGAGTGCTTTTCTAAATTTCATTTTGTAACTTTTTGCTGCAAGTATATAACATATAAGAAATCAACTTCATATCCAGAAACTTTGCTAAATTTATTATCTATATATTCTTTTGGATTCTCTGCATACATAATCATGTCATCTGTAGATAATGATATTAGATTTCTTGTTCTCCCGCCCTTTTATCTTTGGTGAATTATCTCATCTGTTGTACTGGCTGATACTTTCAGTGTAATGCTAATTAGAAGTAGTCATCCATGACAGATCCCTAATTTCAGAGAAATCTTCATTATTTCAAAACTAAGTATAATATTAGCTATACCTATAGATACCATTGATCAGATTAGAGAATTTTCCTTCTATTCCTAATTTGTTGAGTTTCTTTTCAATCAGAAATAAGTGTTACATTTTTATACTTGTTTTTATGAATCTGTTGAAATTATTTTCCTTTTTACTTAATATAGCCAGTTGCTTGCCTTTGAATGTTAAGCTAACCTTGAATTTCTTTAATAAATAAATACCATGTAGTTGTGATATGTTAGATTTTTTTATTGTCTCTGGAGTTGAATTGCTATGTATTTTTAGAACTTTTTGAGTTTAATCTTTAAGAGACACTGGCTTATAATTTTCCTTTTAAAAATATTCTTGGCACGTTTTGGTATGATAGTTTTGCTGAAAACACAAAACAAATTGCGAATGGTATTTTTGTTCTCTGGAAGAGTTTGTGTAAAATGCCTATTATTTCTTTCTCTAAATATTTGGAAAAAATTTACCATGGAAGCTCACCAGCTAAGCCTGGAGTTTTATTTTGTTTTGTTTTTGCATGAAGATTTTAAAATATGAATTTAGCAAATTTTCCAGATATAAGATTATTCATAGTTTGTATTTATTCTTGTGTAGTTTTTAAAATAAATGATGTTATTTCTTATTTATTTCATTAAAACTATCAAATTATTAACAAAAATTATTCATAATATTCTCATATTATTTTTAAATATAATGTAAGATCTGTGTGATATCTTTTTTAATATCTGATAGTGATAATCTGTGGGAATTTTTCTTTTTTCTTTGACTGGTCTGAGATTATTGAATTAATCTTGATTTTCTAGTTTATTGATTTCTGATACTATCTTTATTTTTTCTTACCTTTTCTTTGCATTTAGTTTGCCATTCTTTTTCACCTTGAGATGGATATTAGATTATGATTTTTCAAACATTTTTCTACTAAATACATTCCAGGTATAAATTTCCTCTAAGCAAGATTCTAACGTCATATTTTCTCTCAGTTCAGTTCAGTCGCTCAGTTGTGTCTGACTCTCTGCGACCCCATGAATCACAGCACACCAGGCCTCCCTGTCCATCACCAACTCCCGGAGTTCACTCAGACTCACGTCCATCAAGTCAGTAGTGCCGTCCAGCCATCTCATCCTCTGTCGTCCCCTTCTCCTCCTGCCCCCAATCCCTCCCAGCATCAGAGTCTTTTCCAATGAGTCAACTCTTCGCATGAGGTGGCCAAAGTACTGGAGCTTCAGCTTCAGTATCATTCCTTCCAAAGAAATCCCAGGGTTGATCTCCTTCAGAATGGACTGGTTGGATCTCCTTGCAGTCCAAGGGACTCTCAAGCATCTTCTCCAACACCACAGTTCAAAAGCATCAATTCTTCGGCCTTCAGCCTTCTTCAGAGTCCAACTCTCACATCCATACATGACCACAGGAAAAACCATAGCCTTGGCTAGATGGACCTTAGTTGGTAAAGTAATGTCTCTGCTTTTGAATATGCTATCTAGGTTGGTCATAACTTTTCTTCCAAGGAATAAGCGTCTTTTAATTTCATGGCTGCAATCACCATCTACAGTGATTTTGGAGCCCCCCAAAATAAAGTCTGACACTGTTTCCACTGTTTCCCCATCCATTTGCCATGAAGTGATAGGACCGGATGCCATGATCTTCATTTTCTGAATGTTGAGCTTTAAGCCAACTTTTCCACTCTCCTCTTTCACTTTCATCAAGAGGCTCTGTAGTTCCTCTTCACTTTCTGCCATAAGGGTGGTGTCATCTGCATATCTGAGGTTATTGATATTTCTCCCGGCAATCCTGATTCCAGCTTGTGCTTCTTCCACTCTACTTCTATATAAATAAGATATTACACACTAACATATTGATTTTAATGTTCATATGGAAAGGATCAAACTAGCCACAACCAATAATAATTAGAAACTAGGAGGAGTTTGCCCACTATTTATAGTGACTTTTCATAAAGCTGTTTTGATTAAGACACTGTAGGGTTGCTGCATCAGTTTTCAGATAGACGATTTGATAAACGGATTAAAACACTCAGTAGATCATTTAGTGTACAACATTTTCTAATTTATTATGATTTCATCTTTTATTCGTAGGTTATTTAGAAATTTACTGCTAATTTCCAGACATTTAGGAATTTTCTAAATATCCTCTTGTTACTGATTTCTATTTTAATTTCTCTATTGTCAGGAAACATATATTATTTTAATACTTTGAAGCTTGCTGAGATCTGATTTATGAACTGGTACATGGTCTATTTGGTAATTGCCCCATAGGAACTTTAAAAAATGCATGATTCTGCAATTATTAGATATCAAATTTGGTCAGGTTGGCTAATGATACAGTTCACATCTTTGACTTTTTTGATATAGTGTCTGAATTTTTAGACAATGGAGAAAAATTCCTAGAAGTATATAATGTACCAAAAGTTTCTCAAGAAGAAATAAAAAGCTTTATTACTACTAATATAATTATAGCATCATAAGTATTAATGAAATTGAGATAGCAGTTACAAATTAATCTCACAAAGAAAATGCTAGACCCAGATAGTTTTATAGGCAAGTCCTATCAAAATGTCATAAAACTATTTAATCCTTTATTACTCTTTCTGAAGATAGAAAAAGAAGAATTTGCTAATTCATTTTGTAAAGCCAATGTAACTTTGTTAATAAACCAATCAAAGACAAAATGAGAAAGGAAAGTCATAGACTCAACTCATTTATGAATCAGTTCAGTTCAGTCACATCTGACTTTTTACGACCCCATGGACTGCAGCACTCCAGGCTTCCCTGTCTATCACCAACTTCCAGAGTTTGCTCAAATTCATTTATAAATATAGCTGTATAAATCTGAAACAAATTTAGCAACCTGTATCTAATAGTGTATAATTAATATTCTGCACCCTGAAAATATTAGGTTTATACAAAAGTGAAAAGTTATATTACTCACTACATGGCAACCTGCTCCAATATTCTTGCCTAGAGAATTCCATGGACAGAGGAGCCTGGTGGGCCACAGTCCATGGGATCACAAAGAGTCAGACACAACTAAGTGACTTAGGTAGGTAATAGATTAAAGAGGAAAAACCATATGGTCATCTCAATAGCTTCAGAGAAGACACTTGATAAAATTCATTTTTCCATTTATGATTTTTAAAAATCAATAGTAAACTAGAAGTAGAAGAGAACTTCCTTAACCTGATAGCATAAAATGTATCTATCAGACCACATCAATTAGAACCAATGTGACCTCAGATATTGGAGACATTTGCATTAAAATCAGAAGTTGTGCCCACTAAAATCAACCTGGGAATCTAATCCCAAATTGACAATTATTATGTGAACGCTAGTATGTATGATCTTAGAAAAGTTATTTAAGCCATCTCCTAATTTCCTCATGTATCAAAAATACAGATAATAATAAATAACTTGCTGGAGTATTGAAATAAATAAATAACACAAGAAAGCATCTGTGGTAGATTGCCTCATATACGAATTTTTACCTGTTTTTCTTGGGCAAGGCCAGTTACATATTTGGCTCTAGTTTCCTAAGTCTGTAATAATACTTCATATACTAATACATATACCAGCCAGGGTTCTAAGTGTATTACATGTGTATATTAATTCACAACAACTTTATGAGGTAGACACAAAGAGGTAGACACAAAGAGGTTACACAACTTGCCTAAGGTTTCTCAGCTAAGAAATGGGGAGGTCTTCATTGGAATCTTGGCCATCTGGTTCCAGAGCCTGTGTTTTTAACCACTACACTATACTGCCTTTCTAAAGAAAGGGGTTGTAAGTTGTATCAGTTATTTATTGCCTGTTATGTTGCATAATAAATGGTGATAAAACCTCAGGGGCATAGAAGAATGGCATTTATTGATCACATGTTGAAATTGTTGTTAGGCAAATCTGTTCATCTTGACTGGGCTTCCTCATGTGGCTGGGGGTTGACTTGCTGGGGGCCCTGGCTGGAACTGGGCAGTATGCCTCTGCTTCAAGTGTCTCTCATCCTGCAGCAGACTAGTCTAAAGATATTCTCATGATGAACAGCAGAGGTGAAAGAGCAAAATGGAAACACACAAGTGCTCTTTCAAGCCTCTGCTGCGTCATGTCTCACATCCTCTGCTGTGTCATAAAACAAATCACTTAGCTAACCCCAGAGTCAAAGTGGGAGGACATTATGAAGCTACGTTAAAAAGGCTACGGATCTAAGAATATATCACTTGACACATTGAAGTTGTTTTATAATATACTACAAATGCCAAAGTCTAGGGTTCAGAAATCCTTATATATTAGGGATGATTTCTAAAATAGGGCCTTTGTCAGCAATAGCGTTTTTGACAATTAAATACAAGACTCTGAAAACACACATGCATGCACACATATACACAAACACACATAAATTTATAGAAAATAGGCAGAAACTTCTTCCAGGAATATTTAGTTCAACGTACAATCCCAAGGTAGTGGTAGTGATGATGATCATACCTGACCTTTATGAGCTTGCTGTGTGCCCAGCCTTGTTCTCAACACTTCACATGTAGTAACTCCCTTCATCTTTCCAACAACTCTATTAATAGATACTATTAATAGTACCTGTTCTGTTTTACAGATGAAGAAACTAAGAGATTTAGTCATTTCCCAGAGTCACCCACCTTGTTTATAAGATCTCCACACAAAGTTAACTTTCAAAAGCTTTTTATTTTTTGATTGAATTATATCCAGACCACTTTGCCATGGATTTGAAGGGCTTCTATAATCTGGCCCTACCCAATTTAATTATCTGTAACTTCTATTGCTACAAAGTATAATTTTAGAATATGTAATTCTGAGTTCCTCTGTGTATTTCTTCCTACAGGTGTTCAGCTTTAAAAAGTGTTACGAGAATCCTTAATGAATAATTAAACTTATTTCTAAGGGATGAAGTGTAAACTAAAGCTATTTTATTCTTTTGCTCCAAAAATAGAGGCCTTTGCTTTGATTTTTTTTTTCTCACTCAATAAACAGAGATCTCTGCACTGATTTAGAGCTTTCTTAAAAATAAAATTCTATTTAATTTGGCCACTTGATGAGAAAGACGAGCTGTAAATCTTTCTGAGATACAATGTAAGTGACAGCATATATGTCACTAAAAGGAGTATTTCTAATTCCACTGTAGAAAGTGAAGAGGAACTAAAGAGCCTCTTATGAGGGCGAAAGAGGAGACTGAAACAGCTGGCTTGAAATTCAGCCTTTAAAAAACTGAGATCATGGCATCCAGTCTCATCGCTTCATGGCAGATAGAAGGGTGAAAAATGGAAGCAGTGACAGATTTTATTTTCTTGGTCTCCAAAATCACTGTGAACAGTGACTACAGTCATGAAATTAAAAGATATGCCTTGCAAGGAAAGCTATGACAAACCTCAACAGCATATTAAAAAGCAGAAACATCACTTTGCCGACAACGGTCCATATAGTAAAACCTATGGTGTTGCCAGTAGTCATGTACAGATGTGAGGCTGAGCACCACAGTCTGATACTTTCAAAATGTGCTGGAGAAGACTCTTGAGAGTCCTTTGGACAGCAGGGAGATCAAACCAGTCTATCCTAAAGAAAATCAACGTTTAATATTCATTAGAAGGACTGATGTTGAAGCTGAAGCTCCAATACTTTGGCCACCTGATGCAAAGAACCGACCCACTGGAAAAGACCCTGATGCTGGGAAAGATTGAAGGCCAAAGGAGAAGAGGGCAGTAGAGGATGAGATGGTTAGATAGCATCACCGACTCAGTGGACATAAATTTGAGCAAACTCTGGGAGATAGTGGAGGACAAAGGAGCCTGGCGTGCTACAGTCCATGAGGTCTTATAGAGTTGGACACAAGTTAGCGACAGAACAACAAATTCCACCATGCTCCTCTTTCAGATGTTTGAGAGTCAAGTGGTATATACACATTTCCTATGTTCTGAGATGATTTCTGAATAAATTCTTATCTTATTCAACAGGTGGGTTTTCAGAAAAGACATATGAATGGAGCTCCGAGGAGGAGGAGCCAGTGAAAAAGGCAGGACCAGTCCAAGTCCTCATTGTCAAAGATGACCATTCCTTTGAATTAGATGAAACTGCTCTAAATCGGATCCTTCTCTCAGAGGCTGTCAGGGACAAGGAAGTCGTCGCTGTATCTGTTGCTGGAGCATTTAGAAAAGGAAAATCCTTCCTGATGGACTTCATGTTGAGATACATGTATAACCAGGTAGGGAAGAAGTTTAAAAAGTTTTCTGATTTCTGTGCTGCTATCACTTTGTGTTTTTATTTAATAGTAGTGTCCAACGTTTCCGTTATTATGTTCCCTAAAGATGAACTAGTTTAAAAATGCTATCATGTAACCATTCCAACTCTGGTGCTTTAGGGACCAAGCTATATAGGCCACTTTGTCTGAAGCTGCTTTGCTACATTTCCCTTAGAACATAACACATTTTAAAAAATTCTTCTGAAAATAGACAAGTACAGTGATACAGTTATAAACTTTACATGTATTTAAAATGTCAAATAACTTTTGTCATAATTTTTATTATAATAATTTTTATTATAATAATTTTGTGTCCAATATTTACTATGACATTTTTCATACATGCAGCAAAGCTAAAAGACCCTTGCAGTGAATACCTGGATGTGCACTGCTTAGATTGTACCAATAACATTAATATTCTTGCTTTACTACTTTTATTGTATCCAGCTATTCTTCCCTGTTTCAATCCATTGCTCTGTCTTATTTTTGATTCATTTCAAAGTAAATTGTTGACTTCAGTATTCTTCCCTATAAATATTTCAATATATATCATTATTATGTATTTCAGTATTTATAGTTTTTTTTTGTTGTTGTAACATTTACATGTAGTTACATCTGAAATGTATATCTGCTTGTTTGGAGGAAATGTAAATACCTGGGTAGCCCCAAATCCTATCAAGTGTATCTTGCTGTTAACCTCACAAAGTTCTGTTATCTTTTCCCATTCAGTTCTCACCTTTAACCCACCCCCAAAGGCAACCAACATAGTGGTAACATTTCAAATAATAGTGTGGCATAGAAAAGAGGCTTTAAGGGGCATGCAACCAACCAAAAGCAGAAGGGATAAATAGGAGATTAGAGTGAGGGAACAGAAAGTTAGAAGTTGAGAGCATACCAGTATTTTTGTCTACCCTTCTACCCATAGCAATTCAGATGCAAATATGGATGTTGAGGCAGAATAGACATACTACCCAAAGAAACTTTGTGTTATGCATTTATATAATAATTAACCATTTTGGACTGATCTTTTATATAGGTGAGATATTTTTTAACAACTTTGTAATGTTAACTTTAACATCTTCTATCTCTG
This sequence comes from Oryx dammah, assembly GCF_014754425.2. NCBI lineage: Eukaryota > Metazoa > Chordata > Mammalia > Artiodactyla > Bovidae > Oryx > Oryx dammah. The sequence continues at coordinate 59,068,213 of NW_024070210.1, read as the reverse complement.
GCCTCCAAACAAACCAAGAACAGAATGACCAAAATACAGTCAGGCTTTTAAAACAAACAAAATTCTTGCCATTTTCTATTTCTGTCATACCAACATTAGTACACTGCTTAACACAGCTAGGAAAACTGAATGAACAAAATTAGAATACTTTCCATTCTTTCAGGTTATGTAGTTCAGGCATAACCATAATTTTAATTGTGAAATAAACATTAGAATGAAATATTTGATAATGCTTCTCACGTTGCTTATGTTAAATAGTATTTGCTCAAATTAAAGTGTAACAGATTCGATTTTGTTGTTCTGCACCTATTGCTAGGTGCTTATCCTCCTGCAGTTTGTTCCCTCCTTCCCCAATCTAGAGAAGCATTTGTGTATATTATTATTGTGTATATCTGGACATAATATTCTCTCTCATACCTTTATTTCTTTGTTTCTGAAATGCCCTCGCTGAGTTTGCTCACCTGGGAAATGCCTAAACATCTTTCAAGTCTTAGCTCTAATATCACTTCTCCTGTGATGTCTTAACTAAGAGTTAGTTGTTTCTTTCTATATGCTTCCAGTTATGTCTAAAATACACACCCATTTTGGCATGCATGTATCACATCTTAATGCTTTGTTAGCACGTCTGTCTCCCCATTAGGCTGTGAGCTTCCTCTTATCTGGAATGATATCTTTGTATCCACAGGACGTAACATAACGTGACATATGATTGCTCTTCTATATTAATTTTTTTGAATGTGTAAATAAAGCAATTGTATCAGTATAATAGATGTGTATATGTTGTTTTCCTTATGTCTAGAGTTGAAGAGGAATACTAACTGGTACGGGTGAATAGAAGAACCTGTATTACATATCTAGTTTAGTATCATAGACTTTCTTAATTTATAGGAATCAGTTGATTGGGTTGGAGATCACAATGAACCATTGACCGGTTTTTCGTGGAGAGGTGGGTCTGAACGAGAGACCACAGGAATCCAGATATGGAGTGAAATCTTCCTTATCAATAAACCTGATGGTAAAAAGGTATGATATGAGCTTCTTAAAGAAAATTGAGTTTTCACATACCAGCAGTTACCACTTTTCAGGATCCTCAAAAATGCTCTTTTAAAAACTAATTTTGACCATTTGACATGAAGTTTAAAAGGGAATTGGGAAGCATGTTCCCAGCTTCTTTGCTGTTGATCACAGTAGGCAAAATCATAGGGACAGTAGAACAGCAGATAAATTAGCAATGCTATTTCTGTTTTGTTGGATTGCCAGTGAAAATTAATCATTACAGTATTCAGCAGCAAATTAATATTTCTGTTTTCAGTGGCATTCATGGCATGTGTGAAAAATTACCTATTAAATATTCATTGCTGATGGTTTGCTTTAGTCCTTATGGTATTAACTTTGTGGTAACCCTAATGCCCTGCATGTTCTATAAAATATCAATAATGTACTCTACTTGCCTACAGGTTGCAGTGCTGTTGATGGATACTCAGGGAACCTTTGATAGTCAGTCAACTTTGAGAGATTCAGCCACAGTATTTGCCCTTAGCACGATGATCAGCTCAATTCAGGTATGGAATAAAATAAATCCATTTTGATGGATATTTCTTTAAATAAAATTGTGAATATATATATTTCTATGTAAATGTGGTAGTGAGACAAACAACAGAAATGTAAATTATATATATATTATTTGACTCAATTAGCATACCAGTTATTATTTCTACAAGAGTAGAATTGTTTTTAATTACTGTAATCTTTTAATATAAGTTTATTTATTTTAATTGGAGGTTAATTACTTTATAATATTGTATTGGTTTTGCCATACATCAATATGAATCCGCCACAGGTATACACATGTTCCCCATCCTGAACCCCCCTCCCTCCTCCCTCCCTGTACCATCCCTCTGGGTCATCTCAGTGCACCAGCCCCAAGCATCCAGTATCATGCATCAAACATGGACTGGCAATTCATTTCATATTTGATATTATACATGTTTCAATGCCATTCTCCCAAATCATCCCACCCTCGCTCTCTCCCACAGAGTCTAAAAGACTGTTCTATACATCTGTGTCTCTTTTACTGTCTCACATGCTGGGTTATCGTTACCATCTTTCTAAATTCCAAATATATGCGTTAGTATACTGTATTGGTGTTTTTCTTTCTGGCTTACTTCACTCTGTATAATAGGCTCCAGTTTCATCCACCTCATTAGAACTGATTCAAATGTATTCTTTTTAATGGCTGTGTAATACTCCATTGTGTATATGTACCACAGCTTTCTTATCCATTCATCTGCTGATGGACATCTAGGTTGCTTCCATGTCCTGGCTATTATAAACAGTGCTGTGATGAACATTGGGGTACATGTGTCTCTTTCAGTTCTGGTTTCCTCAGTGTGTATGCCCAGCAGTGGGATTGCTGGGTCATAAGGCAGTTCTATTTCCAGCTTTTTAAGGAATCTCCACACTGTTCTCCATAGTGGCTCTACTAGTTTGCGTTCCCACCAACAGTGTAAGAGGGTTCCCTTTTCTCCACACCGTGTCCAGCATTTATTGCTTGTAGACTTTTGGATCGCAGCCATTCTGACTGGCGTGACATGGTACCTCATTGTGGTTTTGATTTGCATTTCTCTGATAATGAGTAATGTTGTGCATCTTTTCATGTGTTTGTTAGCCATCTGTATGCCTTCTTTGGAGAAATGTCTATTTAGTTCTTTGACCCATTTTTTGATTGGATTGTTTATTTTTCTGGAATTGAGCTGCAGGAGTTGCTTGTATATTTTTGAGATTAGTTGTTTGTCAGTTGCTTCATTTACTATTATTTTCTCCCATTCTGAAGGCTGTCTTTTCACCTTGCTTATAGTTTCCTCTGTTGTGCAGAAGCTTTTAAGTTTAATTAGGTCCCATTTGTTTATTTTTGCTTTTATTTCCAATATTCTGGGAGGTGGGTCATAGAGGATCCTGCTGTTATGTATGTTGGAGAGTGTTTTGCCTATGTTCTCCTCTAGGAGTTTTATAGTTTCTGGTCTTACATTTAGATGTTTAATCCATTTTAAGTTTATTTTTGTGTATGGTGTTAGAAAGTGTTCTAGTTTCATTCTTTTACAAGTGGTTGACCAGTTTTCCCAGCACCACTTGTTAAAGAGATTGTTATCTAATTTCTGATCAGTTTTCAAATTGCCTACTTTAAAGTCTACAATTCCCTGGTGGCTCAAATGGTAAAGTGTCTGCCCGAAATGCAGGAGACCCGGGTTTGATCCCTGGGTTGGGAAGATCCCCTGGAGAAGGAAATGGCGACCCACTCCAGTACTCTTGCCTAGAAAATTCCATGGATGCAGGAGCCTGGTGGGCTACAGTCCCTGGGGTCACAAAGAGTTGGACATGACTGAGAGGCTTCCGTCACTTCAAACTCAATAATTTTAATGTATGTAGTTACATTGTGACCACCTATTCTAAGTTATATTTAATGAAACAAAATTTATAGATGTAAATTTTGTTTTACATACCTAGTAGAAACATTTCTAAATGTAAAAAAATTATATATATATATATACATATATATATGTATGTGTATATATATATATACACACACACACACACAACTTTTATAGTACCTTAAGGTACATTTTCTGGAGAAGGAGATGGCAACCCGCTCCAGGATTCTTGCCTGGAGAATTCCATGGACAGAGAAGCCTGGCAGGCTACAGTCCATGGGGTCGCCAAGAGTTGGACATGATGAAGCAACTAACACACAAGGTACATTTAGGAAAGTAGGTGTCTTTCTCTCCTTTTGTCACTCTCTTTTTTAAGTATTGTTTTTGAAGTTATTGTACACTTTATGAATTGTCCTGAAAGCCCTTAAGGCTTTTACTATGATCGTAGAACACACAGCATAAACATTTTAAGACAATTTTTAGATATTTTCTATTCACTAGAAAGAACAAGAAGAGAAAGTGACCAAGAAACAGACCATTAAAGAAAGGTAAAATAATTTTAAAGGGTAGGAAAGGCAGAGTGGTTAGGATGAGTAAATCAAAGCTGAGATCATAAGCCTTTAGGGAGAATGGACCTAGTGAACAGGCAACCAGGGTGTAATGTGTAGCTAGGACAACGAAAAGATGAATAGAAGGAAGGCTGAATTTTTTTATAAAGAACTTTAAAATGAAAGTCATGATTATAACCTATGATTGACTAGTTTTTTTTTTAAAAAGTATAAGTTTCAGGTGTATGATAAATTATAGTCCACCTTCTGTGTACAGTGATCGCACCAGAAGTCTAGTTTCCATCGATCACCACATAGTTACCCCTTTTTATCCATTTTGCCCAGCCTTCACCTGTCTTGTCCATAGGTAACCAGTAATCTGATCTCTGTGAGTTCATTTTTATTTGTTCACTTATTCCACGTGAGTAAAATAGCATGATATTTGTTTTTATCCATCTGACCCATTTCACTTAAGCTTAATATCATCAAAGTCCATCCATGTTGTCACAAAGGTTGGACTTTCTTCTTTTATCCAGTGTGTGTGTGTGTGTGTGTGTGTTACATCTTCTTTATCCATTCATCCATTGTTGGACACATAAGGACTTTCTGTATCTTGGCTGCTGTAAATAGTGATATATTGAACATAAGGGTGCATATATCTTTTTGAATAGTATTTCCATGTTCTTCAGATAAATACTCAAATGTGGAATTGCTGGGTCATATGGTAGTTCTGTTCTTAACTTTTTTAAGAATCTCCATACAGTTTTCCCTAGTGGCTGCACAAATTTACAATCCTGCTAACAGTATATGAAGGTTCCCTTTTCTCCACATCCTTTCTAACATGTAATTCTTCCTTATCTTTTCAATAATAGCCACTTTAACAGGTAGGAGGTAGTATCTCATTGTGGTTTGTTTACTCTTTTAATGTATTGTTGGATTCAGTTTGCTGATATTTTGCTGAGGATTTTTGCATCTGTATTCATCAGGGAATTGGCGTAGTTTTCTTTCTTTTTTTTTTTTTTGTGGTGTCCTTCTCTGGTTTTGATATCAGGATAATGCTGGCTTCATAAAATGGATTTTAAAATTTTTTTGGAATGTTTTTAGAAAGATAGATATTAAATCTTCTTTGAATGTTTTATAGAATTTGCCATTGAAGCCATCTGGTCCTGGGTTTATGTTTGTTTGGAGCTTTTTGGTTCCTGTTTCAGTCTCTTTAGTAATCAGTTTATTCAGATTTTTCTTTTTTAATGATTCAATCTTGGGAGATTGCATGTTTCTAGAAATTTATCCATTTCTTCTAGGTCATCCAATTTGTTGACATATAATTGTTCATCGTCGTCTCTTATAATCTTTTGTATTTCTGTGATATCAGTTGTAATTTCTCCTCTTTCATTTCTGATTTTATTTGAGCCCTCTTTCTTTTTCTCTTGGTGAGTCTAGCTAATGACTTGTTGATTTTATTTATCTTTTCAACTAGCTTTTAGTTACATTGATATTTTTATTGTTTTTAATCTCTATTTTCTTTATTTCTGCTCTCATCTTTATTATTTCCTTCCTTCTACACACTTTGGGCTTTGTTCTTTTTTTCTAGTCTCTTCAGGTATAAAATTAGATTGTTTGGAAACTTTCTTGTTTTTGAGGTAGGCCGTATTGCTATGAACTTCCTTCTCAGAAGCATTTTTGCTACATCTCATGGATTTTGATACGTAGTATTTCTGCTCACATTTATCTTTAGATATTTTAAAATTTCTCCTTTTATTTCTTTCATGATCCATTGGTTATTCAGTAGCACATTATTTAATCTCCACATTTTCCTGTTTTTTTCCCCCATTTTTTTTCTTGTGAATGATTTCTAGTCTCATACCCTTGTGGCTGGAGAAGCTGCTTTGATATGATTTCATTCTTTAAATTTATTAAGATTTGTTTTGTGACCTGACATGTCCTTGAGAATGGTTCATGTTCACTTGTGAAGTGTGTATATTCTGCTGCTTTTTGACGGAATGATCTTTATGTATCTGTTCAGTCAGTGTGATCTAGTGTGTTGTTAAGTCTGATGTTTCCTTGTTGATTCTCTGTCTGAATGATCTATTCACTGAGGTAGCTGTAAGATTGACTAACTTTTAAAAATATACTTCTTAATTTAATTAGCCTTTAAAATACTGACTTAATATCTAACTTCTAACAAGTCAATTAAAAGCAGATTATTTTTGCCTTTTAAATAATTATTATTTATTTTTCCTGTAGACATTAAATATTTTCATTGAAAAATCTAAGTCCTTCAGTTCAGTTCAGTCGCTCAGTCGTGTCCGACTCTTTGCGACCCCATGAATCGCAGCATGCCAGGCCTCCCTGTCCATCACCAACTCCCGGAGTTCACTCAGACTCACAGTGACTATTATTATCTGAGAAGTAATCTGTTATTGAAAAAAGTACACAAAGTATACTGTTTGTATCAGTACATAAACAAACATCATTAACTTTTCTTTGAAGTTACTGATATTTATCCTCTTTCTCAGGAAAAAAAAAAGAGTTTTACTTTAATCTGTTCATGAAGCAATAAAGCATGTGTCTGAGGATGTAAGCAACATATTCAGAACTTCCTTGTGATGAAATTTTCTATAGACTTAAATAATTGATTGTAAAGAAGCCAATATAATTTTTCAAGACAAAATTTTATATATGGGTTATTAAGATCCAGATTGCTGTTATTTTGGTAAGCTTATAAGAATGATTATTTTTAATACTAATTGATAAATTAGGTTCATAAAATAATTTTAACATTCTGATTCCAAAACAGGTGGCTATTATATTTCTGGAACAGTTTTATGATCATTGTATTAATGCATTGTTAACTGTCTCTCAGGCTTTCTTTACTTCTCTCTCAAGGTCTTACAAATGTCATTATAGAAGAATATACATGAGAGAGTTTGATTTTATGATAATTGATATTTCAAAAATAGAGAATAGCAAAATAAGTGCTTAGTTTGTTGCTAATTGTTTTCACATTTTGATTTTATTTCTTAATCAAGGTTTATAATTTATCTCAAAATGTCCAAGAGGATGATCTTCAGCACCTTCAGGTAACAATATTTATAGTCTCTTTTATATATCTGGTAATCTTTTGGGCATGGATAGCAGAACTTTAAGATTTTGTCAGGCCTTCTTGTATTTGGAAAAGGTAACAGTCGGAAAGATTTAAAAACATAACCAAATGGAAGTTGTCACATTTCCAGGTTTCTTGTTCTAACCCTGTATGCTTATGTTCTTTCTAGTTCAGTTTTCAAAGTCCTTTGTTTCAGTAAAGCTACTTGCTTGTCGACCCTGTATATGGGAAAATATATGGCACGTTAGAGTAGAAAAAGAACCTTTGGTTTAAAAATGGCCCAAAATGTGAAGTTGAAGTCTTATGGTCAAGGATTTAATAATTGTTAGTATAATATCAGTTATATGCCAGATTTTTTTCCTGTAGACCACTTTATAGCTATGGGTGAACATCTGATGGTAACTCATAGAATTCTATTTCAGATCTGAAAGAAACCTCAGTGACACCTAACTTACCCTTAATATTTTATGAATGAGAAATTGTTTCTGAAAAAGAATGAGTGGCCAGTTAGTGACAGAGTGGGAATAGAAATCTCATCATCTGATTGGACTTGGTGTTTCTTCCACTCTCCAGGCAGCATTTAAATCTCAAATTAGTAGAAGATGAGATATTTCCTAAAGGTAGTTCTCATCTCTGTCACACTCTCTACTACTACTACTACTGCTAAGTCACTTCAGTCGTGTCCGACTCTGTGCGACCCCATAGATGGCAGCCCACGAGGCTCCCCCGTCCCTGGGATTCTCCAGGCAAGAGTGGGTTGCCATTTCCTTCTCCAGTGTATGAAAGTGAAAAGTGAAAGTGAAGTCACTCAGTTGTGTCCAACCCTCAGCGACCCCATGGACTGCAGCCTTCCAGGCTCCTCTGTCCATGGGATTTTCCAGGCAAGAGTACTGGAGTGGGGTGCCATTGCCTTCTCTGTCACACACCCTACTCTCTTTCAATTCATGTTATTAATAGCTACATACTAATAGAAAAACCTATTGTTTCTCTGCTAGTTTCCCTCTGCTTATTTTACAGAAAATTTTGCTTTTAATGTATTATCTTGGCAATAAGGGCCCTAACAGATAACAAAGGATAATAGCACAGGGTGATCTGTGAGGCTGGAACTATTATTTGGAGTTCACATCTAGCGTTACTCCCAAATATGTTTCTGGTACATCACACTGATCAATTATGAAAAATAGACGATACGCTGAATAATTGTTAGATGTTTCTTTGAGTGGGTACAACTGCTTCTTTAGGTGTGTGTCATAACCTAGCCAGTTAATGACATGGCACTGTCCAGTACCTGTTTGAGATTTCTAAAAAAGGACTGATTTTGGACTGTGATATTGAGTAAGTAATCAATCTCTTTTCGAGATCATTTAAAAATTTTTCCTGTAAATGACATCACCTCATCTTTTCTCAGAAAAGATTGTGAGTTCAAATTACGTTAGTATATGATTCTGATGAAAATGAGTAATGATTCTGATCCCCAGACCAGCTTTTAAACATAATATTCCAGACTTTCATTTAATTACTATAATCAGATACCTAGTTACTATCATTTGCTTTCTAGATTCCCACAGTTTTCACAGGAGAGGCAATGTAGTTCTTTGGGGGCAATTCTAAAAGGCCAAAGGAGGGAAGTCCTCTGTGTCAGCACCTTTCCCCAACTCTGAGATGCCTCTGAAGCTTGCTACTCTTGTGTGATGAAGTGGCATTTCCTTTGTACATATTGGGAAACCCACTTGGCCAGTCTGAACAGAACTCTTACCAGAGGCCCAATACCACCTCAAGTCTATGTTCTCTAAAGCCTTACATTTCTGGTGAAACAAAATGATATGGTACCTCTCAATTGGGAGCGATAAAAAAAAAGGTGATTTATTTGATTCTTCACTTTTAAACCAAATAGTCTGTTGTTATTGTCGTTCAGTTGCTAAGTCGTGTCCGACTCTCTGTGACCCCATGGACTTCCACACCAGGCTTTGCACACCAGGCTTACTGGTCCTGTACTATCTCCTGGAGCTTGCTCAAACACCTGTATGCCTTTGTAATAATCGAGGCCATTGTGCCATTAAGTTTCCTCAGGCAACAATTTTTGTAAATTATCCTACTTAGTTTATAGCTCTCTGGTCTAATCTATGCAAGTTTTGCTTTGAAAGGTCATTTCACATGTTTCTTTGTCTCTTATCTTCCCCACAAAAAAATTGTCCTACATTCTAGATATAAAAGATGTTATCTTTAAAATAGAAACTTCATTTTAAAATGTACTCTATGTCTTTAATTTTAAAATATATGATTACTGTAGCTCTATTTAATCTTAGTTACTTAAAATGATTATTGCAGTCTTAATAATATAGTATTAGGTTACAGCTAAAGCAAAAAATTAGTGAAAGAAAGCCAAGAAGATACTGAAGTTTTCTCTCTTTGTGTGTGTGTGCGTGTGTGGGTGTGTGATTTTCCTTGTAGCTTTTCACTGAATATGGCAGGCTGGCAATGGAAGAAACATTTCTGAAGCCATTTCAGGTGAGTAGGTATTAAATGATGATAAATTCTTATTAGAGTTTCTTGAAGACTATAACCAGATATATTAATTGAGAGAGTCATGTTTCTTTCTCCATTCACAATAGCAAAAAAAAAAAAAAAAGAAAAAACTTTGATAGTTAAGTAGAAAAATCCAAAATATAAAAACCTTTATTGAGAAAATATTTTCAAAATTTCATTAAAGATCATAAATAAAAATTTTTATAAGCCAGAGAGATATAGTATGATTCCAGATGGGATGATTTAATGTTGTGGAGAATCTGATTTTCCCCGAATTAACCAATAAACTCAGTGCAATTCCAATTAAAACTATAACAGAATTTTTTGAGAAATGCAAAACATTTTTCTATAACTTATCTGGAAAAATTAAGTTCTCTTTTAAGTCAGTTTTTAAAAAGAAAATCCAAATTGGGGGATTGAATACATACTAGAGAACCATAGCAATGAAAATGGTGCGATTCTGCACAGATATGAGGGAAAAAACCTGATGAAACTAAATAGCATTCAGAAATATCTCTCTATATATGGAAACTTTGCATTCATTAGTGGTCACATCATAAACCAGTGGGAAATGAGGGTTTGGAAAAGTGAACTCACTTTTTTAAGAAAAAAATTGAATTTCTACTGAACACCATATATGGAAGGGATTCCCCAATTGTATTAAAAAACTAAATAAGGAATTTAAAAGTATACAGTTATAAAATATTAGAATAGAATTTATAGAGTAAAGAATTTATAGAATAAAATATTGGAGAATATCCTTCTGAACTAGTGTGAAGAAACATTTATTCACTAAGACTGCCCCAGCAAAAAATGTAGTGAAAAATTGATGGATATTACTATATCAGAATAGAGTATTTATGTTTATCAGAAGACTCTAAACAAAGTGGCTGGATTGGTAGAAGGTACTAACAGTGTCCAAAGTCAGCAAGGGATTAATGCGTAGAATGTGCAAGGAAGTATTGCAGTTAAGAATTGGATGCCCATCAAAAGCTGGCAAAGGATCCAATACACACCTGTGAGATTGGCCAAATTCCATAGCACAGACAACATCACATATTCTGCAAATGAGGCTGTAGAGCAACAGGAACTCTGATACATTTATGGTGGGAATGCGAAATGGTACAGCCACTTTCAAAGAGAGTTTGGTGATTCATTAAAAAAACTAAAGATACTCTTACTATACAATCCAATGATCATATTTACCCAAAGGAGTTGAAAACTTACATCCACACAAAATCTCCACACAGATGTTTGTAGCAGCTTTATACATAATTGCCAAACCTTGACAGCAACCATGATGTCCTTCAATAGTTGAATAGATATATAAACTGTGGTACATCCAGACGACAGAATGTTATTCAACAAGAAAAAAAAAAATGAGCTGTCGGCCACAAAAAGACATAAAGTGTTCACTCAGTTGTGCCCAACTCTTTGCAATCCCATGGACTGTAGCCCACCAGGCTCCCATGTCCATGGAATTCTCCAGGCAAGAATACTGGAGTGGGTTGCCATTTCCTTCTCCAGGGGATCTTCCCAAACCAGGGATTGAACCCAGGTCTCCCACATTGCAGGCAGATTCTTTACCATCTGAACTACCAGGGAAGACAGAGAAATCTTAAATGCATATTACTAAGCAAAAGAAACCAATCTGAAAAGACTGTACACTGTATGATTCCAACTATATGATACTCTGGAAGAGGCAAAACTATGGAGACAATGAAGAGATTGTTTTGGGGTGGTTTGGGGTGCACCAGGGGTGTAGTGTGAGGGAGAGAGAACTGAACAGGCAGAGCGGAGAGGAATTGGGGGGAAGTGAAAATACTCTTTAAGATATAATGATGGATATATGTCATTATATATAATGATATTTGTCCAAACTCATAGAATGAGCAACACTTAGAGCAAATCCTAAAATAAGCTATGGGCTTCCCTGATAGTTCAGTTGGTAAAGAATCCGCTTGCAGTGTAGGAAATCCCAGTTTGATTCCTGGGTCGGGAAGGTCCCCTGGAGAAGGAAGAGGCTACCCACTCGAGTATTCTTGGGCTTCCCTGGTGGCTCAGCTGGTAAAGAATCTGCCTGCAATGAGGGAGACCTGGGTTTGATCCTGGGTTGGGAAGATCTCGTGGAGAAAAGCTACCCATTCTAGTATTCTGGCCTAGAGAATTCCATGGACTATTCCTATGGGTTCGTAAAGAGTCAGACACAATTGAGCAACTTTCACTTTCAAAGAAGCTATGGACTTTGAGTGATTATGATATCAATGTAGTTTTATCCTTGGTTTTAAAAAAGATACTATTCTGGTGAATGATGTTGATAGTAGGAGAGCCTATGCATGTGTCAGGGTAGGTGGTATATTTATGGCAAATCTTTGTACCTTCCTCTCAGTTTTACTATTCTAAAAAATGTCTTTAAAAAATCCCAAACCATTAAAAAATGATAAACTGAACTTAATTTAAAAATTAGGCAGTTAAAAGAAAGGAAACCTGAATGACTAACACATTTTCTAAGGAATGTTAAGTCTTATTGATAATCAGTTAAAAATGAAAATAACAAGATACCACTTTTACACTCATTAGATAGGCAAAAAGTGGAACATGGGGATAAATACCAAATGATAGCTAGAATTTGGATAAACGAGAACATTCAGACCCTATTGGTCAATAAGTGCAGCTTGTAGCAGCCATTCTGTGGAGCAGGGAAAATATATAAGGATACTCATTGTAGCATTCATAGATCTGTAGTAGCAGGAAGTTGTAGGCAGCATAGGTGTCCATCACTTGAAGAACGGATATATAAAATAGGGTGAAAGTCATACTCTGAAATATTTTGCAACATCCAAAGGCAATGAACCTGAAGTATAAGTAACATGACTGAAGTATTAAAATTTATACTAAATTAATAGGGGGAAAGTTTGAGTTCTATAACATGATACTATTTGTGATTATTTAAAACTTCTACATATGCAAATTATTTATGTTAGAGTGAGTGTGGTTGAGAGCAGACAGTTGATGGGAGTGGGGAATCTGGGGAAAATATGATAAAGTAAAACCAAAAAAAGGGACCTTTGCATGGAAAGATGTTGGTATGCTGTGAGTGAAGGAGGGTGAGTCTCTCCTCTGAGATCTGGAGAAGCAGGTGGGGAGAGGAGTTGAGGTAGAATGAAATGAATCGCTGCTTACAGTCTCCTGTGTCGTTTATAATACTTATTAGACTCTGTTGTCTTTTTTAAAATAATTTGTCATGTTAATAGTTGAAGTATTGAATAATAATTGGGCTATTTGCTTTCATTTTTCTCTTCTCTGAACTTGCTACCTCAGAACTCATTGGGTAACTCCATAGTAATTCTGGAAAGGAGTTTTCAGTCTTACCAGCAGGTGTCACTGCTTCTTATGCTTGGCTAGATAAACTGAAACCAAAAGAAACCAACCAGTGCTCTGCTGATGGACAGATGGATGATGGACAGATCGATAGGCAAACAGGCCTTTGGTAAAACAAAACTAACAAAAAACAATGAATTGAAAACAAACAATAGAAAAAACTTAGAGATTATTACTTGTTTGTAAACTGTTGGCATTACAAAAGAAAAATTTGTGATTGAATGAGTCAACATTGACTTCTGAACAGGTTTTGACTTATAAATCTAAGTATCTGAAATTGAAATTAGAAACTAATTAAATAGTAAAAGTGGCTTCCAAAGCTATTTAATAATTTAAGATTAAAGCAACCAAATTCAAAACAAAAATACTATACCTCATGAAATTAAAAGACAAAATGTAAATATACTCGAATCACAGAACAACATTTAAGATATCAGCAAAATGATTCACATTTAAATTAGAAAAAAAATAGGAAAAATTCTGAAATAAAATAACTTTTAAATAAAAGTTTAATTCAGCAGTTTTTTTTAGCTGGTCACTGTTCCTATCCTCTTCCTCTGAGAAAATAGCAGTTGTATTTGTTTGGATAAAACTGGAGAAATTTTAAATACTGCCTGAGAAAATAAAGTGATGGGCAGTGATATTTTTAAAATAATAATTTATTATTAATTAAATTTGACAAATTTAAAATAGAATTCTTAACTCTGAAACAGAGTGAAGCTGTAAATAATAAATAAGATCTGTCTTAGGCAGCAATAGAGAGGGCAATTAGCCAATGAAATGAATAGCTGAATTAACAGATTAATTTGATTTTTAAACCAAAAGTCAATTTATACCAAACAAACAAAATATCTATAATTGTATTTTAAAACTATGTTTTTAGAAAGAGAACTAAAAGCTTTTAGAGAACTAAAAGTGGATTCAGTTTAAAAGCACCTTTGACTCCAGTTTCATCCATCTCATCAGAACTGATTCAAATGTATTCTTTTTAATGGCTGAGTAATACTCCATTGTGTATATGTACCACAGCTTTCTTATCCAT